>NW_026623111.1:46510345-47135345 GCF_023065955.2 Ursus arctos | reverse complement strand
TTGAATATAACTTCAGGAACTACTTCTGTTTCTTCCTATTTATGTTATTCAAAATCCCATGAAAATTATGAAACTGATGAAATTAAATTTAAAAAATGTATTTTTAGTGCATACTAGATTCCAAACATTTAAAACTATGAAAATATTGAAGTCTAGTGCATGTTTATATGTACTATGTTTACTGTTTATATAGTTAATGTTTATATTGACTATATTTGAGGTATTTAGAATTCTTTTTTTTAAAGTAGGTTCCATGCTGGGCTTGAACTCATGACTCTGAGATCAAGAACTGAGCTGAGAGATTAAGATCAAGAGTCAGATGCTTAACCAACTGAGCCACCCAGGTGCCCTGGTATTTAGAATTTTTTTTTTTCTTTTTAAAATTTTCTCTATTTATTTGTCAGAGAGAACACAAGCAGGGGGAGCAGCAAGCAGAAGGAGAAACAGGCTCCCCGCGGAGCAAGGAGCCAGCCCTATGCGGGACTCAATCCCAGGATACTGGGATCATGACCTGATCCCAAGGCAGATGCTCAACCAACTGAGACACCCAGGCACGCCAGTATTTAGAATATCTTAATATGAAGTAAATATACCAACGTCTTCAGTTAATATATGAGAATATACACAACTAACAAATCGTTGAACACTGCATCAAAAGCTAATGATGTACTATATGCTGGTTAACTGAACATAATAAAAAAATTTTAATAAGAAATAGAAATAATAGAAAAAATAATAATATATGAGAATATTTGAATTGTGAATATTTTCATGATATTTCATCATTTTATTACTTTACAAAACATTATCAGACTCAGGTTCCTATCAGAGTTTGCAATTTGTAACATAATTTAATAAATATTTTTCAAATGAATCACTTTGATGAACATTTTATGTATCCCTTAAACTGTATAGATAATTTTTCCCAAGACACTAAAGAAAAACTGATTTGAAATATCACAAAGCTGGTTATCAAAGCTTAGTTGCAATAACATCACTTACATTCTTTTTTTTTTAAGTTTTTGATGTAGTGTTCAATGCTTCATTAGTAGCATATAACACCCAGTGCTCATCAGATCACGTGTCTTCCTTAATGCCCAGCACCCACTTACCCCATCCTCCCACCCTCCTCCCATCTGCAATCCTCAGTTTATTTCTTGGAGTCCTTCCAAATCATTTTCCTTGAAAATTCAAGACATTTGGAAGACTTCATTTGAGATTAACAAACAAATAAATAGACCCCCTTAAAGAACACCTTATCTTTCATCTTAATATTTTTAGAATGAAATAAGAATATAAAAGCCCACTAATCACCAGGGAAATGCAAATCAAAACAACAATGAGTTCTCACTTCACACTAGTCCAAGAAATACTATTAACAAAAAGATAAGAAATAACAAGTGTTGGTGAGGATGTGGAGAAAAGGGAACTCTCCTGCACTATTGGTGGAAAAGTCAATTGATCCAGCCACTATGAAAAACAGAATGGAGTTTCCTTAAAAAAAATAAAAATAGAACTACTGAATGATCCAGCAATTCTACTTCTGGGTATTAAGCATATGAAAACATTAATTCAAAAATATATATGTACCGCCATGATCAATGTAACATTATTTACAGATTCAATTTAGTTAAATAATTATTCATTCTAGTCTTAAATACTGGATTTGAATATCCTCTCCAGTTCATTCTATGTTTAATTCTGGGTTTCAATTCCTATTTGAGGTAGGTGTAAGGAGAATACTGTCAGGAAGTATGTAACCTCTTTTGGGTAATCAACAAAACGAAATCAAATTTACTAAAAAAGCATTATAAAATGAATAATCATTAAAGATGATATAAGCACAAGATCTCCAATTTATAAAGGTAATGAATTATTCCGTCTATTTAGAATGTTGTCCCGGGATGCCCGGGTGGCTCAGTTGGTTAAGCGTCTGCCTTCAGCTCGGGTCATGATCCCAGGGTCCTGGGATTGAGTCCCGCATTGGGCTCCTTGTTCAGCAGGGAGCCTGCTTCTCCCTCTGCCTGCTACTCCCCCTGCTTGTGCTCTCTCTCTCTCTCTGACAAGTAAATAAATAAAAGCTTGAAAAACAATAATAATAAAGAATGTTGTCCCTAGCCTTCATGCATCATTTAAAATTTATCCAATGGTAAGCAAGCTTACCAAGATATGTAACACTTCACTAAATTCTAAGCTGAGTCAGGCACCCATAATGGTGCTTCCAGAACACCCCTCTTTTCCTAGGCTGTACCTCACTGATCTGAAACTACTGGCCTACTTGTCTGGGTCTTTGACCAAACACTGAGCTTTTTGAGCCAAGAGACCACAGTACCTAGTCTAGATTTGAGATTTGAAAGGTGACATGTTACCCAGAACTCAACTCATATTTATTAAAATGAATGAATAAGGTTTCACACATACTGAATAATTAATCTAAAAATAAGGAAAGTTTAAATGTCTTCATTATATTTAAATCCTTTAGAAAACTGGTTCTCATCTTCAAAAAGAATTATCATTTCATTAGTTGATTTTTTTATGTGATTTTCTTGGTATTATCACTAATTTTGAAAATGTTTGGGAAATCTCTCAAATCTCCCAAGTATTTCCTGACATCTAGTCAGTAAAATATAAGCAGTCATCCCAGCAGCTCAGTTTAAGATGTACTTGAAATTTCTGACAGGTCACAAATGTGGAGAAAACAAAATTTAACAATAAGGAAGGAGAATTGATCATTTTTCAATCAAAGATAAAGATGGAAATACTAGCCAAAATTCTATGTAAAAGTACAATGATATCATTAATGATTCAAACCAAGAAGTTAAATATTGCTCTTAGGTATTACCACAGATCATATCACGTTTGAAATAGCCAGTTATCTATACAAGAGGCAACAAAAATTTGGCAAGCTGTTTAAATCCTGCTTATTCTGTTATAGCATAATCTCTACATAGGAAGGAGGGCCAGCAAATTAGTGGTACTGATGTTACTTGTCTCCTGATAGGATGTCCTGAGAAGACCACCACATCACTTCTGTGGTATTCCCGCCAAAATAATGCATGACATAAATCTAATCATGAGAAAACAGAAAACTCAAATTGAGGGACATTCTATAAAATAACTGTCCTATATTATTCTTAAGTGTCAATGTGATGAAAGACAAAGAAAGACTGAGAAAGCATTAAAAAAAAGAAAAACTAAAGAAGAGGCATGATTACTGAATATAATGCATGATTAGGGATTTTCTTTTGTTATATTGGACATTAGTGGGACAACTGACAACATAGGAATAGGATTATTATAAACATGACCAGCTTAAAGTGCAGTTACATGAGTCCTGTGCTCTAAAGAATCAACACTGGGGCTGAAATGCTCTTCTGTAATCATCTTGAAATTCTTCCTTCCTTCGTTCCTTCCCTCCCTCCCTCCCTCTCTTCCTCCCAGAGAGAGAGAGAGAGAGAGAGCGCGAGCGCACAGGAGGGGGAGCGGCAGACAGAGGAAGAGGGAGAAGCAGGCTCACCAAGCAGGGAGCCCAATGCAGGACTTGATCCCAGAACCCTGGGATCATGACCCAAGCCAAAGGCAGATGCTTAACAACTGAGCCACCCAGGTGCCCCTCATCTTGAAATTCTTAATAAATTATATTTGCATTTGTGTTCGGTAAGTGAAGCATGATGTGACAACATAGTATGTGTATCCACTGTGCTAAAAAACTGTGGTCTATTTTTCTTTTGTATGTACTATATTAACAGGTAAATGTTAATGTTAACAGGTAAAATGTTAATATTTGGAGGAATATAATTGAAAAACATACAGGAATTCTTTGTACAGAAGGAAAAAATCTTATTCTATCTTGCCCACTTCTCAATACTACTAATTCTTAATAACCTATGCTTACAGATGTACAAAGTTCTGAAGGGACGCCTGGGTGGCTCAGTCTGTTGAGCGTCTGCGTTTGGCCCAAGTTATGATCCCGGAAGTCCCAGGATCCAGCCATGAGTCAGCTCCCTGCTCAGCAGAGGGCCTGCTTCTCCCTCTGCCCCTCACCCCACTCGTGCTCTCTCTCACTTTCTCCCAACAAATAAAATCTTTTTAAAAAATATATAAAGTTACAAAAAAAACCCCACATGTTATTTTAAAACTTTCAACACAATTCTTTTAAAGTAATGAATAACTGGAAACAAAAAACTATAGAGTTTTAATTTTTCTTCCCTTACATTTGCCAAAATGCTGATTTAAGCAATTTTTCAAAAACGACATTAAAATACACACACACACACACATGCATTACTTAACGTAAAAATTTTGTGTGTCCATCCTCACGTACAAAAATGTAAGTATATGCTATCTCTATCCTAAACCTTCCACTCTGTGATCCTAAATTAAGCTCTGAACTAAGTTCTAATTTTACAAAAGGCTGATTTTAAATAGTTCATTTAAAATGTAAAGTTTACACTTTTTAAAAAGACATACCAAAACCCATTCTTTTTATTAACTTTAAAGATCAAATCATTGTCTTTTTATTTTAATAATAAAAAAC
This sequence comes from Ursus arctos, assembly GCF_023065955.2. NCBI lineage: Eukaryota > Metazoa > Chordata > Mammalia > Carnivora > Ursidae > Ursus > Ursus arctos. Next base: position 47,130,808 of record NW_026623111.1, on the reverse strand, counting down.
ATAAAAATCAGTGCAACTATTTTTAAAGTCCCAGTTAAAATGTGAGTCCATATTTATAAATCATTTAAAAAAGAAAGCATAACCTTTGATTTTCTGGTTCAAATTTTGGTTGAAAGGGGCTTATGGTAATATTCAGTATATATCTATATACAGATATATATTGCTAAGAAAAATAAAAAATGAAGTAACTTTGTCTATAACTGAAATATTTAGACCTCTACACAATTTGGTATTTTGGATGTCTTCCTTTCTTTTGGTTCATTTGGACCAGAGTTTGACATTGTGAGTTAATTAAGCCTATATAACAAGGTCTTATTTTTATACCTATCTGAAAAGAAAGTAAGTGATATGTATCCAGTTTGATAAATATGAAAAGGAAAAGTCTGGGAAGAGACAGCTATAATTATAAAAGTTTTCAACAAAATGGTAATTTTTAGTGACTTCTTTTTTCTCAAAGCATATCTTTGCTTTTATTAAAAGCTAACAGGAAAAGCAATTAATGAACCAGGCAGAGCCAGTCTATGGGCAGAAAATGCCAGTACGAGAATTCCACGGCTGAAATCACTGTGCTTATGACATGTTAAGGGTCAAGCAGACAAATACAGGAAATTGCATTATTTAGACTTTAAGTCAATATATTTAAGCGGAAAGATCCACACATTTTATCATTGATTTTTTTAAATTAATCTGTAATAATAACTTTAGAAGTCTCAAAAATAACCTTAATAGCATGTTAGAGTTAGCAAGAGGCAACACACTTTGGCAGCATAGAAACTCTGGGTTTTCTTATAGAATTTTCAAAAAAAAAAAATCACACGATCACAAAATTTAGATTGGAACCTCAGTCTAAAGCCATACGTATGGTTTTAAGAATTTTAAAATGTATCATTACTGACCCTTTTGTACTTTATATAAATAAAATAATCTACGTTAAAATCAATTTCCAACTTAAATACTGGTAAAGGAATTTTCACAAGGCTTAAGACTGAAAACCAGGCTTCAGTCCAAAGTCAGTCCTCCATACCAGTAAGAGCTGGAAAATAGATGTAGGACTTCTGGTAACTACTCTCATAAGCAAGGAATGATCAAATTAATCTCTGCACGGTCTGCAACCAGGCAAGTCTTTACAAGCAGCAGAGCAGGGGGAAAAATGGACAGCAGCTAATACCCCCATGGGCTACAAATACCCAGGTGCAGGGTCAGTAGTTTAAAATAGTCTTCTCATTGGCCAAGTGGGGCCCAATAACAGAAGTAAGGGACAAGCTAATAAGCTTGGCACATTCGGAATTCATTGAAGGCAAAGAGAAGGGAAAACCTCCACAAAAAGAAAGCATACAGGATAGTGTAATAGTCAATTTAATGTGCTCTTTAAAAAAAAAACCCTCGCTAGATGTTATATTTTGTAAAATGTCTCTGAGAATCATAGATCTATTTTACAAATAGTGCTGGGTCCCTTCATTATAACCTGTTAATACCTTATTTTCCTTTCTTTCTCCCTCCTTCCCTCATCCTACCATCTTTTTCAAAATATGATGCCAACTCACTATCATGTGCATTTCATGGTTATTTTTCCAGATACATTCCTTAAAGATATATAGTCTAGAAAATGTATGTTATGGAAAACTAATGTATAATGTTGAACCTGCAATTAACAACAGCAACAAAAAAAACCCTTTGTTTATTTATTTTTTCACTCATTCTCTAGTGAATTCATTCATTCAGTTATAGAGTACACACATTTATACTTGAGAATGCAAGCCAGAGCCAAAAGAATTTTTATAGCTTTAAATGCAGGCATTCGTGAAATTAATGGTAAAATATGTACGTTACATATGAGCTAATCCAGCCTCCTTCATCTCTTGGGATGTGAATCTCTATTGCCTTTTCCCAATCCTTCAAGATGTTCTATAATGATGACAGAGAAACTGTTGTAATAGAATTTGTTTGGAAGGTAAAACAAGATACAATGTAAACGAAAAACGTGTACACAGCTGCCATTTTTTGTTTGTTTCTTGTGGACAAACTCTATGACACCATCAAGATGTTATGAATAAAGAAAGATTGTGAGAACCTCAAAGGAAGTTTCAGGGCTTCATAAGATACAAAGAAAGGAAATAAAAGGATTATTATATTTATTGTATTATACTTTCAGACTTTGTCCAAATCTTAAAAGGCTGGGACCATTCTCTCATTATGGATCTGAGCAAAGAAAAAATTAATATGTGGAAAACTAATGACATATCTATTTCTGTAATATCAAAGCAAGTTATTTTTTAAAGGTATTATTTTAGTAAAATTTTTAATGCAAGTGTTTCCATGTGGCTCTAATCTTGGCTTCCAGTTGGAAAAAAAATTACCTTAAATTATCTTTTTTATGAATTATGCAAAATTATAACAAAGTATTATACGGTTTTATTGTATCAGATTTAGGCACTGAATATAAACTTTATCACTGAAACCAAAATAGAGAGTTCTGCTGAATTACTTATATAATTACTTGCCTAGCAATGTAATGCCATAGGAAGAAAATAAAACCTATACAAATCAGACTAAAGTAATCACATTAATAACATTCTATTTTGTTATTTTAAATCTTCGTCGTAATATGAAACCTTGTGCTCTATTTTATGACATTGGTTCCATGAAATGATTTGTGGCATACAGCATACTGTTATTAGCTAAAGGAAATACCAATGACATCATTTAGCCATTATAGGAGATAAGCTCACCTATTAAAGAACAATACTAACAGTGTTTTATATTTTTATTAAATTGGCATGTCAAGTAAGTTTCACAGAATATTTTCCCATAAATACATTAAGTATAGTTAAAATATTTGAACTACTCTTGCCTCTCCAAATATGAATGTGTAGTATTACAAAGGTTTGATCATTCCAATAATTTACCACAGCCATATTATCTATCCTGCTGAATTTTAATAAATAAGAAAATTTAAATAAGAGAAAGGAAAAAAAAAATTCAAATCTGGAAACAACTTTTTTAGTAAAGTGCATTATCTATCAACATAAACATATTAAAAATTCCACATGTTCACCAGAGAAAGACATCTTAATAAAATATTGCCTCATTTATTTCCCTTATATATCATCTTTAAAATGAACTAGTAATTCATAGGAGTGGCATGTGGTCCCTCATTAAATATCATAAGAATCAAGTCATTTGACCAAAATAGGAAACTTAGCCATTCAAGTTATTCACAGGTAGGGTCAGAAATTACACTACAGACTATAGCAGCATAAATGGTGGCTGTATTGTGCGATGTTTTATTCTCAGCCTTGCTTCAAAGCTTGGCTTTCCCGCATGGTAGCTGTGGCCATCCACAAATTATTCCTACTCAGTTCTCTCATCTATACCATGAAGAACAAATAGGATTTGTTCTCACAGAGTTGGTATGAAAATTAAACAAGGTAATATATATGTAAATAACAGGTGTCCAGGGCCTTCTCAATAAATGTTAACTATTTCCGTTATGAATGTTTTTACCATTTCAGTGAATAAATGGATAAACTGTTTGAGGTTTGCTTATTCCTGGTAATATTCTTAATTCTTCTCAAATACATTTTGCTGAACTAAATAAAATATAATGTAACCATAAGTCACATCTGGCAAGAGTATTTCTGGTAGGCTTAGCATTATAGTGACAACCAGATGTTGAATTACACAGATCAAAATGCATTCTTTTTCTGCTGTGGTTGACCACCACACTGAGCAATGTTAATTATTTAGAAAGCTTAGCATTTGCAATGTGAAAAATATGTTTTGCATTTAATACAAAGAGGCCTCTCAACACATGAATTTAGCAAAGTTAGGGTCAAAATTTAAATTTTATTTTGCATCCCTAAATAAAAAATATGTCTTATAGTATTATATTTACCCATAATTTAAAACATATATATGTTTTTACTTCAAAATTATGACGGATTGGAATCAACTGAAATAAATGATATGTACCAGAATAAAGTATGTTATTCCATTCAACTTAATGGAATGTCCTCATGCCACAGGAATGCTTCAATCAATCTTAACAGAAGTTTTTTTATTGTCATCACAAATCTCAAATTAAAGAATCCCTGTGGATATTACTATAGATATGTATCTGGGCTACATAGATCATAACTATACAATTATGATTCAGTGCTTTGCAAATAGTATCTCTTATAGAACTGTGCCCATTACATAAGAAATGTAAATAGTTACTATATCAAGTACAATTAAGACTGAGTTCCTAATACACAAGGAAAAATTTGTCAAAGCTCATGAAATTTTATGTTTCTTTTCCTAAAGGAATCATTTATTCTCTATAAAATCATAATTGTTTTTAATCTGCCAATATTTTTGTATTCTCCAAAATGAGCAAGAGGCAGTGGTTTCAAGACTCTTGACATTTACATTCCCTCTTCAATTAATTCCATTTCTTTTCAGAGAGGTAAGTAGCTATTATGAAAACTTCCCAAGATCAGGTCTGGGAAAGGGCTTAGTAAAGACCTTCTGGTCAAGTGGAGTGCAAGCATACTCACCACACCTTTATTTACATTTCAATTGTCTATATATATCCCATCATTTTCTACGTACTTTCATTAATATTGCAAATATTTTTAGACATTCTTTGAATATGAGGACACTAGTAACATACCCGAGTTCTAAAAATATAAAAGACGTTTTTATCTAGTCCATTATTTTTTCATGATTCTGACACTTTTGACTTGGTTATTAAAAACATGAAGAGATTTTCCCCCTTTGATATTAACTAGATATCTTATACAAAGGACAAAGTAAACATAGTATTGATATAAATACTTACAATATGAAGATTGTTATTTTTCATTCAGGGTGGTGATAAAAAATTGATAGACTGAAAAATGTTTCCACTTTGCACTCAGCTGAGGCATCCTCAATATTAATATTAAAGCCATTTTTAATTCTTTAAAAGATTTTATTTATTTATTTGAGAGAGAGAGAGAGAAAGTGAGTGAGAGAGCAGGGGGTGGGGGTGGGCAGAGGGAGAGTCAGACTCCGGGCTGAGCAGGGAACCTGGCGCAGGATTCCAGGAACCTGGGATCATGGCCTGAGCCGAAGGCAGATGCTTAGCTGACTGAGTCACCCAGGCACCCCTGAAGTCATTTTTAATTTTTTGAGGAACCTCCATACTGTTTCCCACAGTAATTGTACCAATTTACATTCCCATCAATAGTGCATGAGGGTTCCTTTCTCTCTACATCCTTATCAACACTTGTTATTTCTTGTCTCTTCTTTCTTTCTTTCTTTTTTTTTTTTTTAAGTAATCTCTATGCCCAATGTGGGACTCAAACTCATGACCCCAGCATCAAGAGCTGCATTCCCTAGCAACTAAGCCAGCCAGGTGCCCCTATTTCTTGTCTTTTTGATTCTAACCATTCTCACAGGTGTGAGGTGATAGTTCACTGTGGTTTTGGTTTGCATTTCCCAGATGATGAGTGATGTTGAGCATCTTTTCACATGTTTATTGGCCATTTGTAGGTGTTCTTTGGGAAAATGTCTATTTAGGTCCTCTGCCCAGTTTTTAGTCATATTTTTGGGGGTTGGGTTATATAAATTCTTTATATTTTTTTGGACACTAACTCTTCATTGGATATATTATTTGCAAATATCTTTTCCCATTCAGTAGGTCGCCTTTTCACTTTGTTCATGGTTTCGTTCACTGTGTAGATTTTTGTTTTGACACAGTCCCAACAGTTTATTTTTGTTTTTGTTTCCCTTGATTTATGAGACATATCTAGAGAATTGTTGCTACAGCCAATTTCTAAGAAATTACTGCCTCTCTTCTCTTATAGGAGTTCTATGGTTTCAGATCTCACATTTAAGTCCTTAACCCATTTTGAGTTTATTTTTGTGTAAGGTGTAAGAGAGTGGTCTACTTTCATTCTTTTGCATGTAGCTGCCCAGTTTCTCACAACCTTAGTAGTTATCTTGGAAGCTGAAATTGTGATACTTCCAGCTTTGTTCTTCTTTCTCAAGATTGCTTTGACTATTTTTGGTCTTTTGTGATTCCATATAAATTTTAGTATTATTTGCTCTAGTTCTGTCAAAAATGCTGTTGGTATTTTCACAGGGATTGCCTTGAATCTGTAGATTGCTTTGGGCAGTATGGACATTAACAATATTAATTTTTCTAATCCAGGAGCATGGAATATCTTTCCATTTGTTTGTGTCATTTCCAATTTCTTTCATCAGTGTTTTATAGTTTTCAGAGTACAGGTCTTTCACTATATCATCCAGTAATTCCACTACTGGATAGATAACAAGGAAAATGAAAACACTAATTTGAAAAGATATATGCACCCTTATGTTTACTGCAGCATTATTAATAATAGCCAAGATACGGAAGCAGCTGAGTTTCTACCAGTAGATGGACAGATAAATAGATAAAGAAGATGTGAGGTGTGTCTGTGTGTAAATGGACTATTACTCAGCCATAAAAAAAAAAATGAGATCTTGTCATTTGTGGCAGCATAAATGGACCTACAGGGTATTATGCTAAGTGAAAAAAGACACAGAGAGACAAATACCATATGATGTCACTAATATGTGGAATCTAAAAAACAAAAACAGATAAGTAGAAACAGACTTATAGAGAACAAACTAATGATTTGGCGGGGGGAGGTGGATGGGTAAAATGGGTGAAGAGGAGTGGGAGATAGAGGCATCCAGTTATGGAATGAGTAAGTCATGGGAATAAAAGGTATGTATGGCATAGAAAATATAGTCAATGATGTCATGATAGTGTTGTATGGTGACAGATGATAGCTATACTGGCGGTGAGCACAGCATAACACATAGCATTGCTGAATCACTGTGTTGCATACCTGAAACTAATGTAACATCATGTGTCCATTATACTCAAAATTTTTAAAAATAAATAAAAAATATTTTTCCAATCTATGGAAACAAAGAGATCAGTGGTTTCAAGAGGTGGGTCGGGGGGAGAGATGAATAAGTGGAGAACAGAGAATTTTTCAGGATAGTGAAATTATTTGTATGATACTATAATAATGAATATATGTCATTGAACTTTTGTCCAAACCCAGATAATGTACAAAGCCGAGAGTGAACCCTAAGATAAGCTATGGACTTCTGGTAATTATAATGTGTCAATGTAGGTTCATCCTTGTATTAAGTAAAAGCTAGACATGGGCAGTGGAAGGAACACCCAGAGGCAGTATTTGAAGTCCTTGAAGGGGAATGTTAGAAACACGAGCTGGAAGCAAGGATGGTGATAAATAAGTTACACATTAAAAGTCCAGGGGCACAACATCCTGACCCTGTAGCTTCCAAGACCTTAGGGCTGACCGATCAAGAGCGACCGGTGCACCACATACACTCTCTTCTTCCACATCTGCTTGAGGATAACCCCTAGACTCGTTATAATGCATATGTCCCCCACCCTAACCCCCCCCCCCCGCCTCCTTGGAGAAAGATTGCCATGACAGTTATAGTAGAAACCTTGGAGGGTCAAAAACTCCCTTTCGTAACCTGTGGGAGGAGTCTCCCAAATGACTGGAAACAGTAACCATTAGACACCACCCCACTATAGGTCACTGCTCCTCCCAGACCAAAGAGAACCAATAATATCCAGTTTCGTAACAACCTTGAGGCCAACTGCATCTCAAGGAACCTGCCAGTTCTCCCACCTTTAGAGTGTACTTTCACTTGAATAAACTGCTTTGTGCTTGCAACTTTCCTTCTGGCTATCTTATTTCCAGTGCGTGTCCTCCATATAAATTTTCTCATGGGAAATCCAAAGACCAAGACTTCCATTCACACAATGCAGACTCTCCCACCAGTAACACTTGATTATACACACACACACACACACACACACACACACCCCACTGTGGTGGTGGTATATTTGCAACAGGAGGCTACTATGTATGTAGGGGGGAATGGAGTATATGGGAAATCTTTATCTTTCTCTCAATTTTGTTGTAAACCTAAAACTGCTCTGAGAAAAATGAAGTCTTAAATAAAAAGTAAAGGCAAGGAAAAAGAAAAAAATATACATATATATATTAATGCCAGAATAAAGAAGTATTAAACATGGTTCTAAACTTTTTCAGATAAGCTGTTTCAAATTCAACTAAATAAATTTTATAGACTGTGGACTCATTTCTGTATTTCTGCAGACCAAAAAGTAAGTTGCAATTGTAAAGTCCAAGGTACCATTCCCCTTCACAGTAACTAAACTTTAGGGAGGACTACAGAAACATGCTCCCTATAGTGATGGGATTTTTTTACAAGCTACTTCTTTTTTATAGAACCCTTCCAGTCTCCGGGGAGGACTTCTATGAATGTATCAGGCTAAGTTAGGGGTTTTTTTTTTATTATGCATTACATATATATTCTTTATTACTATAATGTTCTCAAAAATACTATTCCTTTCCTCAAAGAACGTATTTCAGTTTGCAATTACACATTAATTCATGTCTCCATCAATACAGTGTAAACAGCAAAGCAGCAGAAAGTTTCTGTTGCTTTGCTGTTTACATATATATATATAGTTATATATATAGTTTTATATATATAATTATATATATAGTTATATATATATAGTTATATATGGACTGATATATATATATATAGTTATATATGGACTGATATATATATATAATATATATATATATTATATATATATATATTATGGACTGATTTTAATATTCACACATGGAAGCCCTAGCCCCAATATGGTTATATTTGGAGATTTACTACCTTACAGAAGTAAATAACGTTAAATAAGGTCATAAGTATAAAGCCCCAATCCAACAGGATTAGTGTCCCTAAAAGAGAAACCAGGGAGCTCAGTCCATTACTCTCTCCATACACATGTATGGAGGAAAGGCCATGTGAGGACATAGAAAGAAGGCAGTTGTCACCAGCAACCAAACAGGCACCTTGAGATGGGACTTCTAGCCTCCAGGACTGTGAGAAAATAAATTTTTGTTTTTTTAGCTACCCAGGCTGGTTTTTTGTTAAGGCAGTCTGACCAAACTATATAGTAGGTAACCAAAGAGATGTGAATGAATGAATAAAAGAAGGGGGGGAACTTCTTTCCCTAAATTCACTTTTCATGACAAAGAACAGAAGCATTTAATATAACTTTCTGGCATTCGCCAGCCTTTATTCATTCTGCTAAAGGGAAAAAATGACTTCTCTAACTGATGAGTTTAGGAAAGGAATATGACATAGCCAGCTCTTTTCTTTTCCCTCTCCCATCTGTAGGCAGCTAGGCACACACAAGAAACACAGATACTGGTGTGTTATACTATATAAATTTGACAGTGGCATTACCCTACATGGAGAGGAATGTATGTATCCTGATAAGCTTGAAACTGCTTAATTCTGGCATGGAATATTAGGGAGCCCAAGGCAGCCATCTGTGTAAGCTACATTCTCCAACCACTTTATTAACATTTTGACCTCCTTCTAAATTCCCGTCTAGCTTTGAATTTGCTTAAAACTCACATGTGGAAAAAAAATATGCTATTAATTGGTCCTATAAAATCTGCATAGATGATGTTACAATTGTTTCAAAATAGAATGATCATCAAATATTCAAATGATTAATGGAAACTGTATAGAAATTTTAAATGCATAGTGTTTACTGTTGAAGCATAATTTTTAACATGCAGGTAGACAACGCACTTTGAACGCTGATAAACAAATAACCTCTCCTCCAAACACACACACACACAAAACCCCCAAAAAAACTGGGGTTTAAGAAATGACAGCCTAAGAGATTAATCTGCCACACTGTTTTTGTATGTCCCACAAGCTAAGAAGATTTTTTTACATTTTATAATAGTTGGAAAAAATCAAAGGAAGAATATTTCGTGACATTCGCAAGTTACATGAACTGCAAATCTCAAGGTCCATCGAACTTTTATTTTTTAAGATTTTTAAAATTTATTTGTCAGAGAGAGAGAAAGCACAAACAGGGGGAACAGCAGGCAGAGGGAGAAGCAGGCTCCCCCCTGAGCGGAGAGCCCAACATGGGGCTCAATCCCAGGATCATGACCTGAGCTGAAGTCAGACACTTAACCAACTGAACCACCCAGGCTCCCCTCCACTGAACTTTTACTGGAACACAGCTAAATTCATTTTTTAACCTACTGACTGCAGCTGCCTTTGTACTACAATAGCAGAGTTCAGCAGTTAGCACGGAGACGGCGTGTCCTGCAAAGCCTAAAATGTTTACTACCTGGCCCTTCATAGAGATAGTTCGCTGACCTCTGCAACAGACAAATGGTCCATAAAATTATGCTTGATTTTAAAGTCTGACCCACTGGCATTCATCCATAACTAGGTATTAACAGAGAAATACTTAATCTATATTATCTTATTTGAAAATATGTTACAAGTTACTGAACTATTTCATAAGAAATATTAGTCTGATCAGCACTTTCTATACTTAGAAACGAAAATGTAGAAAAATCTTTGTCCTTACTTTTACTTACGCTCATCAAAAATGTCACTAGCTCATATGTTCCTTGAAACATATAAACTCATATAATGACAAACTTAGCATAACTAAGCCCATAATAGATGTTCAATAAAGCACTACTATAATACATGAAAAATTCCTTATCTGAGCAGGTCTCTTCTGATCCCACAGCACATTCCTCACTCATGTTTGTGTATATACATATTTTTTAATTGTATGTAGCATTTGTTTTCCAACATATACTAAATATTACATTTCTATCAAAAGTGAGACGGGAATGTAACAGAACACCTTAATGATTATTATCCCCATTCTTGAGTAAAATGTATTCTTCAAAAAATGTTCTCCAAATACATTTTACCTTTAGTGATCAGTGTCTTCAACTACTTTTTACTGTTACAATCATTTTATGTTCCAATGCACTACATGCCCTAAATTAGTCTCATGTCTTGCTTGGGATTCTTTTCATGTTGATGATAAAAATGAACTTAATAAAAATGGAACTTTAAATAGCTGTCTTAACTCAAGTATTCAAAATGAAAGATTATAACAAAAACCCAGTACTACCACTCTATCTACGTATTTAAAAAGTTTTTTAGTGAAGAAAAAAAAATTCTCTCCCACATGAATTATCATGAGTTCCCTAATGTCAGATTCTGCAGATATTTTAAAAATCAAAATAAATTGAATATATTTAAAAATGCAAAAGGTGCTATAAAAATAATCATTTAAAACCTAATGAAAATACATCAGCCACATGAGAATTACAACAGACCTTTCAGTGTACTGAACAAGCACGTGACATACTATTAAGCAAATATAATTAAGGACAAGGGAGCTGGACTTTTTTTTTTTTTTTTTTTTTGTAACTTTAGCTGCACATATGGAGCATTTTGTTTCACTTCTGGTTTACTTTCTATTAATCAAAGACCCCCACTGTAATGCCTTCACACAGGGCTCAGTGTTGTAGTTACCATGGAAACCATAATTCTGAATGTCCTAACTTGTGTGATTAAAATTTAACACAAAGTAACATTGATAGTCTCCCTCATTTCCACTACCACCAATATCCAATTCTAATTAGCAGCACAATAACTGGTTTGGAGGGAATAAAGAGCTCTGACTGCTATAGCCTCACATTGCCCGTTATTCACAGGGAATCTCATGGACAATATATAGTGATGGTTCTCTTTCACAAAATGCTAGGTTTACACAGAGGAATTATTTCTACTTGACTTTCCATTCTCCTCTAAAAAATAAAATATATCATTTTCTTCTCACATATTATAAGAATTTTTAAAATTTATATTTAACTTGCCTGTTCAATGCAACAAAAGCTTTTTATAATGGTCTAATATACTAAGACAATAAAAAAACTATATGACATTTTTAACTCCCCAAATCCACTTGTAATAATTATATTCATTTCTATAATTATTACAATGGTCTCCTCAACACAGAATTAACCCTTCTAGATATATTAATCATTAAGATTTGACATATGCAAAACCTTTTGATTTAACTGACCCTTAAAAATCCAACTGGATCTTTTCCCTTTTCATCCTTTTTTTTATGAGTACGCTAATAGGAGCTGATAAACTCAGTACTCCATTAAGGAAATATATGCTCTCTTGTTGATTATTTTGATTTGCATAAAATTATATTGTCTCAGGGGCACACTTGCACTGATCATGTGCTCTGGTTCTCATCGCCTATGCTTATAACTAAGCATAAATTTATTGCATTAGTCAACACAACATTTTAAATTTGCAAATTATACTCTGTCACTCTGACTGAGCTTCTTGTCTAACTTATCATATATAAGAGCAAACATGAATGACATTCCTCCCCACTCTTAAAATCCCAAAGGAAAGATTTAAATTTACACCAAAAGAGGGAAGATTTTAAATATTAAACATTTAGAGTCAGAAGGATATCTTAGTCATTAAGTCCAATGCTCTCAAATTTTAAAGTAGAAATTGAGGCCCAACGAAGTTAAATGATATGCTTAATAAATCCAGTAACAGAACCAGTACTAGTTGGTTGAAGTACTCATTTAGCATTTTTATTCATTCACTACACAAGAGTGTCATTTCTATTATTAGTTGGCAACCTTTTTCTACTTTTAATTACAAACCTAAATACCTTAAAAATATAAAGCATATGTAGTATTTATAAATAGATCTTGAAAATTAATGAAATTAACCCAAAAAATGAACTAGGGATAAATTAATAATTTTGTTATACATTATTGCCTATATATGATTTATATCATTTAAAAATTTGATTTCATACTGGAAATAATCTGCTTTTACAGTTATATCATAAGTCATATAATGCACTTTCAAAGTCAGTGCTAAACTAGTCAGCAGTGCCCTTTATCAATTAATATTAATTCCTAATGTGAAAAATATTTTAAAAATCATCTCTATTCATTAGTTTCACACAGTCCACTTAATGCTATTTATTTTTAATAAAGATCTGGCTATTAAGTAAGCAATTTTTACTTCAAATACCATTTTGACATTTGAATAAATAATAATTTTAGTAATGTCTGAATATGGACAATTTCCTTTCCGTATACTTTCTACATACAAGTAAAGGATTGTCCTCTCCTATAAATGGTCCATTCAGAACTTTTATTTCTCATTAGAATATGTGAATAAATTCAAGTTACCCTAGTATAAGTTATTCTTTCCTTTTCCACAAAAAAGAATGAAGGAGAGAAAAGGACCGGTGTAGGGAATGTGCAGAGGGGGACAGGGTTAGGGAGACAGTTACGGAAGGAAAAAAAGAGCATGCAAAAGAGAAGAGGAGAATAAAGAGAGGATTCCTTTATTTACATGTTCTCTACATCAAATCTGATACAGTTATTTAAATAAACACTAGATTTTGAAAGATCCTTTGAATATGTCAGTTCTTATTTCAGGAGTATACCAAGTAAGGTGAACATGTAAAGGTTATTAAAAAAAAAAAAAAAAAGCATTCTGTATCAGGGGCTCCCTAAATAGAGCTGGAGAATAAAAATACACGGAGGAAGCCAAAAAGAGTGATCAGTCAGAAAAGGCATAGTAAAGATATTATTTTACGATATAATAGGGAATCAGATTAATATTGATAGACAGGATTATCATAAATTAAACTTGCTAAGCAAATCTGGATGAAGACTTTAATATGAAATTCTTTACCATGCTTGACGTATTAAAAGATGAAAAAAAAAGCTAAAATCTCAATAAAAAAATTACATTATTCAGGTTGAACTATAGTGCCATTTACTGTCAATATATTTACAGGCTAATAATTCTCACCCCATAATTATCTAATAAAAGGGCTACTAAAATGGGTATTTTTTAATCAATCAAAATCCAAAATTCAAAGCTAAAATCCTCAGTTTCTATCTTTAGAGTTTCAAAGGCTGTTTAAAAACAGCCTTTCATTAATAAACGACTTCAACTACACCTGAATTTTAATTCCTGGACATATCAACAAAGGGTACTGACAAACTTTCAGGATTGTGGTTTCTGTAAAACATTGTTCAATGATTTTTTTTTTCTCAAGGTAAAACACATCAAAACTAACATCATGCTGTTATTTCATCATTCAGGCTATTGGATGTGACAAAGACTTCTAAAATATTATGAAGAATGGTTTACTCCAGAAATTTCAACAGAGCATCTACTTACAAAGTCCAGATTTACTTCCCTGTTCAAAATACGGTGTGGTAACGGTGCTTCACTGACCAATTCATTAATCCTATATTCCAATTCTACAACTACACACCCAAAACATCTTTGCAGTAAAATACAGATAAGAAAGAGAATCTTTAATATAAACTTAAAAGTCTCTTCTTTTCTTAAAGAGATCCAATATACCACTTAGGAGCCTGCAAAGGCCGATTACTATTTTCAAATTTTTTATGGGAGATTAGCAACTGCTATGGTTATTCAAATTTTCCCAAGATAGGTACTTATATGTAACACTAAGAAAATATAAGAAACGAAACAGGACTAATCTCAACCAGCATTAGAAATCCTGCCATTCTAGCTCTGTGGTGCAAAAGAGGGAGGAAAGGTTGGTGAGGACATAGATATGAGCTAACTAGAAACTGAGAGGTAGAAAGATGCTGTGAAAAACCCAGTTCTCTGGAGGATTAAGGTGGAGCTCATGTGCTTTCATATTCTCACATTTGCCCCACTTCCCTTTAGGATATCTTTTGACTACAGGTATCTAATGCTAGCCAGACCACAGCAATGGAGGGTAACTCTGTATTAGTTACATCTTTCCTGTTGCTTAATGTCTTTTGTAAATTTTTTTGAAATTCAGAAACTTTTGTGAGAAGACAGCAAAAGTGTTACAGGGGAAAAACAAAACAAAACAGAGGCTATATTAATACGCAACAAAGAAAAGGCCTGTGATTAAAAGACCTACCTTTATCTAATTTTGTAATAATTGCTACATGATGATGTAATGATCCGATGACATTTTCTATAAAAATGAACTAGAGGGTCGCCTGGGTGACTCAGTCGGTTAAGCATCCGCCTTCGGCTCAGGGCAAGATCCCAGGGTCCTGGGATCAAGCCCCATGGCCAGCTCCTTGCTCAACGGAGAGCCTGCTTCTCCCTCTGCCTGCTTCTCCCTCTGACTACCGCTCCCCCTGCTTGTGCACACGCAGTCTCTGTCTCTCCCTCTGTGTCAAATAAATAAATAAAATATTTAAAAAATAAAAAAAATAAATTAAATAAATAAATAAAAATGAACTAGAAACTGTATTATCATTATGTATTATTTTATAATTTTACCATTATATTGAAAATTAATAATGAAATATAAATCTTTATTCTACTAAATCAAATTTCTGTTCTTCTCAGTAGTAACAGTAATATCTTCCTTACTATATTAATAAATGATTAAATAAATTACATGAACATCTGTTCCATAGTGCATAGGACATAACAGAAACCCAATGATATGAATTTCAGTGTGATGAGTATCAAAAAAACCCAAAGTACTGTGCTCGCTTCGGCAGCACATATACTAAAAAAAACCCAAAGTACTATCCAAATATATGTTATTGGGGTCAATTTGCACATAAATTTATTAATGGGAAAATATATGGGTCTGTAGTAAATTTATAATAAGTGCATTATACCTTAATATAACAGCAATAAAGGTTTTCCTCTTGGATGAGTTATTTGGATGTGACAGAGAAGGCAGTGACCAGGAAAGCCCAAAGTGTGCGGGTTGCTCTTGATATTTACCTACACTACATGTTGTCAGAGATCAAAGTGCTTCAAATGATAAAATACTCAAAAACTCAGTTCAAATTTGTCAAGTTGGCAATGATTTTCCAATGTAAGTTAAAACAGGAATCTCTCCTTCCAGAGTAACATAAAAAAATGTGATCAGTATAACATGATGTATGTGTATTCCCATAAAAGCTTTAAAATACCAAATTTTGGTTGATGTAGGGCATTATCAAGGATAGTAAATTAAAATCTTAAGCATCATTAATGGCAGAAATGGGCCAATATTAAATTTGAATTTGTATTCTAAATATATTAAGCATGAATATACATAATGTGAAAAATCTAATGTTATTTTATTAATTTCAAACTTGTTAAAAGTGCACTTTCTGCTACAGCTAAAGTTAAAAGAATTTTGTTACTGGATATCATATATGTACAGGAAAGGTGTCAAGTATTTGGGTGAAATGCACAATCTAGGTAGCACTTCACAAATAAACCCTTTTCCTTTTTAGCTATCAGGCTATAGTAAATGCAATTTAAAATATGTATCTCAATTCAGATGTGCTCTTCAATCTACGGTGAATAGTTTGGTGAAGACTCCTTTAGTTCATTGTTCCTTATTTGTTTATTAGCATTAGCACAATGTGCTCTCTCAGAAAACGGAATAAAAAAACCTACAAGTGTTATTCTTCCCAAACAGCTGAGTTATTCTCCTACATATCAACATTTTCCAAATTTTTTACAGTATTAAATTTATTGCTTTGCATTCTAACTGAAGTCCATGCCAGTCAAAACATCTTCTATCTTACCATTCCTTATCTGTTTTAAATGGATTGCAATTGCCTTATTTTTTAAATGAAAGCTTTAATTTGTTGTGGTATTTTGCTGAATGGATTTAATAACCTGTTGTAATATTCATAGTTTTTCTATTTATTGTATATGATTAGCCTTATAGTATGTTATACCTGTGGCTAAGAAATAGTCCAGTACAGTGAAGCAAACTTATTAGAAATGATCTCTATAGCCTTTTGCCCAGGGATAATCTTTCAGAAGCTATATACTCAGAAAAGTTTTTACAATACACTTCCTCTGCTCTTTTCCTATTAACAATTCTTTTCAAAGGTGGTATCAGAGAGAATTACTGCTACAAATATTTACTGATACATGTATAGTGATAAGAAGTATTCATTTTCTTCGGATATTTATATATATATATATGCCGAGAATAAATGTCAAACTTTCATTTTCAAATATTTATCACTAGATTATCCATAAACAGACAATCAAAAAATATTGCTAATTCAGTGCATTTGATCAGGAATGAAATGAAATTGAAATGAAAAAGAAATCTATTAAAACCTTAATGTATGAAAGAGTTAATAACACCAAGGATTTCTCCACTCATGGCTGAGAACTCTGAGACACAATATAACAAAAAGTGTTTGTCTACAAAATTCAGTTTCTTCAAATTTACAATGGAGAGTTTATATGATTACACATGCATCACCACCAAGTTTTATAAAAATCTAGGCATTCACAATTTTTGGCAACAAAGCCAGCAAACAACTGCTTGCTTCCATTACACTTGTAAGAGGCAATTTGAGAAGTTACTCCCCAGGAATTAAATTTTGTGGATAAACATTTTAGCTAATTGCATTATTGTCCTCAGAACACTGAAGGCAGCACTAAGCCAAACCAAGAAATCCAATTTATTCGTTTCTTTTTTTCTTTAAGCAATTAAATTCTCTTCCACTAACACATTCTAGAACTCAAGAAAAAAATGTATATACTATATATATTACATGGATTGGAAAGATATAAAAGAAAGTTTTATTTAAGTGTAAAATTTATGTTTTAAAGAAGGAAAAATGTGGTCCCCGTCGGCTGAATAAATTCTAAAGGTATATATTTCAAAGGTTTATATAAAAGTGCAGTGAAGGGAGTTCATCATTTGAACTTTCATCAGGGCTGAGACCTCTGCTATTTGCCAACAGTTTACAGAACACTGAAGCCGTCAGTTGTAGGCTCCGTGCAAAGTTTTTTTATCTGATTGTTTTACCCTGCCTTTAATGTATCTCTCACGCTTCCAAGATCTGTTCTCTTTAAAACAACAGTATCCCAATAATACTTTATAATTAGGTCTCTACTAAATACATAGTAATATAAAAAGGGTCTCTTCATATGCCCTTCAATTTCCTCTTAAGTATCTTTCCCGAATACTCTATCACTCTGGAAAATTATAATCCTCCAGAACAGAATATTCCTTAGTCTCTAATGAGTCTTCTGGCCTTGTCATGACCATTCTCTTAGAATGTCCATTCTCTGTTCTCAGTAATAAAATCTTTCTCATATGCAACCATTTCTGCAAAGCTTTACCAAGGCCTTTTATGCAGAATTAATTACTTCCTTCTTCTCATGCTTTACTACGGTACTTTGCATATTGTAAGGTAGTTAGTTGTACATGTTTCTGTATCCCCAGCTAGACTTCTGATTTTCTCTAGGTTAGGACAGCATTATCACTCCAGAACACAGCAGAGGTCTTACACACCAGATACGAATATAATATGTACCAAATAAATGACTTTAAAAAGAAATTAAAATAATGTGTTTTAAACTTCATTCCTCTTCAAGATTTAGGACATTCCTTAGCCTTTGAAGTATGCTACTTCATGAAATAGTAGTTATTTTGCACTAAGCATATGCAACCAAAGACGATATTTTTAATATCAGTCTCCCCTTCTTTTGAGTACTTGAGCTTTAAGTTATTTCAGAAAATGCATATTTACTTCGAAAAGATTGAGAATTTATTATGAAGCCTATGCTTCATAATTTGGGAGGCACTAATTAAATTTCTCCAGACATTTTTTTTTTAGAAATTTGAGAAAAAATTTCAAATACAATTCTCAACACAATCATGTAATTCTACAAAATAAGAATATGAATTTACATTTAATCATATTTACTTAATATAAAACAAAATCCAGAATTTTTCAAATTATTAAAATTGTGAAAAACAGTAGGGAAATTAATAATTCTGTAATATTCAAGCTTTCTGGAACTTAGTGAATTTTTATCAAAACACCAAATCTGGGGGCGCCTGGGTGGCTCAGTCAATTAAGCATCTGCTTTAGGCTCAGGTCATGATCCAGGGGTCCTGGAATCGAGCTCCATGTCCAGCTCCCCACTCAGCGTGGAGTCTGCTTCTCTCTCTCCCTCCATCTCTCCCACTGCTCATGCTTGCTCACTCTCTCTCTCTCTCACATAAATAAATAAAATCTTTTAAAACATACACACACACCAAAACTGTTTTTTTTAATTGTACATACTTTTTAAATTTTTAAAAAATGTATGTATCCTTGCCTTCTGACAAAGTATATTAAACATACACACAAACTTTTTCTTCTCAATGATCCAAGATCATCACAGAATTGCAGCATCCTATTTTTTTTTTTTTTTAAAGCAAGAAGGTCCTTTATGGATAATCTAGCGCTGCCCTCACTAATTGGACAAATGAGAATACTACAATCCAGAGAGATTATATGATGTTCCCTGGGTCTCATAGCAAGTTAATGGCAAGACCAGGCCTAGAGTAAAGGTAACCTGATCCACAGTTCTTCCTAATAGGAACCATATCTATAAAATGTATATAACACAAAGGCTCTTACATACATACAGAAACTGTGCTCTGACATATAATAATCCAGCCTGCTATATTTACTAAAATTGTTCTGAATGACTTTTAGTGGCTATGTGGTCCCTACCCTTAATACACTGTCAAATTTCATGGTTAGTTTTTAGTATTTCTATCCTTGGGTAATTTGGTACTACTAATCTGCTGGGTCTTCAACGCCAGATAATCAAATTTGTTATTACTTACTATAAACTATTTGCTGAGGGTCTTTTCTATGTAAAAAGCACATAAGCTTTAGTTAGAATAAAACAGATTAATATTGCATCCAGTGCAGGAACAGTTAAGCTTTAGTTTTTTGTGGTTAGTTGCTTTAGGGTAATTTACTAAAGAAAACAAGACGCACTACTAAAGAAAAATAAAAAATATCACAGAAGGAAAAAAATCTCAAAAGCAGCATTTTCCACTTGGATGATATAACTTTCCTTACCTAAATTCAGAGATCAGCAAAAACTGGTCCTGACATAGGCTAGTATTAAAATATTAATAACTAAGCACTTGAAAAAGACAAGTTTCTGCAAAACACTAATTTAAGTAATAACAATGGCACTTAAAATAGAAATAAGATAGAAACAGGAACAAAATCCAGTAAAACAAAATAAAACACAGAAATAACTTAAAAATCATGAATGTGCACTTAACCAGGTGACCTGACAATCCAACTCTTAGGTATTTACCTCAGAGAAACAAAAATTTGTGTACACACATACACACACAACATATGAATATTTATAGTAACATTATTTTCACCAAAAACTAGAAACAACCCAAATGTTCTTCAACAGGTGGATAAATGAACTGTGGACATCCATACAGTAGAATACTGCCCAGCCGTAAAGAAAAAATGAATCATCGATACACTCAAAAAACAAGGACGAATCTCAAAGGCATTACGAAAAGTGAAAGAAGTCAATCTTAAAAGACTACTCACTGTATGATTCATTTACATGACATTCTGAAAAAGCTAAAAATATGGACTGAAGTATTATGGAATAAAGAACAGATGAGCAGTTGCTAGGGGTTACGAACAGAAGCAGGGAATGGCTACAAAGGGACAGCACAAGAAAATTTTTAGGTTATAAAACTATTTTGTACCCGACTTATAGTGATGAAAACACAATTCTATACAAGTCCTAAATCTCATAAAATTGCACACAGAATACAAAACAAACAAAAACCTATAAGCATAGATAGACAGCTAGAGAGACAGATATACAAACAGATAAATAACAGAGATGGTTGTATATGTATATGCATTTGTTAAAATTCCTCAAATATTTATAATGGTTAATTTTAAACATATGTATTCAATAAAAAGTTTTAAATGCATATGCCTACTTTAAAAAGTCATGAACAAATCATTGTACTGAAAAAAAAAAAAAGTAGCCAAAAATGAAATGATTTTTAGCTTTTAGCCATGGCACAAAGTCTCGATCTATAAATACTTATAGCGTAGAGCAGATTTCTCTCTTTTCAATATAGCTTCCCTGATTCAGGCAGAAATGAGCAATCTTTTGAACCACCGTAATATTTTTTCACCACCATGTATTAAAGGCAGTAGTGAACAGTTTTAGATGAAAATCTGGTAAAGTACAAAGATCAGGACACAAGATTCTGTCCAGGCCACTCCTAATTCAGGGTTTATTCATAAAAAATAATAAGAGAACATGAACATCACAATCCTCTTAGAGATTTGATTGGACTAGCACTTTTCACTTACCACCCATATTCAAGGTTAACTACAAAACTAAAAAGCTGTATATACATCCATACTGTTCATTCTCAACTAGTCTTTTTGTTTTATCTTAAAAGTACTGAGCTAAAGTACTTTCAAGATGAAAAAACTGAAGGAGCTCTGTTTGCATTCCAAAATGATGGTGGTTACTACCTTGTTTGCCACATTAGGAAAAGGCATGGTGTTAAAAACAGGCAGAGACTACAAAAAAAGACAGGAGATGAAGAATGAACTTTGTTTGCTCTGATCGCCGGTGTCTCTTGTCACACAATTTATGTGTAATTATTTTAAATGCTCACAGTTTTAAAATTTTGTTTGTATTATTTTTTTTCCTTTAGTTTTAGGTATTCAGCACTGTTCTGAAATGTGAATGTTTTAGTTTTAGGCTTATGAGTGAGGTAAGCAATGACAAGTTACTTTATACAGAAATTGAAATTTGTAACAATAATCAAAGAAAAATATGAATTTTTAAATCATAAGTATTTTTCTGCCTTACATAGGTTTTAATTTCCTAAATGGCAAACTTTTATCAGACATTTAAAATACAACATTGAAAAATGATTAAAGGAAGAAGATGAGGATACAAGCAAACTGACAGCTTATACAAGCACAAGTTGAAAGGAAATTTTAACAAAACCTATCAAAAGCCTTAAAAAAAGAGTCAGACACTAGGACTTAGTAAGTCTACTACTGAAAATCTATTTGAGGGAATAATCACTTATATACAAAAAGATGTATATAAATATATATCTCAGTAGTATTTATGATAAGTAAAATGTAGTGAAAGGTAGTTAGTAAAAGTAAAAAGGTAGTTAAACATGTTTTTATCCTCATATGTGTATGTTATTTGTTTATATAAAAGCTAACTAAGAATATGCATTAAAATGCTGATCATTGTTTCCTCTGGATGTGGGACTATGGGTAATATTAGTATTCTTTCTTTACAATATTTTCTAAATTTTCTATAATGAGTATGCATCAATTTTACAGTATAAAATCTAATTAACATTTTTAAATGATTAAAATTTAATTGAGTACTTTTAAGATATAAAAGTATTAACAAAAATGTTTGGTGAATAAAGCTATGTTTACTGAAAATACTGATCCAAAGATACTAAGTTATCGGTTGTAACTCATGTAAGCCTTTGTAAAACTCTATTAAAAAAGGTTTGGGGCGATTGGGTGGCTCAGTCGGTTAAGCATCTGCCTTTCGCTCAGGTCATGAACGCAGGGTCCTGGGATCGAGTTCCGCTTTGGGCTCCTTGCTCAGTGGAGAGCCTGCTTCTCCCTCTGCCCCTCACCCTGTTCATGCTCTCTTTTTCTCTCTCAAATAAATAAATAAAATCTTCTAAAAAAAAGTTTTCCTTTCATTTTTAGTGAAAAAAGTACTACCTGTTGTTTTGTATATACTCCATTTGCTCTTTACTGCTTCATGCCCATTCTGTGGTTTAAGTAGTGGCTGACAACTTTTGCTTTGCTCAACTGACTGGCAGCTATCATTTGAATGCCAGACTTATCTTTATGCAAATTTCCAAAGGTCACCATTTATGCATGTAAATTCTGAAGGGCACTAACTCTACAGCTGACAGATTCTGACAGCCACTATATCTCCAAGAATGGAATTAGCAAGGCTGACTGTCTGAATAATTAATGTGCTTTTACTCTGCCCATGGCCAGTTTTTACATCCTGCACTTTCTGACTGGTTTTGAAATTAATTAGAAAATGTAATTTCATAGCAAACCAAAACTTTTTTTAAAAATTTCTATAAAAAAATGGTAAATGAGACAATTAATGACCCTCGGTTCAAGGTGTTATATTAAAGAGATCACTCCTATCTAAAGATAAAAATTAACACATACCTCTGGATGTTATTTCTGTAAAAAAAAAATTAATACTTTTGTTAAACACACACACACACACACACACACACACACACACACACAAAGAAAGAACCCTGCTCTGTAAAGCTCAGCAAATGGTGCCACCAGCCACTGGGTTGCCATTGCAAACCTGAGTCTCAACCCACCAAGACTTCAACCCTCACTACTGAAATGCAATCAGTCACTAAGACCTGTCAATTTACCTTCTAAACAGTCTCAAAGGTATTACTACCACTCAATCCCCAGGGTTGTTGCCTTAAACCAGGTCTTCATTATACCTCACCTGAGTTATTGCAAATATTTCCTAGATAATCCTCCTGCCTGTAGCTGCAATCACCCACATTGTCTCTCTACCTGTCTAATATTCAAACCTTTCTAAAATCCATGATCAAGGTCAGTTGTCCAACATAAAAGACACTTAAAAGGATGTTATAAAGAGAAAATATTTAGACTATATCAACTAATGGGAAGAGACAATGAACAAAATTGTATGTACTACAGTAATATGTCTAGAGAAAAATAAAGGAGAGGAATGCAGAGGGGTACCGCCAAGCAATTTCAATTTTAAATATGATGTTGAGGTAAGGCTGCCATGAGAAGAGGCTATTTAAAGCCTAGGAAATAAGCATGGGGAGAATGGTGATTGGTTGAGGAACCAATAGGCTAAGGATCCCAAGTAGAATGGCCTAGTGTGTTCAACAAATGGCAATGAAGCCAGGGTAGCTGGAATGCAGAGGAGACTAAAAAGGGAACAGGGTTCTGAGTGTCGTACAGTGAAAATGATGTAGCAAGGAAAAATGAAGGCTGTTGTAATTCTTTAGGCAACAGGGGACTGTGCAGCCAAGGAGATGTTCAGAAGCAGTCAGATAGTATGTGCTGATGGATGTGCAATGTGTACAATTCAAGACTCACTCCAAGGATTTATGCCCAAGGAATTGGAAGAATGGAGCTACTAAGCAAAAGTTTTCTGAGGGTGATGTTTTTGAAAGGTCCTTATTGTTATTTATTACTTTATTTATTTTTACTTATTTTGAAAACTTTGATTTGACATTTTGTGCTTTAATCCATTCAAAGAGGTGCACCTGGGTGGCTCAGTCAGTTAAGCATCCGACTCTTGATTTTGGCTCAGGTCATGATCTCAGGGGTGGTGAGACTGAGCCCCACGTAAGGCTCTGTGCTCAGCACGGAGTCAGCTTGAGATTCTCTCCTATTCCCTTTACCCTTCCCCCAGCTTGTGCGTGTGCGTGCGTGTTCTCTCTCTCTCTCTCTCTTTCTCTCTGTCAAATAAATAAATGAAATATGTTTTATTGGATGGGTAAAATATTTTTTATTGGATGGGTATTTTTAATGGATAAAAATTCATTCAGAGTCATTTACTGTGGAAAAAAAATATTTTCTCCAGTACATCCTTCCTTTGAGGTTCAAAAAATTATAGTTTATTTTACAAGCACTTAGTGTCTGTAAGTGCTTAGATATGACTAGCTATATTTTAAATAATATACAGTACATAATTTTACTAACCCCATATTAAAAATAAGGAAATTGAAGTCCAGAGAGGATAAGCAACACCTCCAAGGTCATATATAGTGTCTGCCTCTAAAACTTCACCTCTTTGCTCTGCTTTCTCTCAGGACTGGTTTTGTATTTCATTACTAAAATAGAATGAAGTTAGAGGTTCTCAGGGTTGTAGTGGTGGGAGGTGGGAATGACAGAAGGGCACAAGAGAATTTCCAGGGGCGACAGATATGTTCTCTATCTTGATTTTGGTGGTACTTACACAGCCTTATCTCTTTGTCAAAACAGAATCCTGCATTAAAAAGAGTGATTTTACTCTACATTAATTATACATAAATAATCCTGATTTTAAAAAATAATCTAGCAAATAAAAATTGACATAAATTGATCATAAATTAATATGGAAATACACAAACTTTAAAGTGAATCTCTCAGGGGCACCTGGGTGGCTCAGTTGGTTAAGCGTCTGCCTTTGGCTCGGGTCATGATCCCAGGGTCCTGGGATCAAGCCCCACACTGGGCTCCCTACTCAGCAGGGAGCCTGTTTCTCCCTCTCCCTCTCCTGCTCTGCCTGCTTGTGCTTTCACTGTCAAATAAATAAAATCTTCAAAAAAAGCATCTTCAAAGCACAGGAAATAATTAACAAAACCAAGACAAACTACTGAATGGGAGAATACATTTGTATATGACACAGACAATAAAAGGTCAGTATCCAAAATATATAAATACCTTATATAACTCAACACCAAAAGATAAACATAACAATGAAAATAACAATAACTTTTGGCAAGGATAGGGTAAAACCAGGACACATGAGTGGTGAAAATGTGAAATGGTGCATGCCCTTTGGAAAGCAGTTTGTTAGTTCCTCAAAAGATAAGACATTCAGTTACTGTATGAACCAGCAATTATACCACTGGTATATATCCAAGAGAAATGAATACATATGCTTACATAAAAACTTATATACAAACGTTCATAGCAGCCATTATTCATAATAGCCAAACAGTATTAAAAAAAAAAACCCAATGTCGATCAACTAATAAATGGATAAAGAAAATATGGTATGTCCATATAACAGAATATTATTCAGACATAAAAAGAAATTATGCCCTTATTCACAGAACAAGGGTAAAACTTAACAACACTATGAAGAGGGTAGGTACAAAAGGCCACATATTGTATGATTGCATTTTTTATGGTAACTCCATAAAAGCTGAAAGTATATTAGCTGTAGCCAGGGGACCAGGGCAAAAAGGCAAAAGTGGCTAACTGCTCATGGATATAATCTAGATAAAAATGTTCTGGATTAAATAGTATTGATAGTTACACAACTTTGTGAATATGCTAAAAAATACTGAATTGTATACCTTTTAAAAGAGCAAATTAACGGTATATAAATTATATCACAATTAAAAAACAATGAAACAAACATTGTTAATCATTTAACACTGTAAAAAACCCCATGAATCCTCTAGAAACTTCATATTTGGGTGCCTGTAGCAGTGGTTATGTTAAATATTATAAGGTCTTAATTCCTTCTTATATTTTGTAATGAAAATGAGTTATCAAGGAGAGGATCTGAAATTTTCTTCTCACAACCCTATAAATACCCTTAAGCACTCTGGAGACATCTTGGCTGGAAAATTAAGCTCTAGTCCAGCAAACATGATACTTGCATGGGCTGCTCCAAACCTACTTTTCCAGACTCATCTCCTAACACTGTCCTACCACATGAGTAATCCTTCAGCAACATGAGAAATATCAATCTTTCAATGGCCATTCGTTGTTCCTTTGTGCACTCTTTCATAAGCTCTTCTGTTGGCTTGGAATGCATGACCTCACCTTCTCTGCCTCAACAACCCCGCAGTGAATTTCATAACTTCTATGAGGATTTCAAGAGCCTCTAGCAAAAGTGACTTGCTCTCACTTTTGTTTCCTTAACACTTTGTCAGTGACTCTTACAAAATATATACGGTAATTTATTCTATAGAGTTTCGTATCTTTTCCACCAGCATTTAACTTCTCCAGAGCAAGCATATCTAAGTCTTGCCTGGCTGAATTTTTTGAAAAAGATGATTGAATCGGTCTGTTTTTGTTACTTTAACTAATTTATATCACTAAGTACCAAAAATCCATTTCGTATTCAACATAGTAAAAGAATGTCTACATGCGGCGCCTGGGTGGCACAGCGGTTAGGCGTCTGCCTTCAGCTCAGGGCGTGATCCCGGCGTTATGGGATCGAGCCCCACATCAGGCTCTTCCACTATGAGCCTGCTTCTTCCTCTCCCACTCTCCCTGCTTGTGTTCCCTCTCTCGCTGGCTGTCTCTATCTCTGTCGAATAAATAAATAAAATCTTAAAAAAAAAAAAAAAAGAATGTCTACAAAATTTATATGTTAATGTATAGATAAGCTAGTAAATACAAATAAAGTAGATTCAATCATATCTACTGTGGGAAATAGGAAATAATGTTTGCCCATGTGAATGCTGAAGAAAGTAGTGGCAAAGAAATTAAGACAAAAATATCTAAAAGGAGGAATATCAATTGGGAATTTTAGTCCCTACAAAAGTGACTGCAATATTTTTATAGTCTTTTTATAGTCTTAAATCACTCAGTACTCTTCAAGTAAAAAGTACAGAATCTTTGAAAACAGACTTATAATAATTTATAATACATACCATTATATCAACTCAAAATTAAATGAACATGATTTAATGTGAATAAGAAAATTGGTATTTCTGCTTTTAAGCAGTATGTTTATAATAATTTATATTCTAGATATTACGAAGTAACTTTACAGAAATTAACACGGTAACTTCAAGAAGAAAGGAAAGTCCAATTTTACTGTTGGTTGATTAATATAAAGGCCTACTTGCCTTCAAATGTTTTGCTGAAGATGGAAATCATTTATATTATTAATATATGTAATATAAATTATTTTTAATAACACATTTATTGTTCATCTAGCTACAGAATACCTCCTCAAATAGAATTGTGTATACTTTTGGGAAAATAAAATTGACATTTCTTGTGGACAAATAAATTTACATATTTAAATTTACATATTTGTCCACAAGAATTGTCAATTTTATTTTCCCAAAAATATACACAATTCCATTTAAGTAACTCATTGAACAATTTTCAATATGATCCTCATAAAAACATATACTAACTTGAATGGAAACATATTAAATACACTTTGAAATTACTAACAATTACGACTGGCAAAAATTATCTAGTAGTTACCTTAATTTGCTCTTCAGTTGCTAAAAGTCCATGTTCTTTTCCTCTGATTTACCGAACATTTAAACATTTCTGTAAAAAAAAAAATACATTAGATGATGAGAAAAAATAATACTTTATGGTTATACTTTTAGGACTATTTGAGTATATTTATGTATTTCTTATTATTGGTCAAGTGCCTTTTTTCCAATGCTTGGGATATAGCAACAGAACCATGGTATAAAAAATGAAATTCAATTTACCTCTGACACATCTTCAACCACCTAATTTACTGTATCACTCACTGGGAATAATTAATGAATTTGGTGGATATGGGAATTTAAATATTTTTGTATTAAAAAAAAAAGATGCAAGGTATGCCTGGGTGGCTCATTCAGTTAAGCGACCGACCCTTGATTTCAGTTTAGGTCCTAATCTCAGGGTCCTGGGATCAAGCCCCAGGTCAGACTCCATGCTCAATGGGGAGTCTGCTAGAGATTCTCTCTCCTCTCCCTCTGCTCTTTCCACTCACACTCTCTCTCTCAAATAAATAAATCTTTAAAAATGTGTCTATTGCAAGAAATCAGAAAATTTCTTAGACTCATAGAGCTTATTTTAATAACTTACATCTTCTTTTATTTACTTATTTTTTAAAAGATTTATTTATTTATTTTGGAGAGAGAGAGCACACGAGAAAGAGAGCACGTACATGAGCAGGAGAGGGGCAGAGGGTGAGGGAGAATATTATCCCTGAGCTGACTCCCTGCTCAGGGCGGAGCCAGCCTCCCAACTCTGGGCTCAATCCCAGGACCCTGAGATCATGACCTGAGATGAAATCAAGAGTCCAACACTTAACTGACTGGGCCACCCAGATGGCCCTGAAACAAATACTTCTAATAAGATCCTGGGATGTGTTTAATCAATTTTACCATTAAAACTGCTGTGGGGAAAAAAAAAATTGAGAAACACCTTAATACAAAGTATGCCACTTAATCATATATACAAATATGTGCTCTGTGTATTTATGTACATAGACAGAGACCATGATTACAATAATTTAAACAGATTCAGATTTTTAAAATAATAGGAAGAAAATAACAAAAAGGAATAAACAAAAAAATGAGAGTTTACTTAAGTGGTGTATTTACAGGGATGATTGTTAGTCTTCATTTTCTTTAAACTGCCATAATATTTTCTATTTCTTTTATTATTAAACTAACATTAACACGCCAGATATTTTACCAAAAAAATAATAATAATAATAATGTCCTTCATAGAGTTTTCTTTGGGAATTCAGTATTTTCTAGTGGTCCTGCCCTGGTCACATCAAGTTTTGAACTTCCTAGTGAGTCCATTTAAGTGCCTTAAACGAGCATCAGCTGCATTAGTTAATTACTATGATACTTAGTATTTATTACGCTATTAGTAGTAGTATGCTACTAGCAAAGGTTAAGTAATCTTCTGTGTGCCAAATCAATGACAAAATCTCGTATCTATTCCATAGCCTTGTCCCCAAATGGATAAGGAATTAGATATATGCAGAACCTCAACAGCATAAAACTAAAATTAAGTTCTCCTTTATAGAATCACTATTGATTACCATCAGATATATATGAAAACAAATTAGTGTAATAATATTCCTAATAAAAGCATTAGATTTTGTTTGAGGATTTTAAACTATATTGTTCCTAGTGAGTACCCACCCATATTTGCCCAATTAGTGAGGTTTTGTATCACAAGAACAATCCATTCTGTATTTGAATGGTATATGCCTGACTACTTGAATAGGCAACTGAGAGCAATTTTTTAGGCAATTTCTTGGCTGTACACATAAGGTATTGTATCCCGGTTTTTGAAGAATAAGCCTATCCAATCTTACAAATATTTTACATGTCTGAACAATCATGGGTAATGATAGTGCAGGCTCTCCTAGAAATATCCTCACCCGGTAGATTTTGTTTCTCCCAATTAGAAAATAAATTCTGAAATCCAAACACGACCTGTTCCACAAAGTTCTCCCTAACAGCACCAAACCAACTCCACCACAGACAGAACCAATCCTGTGTTCCCTGATGCTCCCATACCCCTGTGTAGATTCTTCTATTTGGCTGCACCTGTACACTGTATTGTGAATTGCTTCAGAAAAGAGACTTTTGACCACTTCTTCAGTTGGTATTACCCCTCCCGGAAGAACCAAGCACTTAACAGGGCCTCAAAAATGCTGACTGGGTAAACAAAACATTTTCTTTGTAGTTTAAAAAAAATTATAAGTATTTATTGGAAACTGTCTGTATTGGCCTCACATGAATTGAGACCAAGAACAAAAATGCACCATTATGTATCTTTGAGTTGGTTTGTACAACTATCTTTATAGGTCCATTTTCTCTTTGTTCAGAACATCAGAGAATCTTCAATTTACAATTTGGCTATTCAGTGTTTCAGTCCTTCATCCAATTATTGCCCCTTCAGGCACTTCAGAGTTAGTAGACCACTCAGACAGCAGACAATTCTAACGGAAGAACAAGCTTACACAGGGTGACAGCTTCCTAAGGGGAAGGAGACCAGGTCGGACGTAAATCACAGAGGAGGAAAAAGGGGACTACATGGCTAAAGGGAACTGAAAACCAAACAGAAGGGAAGAAAAGGTATCATATCAGGTGATACACTTCTATCAGCATACAGTGTTAGCCTGAATTTCTTGTCCAATTAGTAAACTTGCTCTAAAAGGTTTTCTTAAAAGAAGCTACCAGAATAATTATTCGAACAATTTGACTACTTCGAAGGAAAGCACTCAGAAAGGATAGAAAATCTGGTGTGTTTATATCTTCATATTTTCAGCACCCATTCAAAAGTGACATCCACTAGCAGTTACTGCAATTCACTCTATGCCTTGCCAATCAGATGGAAATACCTGAATACTAGATTGCTTTAACTAAAAATTAAAAGTTAAATTAATCCATCCTTTAGAAAAAATCTTGTAAACAAGCAGATATATAAGACAGCAAAAATGGAAAATAAAATTATAAGATTTGATTTACCAACTACAAAAAAGGGTATACATAATAAAGATAAATGTTCGAAACAAATTTTCTAATCATAAGATAGCAAGTGTAAAAAGTAGAGTAACATTCATTCATTCATTCATCAAATATACTCTGTGCCCAGGCACAGTTTGGTTGCTGTGGATTCAGGAGTGAACTGAACAGAAAAAAACAGCATCCACAGAGTTTATCTTTACCTTGTGGTTGAGGGGTAAGAACAGAATGAAAGAGAGAGAAGAAACTTGACTATATTTTCCAGACACTTTTTGTATTATTTTTAAATTTTAAACACTTCATATTTTTGGACATTTTATATTCCCCTTTAATCTTAAATTTTTAAAGGTTTTAAGGACTTTATATTCTCACTTAACCTTTATGAAATTCCTCTGAGGTTAGTATGAACATTACCATGTTTATTTTACAAATAAATATTCAGAAACATTGAGTGGCAAAGCCAGAATGTGAATGCACGTAATCCAAATTCAGTCTATACCTTCCAGCTTCTCAAACAGCATTATATTGACTACCACTGTCCATATTTGAAAAGAGGATGTTTATAATGAAAAACAGTATGTTTCTGTAAACGAATTCTTTCGGAAATAATCATCTCAGAATTTCATAACACTGATTATTGTTTGAAGGCACTTCTGCATTCCAATATTTAAATGAGATTCCAGGAAATCAAAGTAAAAATTAGCCTGGAATTAAGACAAAAATATATTTTATTGTCTTGGTCTGTGAGGCATTGATTGTATTTATGTTACATCTCCTAATGAACTTTTCAGTAAAGGTTCAGGAAGCAATGAAGAACTCACGTACACAAACATACTTTAAAAAGATCATTGTAGGAGCACCAGGGTGGCGCAGTCTTTAAGCATCTGCCTTCAGCTCAGGGCGTGATCCTGGCGTTCTGGGATCGAGCCCCACATCAGGCTTCTCTGCTAGGAGCCTGCTTCTTCCTCTCCCACTCCCCCTGCTTGTGTTCCCTCTCTCGCTGGCTGTCTTTCTCTGTCAATAAATAAAATCTTTAAAAAATAAATAAAATTAAATAAATAAATAAATAAATAAATAAATAAATAAAAAGATCATTCTAGAGATGCCTGGGTAGCTCAGTCAGTTAAGCGTCTGCCTTCAGGTCAGGTCATGATCACAGGGTTCTGGGATTGAGCCCCATGTCTGGTTCCCTGCTCAGTGGGGAGCCTGCTTCTCCCTCTGCCTGCTGTTCCCCCTGCTTGTGCTCTCTCTCTCTCTCTCTCTCTCTGAGAAATAAATAAATAAATAAAATCTTTAAAAAATAAAAATAAAATAAAATAATAAAAAGTTCACTCTAGTGTCAGTTAAAAGATCGTTTGCAACCTAACATGACAGGTTTGTTTTAAAGATCAGTGAAACTGAGATTTTTTAAAAATACCGCGAATTAGTGAACTATTTCTAAGGTAATATATATTTTTTTGGTCAATGAGAGTCTTTAAATCATTTTTAGAACTAAACAGTTAAATATTAGGTGTCACAATTTTATTATCTGTAAAAAGAAGTATATAGCCTTCCATCTATCATTTCCAATTATTTGGAAGTTAAATGAGAAAATATGAGTCAAAACTCAGTAGACACATTAACTGCATTTATGACATTCCACCTCCACATCTCCTCCGTTATGAGCCTGCTTCTTCCTCTCCCACTCCCCCTGCTTGTGTTCCCTCTCTCGCTGGCTGTCTCTATCTCTGTCAAATAAATAAATAAAATCTTTAAAAAAAAAAAAAAAACTAGGTTTTCTAATGCTATTCAGTTATGATATTCAAATCATTTTTCCAGCTACTCCCTCTCAGTTTCTCAATCTACCAGTTATCTTCAAACACGTTCTACTTTCGTTCCATATCAATAACCATTATCATGTACCACCACATTATTTTCTCAG
Organism: Ursus arctos; assembly: GCF_023065955.2. Classification (NCBI taxonomy): domain Eukaryota; kingdom Metazoa; phylum Chordata; class Mammalia; order Carnivora; family Ursidae; genus Ursus; species Ursus arctos. Next base: position 47,098,067 of record NW_026623111.1, on the reverse strand, counting down.
GAGGCTGTTCAAATTTGTTTTTCATCTCTATTTCCAACAATTTTACAGATTAGAATGGTGCAACTGATAAAGATTATCATGGTTATCAGATGATAGTGCTAAGATAAGATCTCAAGGCATGTTACTCTTAGTCTGGCCTCCCACCACTTCAGGTTGTAACCACTGGCCCCATACTTGGAATATTGCAAGATGCAAGAATAGCACCTTCTTATTCGTACAGCACCATTTTATCGCCACTCCTATCTACCTTGCAAAGAGCTGCCAGAATCGCCTGAGACATCATTTTCCCCATGATGATTTCCGCTCATTAATCCACAAAACACCATGTTGTCTTCCACAGGGTCTGGCTTTTCAAGATCCTCTACAGGATGAATACATTATTTTCTACTACGAACATCTTTTTGACACTACTCTCTACTCCACCAGACAGAATTTCCTTATCAGCCAGTTTAGGTTGCTGACTGGCTCCTGAGCCAGACTGTTCCAGATAGAGTGGCTTGTTAACGCATCAAGAACTGTTCTGTGCAGTTCTCTACAATTATATTTTGAATACTATGCTAACATTATGCTAAGGTCTCATTCTCCAATGAAATTAGCCTCAATACTTTAAGTACAACCAGATGTGTAAACTTCTGGTGCATTTTAAATCAAGAGTACAAAGTTTAGTCCTCAATGTGTCAAATTTCCACACGTGATCATTTTCAGCCCCCAAGAATGTAAGCCGCTGTATAAAGGAGGGTATCTCGGGTGCAATTTTATATCAATGTAAAACTGGACAAAATTGACAAAAACAATTGTTTCAGGACTATGGAAACTGACCAGGCATCCAAAAAATTAAGTGTTTATACCAGAAAAATTACCTTACTTTTGATAAGAACAGTGGGAATCCTGTAATATTTTTGCCTGGAAATTCTACTATCTCTCCCCACAACCCCCAGCTAGACTCTTAGGTCATTAAAAAAAAAAACCTTAATGAATTTAAAATAATTGAAATCATAAAAGTAGATTGTATAATCAAAACAGAATGAAATTTAAATTTTTTTTGCAAATCCCCAAATATTTGGAAATTAAAAAAACATTTATAAATATCTCACGTATCAAAGAAATCAGAAGATAAATTAGAAAATATTTTTCAATGGAGAAAAACTAAATCAGAGCATATCATAATTCAATGGAATACAGCTAAAGCAGTGCTTAAAAGTAAATTTATAGCCTTCAAAACCTAAGAAGAAAGAAAAGTAAGAAAAGAGCAAACTAAGCAAAAAGAAGGGAAGAATGAAAGGAAAAAATGTGTAACCAGAACATCAATTGTAAAATGAAAACATTCCCACTACTTATTCTGTTATTAAAAATCCCTTACCTTTTCTAGCCCTTAATATCTTCATCTTTAACATGATCATTAGAATAAATTACTCATAACCCTCCTTCACTGGAAAATATAATTGGTATTTTTTAGAATAGCCAACAGATCTATCAATGATATTAAAAATATACACTACATAGACAACTCATAGTTTATTAATTGGGGAAAAGGATTGTAGATAATCCAAAACACAAAATAATGTTGAAAACTTAATCAATATATTATACACAACATTTTCACTTATAAAAGACTGAACCTGTTACGTTTTGTTTTGATGACTATTAAAAGAAGTCATAATTAATAGAAGATAAGGAAAAAATATTATGGTGACAGTTTGCCTGCTTGCATACAGAGGAGAGCAGAAGATAGCACAGAATGTATTGGACAGGTAAGTAGGGTAAGACAGGATAGGGAGAAGGCAAAGGGAAGGGGAAAAGAAAGAACCCTTAATTAGTATCTACTATATGCCAGCCACTGGGTAGTATCAAGCATTAGAGCAGTATATACAAAGACACTGCTTTCATAGAAAAAAGAGTTTTTATGTATTAAAATCAAAATAAAAGATTAGGCCTTTTACTTATGTCTTTTCATTTGCAATTCAATTACACAGAGATTGTTTCTTCCCTCACAGAAATGGCAATGTCCTAATGCATCAGTTCATCAGAAGAAGTCCATGGCATTCATAACCCCAAAACTCTCACCCCAGCAGGTATGTGCTAAGGTCGTGTACTTGAATGACATTTCTCCCAGGGATTTGTTTCTGCTATACGTCTTCAGCTTAGAAACACACTAAAAGGCAGGGACATTATTCTCTCCCAGGTATCCAAAACTAACTCAAAGCTTGCATACCCACAAACACCTCTTTCTCTGAGTTTAGCCTAGGACTGAAACAACCAATGCTTTAGCTTATTCCTGGGTAAGGACTATGCAGCCTGCTGCTCTAACCCTAAGGACTCTTGGGTTTCCAGGAGGGTTATTTCCTCAGCAACGAACTTTTTTTTCTTGCTCTGTTTGAGAAACAGCTTTCAAGTTATCAATATAAAAACCAATCATTCAATTTAATCTGTGCATTTACCCCTCAAAAGTGCCTATGTTATAACTACAATTACATATATTTGCATCCGAAATATAGTTTCCAAATTTGATAGTAATAGGAGTTACCAAGCTACTTTGATTTACAATAAAATATGCCTATATTCTATACTTCTAAATCATTTATCGGTAGAACACTCTGAAAACCACCCCATTACTTATACCTTGTTCTGTCTCATTTCATTTTCAAAATTTAAATGAGGAACTTTAAAAATGCCAAGAGGGGCGCCTGGGTGGCACAGCGGTTAAGCGTCTGCCTTCGGCTCAGGGCGTGATCCCGGCGTTATGGCATCGAGCCCCACATCAGGCTCCTCCGCTATGAGCCTGCTTCTTCCTCTCCCACTCCCCCTGCTTGTGTTCCCTCTCTCGCTGGCTGTCTCTATCTCTGTCAAATAAATAAATAAAATCTTTAAAAATATATATATATAAAAAAATAAAAATGCCAAGAAACAAAAGTTCTGATATATGCAAAGATCTTGTTCTTTAAACATTATCTTCTCCTTAATTATCAGGTTTTTAGTTCACAAAAACGTACTTTCCCTTCATGGCTGTTCTAGTCAAAACGGTTTAATCTCAAACTATTACATATAGTGAAAATAGCCTAAGAATAAGTTATTCTGCCAACGCATACTACCAAATATATTCTACAGACTCATGATTGGATCTTTATATATTTATGCAGTTTCTGTCAGTTCTAGAAAAATGATTTGTATCTCCCGTATCCATGAGGCCAAACTGTCAGCTGATATCAATTACAAGGAAAATCCAGTATGCCAGAATCCTGTTTTACTAAGGATGAGAATCTGTTGTCTAATGAAGTGTTCTCAAAGGTTTAAAAGAGTTTGGATTGCCAAGCCAGACACTGAATCTCAGATAAGCTTCTTCCAAAAATCCTCACTCCTCTGGTCATTAAAAAAAAAAAAAAAATCAATAAATGTATTCTAACCAAAGTTTAAAAAGCTTCTGAGAAATGACCTCTGCCAAAGTCCTTTGGGGACTTTCCAACTGTGCAGGGGGCAGCGTGTGGGATCAAAAAGCAGAAAGAAGGAAATAAAGAAATGCTTCTGAGCAAGTGAAAAAAAAAAATCTAGCTGGAGAACTAAAAGGGATTAGTTTACATATCAAATATCAGATTTCCATTGCACTGCTACTCTGCTTTCTCCTCTTTTTTCTGTCCCATTCTTGCATTGTCTGTAGTTCATTACATGAAGCTTGATTTCCTCACTTTGTGTAAGATTTCAAGCAGAAAATCTTCAATACCGAAATCTTTAAAATGGTATGCTTCACATTACACAGTACTAAGTACCTTATCTGAGACTCCACCATCTGGAAATCAGACCAATTTAACATACAGTCCTAATTCAGGAAATATATTTAAAAGAAAAAAGAAAAAATCTCACACTGCACTAAAACCCAATAAACTTGACTGGTAGAGAGGACTTCAATCAAGACTTAGTTATTCTTTATGTTCTCCAGTATTCTAACAATGAAAAATCAGAAGCAGAAGCAGCATACAGACAGACTAACATCCACCACAAATACCCAAAGCTCTGAGGAAAACTGAAAACTACTTCCAAGGCTACGGAAAGAGTTTTTATTCGAACTGTCAAACATCTGGAGTTTTGCCACTTTAAGTGGGTGGATGTTTAAGCCTCAATTTTTCAGAAATTTTTCTGTATCTAAAGAACCCCCCCACCCAAACAAGAAGTTTCAGTTATATAACTGAAGTTTTACCCATGTAAAATTCAAAATAATCATAAATCAATAAGGTCAAATTTATGGGAATTATATAGACAATTAAAAGTTAACAGCCTTGATAAAGTATAAAGGATATGCGTATGTTTGTGTGTATTTTACCCACCCCTTTTGAGGACATTACTTTTAAATATATCTTTTTATTTCTATATATTATAGCTAGAAAAATATGAGAATATAAATACATATTTTAAGTTATTTAAAGAACTCATACCCATGAGGGGGAAATCCATATCACTCCTTCCAAACAGTGTCCGCTAGCATTTTGTTAATTAGTTGTTTCTTTTTTGGGGGGAAGGGGAAGCATATTTTTTCACAGGCCTTTTAAAAATAGTAAATGTGGGGGCGCCTGCGTGGCTCAGTCAGATGAGCGTCCAACTCTTGGTTTCAGCTCAGGTCATGACCTCAGGGTCGTGGGATCCAGCCCCAGGGCAGGCTTTGCACTCAGCACAGAGTCTGATTAAGTTTTTTTTTTTTTAACTTATCTGGTACTGAATTTGGTTTACATTGTTACTGAATATAACCAATTTACTTTGAAGTACACATTCAGAAGATGTAAAGGAAATATTAATAGTTAAATAGAAAAGGTTTTCCATTTTTGCTACTTTTCCTCCTAAATTAATTTCTCAAAATCATACAGGATAAAATACACAAATATAATTTTACTTATCACTATAAATGAAAATAAACTTTATGTTTCTTAGTCCTTCAAAATAATATTTAAAACTAAATGACCATGTTTTATGTAAAAAGTCACATATTGATCTTATATGATTATATACCTATTATAAGAATAGCATGCTATGGTTATTATGGTCAAAAATCAAGACCAAAGAAGAATAAGATATTTCTAGGATAGTGGCAGAAAAGAGGTTTAAAAACTTGGCTGAAATAATTTTTCAGCCCCCAAAATCGATTTTGTTCTTCTAATGCTTGGCAAAATCCCTACTAATAGGCAACAGCTTTTAAATTCTGTATTTCAGTGTTAACCTTTACTTGATAAAATGGATGAAAATTTAAAATACATTTATATATATTTAGATTCCAAGTTAAAAAAAAAAAAAACTATAGGCATTTTCATTCAATAATCAATCCAGCGAAGAAAGCCACAGTAAACCTGGAACTGGGCTAGCTAACAGCCACCAAACTGAATTAAACATTATTCCTGCTCCCAGAACACTCACAGCCAATTGTACAAATTCTTAATAATGTACAGCACTCTTGGTTTGAAAATATTTAATTATCAACATTAGGGATAAGAATAATAATAGCAACGATAACAACACAACAGCAATAAGCTTAAGAGGTCAACTAACTTAATCAAAAGCACAGTTTAGATTACAATCTGGACAAACTGTGCTAATAGCACAATAGAGTACAAAGGCAAATATACTGAAAATATTACCTAAATATTAAATAGCAAATAAAAATAAAATCTTTCTCTACTTCACTGCAGGCAAAGAAAGTCAAATGCAACTTGATCCAATTAAGCCAATTTAGGATACACAACTACTTAAAAGCCTGAGCCATACTAAGTGATGAAAGCAAAATGGATTGAGTCCAAATCGGCTTTATTTGTTTAGATGCTATTTATTATGGCTATATTTTATTATACAGTAGTAAAAAAAAAAAAATTACAAGGCAACATCCTGTTATTTTCCACTGGGAAAAATGATACAGATGCACTATTAAAACTCAGCTCAGACAGCAGCATGTCAGGCTGCATGCCACTCGTGCCTTTACAATGTGCCAATAGACATTGATGTTTATGTGGCTGATGGTAAAACCAGCCTAATTACTGCCACTTAAATGTTCCATAAAATTGTGGCTTTATAGAAATCTAGAACCTTTGACTCTATGCATATTAGAAGGAAAAGAGTTGTTTTAAAATAAAGCAACTAAACCCCATTATTTCTTCATAGAAAATAAAATGTCTTAATTCTCCTTTTCCAGGGTAGCTAGCATATCATGAAATCACCATCATCAAATTGTAAATTGTGAGCCCTACTTCAAATGAGTTGTCTAATTTGTTGAGAAAGTGAATGAGCTTCACAAATGAATTAAGAGCAAAGGAGAGGGGGAGAGAGGGAGAGAGAGAGGGAGAGAGAGGCAGAGAGAGGGAGAGAGAGGGAGAGAAAGGGAGGGGGGAGAGATGGAGAGGTAGAGGGAGAGAGGAAGAGAGAGGGGAGAGGGGGAGGGGGAAGAAAGGGAGAGATAGAAAGAGGGAGAGAGGGAGAAGGTAAGGAAGGGACGGGAGAGAGGGAGAGGGGGAAGAAGAAACCAAGAAACAAACTCTTAACTGTTGAGAACAAAGTGATGGTTACTAGAGGGAAGCCTGAAATGGATGGATGAAACAGGTGATGGAGTTTAAGGAGTGCACGTGTCCTGATGAGCACCAGATGTTCCATGGAATTGTTGAATCACTATATTGTACACCTGAAACTAATATAACATTGTATGTTAACTATACTGGAATTTAAAAGAAAACAAGAAAGAAAAGGAAAAGGAAAAGGAAAAGGAAAAGGAAAAGAAAAGAAAAGAAAAGAAAAAGAAAGAAAATTAGATTATAATCAATTTCAAAAGATTAAGATAATTGCTTTTCTTTGTTAAGATTTTATTTATTTGTTTGAGAGAGAAAGCAAGACAAGAGCCAGAAAGAGAGAGAGCACAAGCTGGGGGGGAGGGGCAGGGAGAGGGAGAAGCAGGCTCCCCCCTGAGCAGGGAGCCAGACAACTACAATGCAGGGCTTGATCCAAAGACCCTGGAATCATGACCTGAGTCAAAGGCAGATGCTGAACTGGCTGAGCCACCCAGGTGCCTCAAGATAATTGCTTTTTTAATAAGCCCTATAAATATCATCTTTCCTCTTTTCATCATTATTCTCATCAATCTACATTCATTGTGTAGCGAAAATGTTGCAAGCACTATATAGAATTCTAACTATACAAAACAGAAATACTCTTTTTTTTCTGCTACTCGAGAATGAGAAGGATGATAAGGAAAATTAGTTTTTTGGTTAGTATTTGCCACTTCAAAGGACACCAACTGGTGTTCCACAGTTCTATCCATTTTAAGCGGGAAAATACTGTGCTGCAGAGCTTGAATGCTTGGAACTACTTTTAGTTTTGAAGCAGAAGCAGCCTTAGATTTACTGCCATAAAGCATCTCCTCAAAACTTCTGCTGATCCAAAAGCTGAGAGTTCCTGACATGCAACGGCACTCCTGCAAAGTACTCCTGGACCGCATGGAAATGTAGAGCAGAGATGACACTGAGGAGGGTACACTCTCCTTGTCTCCAATATGTGGATATGATTCTTTCTGAGGTATCTTGGCTCAAATGATCTGGAACATCAAATAGCCTGTGTTTGCTGAGAGTCTCCTCTATGCGCCTGTCCATTTCCCAAAGTATTAATCCCTTCAGCAGCTCTGCAGAGCTAAAGCAAATCAGATTCTGCAGTTTAGAAAAGTCAGTTATACTTGTGAGTGCTAGATGGCATTAAAGATTTTTTTGGCATTGTGATCTCCAAAGTCAAGTAGTCAAGTAAACTCAATATTACAATCTGCCGTTTTTGTTTTTCATTTTGTTTCGTTTTTGTTTCTGTTCAGAACGGCCAACTTTGTCTGGTTAGGAAAATGCCTGGGCAGCAGCATCTGTGACAGTCATAATGTCATAACCATTGTTTTATGGCTTGAGCGTAATGATATTAGCCAACAATGCCATCTCATCTTCCATTCCCTTTACCAGATAAGCATGGTGGGGTGGGGAGGACCATTTAGAGAATATCCTACTGCTTAATGTTTCCTCTAGAAATTCAACCTAAGGCTAATGTAAGATTTGTCAAAATTGCTAGAACAGTTTTAAGAATATGGGTGCAGGATTATGCTTTATATCATCTATTAAAATATCATGCACAACACAGCTATTCAAAACTTGATGATGACAAAAAGACACGGTTACTATTGAAGAGAAAAGACCACTGCAAGTCACATTACACTCACTTTACTCTTATTGCTGAATTTTGGTGATCTCTCAAATGCCCTGTCCTTACCCGTAACTCCAACCTCTTTGTATACACGGTCAGCCACATTTAGAACATCCTTCTCTGATTCTCCATCTGTGTTAATGGCTTCATTTATCTGTCCATTCATTAATCCTACAACATTTATTTGAAATCTACTCTGCTCTGGACACTGCAATATTCTGTGAGGTATAAAAATTAATAACAGGAGAGTCCTGCTTGCTAAGAAACTGAATATCTTGTGGAAACACAGTTGTGTAAATAAATAGTCAAACAACGTGAGGTAAACACTATTTAAAAAAAGAACTGATAGCAGTAGATGCACAACAGGCTCTTATGCAAAACAAACATAACATAATCTCTCTTTGTATTATATATTCATTATTTCATATTCATGTATCATCCACCATATGATAACCCCTTGGAAGACAGGATATACCATCAGTGAATGGTCTGACCACTAGCCAAATTAAATTCATCACTCATTATCCATATAACATATAAAATATATATGTAATAACAGGAAACAACCCATAAAGCCTGGCTATGCTGATTACAAACCCTACCTCTGACACTGCAGCATGAACTTGAAGTGTTTGTGCCTCAATTTGCTCATCTATAATATCGAAACTATGAGCTATTTGAAAGTGTTATTAAGAAGATTAAAAGAAGTCATCCATGTGAAAACCTAGAACCATCTTTAGCACATGATAGGCTCTTTTTTTTTAACCTATTAAGGCCATAAATGTTATAGTTGATATTTTACATGCATGTATTTTAAAAATCTTTATTTATAAATTATATAACATTAGTGCCATTCAACAGGTGATGAATCTGCAGCACAAAGAATGTAAAACATTCTCAACACAAGAGAGTCACTAAATCGCAGAGTCATAAAAAAATGTATATCTACAATATTCACAAAGGACAGAAATAAATGACATACATTCGGGCATCATAACTGATAGGTTCACAGTTCTAGCCATTTCAAAGGATAAGTGAATATCACTACCAGAAAAATACTTGGCAAACAAAGAGCAAAATTTTTTCTAAATAGCTAAATATTACTAGCTTTTAATTCAATTGATTTTTTAACAATTGAGGCCTTTGTCTCCGGAATCCTGACAAAATGAAGTATATCAGTACATTTTTTAGTAATAAACCAAAAAGAATATCATATAATCACTTCTGATGCTATTTTGTACTACACCCATCATAAAATTGCTTCAAGGAAGTTTAATATTCAAGTCTTTTGGAGTAAATATACAATTTAGATGTAAAACTTAGATATATAAAATTTAAATGCAAAAATTCATGGCATTTTCGATGAAATTGTGTACTTGCTTTTGTTTCTTATCAAGTTTATAATAATCATTTAATTAATTTTTTGTTAGTTATGTTTATGCTAATAACTTTCTCCTATAGCCTTAAGAAGCATAATTACCATAACTTTTAACAATACAATTTCAAAAACACAGTAACTGTTTCAACAGTTGAAACAGAAAATTCCCCACAGGAGTAGGAAGCTAGGACACCTCTAAGTGTGCCACCAGACTTACATGATGATTATCACAATAATCTCCTCTAAAACTAAGGTTAGTTAGGACAAATGCTGCTCATACCAACGAACTGTTACACAGAAAAGCTACTATCCTAGTAACACAGATATTCGATATAAAATTCTAAATGAGATATATCAAATTCCTCAAACTAGACAGTTCTATCAATAATACAGAATTTAAATTCAGCGGAAAGGTGGTTAAGGGCTAGTCATGAGGCACTGGTGTCAAATGTTATGCTCTGAATTAAAATATACAAGGATACAAGGATGAGGTTTTCATTGATAAGTGGCTGTACAAAGCTTTGAGAAATAGACATTAACAGTAGAAAAAGAAAACTCTGGGGTATTCTTAATTACATTTGTAACTTTTTTTGTTAATTTTTAATTTACAGAAATCTATCATAGTTCCCTGTATATCCACGCTTCTCTTTCTGCCAATCCATACTGTTCATTGTTCCCAGAGTATCTGTCCTAACATAAAGGTACATTCGCAATAGAAATAGGTAGTTTTACTGTGCGCTAGGCCTGGTTGTAAGCCCTCTTACATACAGAGACTCATCTCATCTTCACAACATCATGACAGTAGCTATCATTACTGCCCTGATTTTAAGATGTAGCAACAGAAGCCTAGAAATTTATTCATAATTGGCAGGGCTTGCACTAGAAATGAAGCCCGTTTAACCCCAAAGCCCACGCTCTTAACCACTTCATTTTGCTCTCTACTTTCTTCGACTGGTTTAATGCTGTTTATGTTTCAAGGCTCAAACCAAAAGCAAATATTTCAATAAAGCTCTTTGAAATCATGCAATGAGTCAAAACAAAGCTTCCCTCTCTCCTCTCAGAATATGTAACCATTCTCCTCTGACCCTTACACCTACTGAATAGTTGCTATATGCTAGGCACTGTTGCTATACATGAATCATGTCACAAATGATTAGGTCATAGAGTTTTCTCCACTCCATAAATGTACGAAATGTCTTCATTCAGGAAGTCACAGGGCTGGTGAGGATTCGACCAGAGCAGTTGTGCTCTCCATACCATGCACAGCACACAACACCCCACTGCCTACTGCAAAGAACAGAAAGGGGCTTATACCCAGGGTCTCCTTATTAGATTCTTAGATTATTATATTCGTGGCCTTTGGTGGGTTGTGGTGCCTCTTAGCCTCAGTTTCTTCATTGGTAACATAAATAGAAAAAGTGTTTACCTCACAGTATTGTTCAGAAAACTAAATAACACAGGAGGGGGTGCTCACTAAACATAAATTTTGGCAGCTACTATTGTTACTATTATAGGACCTTGTCATCCTCTAGGGGAAGAGCTTTGAAAGTATCCATATACTAGAAAGTGTTGCATCTCTAGTATTTTAGTATGCAACAACAAAAATGTTCATTAAATGTCTGAAGTAAAGGTTTTAGCCTTCACTATTTGGAACTCTAAGAGCGAAAAGTCCATTATCACAATAATCCACTGATTGGAATATGTTGTATCCAGTAGCTAATTTTCCGCATCTAATGTCCAAATCCCTCTTAGAGTTTAGTTTAATACAGCCTTCACAGCAAAGTTTTCTTTTTTAAAAAACTACCACGTGAAGATAATTTTATTTTTTTAAAAGATTTTATTTATGTATTTGATTTAGAGAGAGAGAGAAAAAGAGCAGAGGGGAAGGGTAGAAGGAGAAGTAGACTCCCTGCTGAGCCAGGACTATGATGTGGGACTCAATTCCAGGACCACAGGATCATGACCTGAGCCGAAGGCAGATGCTTAAATGACTGAGCCACCCAGGCATCCGAAGATTATTTTATTAATATCACATCCTCATATTTAGCAACTCTTAACTTGTAGGAAGTTTTTACAGTTTGGGCCAAGGGCCATTTCTTAATTTCTTTTGTTCTATTCTGTTTTTGGTAGCTATAAAAACTATTTGGTCCAAGCCCTCTGCCATATACTTACAGCTGGCCATTTCCCTTCTTTCTTTAGGCTAAATAATCTCATTTTCTTTATGAATTTCACATATATCATCTTTTCTAATAATTCTGATCACTTATAAGATGCCTACTTCTAATAAATAACTTTTATATTGGATTAAATATTATAAACTGTATTCAAAGTTACCTTAGAGATACTTATATATTTAAAATCACAACTTGGAACTATCGAGCTCCCAAATCCACCTTGGACGTAGACTATCTCCTTCTGGAATCCCTCTCAGACATCTCCCTTGCATCCTATCTCTCAGACATTTTGTCAAAAGACTGAAAAAAAATACCCTTCCTCCAATGCCTCTCTCCACTAATAGAAGGGTACAAGTAGGTCATTTTTAAAGATATTTCTCCCACAGAAATGCAATCAAGATAGAAAACCAATACTACAGATGAGGACTAATCAGTACTATATATAACACTATGTATAGTAATGTAAATAATAACAGGATACTAGTGAATCCTAAGAACTGAATATATACTAGGTGATTTAAAATTCATTCATTCAATAAATATTTAATTAATTCAACAAATGTATTAAGCTTCTCCTTTGTGCTCAGCACTTTTTCCAGGTGCTGGGAATAAAGCAATGAACAAAACAAATATTCCTAACTCTGAGGGACTTAGATAACAAAACATGCTAAGTAAAATATAGGGTATATTTCACAATGTGCAGTGATAACAAATGTGTAAGGATTTAAACTTTTTAGATAGTGTAACAAAAGAAGCTTTCACTGAGAAGGTGACATTTCAGGAAAAACCTGAAGGAACCGAGGTAGCTAGCTATGTGGATCTCTCTAGCAAGAATGTTAAAGGCAGAGAGGAACAAGTACAAAGGCCTTCAGACAAGAGGTGAAAAGGATTTTAAATACCAGCAAGGAGGCTAACAGGCTACAGGAGAGAAAGGGAAAAAATGATGGAAGGCATCAGACAGCTTACAAGAGGCTAAATCCTTATTTTGGTACAACTTTGTAGGCTATCATTCATACTGTCTTTTATTACATGGGATAGAAAGCCACTGGAAAACCTTGGGCAGAGTAAAATTTATGACATATTCTAAAATGATGACTCTGATTACAGTGTTGGGAACAGATTATAAGGGAGAGGTGGACCAGTTAGAAAGACAGGATAATAATCCAGGTGAGTTAGAACGCTTTTTAGTTGAAAGGTGGTGGCAGGGTAAACAGTGACAAGTGGTGAAATTTTCAATGTATGTAAGGTACAACCAACAGGATTTACTGTGAATTGGATAGGAGGTGAGAAACAGAAAGAAGTCAATGTTTTCTACATTTGCAACTGAAAGAAGCTGCCATTTTTGAGGCTGCGAAAGCTTCAGAAAACATGTTAGGTATGTGAGGGGGAGAGTATAAGTTTAGCTTTGGACATAGTAAGTTGGAAGTATCTATTACAAAACCCAGTGGAGATGTTTGAGAAAGTTGCTACATAGGTGTGCCTGGAGTTGTTGTAGATGTTTGGGCTAGAGATAAAAATTTGGGAATAATCAGCATTTAGATAATATTTAATGCCAAATAAAAAGGTATCACCAAGGAAAAGAATATAGGTAGGAAACAGAAAAGTAACAAAGACGGAGTTCTGGGCATCTCTGAGATTGTTGAAGAAAACGAAGGGAGATACCAGAAAAATAAAGGAAAACTAGGAAAGTGGGGTGCGCAAAAGAAAGCTGAAAAAAAAGTTTCAAGGAAGAGAGTCGACCTATATCAAAGGCTGCTGAAAGATCAAGTAAGGATGAGAAGACTAAGATCTGATCTCTTGATTTCACAGCATGAACACTGAAAAGAACAATTTTGATAGGATGATCACGATTAAAGCCTGATGGTTAAAAGAGGATGGAAGGAGGAAAATTTGGTCAGAACCTTTCACCCTTATACCTGTGTGTAAGCTGAGTAAATTGCCCATAATTAATCACTGCGGTTCTAAGATCTGCGCCTTAACCGCTGGCAATACAGTAGTCTCCTTCACACGTCATATGTGATTGCTTCTGACTTATGTTAGATCAGTGTTTTTTCATAGAAATGCTCCAATTTGTACATATTGAATATTTTCTCCTTTAGTTCTTGATTTTTGCCTTTCTTCCCAAACAGATCAAGGTGTTTATTTTTTTAGATAACTTTCATATGTCTGAAAACTGTCATATTTATATATTTTTATCAAGAGTCTCCCCAGTTATTAAAGCCAAATAGCTACCAAAAAATGTGGCTTTTGATATCTAAATGAAACCACCCCCAATATGAAAAGTGTAAAATAGTCTTAAAAATATTTACAATACAATGTAAACTAAAGAAAGCAGGAAACCAAGGTAGATATATATATAACACTATAATTGCTTTAAACAATATAAAAAGGGTAAAATAAATTAAATATCTTTAAAATTTGGTGACCTCATAAGTGAAAAGTTCTTATTTTCTTCTTTTCTGTATTCCTTAATAGACACACATTAATATGATAATGGAAAAATACCAACATGCCAACAATGTTATCACTCAATATTACAAAAAATTCTACTGCATTATTTAATTCTAATTATACTGCAATTCATGCCCTTAAAAAAAGTTTTCTTATTCCACGATATTTTAATGAACCTCATACACAAACTAAAATACATAGTGATCTTTAATAAGCAATTTAATTTAGTATATCTATATTGTAAAATCAGAAAATGTAATCAGTTAGTAAAAGAAGACTACAGGTCATTACTTTTCCCAGATCAAGATGATAAAATAAGCTTTAAAATTTGCTAATGCCAATGGATAATGAACTGAATTTGTAATGACAAAATTTAATGTCACTTAACTAATTCAATCATCTTTGCACATATAATCTGACCAACATTTTACTGAAAAAAAAAATCCAAAGCACTGCATTTTGTCAGTAAACTGTATCACAAAGTTGTCAAATACCAGGGAGTAAGTTGAGATATAGCCTGAAAGTGTTCACTGAGGAAAAAAAATACCTGATATTTCAAATGGTTGTGTCAAACAGAAAAAAAAAACACCTTTTCAGAGCAGGATTTAGCAGACATGATATTTTAACTGGTTATATTTTTTACACTTATCTTTTTCCTGTTTATGATAAGTAATACAATGCATCTGCAAGAAGTTTTGTTTATGAAGAGAAACTGCATATTTTAATGTTTGTTTTTAATTTAAAAAGAGACCAAGCAAAGAAAATTAAGAAGCAAAAACTGAAGAAGTTATTTAATATAATGACCTTGTCGAATATCCCATGGAATGAATTGGGTTTGCTTCACTAGAGTATTACAAAATGCTTACAAAAATGAAATGAAAACCATGATCAGTATTATGGAAATGAAAAAAGCTATTGTAGATGGTCATTAGTTACATAACTATTTTTTTTCCTCTTTAAGGAAAAATAATTTTGAATGCTTCTTCTTAATATGCAGAATCATTTTTACTGCATTAACAGAAACAATGTTCCATTTTACTAATGAAGTACTTAAAGACAGTGCATTTGAAATAGCCTGAGTGTTCTGAAAAGAAGTTAATGTAACATATTTCTTAAGGCTTAAATGCATGCTCTTCTAACATCATTGTTTTGGAATGCAGAAATCTATAACCTTAACTAGACACCAATGAGAACAGTAGTAGGTAAGTAATCTGAGTGGGGGCAAAAGCTTTTATATTCTTAAATTTTTAGAAAACAGCAAAGGAATTTATCACAAATAAAAGAAACAAAATTGTGGTCACATTTATATCATTTCCTCTATCCACTGGTCATAAATATCACATTCTATATGTAAGGTATTTGTGTTTAAGTTTTCCTGTAGAAATAGCATCCACATATATATTTGTATGGACCAAATAATTAATAAATTATTAAATTGTTATTATTACTAAATCTTAACTTAATAAAAGAAACCAAATTAACTAATTAACAAAATTGTTATTATTACTACTAAATCTCAAATTAATAAAAGGAACCAAATTAACTACCAGATTCAAGATTACACTCCAAAACTTGACTATTACCATGCACGTTATATCTGCAGCCAAAAGACATTATATCTGCATACTTGAAACAATTTATTCTTCATATATCCAACCAACATTTATTGAAAAACTGCCATTTCTTTTCCTCTCTGCTACATTCATAACTCCCATAGGAAGGCTGGCATAGCTGTGCTGGGAAGTGAAATGATCAGGAACTGCATACTACATACACATATGTATCTTGAGGAGAAAGTGGGGTCAATGTCTGCTGGGACTGCCAAGGCAGACTTTTCTAAATAGGACCACAACGGGCTCAGTCACAGACCCTCCGCAGAATAAAAATACCCAATTTAATTTTGAAATCACCAATTTTAGATAGGTAAAATGGATGTTTTCATATTTTGATATGTACCTTCTTCACCTGAGAACTTAGAAAATGCTTTTAAACCAAGTACATATAACAGGAACCAGCTCAATTTTTGTGGCTTAAATAATGCATTAGCATAATATAAAGGTTGGAAAATTATTTTAAAAGATAGGCTATGGATATACATATGTATTTTGAGAGTAAAATACATGTCTCTGAGAGGAAGAGTTTTTAGAAAAGGCTTAAAGTAAAATTAGCAGAAGAATACTAACAACAATCAATTATAATAATAATATAATGCTCACATTTGTGGCATCTATTTATAGCTTATGAAAATATTTTATCTTAGTGGACCCTTACAGCATTTCTGAGCAGTAAAAAGATTTCATTTTACCAAATTTTAAGATAAGAATGTCAAACCTTAGTTGCATCTCAACGAATATCATCCATCAGGCAATTAAAGAATTGGTATTAGAAAAGGGGTCTCTATACTCATATTTTCATAAAATAAATCTAGTCTTTATATTTCTACTTTTAAATTAAAGGGCCAAGGGCAAATTATTCTGATCCACTGACCTTAAATATTCCGATCAATTCAGACTGTGACTGAAGGAAAAGTTGAAACCAGAGACTGACCTGCTCTAGTAAGTATAAACTGAAAGGAGAAAAGAGGCCTAAAACTATACCACTGTTCAAACCAAGGCAGAACAGGGACTCAAGGTGAACACTAGAAGCTTTTTAAAGAGTCTTAGCAAGGTCACACTGATAAATTGAAATGAATAAGAGTTGGAAGTACTAATAAATCATGCTAATTTCTTCAGAACCCACTGTCCTGGCCTCTCTGAACCCAGAAGTAATGGGCAGATCATTCACATTCCTGATTAATAATTTTGAAAATTTTATATATCTTACAATAGCTTATTGAGTCAGAGTTCAAAGTCTGTATTCTATTTGGGTCACAACAGCATAAAAAAAAAGTCTTATCATCTCTGGATAATAGAGGACTTCATATGAAGTATACAATATATGCCATTGTGTTCCATTTCCCAAAAAATAACCTCGACCATTAAAATTTCTTCTCAAATAAACCCTTCCTTAATTCCTATAATTATTTGTGTTGCTCTTAACATAATTTTGCCTTAAATAATTTTGTTCCTGTAAGTCCATTTTATATTGTAATGTAATATACTTAGACTTCCAGGTATTGGGAAACAAACTGTTTGATAGAAGCAGCATAGTTTAGTGATTAAGAGCATGAGCAATGCAGCTAGACTGCCAAGGATTCCATCTCTGATCCTCCAATCACTGGTTGTGAGACCTAAGGGAAGCCACTTAACTTCTCTATATCTCAGTTGGTTCCCCTATGAAAAGGGAATGTATCATTATCTATATCACAGGGTGTTTGAGAGGACTGAGAGGTAACACATGTCGGTCACTTAGCAAAACCACCACAAAATCTCTTTTACTCTCCTCTCTTTCTGTGCTTCAGCTGGTTTATCAATACGCCACAGCCACAGATTAGCATTTTTGAACCACACAACATTTTATTCAGACTTCTTTGTTGATCTAATCAGAAATACTTTTCAATTTTTTCCAAGTTCTCATTTCTTTCAATACAACTACAAGATCTCACATCGGTATCACAATTTGACACTGCTCCCTATAACTTAATTTTTTTTTAAAGATTATTTATTTATTTCACAGAGATAGACAGCCAGCGAGAGAGGGAACACAAGCAGGGGGAGTGGGAGAGGAAGAAGCAGGCTCCCAGCAGAGGAGCCGGATGTGGGACTCGATCCCGGAACGCCGGGATCACGCCCTGAGCCCAAGGCAGACGCCTAACGACTGCGCTACCCAGGCGCCCCCCTATAACTTAATTTTTGTAACTCTCACTAACTATAACCAAAATGTCGCCTACCAAATTCTTTCTTTGCCTATTATCTTTCTACAAATTTGATATCACAACCTAAATACAAACATTAAGATGATGTATAGGAAAACAAAATACACTGTTTCCCTTTTTTGTCCTCAAAGTTATGACTAATTGAGAAAATTATACACAATTGATTAGAAAATGCATAGGTAAATAATATAGACATTTATATGAAAATGGTTTGAAAAATAAGGCTACCTATTAAGATAAAAGAGACAAAAACTGAAAACATACTAATGGCCACTTTACATATTTTATCCATATGGGTACAAATATCTAAATAACTAAATAGGCTTTCTAACAGGTTTTCCATGGAAACAATTCATAACATAAACTTAAAATGCATTAAAAATAGAAATGGTGTAAAATGGCAGAGTATATTTATATATCTATGGGTATAGAACTAAAAACATACATCACATATACATAGGTATATATGCACACACATTAAATATAAATATAAATATAAATATAAATATAAATATAAATATAAATATAAATACAAATACACAGACTTATTTACTTCCTTATTGAGAAAAGCACAAAACTAAATAATAACTTCGACCATCTGGCCCACTCTTCCCTGAACAGCAGCAAAAGTCTCCTTCTGGGAAGTGTTAGGGCCTGTCTCCCTAAGCTATAGCAGCTAAGCCTAAAAGGTTCCTCTCTTGGGATTTTTGAACTGGAGGTCAAATAAATGGGGAGACTCGGTTTCTTCCCTTTCATGTTGAGCTGCAAGTCTGGAAACTAACAAGCACTGAAAATTTTCAATTCATAACATATCACTCAAATCATTAGGTGCCCGAATGTACAAAAGTAGTAATTAGTAATAACAGAAAGAGCACTGCATTGCTGCTCTTAATTTTATACTTTTGACAGGACAGTTATTATAAAGATCCAGATTCGCCTAGGCAAAAGGAAATTCTCCATCAGAATATTTTGGAAGAAGCATACCTTTTTATAAAAATTATACTCTCTCTACATAATTACTTTCAGTATAGAATTCAAAATCCTAGAAGGACAACGATAGTTGTATTAACTGAAAATATAACACATATGGGTTCATGCTTCACGGATGTCAGGACCTCAAATAATTTTCTCGTAATTGATACCAGCATTGTGCTTGAACTTGTTTCTTGTTCCCCTGCTTCCAACCTGAACCCCTTCTGAAACACTCTCTACAACACCTGGCCCATACATATATAGGACTCAATATATATCTGTCAAACTAATAAACTTTTAAAATAACTAAATATATCCTAACCTATTGACAACCTCAGAAACCGTCCTGGTTCTGAGTGATTACTCAAAAAATATTTATAGAGTAAATGTTAAGAAGTAGTGAATGTTAACATTTTCAGTGGCTAACTCAAAAATAAATAGGAGCAAGGTATAGTGTGAAAATACCATCTATGAAACATGGATTCATTCATTTACTGATTCATTAACAAATATTGACTACAGATAAGGCACTATTTTATGAGCCATGGAGAAATATCACAAAAAACAAAGCCCTAACTGACCACACAGTTTAATGGAAAATAACAATATCTAACACTCTTTGCGTGCTTACTTCATATAAAGGTACTAGTATTTGATAAGCATCATTTCCTTTCATCTTCACTACAACCTATAAATCAAGTACTGATATTATGCCGTTTAACAGATGGTAAAAGAGGTAAGCAGCTACAGCCTTTGTGTGACCCAGCTAGGAGTCTGGGCTTGATCAGAGTAGATAAAGGGACATTGTGTTTTATAATATGGTGAGCCTAATACAGAGAAAAAATAGAGAATTGTGGTGTATCATTTTAGGAAGAAGAGATTTGTGGTCAAAATTACCAGGGGTTATTACTGCTCTTACATTCCCTATAATCACTAAAAGAAAAATAATAACCAATACTTAATTACCTTTAAAATAGAATCATACCATAAATAGTTTTCAGCAGAATGAGAACATTTTAAAATTGCTATTGTTTTCTGTTATTCAGAGAATGCTTTTCAAATGTTAAAAATTGTGGAGGAAAGGAATCTACATATTGATGGAACACATCTCGAAATACCAAAATAAAAGTTTATATCAAGTTTTAGTACTTCATAAGATTCAAAACATTCTGTTATATTTAAAAATAGCATTGCTATTTTACACATGGTAACTAGGAACATCATAAAAATTTTATTTACTTATCATTCAACCATAACCAGTTCTTAAAGAAATAAGATAAATACTTTAAGGCAGTTTAGCGTATTCTTAAATAACCATACTCCCAACTTCTTCACCTTCCCTTCGAAATTCTCTTCTGAAATTATACTAAAAACATGGTTAAAATATTCATTTTTTTACTTTTTAAGTCCAGAAATCTTTACTTTCATTTGTATTATCACTTTGCCATAACTGCAGATCTCCACATTTCTTAAGACAAATTTAGCTAACTGGTGCAGTAGGAGACAAAGGAATAATTTATTTAAAAAATTAACCACTGAATATTAAAAGGCAGATTTATCAGATTGTCAGGTCTTCCAGTTTATGAAACAATGTCTAATAAAATGGCAGTCATGATTTACTAAGGTTTTAAAATTCATTATTATATCTACCATATTTTATACCTTTGACTAGTCCTTTTCTCACATTTAAGCTTTCTGTATCATAGAAATTTATTTTCGCTCATTAAATAACTTTAATTCTGCCTTGTAAAAGTTTAATTTGAGAATTATGTGTCCACATTCCAACGAATATAAGTTTTGTTAATGTATTTTAAGAATATACATTTATTCTGGCAGTACTATCAGGATACTCATTTGAATATGCCGTGTTTTTTTTTCCCCCACAGCTCTGCTTTGTAATAATAAAGAATATTTATTACATGGTCTCACTGAAGTACCCAGGGAAGAATAATTACAGAATGTTAAAGAGCAAGCTGTGACTTTTTTAAATAAAAAAGGAAAAGATTGACAAATATTTTCATACACATTCAAAAATTACCCTCCTGGTAATTTCAATTTATAGGACATAAATATATGTAAAATAAAGAATCAGCTACATAGGAAAATAACCATATTATGATCACTTTGATTCAAAACATTCAAATGTGAATATGGAAATAAAGAGTGTCATATCTCTGGGTTTTGGGGTTTGATTTGATTTGGCTTCTTTTTGGTAACCATGTTTTCCATTTTTTAAATAATATTTGCTTATATTACCTGTTTAGAAAAAGCACTAAAAGTATCTAATGGTGTTCTCTGGTAGTTTTATTTATTTTTGTTAAGGATTTATTTATTTATTTTAGTGAGAGAGAAAGCAGGGGAGGGGGCAGGGTGGAGGGAGAGAGAATCTAAGCAGACTCCCCACTGAGCACAGAGCCCCACGCGGGGCTCGAGCTCAAGACTCGGAGATCATGACCTGAGTTGAAATCGAGTCTTCTAGAAGGTAAAGCAACTGAGCCAACCAGGCACCCCTTTGGTTGTTTTAGAGGATGAGAAATCATTAACAAGTCAGCTTGTCTATCTTTTAAAAAGATAAGACCAGAAATGATCCACTGGGGTAGAATAATTCACTAACAAAGTCTGTTTTGAGAAATAAGACTTAAAAATCTGAATATAACCTATTTTGATAGCTACAGAATAAAGATATAAATTTTCTATCAGTATTTTTAACAAGTACCTGAAACTAACTTTTCACCATGGTAAAATAAATGCAATTTCTCCATACAGAAGATGAACAAAATAAAGGTTCATTTAAAAAAAAAAAAAAGATTCCATTTATCAAACTGGTAAATTCCTTCTCTTTGATTCTGGTTTGGAGCACAGTACAAAACCTCAACATTTTTTCTCACAGAATATGCAGGATCTTTATGTATCTAAGTTAATAAAAAGCACATGTCTGTGATAGGTCCTTTCACGTGAATGGAGTCATTACTTTCACTAGGACTTTACATATGAATCAAGCGGTTTAAACACAGGCATACTTTGCATTGGCTTTTGTTATTTTCGGTGAATTCAGGCAGCATACCATAGGACTTATGGTTCAAAACACCATTCTGAGTAGTTGTGAGTTATATACTGAAAACCAGAATGCTGTATTAATAACACAATGGGCTCTACTATCTCGATAATGCATTAAGTGATACCCGCTGGCCTGGAAGAGCTAAGGTAACTTTCTATAGCCGTAGAAAGTGACATGGTCACCAGGGGGAGTCAAATATAATATACCTTCTTATTTGGTAGCAGGAAAAAAAAAAAAGAACTATACCTCTTCTTCTTTTTTTCCCCCCTTACAAAGCTGGAAGTTTTCACTTTCATATAATGAAAGGCATATAAAGAATATATCAACAATTTTCCTCATTACCAACCTAGGGAAATTTCATATATCAATGAAAAAGCTTAAAGTTTCTAGTACACTCACATATGTAATTTTAGGTGCTCTGAAAGTTGTATTAACTCTCACAAACATCCTGGACAATTATAGGAGGACACAAAATAGTGAGAGCATGGATCATGGCACCTACAGACATCTATATGAAGTTGCCATGCCCCCAGGTATTTATTCTCTTCCTTAGGCTAAACAGTCTTTCAATATTTCTGTACATAACATGGTCTGCAACTTCTTCACCATCATCATTTTTCAAAATTAGAGCCTCTAAGAATGGCTGTTATTTCAAGTTTCTTTCTGTTAATACTAAGCATAACTGCTTTATTATGGATAAGATTAATTTTCATTAATGATACCACCCCAATGTCAAACTGTGGTAAGGTAACTGAAATCTCAAACTTGCAAAGTGATGCCCATGGTTAAAATGACTTCGGTTGTTTCCTTATGCAAACCTGCCACTTCTGACAGAGCATCTATACTATTGAACTTCACTCGTTTGTATATATCTATGTCAGATGTTACTGTAAGTTCGTTGCTGGCACAGGAGCACCTGAGCCTCAGGTACGTAGTAAGCCTTTAATCAGGTCTGCCAAATGAATAAAACCCCCACAGGCTTATACACATGAGCAGCTCCTAACCCACTTCATCCCAAAATAGTAATTCCTCAGATGATTTCTTGAATTGAAGAAATTAGATGCCATAAACCTCTTCTTCAACCCATGCAAATTTTATAGCCTGAAGAGAACACTTTTGGAATTTATTTCTGAAATGTAATATTTTGCTACCAAGTAAGTGTCCTCTGCAAATAAAGAGAAATTACATTTGATGTTGTTCTTCAAATCATTAAGAAATGATGAACATTTTATAGGAGGACAAAAGAGACAGAAAAGTATATGCCACAGAAAACTTCCTGTCAGAAAGTATCAATAATGACAAACCTCTAGGTACCGTTCTTAAATCTATTAATATATATAATTGCCTTTGTATTTAGACCACAGTTTTTATTCCTGCCCATGCAATAAACAGAGAGAGATTTTGCCATGCTACCAACATGGGCTTTTTGTTTGACTTAGAAAATGTTTCCTATAAAACAAAAATCAATAAATTAAATGAGAACTCAATCAACATCACACCCAATAAAACAATTAATTTTTAGAAATAACAAAATATGTAATTATTTAATCATAACAGTTATCAAAATTAAACATAATTTAATTGCTTATTCAGAGTCATTAATTATGTAGAGTTGAAAAATTACACTATTGAAGCAATCATTTAATCATTAGAGCTAGAAAAATGTCTAAGTACTAATTCATTATTTCTGCTATGCTCTTGGGAAATTATATCCCATATTTATAATAAAACTAACATAATTATTTTAAAATGCATAACTAATAACATTGGCATGAATCTTTAATACACTTACTTAATATATGAAAAAAGGTTAAATTTATAAATATTTTCTCAAAAAATAAATTTAAGACCATGAAACAAGCAAACAAACAAAAAAAGGATGTATACAATTTATAGAGCTCTGATTCAAATGCAGTACACTTGGTTAACTTAATTAAAAGCTAAATCTCTTTATTACTTAATGACCAGAAAAGGATCAACTCACCAATTATTCTCACCAATTTCATGTTGCTTTAACTTGTAAAAGAAACTTTTACAAAATGCTTTATAGCTCTGACTTTTATGATGCCAGGAAAGACCTAAATTTGAAAACTCTCTTCAAGGGAACAGTAGACAGAAGCGGGACTTTTGGCTGACCTTTTAGGGGACATTATTCAAGGATTCATATGCTGCAGAATTACAATTAGTCTCTGACAGTGACTTTTGTTAATCAAGTTTGCATTTCCTTTGAACTTTACAATCCTGTACTTGCATGCATCTGTTTAACTTGTACTTACTCAAGCAACCTATCAGAATTCCTAAATTATGCAAAGCAACTATTGGCAATTCTTATATATACATGCATTTCAAAAAAAAATGTATCTACTTTTTCATTTAAGTGACTTTGAAGGAAGGTCTTAAAGAAACCTTCATTTTCCCTGAGTGATGACTGTGGAATAAGGGATTACTTGCCATGCTGTAGTTAATAAATCATAGGAATTGTTTTCTCTCTCTCTGATATAGCATATAAAATACTGCTGATCTCAAAAGAATACTTCTTAAAGAAGGACCACTGTCAAGGCACTATTTTATTTGTGGGTGATATGTAGCATAAATCCATCTCATTGAATTACGGAGATACTGAAGTGTATCTATCCCAGACATTCTTGGTGAATGAACAAGCACATAAAGTGAATTACAAAATCATGAAATTAAAGATCAAAAGTAAATAATGCCAAAGATAATTTGGCCTGGCATTTTCCAAGTGTGTTTTACTGAACCCATGTTCTGCAGCAATGAAATAAGTGTATGAGGTTCCATAGTCAAATAGGTTGAGAAATGCTAGGATAAACAAAGTTAAATTGTTTTTTCTCCCTCTAGGAATTCTTAGATTTTAAGATGTTATTATGCACTGTAAATGTGTAAGAGGAAATAATATGCTGTGTTTGCCAAACACATTTGACTGTGGGATTTTTTTTTTATGTAACATCTGGGTCTAGCATCTATTATATTTTAGAAAATGATGATCTAGTCCAAACATTACAATTTACATCGCCTAGATTAGTGAAGCGACTTGCCAAGGTTGTATTACTAGTCAGCACAAGAACAAGGACTAGAACCTGAGCTGGCGAGGATTCTTCCAACACATTACTTTTGACACGGGTAAGACATCCTGCTGGGCTGGTGTGTTGGAGGGAGAAGGAGCAAGACTTTTGAGCATACTTGCAAGGTTATAAGGAAAATGATGACCTGAGATCTAACATGGATACGAATGAAAATCGGTGCATTAAAAGTACTGATGCTATGAGGGTACTTGAGAAAGTTGGAAGAATAGAAGACTGTAGGCAGGAAGGTAGGTCTGATTTTTGTGGTTTTGAAAGCTGAAATATCTGGTGATGATAAGATATAGGATATTCATGGCAGAGGAGTAAAGTAATAAGAAATGGCTAAGCCTCAAAACTGAGAGGTGTTAAAACCACAGCTGTTTGAAGTTACTGAAAACAAGGTTAAGGATTTGGTGAGACTGACCCTTGAATATTCCCTGAATGAGAAAATGACAAGGAGATCAGTCTTGTCAGCAATAAGAGAGGAAGAAGGTGGTAAAGTCCAGCAGCAAGAATCTCAAAAGAATATGGCTTGTCAAAAAAAAAGAAGATAAATATGAAAGAGAAAATGGCAGCCAAAGAAGACATGATCCCTTTTTTCCGCACCTGAGCTATGCAGGGTGTGTGAGGAACGGATGCGCAAGGCAACACATTCTCCTCAGGGATCACCCAGAAATAAACAAATTAGAAAGGATATGGCATTTCCCTGGAGAGAGCCTAAATTTTCATTATCACCAGTAAATACTTATATAATTCAATAGTTTATCCTTGGTTATCCTGACAATGCAAGTAAAACTACACAATAAGTAAAGAGGCATGAACTAATAAATTTGGTCAACTGACCGGCTCCATACGTTTGGCCCAAATTTTAACTTTAAGCCAAAACTATAAAGTTCCTATAACAAATAAGAAATAATACTCTGGGACTTGAAGAAGTGAAGCGGATTGTAGCCCTTCAAGCATCATAAAAATCCTTCAGCAGCAGCAGTGTGGGAATGCTGCAATAGGCATATTTAATCCTACAGTAGGGAATGCAACTGGTACAATCTACATGGGAAATAATTTGGCAAAGGGCATCAATCCATTATAACATAACTACTATTTAATCCAATATGTATATAACTTCTAATATGCCCTAAGAGACTAACACTTAATACAGAGAAAGCTTTACATGAAAGATACTTCTTACCTTATTATTTATGATTGCCAAAAATGGATACATATGAAGCATCAAAATAAAGATATGTAGTTAAAGTATTATAGTAGTATGACACATAATAAACAGGTAATACAAAAAGTATTTCATATACAAAAAGTATATTAATGTATACAGATGTACTCTGACATTATACTGGGGATTTGGGGGGAAAAATAAAGTTGTACAGAAAGAGACAGTATGAAAATGCCCTTCCCATTCTCTCTGCCCTCTAAAAGTGAGACAAAGCAATTAGAAATCACTAATTGCTGTAACAAAGAGAAGCATGGAAGATATGGTAACAAAGAGGTAGGTGAGAAAGGATTCCCTGAGAAGGTGATATTTCAGACTGGACTTTCAAATGAGGATTAATAGAGCTAGTCGGGCTACCCTCTGGTGAACAGCAAGCAAGCAGTCAGATGTGAGTAGAACAGAATTATTCCCCAGAGCAGAATGTCCAATTTAGTTTGAATCTGAGGGATGATGGCTCTGATGCATGTCCTGTCTAAAATACAAGCCTAATCACCACATCACAGGTGTCAAAGTAAAGCCCTGCATCCTCAGATGGAGGACTTTTTGAAGTACAAAACAGGCAGAGTTAGATACCTACCCAATCTCACGTTCCTTTACGTGGCAGCCAGGACGAGCTGAAAAAAACAATGATCCTAAACAGGGATTCCAATGATGTTGTTTTTCAGTTATTTTGACCAAACTGTCTTCCTCTGCCTGCTTTAAGATTTACTGCCAGAGTACTTCCTCTGAGAAGAAGCCAGCTGGCAGCAGACTGGCTCCAAAAAAACCTGAGCTTCACAAACCCAAGGACCACGAAATCTGAGATTGTCCCCCTGGGCTCCATCGACATGCAGAACTAATTCCAAACTATGGAACCATCTCTGCCAATTTATACTAACATACAAAGGGCAAGACAATTTTAGTTATAAGACTATTTAAATATCCGTGTAGCTCTATGTTGTTACTAAAACAATTCCAAAAGAAAAAAACTTATTTTAAAAATGGAGTATAAAAGAAATTTCATATTCCCACTAATATTTAAAATACACACAAAACATCTTCCATGGTGTAAATGATTATCAAATGGCTGCTATTCAATAACAATGAACTCAACCTCTGTGAGTTAAGGCACCAAAATTTAATTATCAAAAGTAAAGTGAGGCTAGAAGGTGTGTATTCCCTATCTGGATCAAATAAACCAAGTCCACTGCTAGCTCATGCATTATTCCGTATACATGGTCCTCAGGGGCTGAAATGCAAGGTGGTGGCATGGGTGTTTACTTAAAAATCTCTCAGATCTCCTTTCCTATAAAAGAAACTAACCTAAGTGCCTTGCTGAGTCTAGCAAACATCTAAATAAAACTGCTGATACCCACAACCAACAAATCTGTAGATTGTCTACGTTTGACACTCCAAATCACCTAATTAAACATTTATGGAAGGTTTAGTATGTATGAAGGCTTCCACACATATGTTTTCATCAAGTCTCAAAATAAATATCAATGAGTTAAGACTATTCCTATAATTGTTTAATAGGAAGTGCAGAGAAGTGAAGTATCCTGAGCAAAAACTAGAAAAGAGTGATTTTGGATCAGTCGCTGTTAGAATCAATCTCATGGGAACGCATTTAAACACTACATTGGTGTGCCTATGAAGAGAATTTTAAAATCTCCTCAGTACTGCCATCAGTACTACCATCAGTACTCATTAATGAGAGCAATGTTACAAATTAGGAATTATTGCAGATGTGTGAAACATGGAGTGATCATGAGTCAAGTTTGCTGGCATGTGGAAAGTGTTACTTGATAAGATCTAACATAAAATACACTTTCGTAATACTGTTACATTCTTTTGGTTTACCTAAAATTTCTAAGACCACAATAATGCACATTCATATAAAATGTTTGTTTATAATTTATACACTGACTTTCACTTAATACTTACTCAATGTTTTTTGACAAATTTGGAAAATAGATGGTGCTATATGCACAATTTTTTTAAATGCATAAAAAATTAAATATATATAAAATTTATATATATAAAGTGTTCTTCTGGTGATCAAATTTTAGAAATGTATAATTAAATCAGCTCAGTTGATGAGCAGAGCCATATACAGAATGATACACTGATAACATTAGACGCCACACGTGATGACCTTTCTCCATGACCCTCGCTATGGTTTCTGAGCTTCTGGTATGAAAATCAAAATGCCCACTTCACATACAAATCTCTGTGCCACATCAGTACCTGATAAATCCTATCAGTCTCTTCTCTGTCTCACACACACACACACACACATACCAGTGAATCGCAGGCACACTAAATTTTGAGAACCACCTACAAGCATAAGGAACAGAAAGACAAGTTTCTTCCATTCTGCATTGTCATGGAAGTCCCTGAAGTACTCAAAAGATGTATTAAAACTCAATGTTAAGGGACACCTGGCTGGCTCAGTCAGTGGGGCATGTGACTCTTGATCTCGGGATCGTAAATTCAAACCCCAAGCTGGGCGTAGAGCTTACAAAAAAAAAAAAAAAAAAAAAAAAAAAAAATTCAATGTTAGAGAGATCGTGATATAACAAGTATTTTTTTTCTTTTAATTACAGCAGCTAAAAGACCTAGGACCTTCCTTGGATCCATCTACATTTACGAAAATATCAGCAGACATTGCTATCCTGTATGTGTGTGTGTGTTTATACCAGAGCACGTATAGGAATTTATACAGGCCAATGCTCTGCATTAACAGCCAAGGTACAATAATATGAATAAACTTACGTGTCTCAAAAAGCCAAAGAATCTCCAAGGAAGCACTGACTTTCATGGTCACACATTAAGTTAAATGAGAAAACACATGTGAAGCAAAGTACTAGGCAACTGCTTGATACTTTACTGTGATAATTTGAATACTGGTTTATACTGATTTTTCACAAAAAAGGGGAATGCATCACTTCCATCTAAGTCAAAATTTCAACAAAACTAAACAGAAAAAAGGAAAAGAGGAAGAGAGTACCAAGACTTTGACAAAGCCTCTGCAAATTCCCTGGGAGGGGCTGGGAATGACAAAAGGCAGAGGCACAGTATTTCTTCAGTTTGCTGTGTTGTCCCAATTGCTTTTCTGCATAACTCAGGGTTTTAATTCTATCGCTAAACTAATGGGTGAGGGTATGGAGGGAAGGAAAACAAACTCCTGATTGATTTGTGATTGTCACTTTTCTGCTGAAGATTCTGTCATTTTTTGTTCTCAAAAGCACCTCAGAGACCCACAGACAAGAGAGAAGAAACCAGAGACTCACAGGAGGTAACCATAACAAGGTCAAAGGCACATCTTCCTTTGAGAAGACAGTTCCGGGTTAAGAATTCTACAGGACTGCTGTGGACAAAGCAGGAGCTTACAAGGATCAGAGAGGAAGCTTCTAAAGCACAAGACAAGAATAATCAATGTGGCCACCTGCCAGGTAAGGTAACTGCAAAAAAACAAAGGCCAATTCACCCACACCTCCACAGGTAGAAAATCAGCCTCAAATGTAGCCCACTTTAGTCTAAGAAATGAATCAGGTTTTAAAACTAGAAACTTCCCTCCTCCTCAAACACACCACATTATGTAAGTATGGAACAGAGTGGTAACTGCATGTATTTGCCTCCCCATTCCCAGAAAATCCCGTCTTCAAAGCTAGTTGTTTTTTTTTTTTAAGGGATTATAAGAAGACTAAGAAATACAAAGGATGCCTTTGTGGCTCAGCACACTGTTTATACCCAGATATCATGAAGCTTTGCATTCAAACCCCAGTCGTAATGGAGTTCCAGAGTAGAATGGGTACAATGAATGCAACCACCATGAATGTTGGCAGATTATCGTACAAAGGGCAGTTATCCCACTGAGAGGGCTGGCAGGTTGACAGGGGACCAACAAACGAATACACTGAAAGGCATAATGAGCCTGATTTCCACCCTAATACACACACACACACACACACACACACTCTCTCTCTCTCTCTCTCTCTCTCTCACCCTGAGGAAAATAAGCCACCAAAATAATCTGCTACCCTCCATACTCCTTACATTGCTTTTAAAGGGGAAAACAAAACAGACAAACCTTCTCAGAAAGCACAGTCCTACCCAAAGAATGAAAATAAAAGAAAGGAGCAGAGGCTCAGCTTCACAGACCTTACAGGACTGCATAGACTCCTCTGGATCCCACAACATGGGTATGTTGGAAGGTATTTTCCAATCCATATGGAGTATGGATAACAAACAAATCATTTCTCAGGTCCAACTCATTCTTGAAATGGAAAAGGAAAACAGCCATCCCAAACGATTTGCTCACAAAAGGAGAATTTTCAGAAAGATTTGAGGGGGAGCTTATTGTTTAGATTTGTCTGCCAATATGAAAACTGTAGCTTGTGTAGTCTTGCACTGATCTAAATACTATTTACAGTATTTTTATTTTTAAGGTGTACAATGTGATGTATACATTGTGAAATGATTACTACAGTTAATTAACACATTCATTTGCAGTATTTGAAAAGCAAGTTCAATGTTGTATATATTATGCATTTTATATATTACAATTAAGTTCTCATCTTACGTACTCTATTATTATTAATCTGTATAATCTTTCTCTATCAAACATGTTTTCCATATATATATATATATATATATATATATATATATATATATATATGGTTTCCCTATTAATAATCTTACAATAAATAAAATTCTAATTATCAGTGAAAAGCATTTAATCACAGTTTACATTAGATATTTAGATGTTAACAATAGTTAATCGAAAACTTCTTTACTTTCATGCAATCGCAATGATACACCAGTTGCAATACAAAAGTCACTTGAGAGTTTTAAATAGTTTACAGGAATGAAAAAATATTTCTCAAATCCTCAAATCTGGGAATCAGATGTAGTTATATACACATGAATGAATCTTTTTGATTTGTGCTTCCATTTTGCCTCGTGCTTTGTCCTAGAAATATGTAAACTGTAGGAACTCTGATACGTATTTGAACATTTACTCCTAACAGCCAGTCTTTGCCCCAATAGCTGCAACTGTCAAATCTCTTGCTTTTTTGCTGGGTAAATTGCTCTAAGTAAAAAAGAAACTGACATTCCACTCTTAAAAAATGAAGCTTTTGACATTTCAGGATGTTAATAGATGGGTACACTGTATAACAGGAACATCAGTCCTGAAAGAGAATCTGACCTGAATAGCCATACATTGCACTCATGCATTTATAATTTGCACTAGGAGATGAATGAGCAAAGATGAAGTACAACCATTTTTCAAGATTCATGCTGTGATTTCTCATTACAAAGATAATAGTAAACAGTAATGATATTTCCTTAAAAGCTGAATAATTTTAAGAATAAAACAGAATGAAAAGGTATCAATGCATTAAGCATTCTTTTTTGGTATTCCCCCATTTACATGAGACAAGCCCATCCTCAGAACCCAGATATAAATTCTCCATGAAGTTTGTTGAAAGGTGTTTTCTTCAAACAAAAAACAGAAAACTGGTTATTAACTCGACATTTTACTAACTTTTAATAAACGAGTTCTACTTTAAGCAAGCTTTTCTAAGGAAAAAGAAATAATTGTATTTTTCATAAAAAGCTTACAAATGTGTTTTTAAAAGGAAGGGTTATTAAATTTATATGGATTATTGTCATTCTTTTGTGCTTAATGAGAAGGCAAATATTGTGCCTTCTATATAAATTTAGGAAATTTTATTCAATATCATGATAGAATGCCACTTAAAACTAGATTTTGTCCCCATTTAACCTATTAGGATGACAAATCTATTTCTAAATCCAATTTGATGAATAGAAAAATCCTACAAAAGCTGTCTCACAAATCTAACTCGACTGAATTCAAAAAGACATATTTTATGGACTTGTCAAGGAGTTTCTAAAAATATGTAGCGTATAAAATTGTATTCATGTTTGTTCTTCCTAACCAAAATAAAAAAGATTAACCATCAAACCCAACTAGAGACATCTGCAGAAGGTTTCCCAGAGTCCCAAAATATGACTAGAGAAACCCTGCTTCTAAGACACATTTTCTAGATCTGTCTGAGGAAGAAGACATTTAGTGACGGTGACCACTGTTCTTTCCTTTAGATATTTAGTTTTAAAATGCTTCCTTTTGCTTTCATTTTATGCCAAAATGTGCCCTTTTAAACTGTGCTAAACATAATTAATATCTCTTCAACACAGAGTATTTTTCTCAGAGTATCTTTACTGATTACACCAGAAAGCGGAGAGCAATTTACAAAAAGTTCCAAGGGTAGACCTTCTCTCCCTCCTTCCCAATGTTCCAGAAAATCTGTTCTAACCCTCAGATAAAGAAATACATTTAAGTTATTTGCAAACAATGGAAAAGATTTCTTATATATTTTTTGCAACTGAAATTTTATATGGTATGATGTTTTGGCAATACTAAGATCAGGGAGTTCAATAAAATTGAAAGTTTAATTAAGAATATATACAGAATAAACAACATATAAGTGACAGTCTCAAGTAAAATTGAGGCAGCTTCTAATTTAGTACATTCCCAGGATATTATACCATATATTTGGTGATGTTTTACCTATAACCTGAACAATAGAACACTAAATAAAGTAGAATCCCATTAGTTCATAATTGTAAGGATTGAAAAGTTCCAGAGTTCAAATCATGTCCCCTGAGTCATTACAGTGCTATGTGGTAAAGCCTTACGGAACAGAGCTAATTTATCACAAAGATAGAGTTCTGTCAGCAATTTAGTATACTTACACCAAAGTTAAAATTTCCCAATGTATTCTTTGTCATTCACAAAAAAGTCCAAAGAAAATAAAGTTTCAATAAGTATTTTCACATGCTTAGGACTTGGACTCCAACAAGTCACTATTATCTGTGGTTTATTGGTAAGGAGAGAGCTTTTTAAGCCAAGATAGCCATATACACCTTGCCTTATTTCCCCACAACAGAGGAAATAAATCTCATCATTTTACTTCTTTTTAAAGTACACCATTTATCACATAGGTGAGAAGTTCACCCATTAATGGAATATGGATTTTCACGGAGCCAGCAACTTAATTGTTAGAGCCATCAAAGACAATAAATTCCTTAACTTTGATCTTACAAAAAATAGTGAGTTTTTTCCAAGAAAAAAATACACAAAATGTGAGGTGACAGCTTTATTTTCATTGACTAATAGTTATGCATTTTTCAATTAAAATTAATTATATAAAAAGTAGAATTCAGGGGCGCCTGGGTGGCACAGTGGTTGAGTGTCTGCCTTCGGCTCAGGGCGTGATCCCGGCGTTATGGGATCGAGCCCCACATCAGGCTCCTCCGCTATGAGCCTGCTTCTTCCTCTCCCACTCCCCCTGCTTGTGTTCCCTCTCTCGCTGGCTGTCTCTATCTCTGTCAAATAAATAAATAAAATCTTTAAAAAAAAAAAAAGTAGAATTCAATTTAATCTTCCTTACTACCTTTTATGAGTATATATGTTTATTTATAAGCTAAAAGCAAGCTCAGATATATATCATAATAGCAAAGAGTACTTCACTAATTTAAGAGGTATTTTCACTTCTTCTGTCAACCTCTAACCATTTACTTATTTGAACTAATGTTCCATAGTTCATTTTGGTCATTAGCATTGATCAGCAAAAGAGCTTATATTTCACAGACACATTAAAACCTTAATTATCAACAAACCCCAACTAATTTAAACTCTATTTTTATTGTACACAATTTTTAAGAGAAAGAGATAAATCACAAGAAAACACATTTTAAATTATTCTTAAAACACTGTTACCCAGAGTAGGTCCTGGACTCAGGAGATATGTCACATAATTTCATTCATAACCCACAATTATAATTAGAAACTCCATATTTCGAAAAATGATCCTGAGGCACTATAAGATCTCATATCAAGGAGGATATATCATTTCGATAATGCCCTATTTAAAAATTAATGTGCTAAAGCATTTTAGAAATATTTGTAATACAAATGAAAAATTGAGGTAACTAGTTCACACTTCATAAATTTGAAGCTGCTTTAAATCAGAATACTTAATTATCCAAAAATTCCATTTGTGATTTCTTATACTTTTGAATTTTAACTCTTTGCATTCTTAATAGTGGCACACGCCCACTGAAGTTTTTTTTGAGGTTTAATCAATAAATGGTTTGCTTGTTTTTTCTTTTTTCTTTCTTTCCAAGTTTTTATTTAAATTCCAGTTAGTTAACATACAGTGTAATATTAGTTTCGGGTATAGAATTTAGTGATTCGTCACTTACATATAACACCTGGTGCTGTTTCTTGTTAAGTCAATTATGATGATAGTTCAAAATAGAAACAGAAGTCACTAATAAATATCCAAGTGTTCACTCCTATTCATGGGTGTTAATTTCTATTCCTACTTTACTTGCAAAGTATATGTGATTACCTTCTACTATGGTTCAATTGCTTATTCAAAGCAAGTGATTTTTTTTTTTAATGAAAGCCTTTGCAGAGAGTAAATTTTAACAAAAATTTAGTCTTATTAAGCCAAAAAAATGTGTCCATTGCCAAACTTGATGACAGATTTAGCAATCCATGATGGATTTAAAGCTATTTAAATATCTCTTTTGTGAAAAATACATATATTAAGATTTTGCAAGGTTCATTCCAATGAAAAGAATGCCAAGACATACTCCAGCGTTTGGATAGTTAGAACTGGTGCAAGGACAGCTTGCTCCAAAATCACTTTCAAGGTTCTTACCTTGGTGGTATATTCATCAAGAATAGTTCAAACATTCATGAAACTCCAATTATATGGAAAATCTATAATTTTTTATCTGCTGAAATAAACATAGTCCCTTATCTTTAGGAAGCTTACAGGCTGGGGGAAACAAGAACAGAAAACTGAAATACAATACGCTGGTAAATGTCTTAAAAGCAAAACGAACAGGCTGTTCTGGAATTTCAGAGGAAGAACGCTTACCCCTATACCTCTGGCTTCAGGGAAGGCTTCCAGAAGGAGAATATACCTGAACTAAATAATAAAAAGTGGGTTAGATCTACAGAGGTTAAAAAATAATAATGGGAGAAAGGAACACGCCCCGAGAGAGTAGCAGAAAAGAGCAGAAAACAGAGTTCTTTGGTAGTTCACTGTTAACAGAATATAAGTGTGAGGAAGAAAGTAATCAGTGAAATATTCCGACAGAAAAAAATCAGATCACAGGAGGAGATTACAACCTACAATCAATAACACCACGAAGACTTTGGATAGTCTCTTAGCAAACAAATGTGCCTAGTATTGAAACTATGGGTTAGATGGTAAATGGTAGTAATAAAAGCTACTGTCCCACTTAAATGTCTGCTCCTATTTGTGGCTATGATTCTAGAAAGTTTTCAGTACATGAAATGAGAGACTAAAGCTTAAAGGCATTATACATTTTACTAGACAGTAGTATAACACAATAAGAAGAAATGTCCCCCTACCCTCGTGTATTTCACAAGGAAAAACACTGTCTCTCATTGGGGGCACCAATGGCAAATGTGGGAGAAAATCCTTTGTTCTAGGAGCCTGAAGTAGGCATTGCAAAATGTTTTAACATTCCCATGTCCCAATCACTAAATGCCAGTGGCAACACCCAGTCAATGTGACAAATGAAAATGTTCTTGCATGTTTTCAAATGCTCCAGGGGTGGTAGCATTCTAGTTAAGAATCATTGGC
The DNA here is from genome assembly GCF_023065955.2 of Ursus arctos. Taxonomy (NCBI): domain Eukaryota; kingdom Metazoa; phylum Chordata; class Mammalia; order Carnivora; family Ursidae; genus Ursus; species Ursus arctos. The sequence continues at coordinate 47,062,021 of NW_026623111.1, read as the reverse complement.
CTGGATGGCAGATACCCATTAAATATGTCCTCTTCCCAATTAGAAACCATGTGTACAGAGCACAGGGTCTATATCCCTTTAATATAAAAATATAATATAATCAGGAAAATGACAGATTTTAAATTTTGACAGAACTAAATTCACATTTCAGTTCTATCATACACTAACAGCATGATAAGAAAGTTCAGTTCATTTCTCTGAACCTCATATTCTCCATACATAAAAAGCAGACAATACCTACTTTATATGGCTGAAATGATGAATAAATAAAGAGCACATGTAAATAGCCTGATAAATTATAGATGCTCAATACGCAGTTGTGGAAATTACAATTCCAACCGCCTTCTTTTACAGCAGATGAAATGAAACCACATTTTCTAAGAGACACTCCCATAAAACAGTGAATGTGCCCACCTTTTTATTAACAGTGCCATGAAAGATGCTTAAAGTTCATGTTCCTGTTCCCCAAATCAGGAAAGAAAAGACTGATTCGAAACTATATGCTTTCAAGGTAGAAAAACGACTGAACTCTGTGAGCAACTATATACATTTTTGTAATATTTACTTGCAGTTTATAGCTAGTGATGCTAAATGCCCATTTACAGTTAAAGTTCGCCTTATTTAGAATGTATAGTCCTCACACCCAAAATTTCACAATGTTTAAACATAAGTTAAATAAAAAATTTTAATGTTTGTATAGTGGAACCATCATAAACAAGAGAGAAGGTCTATGTGGTAAAAGAATTCATAATCAATGATAGACAAAGTATTAATAATCCAAATACTGAGAAAAATTCCCACAAATTGAGCCAAAGTGACCACAGAAAAATTAATCTATGAAAATCTAAACAGGGAAACCTGGCTGGTTCATTCAGTAGAGCATGCAACTTTTGATCTTGGCGTCATGAGTTCAAGCCCCACGTTGAGCCAAGAACTTACTTTTAAAAAAAAGGAATTTAAAAAAAAACTTGAAAAAAAAAAAAAAAGCCTGTGAAGTATACATAAAACATTTTTAACTTCCTTTTAAATAAATTTTATGGAAACATAATTTTTTCTGGGTATGGTATAGGTTCAAAGTTTAAAGACTGACCACCAAGTACTGTTGGTGTGAGCGTTTCAGGTACTATTGGAAAGCGTGTCTACTGGAACAACTTTTCCGAGAAACATATTGGCACGATACGTTATAATTTACAATATGCACTCTTCATCTTGAAATGTTACTTATGAGGTATTTATCCCAGAACTGTAATCAGACAAGCACAAAAATATATGCAGAAGTACTCTCTCCATCATCACTCCCTCTCTTTAGAAAGCCCGCACACATACTATCTCCACTGTTCTTGCTAAGTGCTCAAGCTATGGTCCTCCTCCCCTACTCGAACCTAGCTGATTAGAAAAGCAGGAGCCACTTGACCCATGCCAACGACATACTGTTTCTCTCCTTGGAATTTGGAAATAAAGTGAAAACGTTAATCAACCTCAAATTGTGAGAACATGTAATAGTGGAACAGTCATTTTCCACTAAATAACACTGATGAAAGACTGCCAGCAGGTGCCAAAGAGAAGCTAAGACAATGAAATGCACCCAAAAGTGACCCCAATTTATTTCTTGTTGATCCCAGGCCCTAAAGGAGGCCCAACTCCACTGCATATTTCTTAGGTGCATCCAGACCCTGATAAGACATCCCTATGTGTGCAGACAGCTTAAATAGCTGTCTCCTGACATAAAACAATGAATAAGACATAATTATTCCTCTATGACATTAGAAAACTGTAAACACTCCTGTATGCCTACTATTAGAAAATCAGTTAAATATCTGAATCTTGTACAGCCCTAAAAAGAGAACACAGACCCATATATATTGTCTTAGAAAATGGTCATGACATACTGCTGAGAAAAGAGAAGCAGTTTACAGAATGCCATCAATTCAATGCACCAACCATCAATGCACAGAGAGATATCTAGAAGAAAGCGACCTAAATTCAACAATATTCATTTTTGTAGAACTATCAAGTGATTTTATGCTTTTCTAGAATTTTCTGTATCATTGGCTTTTCACTGAACATCTATCCTCTTTTATAGAAATCAGGAAAAAAATCAAATGTCTACATTTAAAACAAATCAGAACAGAAACAAGAAAGAAAGAAAAGAACAAGTAAAGGCTCAGTGAAACATCAAAAGACTGGCTTTTCATTTCAAACAAAGGATGGTTTGATCCCTATAGGAAGGAAACTCTGACATTACTATCAGCTTTTAAGACTAGGTAGAAGCAACGATACCATACAGTTGAAGATTTGAGTTTCCATTAGCCAGCTCAACAGGTGTCTTTTTTTCAAGCACGTAACTTGTTTTATTTTACAAAGTTATTTGAAACCACAACAGGAAGACATGCAAGAGGAGTTATTTTACTTAAATGTTAAGGGGTATAGCTTTTAAATTTGTATCCTGTCCACTAGTTGTTCAGAAGCAAGGGGGGAAAGGAAATCAATACACACCAGTCCTTCATCTCTGCTCAATTTAGTTCTTTTGGTGAGCAAAGAAGTCTTTATGGCAAACATCCAAAGCATCCCAATTTCAGGCAGCTTGACAGCCCTTTCAACCAGGTCAGTCCTAACAGAGATAGCAATCAAGTCCCCCACTATGAATTTCATTCATATCATCAGAGCTGAACTGATCAGGGAGCAAGTCAAATCACTACACCCTACCGGCTAGAGATTAATTTTCAGCTTGAGGGACTATGGAGAACAGTACACAATAAGGCAGGAAGAGGACCAGGAGATTTCAATGGTGTAACAAGCCAAACCAAGTGAGAACCTCTTAGTATAAAGAGAGGCTGAAAACACTAACAATCACAGCAAAACTTAGGATGTTTCTTACTTGGACCCTGCTAATCAGAAACTATTAAACAAGAAATGTCCTATCACCATTCTTAAGTGATCAAAAAATTGTTTTTGATTGGCTATTTATACTCACAAGATTCCATACTAAATAACACTATTATAACACAGTCAATACCTGCCAAATTAGCTTTATGGTAAGTTTGAACTTCTTTAACTCCAGCATTTAAAAAGATGCAATGAAAAGCACTTGAATAAGAAAACATGTACTTGTATTAAAATAGAAAAAGAAAATAAACTAGGAGCGTTCCTCATAAGATATATTCACGTTCTTTGCCTCAACAAGCAAAATGAAGAAAAAAGATGAGTAAAACTCAATGTGTAGCTTATGCTGATAGACTGTTATTGAAGACTTGGATGGACTTAGTTTAAAAATAAGGACAATGGAGAAAAAGAGGGAAACTCTAAGAATATTCCTAACATATGGCATTCCATTAATGAATCCATTGGGTGCTCTCTTTGTGCCACAGTGACTTCTTTTCAGAATCATCTCAAGGAGTAAAATGAAGTCAAAATAAAGCACAGCATCCCTGTCTTGTTTGAAGTAAAATGTATAGTTTAATTCATTGAACACCACTATTTTCAATATGAAGAGGTAGTGTATTAGATTTGAGCTCTACAGAACAATTCACATAACCCTATATCAAATAAATATGCTTAAAACTATCTAAATATATGTTTATACTATGGACAATAACTTTATTTTAGCATCTATGATAGCCAAAAACTACTCAAACGTTAGGGGGTACATTTTCAGCACAGCATGAGCAGATTTAGCCCAGAGATTCCCACTAACGTCAATGAGAGTTACACGGTTCAATCTTAACACACACTGCGTTGAAAATTTACCCCAAAGCATCAGAGCAAAAGCTCCCCCAAAGAAAGGAAATTTTAAATTTTCCAACACAAATCTAGTTTTTTTTTTCTGTATAATACCCACTCACCATTCTTAAACACTTAATATAAGTTGGTATTCTTTCCCTTAACACTAGTTGCTTTATTTTCAAAGCAAAACTGAAATAGTTTAGTGGCAACTTTTAATACTAATGGCTCTGTCCCCCATTAACCTCATAGAGAAAGAAACCCCTCAAAATATTTTAAACATTTCACTGAAAAGGGACTCCTGGCTGACTCAGTCGATTAAGCGTCTGCCTTCGGCTCAGGTTATGATCCCAGGGTCTTGGGATCCAGTCCCGTATGGGTTTCCTTGCTCAGCAGGGAGCCTGCTTCTCCCTCTGCAGGCCTCTCCCTTTGCCTGCCACTCCCCCTGCTTGTGTGTGCACGTGCATGCTCTCTTTCTCTCTGACAAATAAATAAATAAAATCTTTTTAAAACAGAAAGATTTCATTGAAAAATTTTGCTGTTAGATGGCTTAATAGTCCTGTCCTTACCAAAATATGCTATCTTTAACTATATAACTTCTGTTTGCTGTGGATAACCTTTAGCGCAAAGAGGGTATTAAATATTCTTGCATTTTATTTCTCCAATGTTCTGTTTCATGTATTTTCCAAAGTTTGGGCCCTTATTGTATAAAATATGAAAGTAGTTTGGCAAATAATACCATTCTTGGACAATACCAATACTCACACAGTTTTTAGACTAGAAATAGCCTAATAGCAAACTTGGAATTCTTCTTTTTTTTTTAATTACACTTTTAACTGGGATAGTTAGTTAGCTGGATATCAATAACATTGTAAAAACAAATCTTAATTAAAATTAAATTCTTCTAAATAAAATCTAGCTAATAAAAGTTCATGGATTTTGTCACATAAATAATTTTAGCTACCATTAGAAGTAATATTATTTTGCTACCTAAGGTGTTCTTGATTTTTATCTTTTATAACAGTTTCATAATCGGTTAAATAGTAATAAGTATTTTCTTGAAAATATCTAATAAAACATAGCAAAGGACCAGATACCACCTCGTGTGTCTCAGACAACATTTAAACAAAGTGAATGTATCACCAAATATTTAGCTCCTTACTAAAGAGATTGTCAAATTCATCCTCTTAAACCCAGGGCACAGCAAATGGTTACTACTCAAAAAATGCTTATTGTAAGATCTCAGTATATATGTAACATTTTTAGATTAACAAAATACACTTCCTTCAATGATAAAAGTTTCCCGTGTACATGAAAATTAAGGAGAAAGAGTTACAAGAAATTGTAACTACAGAAAATGATTTCATGCTTATAGAGATTCAAAATTAAATTTCTTGAATAAAAATTTAAAGGTCTATTTTTTTATAAACAAGTAATAAATGTTTATTTCTTATGCTATTTTCAAATATTTCAGTGCTCATTTGAAACCTATATACAAATCATGGATTTCCTAGAACTCCCACTGCAATGCAGAAAAAGGAATCTGTTTTATTACTTCCGAGTGGACTCCAACAGGATATAATGGTTCTGATGTCAGAGGACTCCTTCTGTGTGATAATGCATACAATGCCAAAAAGACTTCAAATTCCTCCTAAAACAATACATATTAACAGCATACAAACACCAAAACACCTCACTCAAGAGAGTGAGTAACCTACAAACCAAGATGTCAGGTTTCATTTGGGTTAAGAGTATTTATGTTGGAATGAAACACACTGGTTTCTAGTCCCAGCTGAGGGTCCTGCTTTCTCCTCATTTGTACAACCATAAGCAAACAATTTAACTTTCTAGGTCCCAGTTTCTTATTCCTACATGTTATACTTTTTCTTGATTTCCTCTATGGCAGATACACTTCTCAATGTAAAAGGTTCTAGCATTCCTACAGGGACAAAATTCTCTGCAATATGTAAGTATTCAATTTTTTTTTCACTCACTGACCCCTTCTCTTCCTATATCACAGTAGTTCAAAATTAACTTTTTTTACATAAGTAATTTATTAAATATAGCTTTACTCCTCCAATTAATTTCACATATCTACTAACAAAAAATACTACCATAAAATTACCAGGAAAAATAATTATATTAGCAAAAAAAGAAAAAAGTTCATAATATAAGATGCATAGGGGCAGGATCATTTTCCATTTTAACTTGTCCTTCAAACCTAGAATTAGTATTGGAACATGCTAAAAAAATACCTGTTTAAAAAAAAAGAAAGAAAGAAAAACAGAAAAAGGAAAAGCCAGTTAAGTAAATGAGAATTAACATACTACTTTCAAAGTGATATTTTCTATTGAGCTACTAAAAATGTTCTTTCTGCTCACATTTCAACAGTACTTCTGCCTTAGTATATGAGCATATGTTAATATCCAAACATTGCACTACAACATAAATAAAAATAACAGTACAAAATCTGTTATAAATTTTGTATAGACTATTTTTAAGGAATGCACTCAGTGAAATCATCTGTAAAGTCAGACCTCCACACATTAAAAACTCTATTATAACTATGATAATAAGGTTATTTTTTGAAGCTTTCAGAGTTTAACATTCTATTTCATGTATGATTTAATGGATTACATTACCCAGGTGCTTGGTTAAAATTTAGCTTCTCCCTAACTATGCCAACAAAAGTACTAAATTCACAGTATTTGTCACAAACAGGAATTGTGAGAGCTAAGACAGAGAAATGCAAAGATGTTTAATATGCAGCCACTGCTGTCAAAAATCTTAAATCTAAAAAATGCACACCAAAATGTTTTACAAATATTTTCAAATTCAATATAAAGAAGATATATGATCTGTGCTGTTTCCATATTCGCCTGTTGAACTGCCAGGTTCTAACAGGTGAATTATTTGGCAGATTACTTCTCATTTCCAAGAATAAAAATTACAAACACAAATCTATGTCTGAAGTTGATTTTATAATCTAATCTGGTTTTGCTTCTGATTCTCCATTGAGATGATAATGTTTAATAATAGGGCTATATATTCTTAAAAATAATAAGCCTACCTTACTATATCTTTTTCTAAAACTCGCCACCTCCTCCTTCAAATCAGGAGAAAGTCAGGACGCAATCAACTCCTTCAAACACTCTTATTTTAATAAACTCATTAACCTTTCTGGTAATGCTTTATCTATTCCCATTTCCAGGCATGAAGTATCTTTTATTTAGCAGGTACATGTCTATACATAGAATATGTCACATTGCTTCCAAATTGCAAGATAATGTAAAATAAACAAAGTGAGTCATCCTGGGTTGCACAAAACTTTAAAGAAAAGTTGTGGAACAAACTGGTTGTTATTAGATCTATTTCCTTCCCCCTAACCAATTTACATTACTTTTAATTCTCTTAAACAACTGCAATTGAAACCTGTAATCAAAAAGTATGAGACAAATGAGCCGATTTCTTGATATGTGCTAATCACTCTTCTAGGTGCTTTACAAGTATCAACTCGACCTTCTCAAAAACTATTAATTCAATTTACAGGTGAGAACCTGGGCAAAATGAAGTCACCTACCAGAGGAACTCTAATAGGAGGAAGAGCTGGGCTGCCAACTCAGGTCATTTCACTTAAAGGTCTTGTCACAACAATTACCATATGTTTCTTTGACCACAAAGATCAGTTAATGAGGTAGGCAGAAAAATCCGCATGTCCCTCCCCACTGCCCGCTCAATATGTCCATGTCCTAAACCGCAGAACCTGTGAATATCTTATGGTACATGGCAAAGGGAAATTAAGGTTGCAAATGGATTTAAGGATGCTAATCTGCAGACCTGTACATGAAGAGATGAGCAGGATTACCTAAGTGGCCCAGTGCAATCACAAGACACCTTATAAAAGGAAGATGGGGGGGGGGGGAGCGCCTGGGTGGCTCAGTCGTTAAGCGTCTGTCTTCAGCTCAGGGCGTGATCCCGGCATTCTGGGATCGAGCCCCACATCAGGCTCCCTGCTCCACTGGGAGCCTGCTTCTTCCTCTCTCACTCCCCCTGCTTGTGTTCCCTCTCTCACTGGCTGTCTCTCTGTCAAGTGAATAAATAAAAATCTTAAAAAAAATTATAAAAATAAATAAATAAATAAATAAAAGGAAGATGGGGGTAGATGAGAGGGAACTAGGAAAAAGGTCGTAAAAGAACTTAGCTTTGAAGACAGAGGAATGAAACCATGAGCCAAGGAATGCAGACAGGCTCTAGAAACTGAAAAGGACAGGAAATGGATTTTCTCCTAGAACCTCCAAAAGGAGCTCAGTCCTGCCAACATTCTTGGCTTTAGGCCAGTGAGAACCATTTCAGACTTGTGATCTCCAGACTATAAGGTAATAAGTACATGTTATTTTAAGCCATTGCATTTGTAGTAATTTGTTACAGCAGGGTAATGGTAAATTTTATGTTATCTTGGTAGACTATAATGACCAACTGCTTGGCCAAACACTATTCTAAATGTTGCTCTACAGGTGGTTTTTTTTGTAGATGTGATTAACATTTACAATCTGTTGACTTTATTAAAGCAGATTACCCTTCATGATATGGGTGGGCCTCATCCAATAAATTGAAGGCCTACAGAACAAAGACCAAGGTTTCACAAGGAATAAAGACATTTACCTCCAGGCTGCAACACAGAAATTCTACCTGTGTAACCAGCCTTCAGACTCAAGACTACAGCATTAACTTTTACCTGATTCTCCAGTTTGAGCCCATTTCTTAATATCAATATCCCTTACTCTTTGTGTGTGTGTGTGTGTGTGTATGACTTATTACTAGTAACTTACTAGTATGACTATAACTAGTTACTACTATCCTTAGCTATATTAGTATATCAAAAAATGTGTCTTGGGCTGCCATAATAAAATACCACACACTGGGTGGCTTAAGCAGAAATGTATTTCTCACTGTTCCAGAGGCTGGGAAGTCAAAGATCAAGGTCCTGGACACTTTAGTCCCTGGCTTGCAAACAGCTGCCTTCTCACTGTATCCTCACATGGAGAAGAGAGCTCTGGTGTCTGTCTCACTTCTTATGAAGGCATTTGTCCTACTGCATTAGGGCCCCATACTTACGACCTCATTAACCTTTATTTCTTCTTCACAGATCCTATCTCCAAATGCAATCACATTGAGATTAGGGCTTCAACACATGAGCTGAAGAGGCAGGGGCCAAATTCAGTGTATAGTAAAGGAGAAACAATTCTCCAGGGCCCATGCACATATTTTAGTACTTCTATATTTAAAATTTAAGAAAGTTACAGAGACATGAGCCCCTTACACTACACAATCGCTCAAGATCCGTAGTTTATCGCTTAATGATATTGCTTAATGATATTTAATTGAATTATTTATACAGCATTTGATAGTTTACAAAGCACTCTCAAGCACATTACAAAAATTTTTTAATAGTTACTCCCATTTTATGTATAACCAAATTTAACTCAGTGGGATACACTATTTCTCAGTGTAGGAGTCTCACAAATAGTGAACTGGGATTGAATTTACATCCTTTGATTCTAAATGTTATAGACTTGGCATATTCAGAACTTCTCATCAACTGCAACATGATGAGAGAAAGGGGAAGGATTTCTAAACGAACACAATACAATAAAGTCAATTTTCAAGAATCAGTCAGGCGTTCCCATCCTTTTCGTAGCTCTCTAAGTATAAACATGTAAATATACCCAAGACCCTGAACAGAATAAAAGACAAAGGAAAACTTTAATATCTTGGACATATAGGACAGAAAGTACTATTTATATAAAGATTTTTATCAAATTATTCAGTGATTTTTTTCCAAGTGGTTGTAGAGAGGACCGAAATTTTCTTTCCCAATGATGAAACAAAAGTGAAAGATTGTGTTTTCCTTGACTGGTGTTTTTTGAGTTTCCAAAAATGCTACATTTCAATCTAAAATTTTATTTACATTTTTCACCAAAAAATAACCCTGGAAAGGAAGCATAAATTAGTAATTCATGGCTTCTTTTAAAACCAGGCAGCCTGATTCTTAAGTACATCAGTTACCAGTTGTCATCTAGAAAAGTTACTTAATATTTCTAAGTTTCCATTTTCTTTTAACTAAATGGTCATAATATGCAAGACTGCTAAAACAATCAAATTAGAGAATTAATTTATAGAACTTGCCAAATGTCTGATAACTAAGAATTGCTAAATTAATATGAGATTTCACTAGCCTTGTGACTGGCGACATAATAATCCTATTGAAAATATTTTAAATTCTCTGGATATTAACTTTGCCAAGGAAGAAACATAGAACATTTAACCGAAGGAGTTTTCATATTTGCACAAACTTAGAGCTGTTGTAACTGGGCTGAAGTGTGGTATGCACTGCAATTGTAGATGTAGTGTATTCAGTGGTGCAAAGCTATTATCCTGATGAGGGTCCCTGACGACAGTGACCTGAAGACTATGCAGAGCGGCCTTGTCATTCTGTGAACTAGCATGAGCTAACTCCGCAGAACAGCGACAAGACCGCAGCAGTGTGCGTGTGTGTGCGTAGTGAATTCTTCTGAAAAGGAGTGATGACTCAAATCATGAGAGCTATAATGATGTGACACTACTTCATGAGTCACGAACTTTTCCAAGCATTACCTCGTTTGATCCTCTAAACAATCTTGACCTAACAGCAAGCAAGGCAAATACGATGGCCCTCTGGCTGCTGGTAATTGGAGTTCTGAAATGGTAAGTCTGGCCCATTAGCAAAACCAGAGCTAAAATCTGTATCTTGAGTCTCTTTGTCTAGTGTTGCTTGTAACATCCTTCTTCCAAAGTTAAGTAGATTGGATTTGAAAAAAATTCATTTATTTCAATAATATCCTATTTATTTTCTCTTTATAATGCACAAAAATAATCGCTCTCTCTTCAAGTTTTTACATCAGGGTGGAGAAGTGTAAAAAAGATTTTCAGAAGATAATTTGCTATTAAAACTGTTCGTGTGACAGGCTGGAAGGCTGATACAGTCCCTGGAATATTCTATAAGAAGAGAAGCTGCAATCTTCACTTTGCCTTTCTTTCTCCAATCAAAAAATATAACTGGGAAACGAGCTACTTTGCTCTCTACTTATCTGCATTCACATTTCACAATTCATACTTACTGTGCCCTTCAAAAAAGTACCAAACCCAGTGCATAAAGAAAAGCCTACTAATAATGTCTCCCTCATGCAAGAAAAAAACAAGTTAATAGCTTTTGATGTAGAGAGATCCATTTCCAGCCCTCCTATAAACCCCTTAAGGATCCTGGCAGAACATAATGAATGTACTCTAACCGCTCTTTGAATAATGACATGGCAAAAGCCTTCGCGAGGTTCCTATTAATCTTTGGGTCAAAAGTGCCTTCAATCTACTAGGATACTTGCAAATGGTTCTACCACAAATCTGCTATATATTTCAAAAAGTTAAAAATAATTGCTACTACTTCTTTAGCGGTACCAGCAGCTTAGACAGTAGTCTGCCAGATCCTCTCCCGGATTTCGCTCTAAGAAATATACTGACGTGCTTAAAAAAACATGCATTGCAGTTCCATCCTCACGGCTGATAACAAAACAATCACACCACCAAAAAGTGACCACAGTTTTCAGAGCTGTAAGGGAATTTAGAAATCAACAGAGCTTTCATTTCTATAAGTTTCAGGGTTTACTTTTATACCTTTCCAGGTAATAAAATACCCCCAAAAGTTAAGTCTGAGTGGAAGTTTAAAAGTTTAAAGCCTTAAGGAAAAAGTTAAATCAATTTACACTATTAAATTTTTGTACTATCAGGAATTTAACTACTAATTACCTTTAACAAAATTCATCTTGAGTAAGAGGCATTAGAAAAATGGCCTAAAATTATCTACTTCCCTTTGCATAATTGAAAAGGAGAGAGGGGAAGAGGGCAAGGGGGGAGGGCGCAACACATTATATATCAGACATTTGATACATTCGCAAAAAATATAAACATTTAAAATGCCAAGGTAAACAGTCCTAAAAACATGAAAAGGACATAGAACTGAATGAAACAATTCCGAATCACTTCCTAATCAAACCAGTTTTTTTTTATAGCTCACTACTACAATTCTAGAAACTTACCATTATCTTTAACCTGAAAAACTGCAAAAGCATTGTAACTGACCTCCTGCCTTTTACTCTTACCCCCAATTCACCCCCAGGTCATTATCCATCTAGTAACGAGAATGATCTTTTACAAGGTAAACGAGATCTCTCCTTCTTTTCTGTTATAAGTATCTAAACTAATTTACAAGTAGAAGAAAATCTAAATTTCTACTGTGGCATTTTAGGACCCTACATAATCCAGACCTTGCATATCTTCCTAACTTTATATTTTATCCCACTTGGCCTGCCATACTAAATGCCAACTGAATTGGCCTTTTCTGCCTTTGAAATAAGCCAAATTTGTTTCAAGGCTCATGCATTTGCTATTTCCCCAGCTCCTCAAGAGGCTTCCTCTTTGTTATCATTTGGGTCTCATCCCAAATCTTACTCCTTAATGGAGCCTAGTTGAGCATTCCCAGATCACTCTACATTTCTTGACCTTATACTATTTTAATTGTATTTAGCACTCTCTGAAATTGTTCTATTCAATAAGTTATTTATAATTTTTTTTTCAGTCTATCCTCCCACCAAAACAGAATTAAATTTCATCAGAGCAGGGATTAATTTTCATTTACAATTACGTCCCAGGGCCTCAGTTCTGGCAAACAGTAGATACTCTCAATAAATATCTACAAATGAAAGACTAAAGCATGAGACTTCAGAACTGTATTTTTACACATGATACATATCCGGAAAATGGGGAGAAATGAGACAAACTTATTCTATAATTCACTTCACATTTAACTTACTGAGAAGTGGTGTCACCCTGAGAACTCGTTACTAAGACTGAGAGCAATCTGAAAATGGTTTTATGGCATTTTAGAAAAGAGCAGTCAAAGCCCCATAAAAAACAATCAAGTCAGGCTCCTGTTATATCTCTTGGTCCCTAGTCTTCTTTCATGATTTCCAGAAGTTGCTGATAAAAGGAAGGGCCCCATTAAATTTATATAGCCAAGGCTTAAAAGCAAGCCCATCCTGGTTCCTTGCCTCTGTAGTTCCTCCTTTGGGATTACTTGAACCACACTTCTTTTTTTTAAGGCTTATATTGAATTACTTTTTATTTTATCATTTTAATTTTAATTCCAGTATAGTTAACATACAGTATAATATTAGTTTCAGGTTTGAAATATAGTGATTCAACAATTATGCACATTACTCGGTACTTACCATGATTGTACTACACTTTTAACAGTGTCTTTGGACGCTTAATCCCCAATGCCATGGAAGAGAGCTCTATACAGAGCCCTTGCCTAACTTCCCGAGGTTCCCCACAGGGATATTTGTGGCTAGGTTAGGTTGTACATCAGACCTTTCACTCAATTCCTGTGGGTGGTTTGGAGAGACCTGTAAAAGCACAGTTATGAATTCTGTGTCTTGGGACTGAGGCAGAGAATCAAACACTGCCCACAGTCAACTATGGACCAGATATCAAATCAGAAGTAAGGGTGTGGGACAAGGCACCTGTCAGTTATCTTAGGTAAGAACTGAGCAATTCCTCCTTTGGAGAAGGCAAACCTGATCCTTACCAGTCTCAGAAAGTGTTAGCTCTGCTTTGAACACTGTTCCCTGTCCACACCCTTCCCCAGGCCTCTCTTAAAATCTTCACTATCCCATACCCTTCAAATCTCAGCTTAAAGATCCCTTCCTTAGATAGACTTTCCTGATACCCCAGGTTGTATCAAACTCCCATGTATGTGTTTGCACTTAAAAACATTAATTACAAGTTCTTATTGCAGTAGTTACCTCATAAGTATCCACTGACTGAATTAATGAGTGATGAAGACGATTAGATAATACATTCCATTTCCAACAAAGCGTGAAAAACAGGGAGGCTAAGCAGAATTTAACCATTGTACTACGGACATTTGGGAATGGATATTTCTTGGCCGTGGGAGGCTGTCCTGTGCATTACAGAATGTTCAGCATCATCCCTGACCTCACTGGGTTCCGATAGTACACATTGCCCCCCCCCCCCCAGCACAGTGGTAAGAACCAAGAAATGTTTCCAGACATTGTCAAATGTCTCCTGGAAAGCAAAACAACCCCCCAGTTGAGAATCACTGGGCTTGAATAAACTGAATGGAATCTGCTGCAAAATTAATCGTTTCCAAGGAGCTAACAGAATGGGAAAGTGCTCACCTCCAGCAAGTAGGAAAGGTAAAGTGCCCAAGAGATTATGACAATGCAAAAGGTGGACACACTCAGAAATGTGCTAGGTGGGTTCCTGCTCAACAGAGAAAAAGACAAGTTCATCTGTTACGGTAAGGAGAAATAACTGATGTTTTTAAATGATGTTTAACTAACTCACTTTATTTTTAGAGAAGTTTCAGGGTTACAAAAAATTAAGCAGAAAGTATAGAACTCCCTTATACCTACTTCACCCCATCCCCTAAACATGCAGTTTCCCCTATTAGTACATCTTGTATTAGTGTGATATATCTGTTACAGTTAATGAGCAAATATTAACTAAAGGCCATAGTTCACATTAGGGTTCATTCTGTGTATTGTGCATTCTATGGGTTTTAACAAATTTATGGGGACATACATCAATATTATAGTGTACTACAGGATAGTTTCACTGCTCTAAAATCTGTCTGTGTTCCAACTTTCCATCCTTCTCCCATTCTCATGAGTCCCTGGCAACCACTGATCTTTTTACTATATCTCAAATTTTCCCTTTCCAAAAATATTGCCTAGTTGGACTCTTTCTGTTGCCAGCCACTGTGGTGAGAGGAGCTGCTGCCATCCCCGCCCACCTGCAATGGATGGTCTTATGCAACTGCTGCAGCTTCCTGATATGAGGAGCAAGCAGACACGCAGCACTGAACCTAAGAACATGAAGGCTCACAATACCTCCCCTACAATGAAATGGGCTGATTCATTGAAAGACTATGGACGTGGAGCCAGTGGCCAGAAAGCAAAGGTGTATTGATAGTCATGAAGGAGACATCGGCCATCGGAAACCTACCACCTCCCACAAGTGGACTACAATCAATAAGAATACCTGGGCTACCCTTAGCAGAATCAGACTCATGATCCGCAAGAACAAGTACCACCCAGATCTGTGCATGGCTGCCATTCGCAGAGCCAGCGCCATCCTGAGCAGCTAGAGAAGCCTGTGATGGTGAAGAGAAAGCTACTGCCCCACCAACAGCTCGTGAACACCTGTCCCCCACCTCCAAGGCAATAAAGATGTCAACCACCCAAAAAAAAAAAAAGAAAAAAAAACACATAATTGAAATCAAAGAGCATGGAATCAGACTAGCCTCTTCACCAAGAAATATGCATGTAAGATTCCTCCATGTCTTTTAATGTGCTGAAAGCTCCTTTCTTTTTATCTGTGAATAATACACCACTGTCTGCATATACCACAATCTCTTTATCCATGCACCTATTGAAGGACATCTTCCAAGTTTTGGCAATTATGAATGAAGATTCTATACACCTTCATGTGCGGATTTTTGTGTAGGCGTATGTTTTCAACATTTGGATAAATACCAAAGAGCATGACTGCTAAATCATATGTAAGAGTATTATTTAAAAAAAAAAAATACCATACTGGAGCACCTGCCTGGCTTAGTTGGAAGAGCACACAATTCTTGATCTTGGGGTCATGAGTTCGAGCCCCAGGATGGGTGTAGAGATTATTTTAAAAAAAAATAAAACTTTTTAAAAAATAAAGTAAATGCCTTAAAAACAGAAACAAAAAACCGCTAAACTGTCTTCCAAAGTGGTTGTATCATTATGCATTCTCATCAGCAATGAATGAGAGTTCCTGCTGCTCCATATCCTTGCCAACACTGGCTGGCGTTGGTGTTTTGGATTTTAGTCATTCTAGTAAGTGTGTAATGGTATCTCATTGTTTCAATTTACCATTTTCTAATGACCAATGATGCTGTGCATATTTTCGTTTGCTTCTTTGCCGTCTGCATATCTTCCTTACTAAGTTATCTGTTCAGATCCTTTGCCCACTTTTTAAGTGTATTGTTTTTCTGCTTGTGCCCTTTAAGAATTTTTTTATACACTGAATAGTGGTCTTTTATCAGATAGGTGTTTTACAGATTTTCTCCAAGTTATGACTTTTCATTCTTCTTAACAATATCTTTCACAGAGCAAAAAAATTTAATTTTAATGAAGTTTATCAATGTTTTCTTTCATAGACTGTGTCTCAGCTGTTGTATAAAAAGTCTTCACCAAAACTCAAGTTCACCTAAAATTTATCCTATATTGTCTTTTAGGAGTTTTATAGCTTTGAGCTATACATTAGGTCTTTCATTTATTTATTAATTTTTGTGAAAGATTTAAGGTGTATTTCTAGCTTCGTATGTTTTACATGTGGATATCCAGGTGTTGCAATACCGTTTGTTGAAAAGACTCTCTTCTTCACTAAGTTGCCTTTGCTCCTTAGCGGGCTATGAGTTGATTATATTTGTGAAGGTCTAATTCTGGACTCTTTTCTGTTCCATTTTCTTTTAACAAAAAAATTATCTATTCTTTCACCAATACCATACTGTCTTAATTACTATAGCTTTATAGTAAATCTTGAATTCTGATAGTGTCGTTCTTTCAACTTTGTCCTTCTCTTCCTCAATTTTTAATAATGGTTTATAAACACTAAGACCTAGAGTATCTAGGTGTGCATAACATGATTGGTAAGTTGCTCTGAGGGCAAAAGCATAGGTTTTGTTAAATGAGTTGATAGGAGCACTTACTATGGGCAGAGACAACAGAGCTCATTCCCCACATTATAAAATGTGCGCAGACCTGGACCTCAAACAATAGCGCTAGCCTTCTAGCTCTTTTTGTACTACCACAACATTAAAAGCCATATATTCTGGAAGGAATAATAATAAAATGGAAGTAACCTGGGTCTACAAATGATGATTTAGAGAAGTACCCAAGAAAATCACCTGACATGTACTGAATACAAGCAAAAAACAGATCTTTATTGTGTTAAAACTTTTATTTGTAACTGCAATATAGCTTATATTATCCTGAATTACACCCTAGAAAGAGTAGGTTGTTTTCTGGGTTTTGCTTTTATTTCTGTTTTCTCAGCATCATTCAACAGTCAGGATAAGAAACTCAGAAAGCAGAAGACATACCTAAAATTGAAATTTGGCACAAAGTAGAATGTCCTTGCTTAAGATCTAGATATCCTTATCCCGTCTCTATCCGAATAATACAAGACATGTAAGGTATTAACTATTCATCTGAAGTCACAACCTAGACCAGAATATACCCATTCCACTCTTTCTAACTCCTGTAGAACATGCATAATTTATTTACAGGCATTAAATTTGTAGGGTCCACAAGCACTCAGCCTGAGGTGATTTAATTATCTTCCCCTGAAGTGGGACAAGTAAAAAGCAGCAGATGAAAGAAAAGGGAACAAAGGAACTCTAAAAAAAAATGAGCTGATCTTAGAGGGCATGGAAAAGCATTTCTTAGAAAGTAGTAATTGTAATGGGGATGCTCATCATTTTCACATGCTATCTTTATTCCAAAAAAGCTCAAAGGATTTTGGATTTGATCTTGCAATTTCAATACATGTGTGACTGCTTGAGAAAACTAATAATTCTCACAAGATATTCTTTTTGAAGGCACCAAAGTGGAGGATATAATCATATGTCCCGATGGATTGATCACTTGACTACACCCTGGAATAACCCATGCCCTTGGCAAAGAATGGAAAATCGGTATTCTTCACAGAGGGAAAGGAGATTCTTCATTTAAGCGGTCATTGTTCAAAATCAGGAGAGACAGCAAAACTATGTGTAAATGTATCAGAAGCCAATACCGTAGGTATAGTTTACCAAGAATCGAAGCACTCTATTCTTTCATAAATCTGGTCATTTAATAAATAATCTTCAAATGATTAATCAGAATAAGAGTTGGTCCATTTTATACGTGTGTATTTATTAGGTTTTATCCAGGAGAAAGAAAGTCTCTATTTTTCTAAAAGCTCTCATAATCTGCACATGATCTTAGAAACTGGGCAGTCAGACTACCTGGAATGTTTTCTAGACCTTAACCTTCCCATGACTTTTTGAAATCCGACAAGCAGAAGACCCTTTAACAGTATACGGCATTCATATCTAATGTTTAAAGGTTAAACAGTATATATACATTCAGCAGGCAATTTGTGCCAAGTGCCAAAAAATAATAACTCAGATCCTAAAATGAGTTCTTGATATATGTAAAGTTGCTTGCAAAGGAGAAAAACAGATAAATTAGCATAATTCCTTCTTTCCTCAATATCCTTGGCAGCAAAGAACAAAACCCCCCGCTGGTAAAAAGCTGCTCCATCTGCCATCATATTGCAAGAACAGCTTGCTTTCTTGGAAAGATGATTTATGGGACAACCAAATCATATCTTTCATTTTGGGGTGTGGAAGATTGTGGTAGTGAAGTTTCTGTGGAGAACGTCCATCTATTGTAGGCCCATTGGAAAATACACCTAAAAAGCAATGCTCTGAAATAATGTAATTACCAGCAATCTACCTTCCCTTTCCTTCAAACCTCTTTAAAGCATGAGGTTGTTATTCTTATCTAAAGACACTGCTATGTATACACGATTTATTAAGAAAGTTGTGCACATAAGGATGAGATTTTTTAGTATAATAAATGATCATTGCTACATAGCAATATGGAAGTATTATGATGGAAGCAAGTGTCTTGATGATTTTCACATATAGACAATGAGTACATAAGATGCTAGTAACATTCCCCAGTAGTGATTCTTCTGTATTTTAATCTGTAAATGCAAAAAAAGGTGGGAGGGTTAAATGATTTGACTGAAGTCCCCAGTATAAAACTATGGCAGAGCCAAAATAGGGTATGAGATGTGACCTGAGATACTGAACCACATGGTAGACCAAACTGTCTCTTAATTTACTGAATTCAAATAGGTTTCCAGAAAAGTAATTGACAGATATGAGTTCCTTTCTCCCTCCGCATTTTCTCCCCTCTGGAAAATCAATTAGAAATGAGCAACATTTAAAGCTTTGCATTTTCATGACTCAAAATAAATTCCGATCTCTTAAAATTTACTTTGCAGCCACATAATTTGAAGGAATATTCTTCTGTCGACATATGCAGCAAAAGTATAAATGAATATTTTACTTTTTTATAAAGAAAAGAAACATAAAATAGAAAGTCAAAATAGTATTCTTTTCCATTACATTACCTTTTTAAATAAGATAGTAAACTGTAATACTCTTATCATCAACTCAATAATGTTGATTGTGCAAATTCCTCCTTCCTTGGCTTCATGACCTTCAGAATTGTAATTGAATGATGAGAGGAAGGTTTCAGAGACGCTTTTAAGACAAGGCAAATCTTCAGAACTATTATTCCATTTGGTTTTACATATGCATTTAAATTTTTCTACTTTACGACTCCATTAATCTCTCATTTTCAACAGCCTCCATTTTTAATTAAAGTACAAGTTTTGCAGACCTTATTTTTATTCCTGAATGGTGCCTTCACTAATGGTTTTTATTTTATTGTGAATCTCAAATGTAGTCATGGTGCCAGGCTGAATTAACACACTAGCAGCAGTCTGAAGTGAATGAAAAGATTAAGCATAGTAGGGGCGCCTGGGTGGCACAGCGGTTAAGCGTCTGCCTTCGGCTCAGGGCGTGATCCCGGCGTTATGGGATCGAGCCCCACATCAGGCTCCTCTGCTGTGAGCCTGCTTCTTCCTCTCCCACTCCCCCTGCTTGTGTTCCCTCTCTCGCTGGCTGTCTCTATCTCTGTCAAATAAATAAATAAAATCTTTAAAAAAAAAAAAAAAAGATTAAGCATAGTAAGTGTCCTCTATAAGAAGTCTTAAAAACTCTAGAATATAAATACGCAAACACCTTAAGGTCACTGATACTGAAACCTCATGGTATATGAAAGCCATGAGCAGCAAAGAACATAGATGGGCCCCTTTCTCTCTCCTTCCACTCATAACACCCTCCTGGGCAGTGCTGTTGTTCTGCTACAATCCTTCACACGTAGGAGCAGTGTCAGAAAGGAGATCCTACTCTTTCTATCTCAAAGGAGTGGAAAAATTGGTAAAAGGGTAGTTTTCAGTGAATCATAATCGGAGCAGCACTCACATGCCAGGGTCCTTTCCCTTTCTCTGGGCCCTTTCCTTTTTTCACAGACCTGCATGCCCATAAGTACGTTTTTCTTCCCTCTACAAATTCATTAGAACAAGTCATATGCTTGCTTTCTTCAGGGAGGTCTAAATTTCCCAGCTTCTCTCCCCACAAATAGGTAGGAGAGACTATGTGAGAAGGATGGAGTTGGAAACCCTGCTTTTTCATTGAAACTACATTCTTTAAATTAGTTTTGAGGATTCCAAAAGTAACAGTTTGATCTTAATTTCCAATTGATTCAGGAATGAAACAGAAGGATGTGATTAATTTGTACTAAACACCTAACCAATGGGATAAAAAAATAAATTGCTAATCATCCAGTGTCTGGACTATAGAATTCACGTTTCAGGAAAATATGCTATTTGTACTCTGAATTTTTTAAAATATTATGTTCATATATAAAACAAATCCTTTCATCCATATTATTTCCATACTTTTGGAAACATCTATATTGTCTGCATTCTTTCATATTCCATATCATTAACTGATATCTGTAATTCATGAACTTATCTGTCACAGAACGAGTAACTCATCAAGAATAGTTTTCAGTCAATACACAAATCAGTAACATTAGAACATTAAAATAAAACAAGTGAAATAGTTTTATAAAAAGTACGTCCTTTTTTTTTTTTTTTTTTAAGATTTTACTATTTATGAGAGAGAGAGAGAGAATGCAGAGGAAGGAGCAGAGGGGAGGGAGGGGAAGGGGAAAAGAATCTCAAACTCCATGCCAAGCATGGAGCTGGACGCAGGGCTGATCCCAGGCCCCGAAGATCATGACCTGAGCTGAAACCAGGAGTGGGATGTTCAACCAACTGAGTCACCCAGGCACCCCTAAAAGAACAGTCTTTAAAGTTAAAGACCCCTGTTAAATTCCAGCTCCAAGATTCATTTGATATGTGAATTCGTGCAAGTTACTTAATATCTCTAATCCCTACTTTCCTGATCTGTGAAATATGAATGACAATAGTACCTCATAAATTTGAATGTAGGTTGGAAACAACATCTCAGAATGGTGTTAGGCAATTAATAAATGATCAAGACAGTTTAGATACTGTCATCTTCATGTGGTAATCCTATCAGAAATAACCATTTTTCATTATTATATTCATCTTCAAAAAGTACATTCCCAGGCTTATAGAAAAATAATCTTTAACTCCATGATTCTGGTTTTTCATTCTCACCTTTCCCACTAATTATTTGACAGTGGGCAAGCTGCCTTTTCATTATGAGCCTCTGTCCCTGCATCGAGAAAATTATGTTTGAGAAACCGTAGAATTTTCGTACACAGGGATTCAATACTGGATATGTAGTGGTTAGCACAGAGTAAGTGTTAAACAAATATGATTTCTTTTCCCTCCTTCCCTTGACTAAAAGAATGAGATCATTTTATCTTCTTTATCGCAAGAGACTGCCAATGGTGGTTGTAGCCTTTGGGCTTCATCTGCTGAAAAGCCACAATTCCTTTGCCCTTTCAAATAAAGTTCTAGAAAATGGTTGCACAAGGGAAGTATGGGGAATTGACTAGAAAAGGACACTTAAGGGACTTTTGGAGTTATGAGAATGTTCTAAATTTTGTTTTACGGGGTGGCTACCCAGTTGTATATAACTGTGAAAAATGACTGAGGAGAACTCTTATGAGGTGTACCTATTATTTTACATTAATCGAGTCTCAGTGTTTTTAAACCCAGGCTAATCTGAGAGTTAGAAAAACAAAAGGCTTTATGGAAAGACACTATCTTATTTCTATGAATTATTATTATTTAATAATTATAGAAAAAAAGTTTGAGGGGCACCTGGGTGGCTCAGTCGGTGAAGCATCTGCCTTTGGCTCAGGTCCTGGTCTCAGGGTCCTGGGACTGAGCTCCATGTCTGGCTCCCTGCTCAGCGGAGTCTGCTTCTCCCTCACCCTAGGCCACTTCCCCTACTTATGCACTCTCTCAATCCCTCTCTCTCTGTGTCAAATAAATAAAATATTTTTAAAAAAGAAAAAAAAAGTTTGAAATAGTAGGCAACATTTAAAAACTAGTAAAGATCACATGGAAACCTAGATGCCCTACTTCTCTTTAAAAATCAGAAGACCTGGTAAGAGTGAATCCACATTTCCACAAGTAACAAGTAACAGTCACTAAAAGTGAATAAAAGCTAACAATTTAGACAGTTTGCCCCAGACCCTACCAACTCTAGAGTTTCCAACACCAACTACCCCTAGTTATGAAAACAGAGGCCTCACTGATATTGTAATCCATTTTACAATACCATATGTAACACAGTTTTTGGTACTTCAAACTGCAACTCTCCTCAGAAGAAGTGCAAGTTGGTACATAAGTTCTATAACAATACAATCATGTAGAAATTCTAATACATATGTCCTACTGCTAAGAGCCCAAATGTAGACTAACACTCATTTTTCAAAGGAAGATACTCACAATTGTAGTATTATAACAAAAGCATACCTTGTTTATAATAGACTTAAAGTAGTTGAAAAAATCATGTACAAAATCTGTTATTTTAAAGAATTAAGTGCTTTAAATTATTCCTGCAAACAGATTATGCAAGGCACATGGCTTAAAAACAGTAAGAAACACTGGTGTGTGTGTGTTTTTATTTTGAACCATATAATCTTGTCTTCACGATTTAATAATTCGATCTTGTCTCATAATTTAATGAGTTATAAATATGGCCCAGAACTCTTTCTTTGCCTAAACTTCAGCAGTAGTATCCAAAGACTCAGGATTCTAAGGCAGGAACCACCCGTGTGCTTGCACTGTCAAAAGTGATTCACTTCTAGGACTGGTAGAATCACTTGAGGTGATTCTTCTCTTAAGATGAGAAAAACCTTCCTGTCAAAGGTCTATAATGCTCTAGGATTTCAGTAAGCACTCACTGTAGCAGTTAATACTCATTTTTGAGATTTAAATCAATGAGAAGACACCCAGGAGAAATTACACCAAGGTCCTTTGGAGCTAGTTCAAACAGACACAATCAGAACCACAGAAACATGTTGTTATTATTATAAAAATGCCACACATACACACATGGCACACATACAACACACACAATTAACTTTTAAAATAAAAATCTGAAAATTATAACAAGCAAAATAATAAAGGAATCATAAGCATACAGATGTTAAAATACCCATATTTGATAAAATAGAGTGAGAATACACAAAGTAAAAAACCTCAGGTATAAAGCTTAAAAAAAATTTTTTTTTTTTTTTAAAAAGGGCCTCCTCACTGTTTGCTGCCATTCAAGAGTTGGTTTTTCAATGGCATAACCCAAAGGCTGAGTGCGGTATTCACTTTATCCGATAATACAAACAAACAAGCTAGAAGCCTCATGACCTGAAGTGAACAGAGAGACTTCCATCTCAATAGTAGAGTCGGTATTCCCTTGAGAGCCGCACAGCTATTGGATTAAAATCAAATGCATTTCCCTACAAAAATGAGAAATAAGGATTGACTCAATTACCTGCAGGCAAACCCAATCACACAATGAAGTCTTTACCACTATGAATGCAGCAGAAGAGCAAAGTAGGAGGACCACTACACAAATATGCTACAGTTATCAGCAGTGGCTACACAAACAACATTGTAGCTCCCATTTACCTGGAGAGACTGTCACATCTGTACACAGCAGCCACAGCTGCTACCCAAGGCAGAGAATGAACCTGTTCACACCCTTGAAGAAACAACCTATCTATTATCATCGGCCAATACTGAACGTGATGACTTGTGAATAGAGCAAAGATTCTCTGTTGTGTTTAAATACATGTCTTCAAATTGTGGTTTCCCCAAGATTTAATATATCTTTTTTTTTTTGTCAGATGCATATTTTATGTAACCATCTAAAATTGGTATGCATTCTTTAATACTTATTAAATGAAATGAGGAAATCAAACTATACGAAGTACTCTGTGGAACCATTCATAAAATTCACCACTCTGTTTAAGAACACAGAATCACTTACTTTAAACCCCTTAGAAAGAAAGCTGTACTAACTTTAAAAATCCCACATTTCGACACTTATTGCTGCCACCTGAAATGTAAAATGAATATACATCTAATTAATTGGTCTTTATTATAAAAGTATAAAACTCCAAGCAATCAATCAAAGAAAATGACAGATTTAGTCCTCTAACAGTTCTTTCCCTGAAACGGTTTCTGTTGCAACTACTTTCAGGTGAAAATCACAGATAGGACCATTTAATATTAAATTTGCTAGTGAGGCAAAAAGACTGGATCAATTCAAATGTATCAGTATCACATTATTAACTGTCAACATTTAGGTAACATCTTCATGTGCAGGGCACTTCACATGCACTAAATTATTAATCTCTAAAACAACCTATAAGGGAGACAGTATTATTATTCCCAATTTACAGATGAGGAAACTGAGTAACAGGAAGATAAGGTGACTGCTTCCCCTAAGACCACACAGCTAGTAAAGGCTGAAGCTAGGCTTTCAGAGAAGGCATTCCCTCTCGCAGGTTCTGACAGTCTACCACACAATTAGTATCTAAGCTACTCTCCCAAGAAGTAAATGTTTGGTGTGTGAACTCCACAACAAAAAGTTATAAATTTGGATAGTCACATGAGTTGATATTATAAAATAATCTAACTTATTTTTGAAAGTTTATTAGAATTTATATATATTAAGGAATGTGATTCCTTTTATAAGTCACCTTAAAAACATTTATGCAACACAGCAAATTTTCCGTTACTTTAAAAAGAGATATATTGGAACCCCTCCTTGAATTTAGCACTCCTATTAGAATTCATTTCCATATTCATTCATCACTAATGTTTTGAGGGTACCAAGGAGATCCATAGCAAAATATTTAACAGTATATTGCTGTCTTTGGGGAGTGGATTTCATTTTTTTGAAGAATCAAAATATATTTTGAGCCAAGCCAGGAGAGTGAAGTGATAGAAAGAAATAGTTCATATATTTTTTTGCAAAACAGTAGTATTTACATTCCTATTACTGATTATAAAGACTATTCAGGTGAGAAGTTTCAAAAATGATTCAGCAACATCCTCGCCACTAGAATGTGTATAGTTTTCCAAAATGACTAATTTAAAAGATTGCCTTATTTGCACTAATTGCACTAATTCTGCAAGTTTGGTTTTTAAAATCACATCACTTTGTAGTTATATCTCATAATCTAAAATAAATAATGAATTGGGATTTTGCTTTATGGTATTTAAAAAATATGAATACGCATGATAATACATGTGAATAGTTTTTCAACCTGAATAATAAAAAATTCACAAAACTTTAGAGGTAAAATTAAACCTTAAAAATATCTGTGACTAAAGGAACTTTTTTCAGCACTAAACAAAAATTTTAAAAAAGAAGAAAAAGAGAGAAAGTGAGAGGTTGTCCAAAAAGAAGAGAACAATGCTCAGTTCCACAAATTGTTCCAATTTTAATGAAAATTCCCAATACCTATTTGTTAGGTAAAAACACACAAGGACAAGACAGACTTTGAAACACCTGCTTCAAAGTATCCACTAGCAAGTACCCTTCACTTTGTTATCTTTAACACTGGGCAAATTCTCATCCTCGCAACAAACGAGTGGCTCTTACGCATCCCCCTCATCTTACTGTTCCCTCATTGCTTCCTCTCATCATTCTCTCCCCACTATTACCTATCATCGCCCTTATAATAAAATCCTCCTATTTTAGGAAACAAAGATTCATCCAATCTGCTCTCAGGCACAATCTTCTGCCAATTGTTTCCTCTCAATTTACGTCTGCAGTAATACCATGCACTGTTGATTCTCAAGTACCTCAAAGAAAATTCCTTTAGGCCACGGGTTATGATATAATCTTTATAATGTAACCTAAGACTCAAGTAGATAATTATTCTCCAGTGTTTAATAAATACCTTCAAACTAATTTCTAGGCATTTATTTCTTGCCTTTGCCAGTCTTGATCTGTATGTTTCTGAAAGTCAAATTCTGGACTTTCCTTCTTTTAAACAAAACAGAACACACACACACACACACACACACACACACACTCACTCTAGCGATAAGCACTAAATAAATTCAATACCGGAGTATCTGCTGAACTAGTCATAGATACCATTTTTTACATTTTTCTTATTGTTGTTGTTACTGTTTTTATTATCTCAGATTTGTCCTCATCAACAGACAAACGGAGATTTGTTCTTACTCCTAATATTCAAAGAAATCACTCTTTCTCTACCAAAATTGTTTATTTGGCTATTTCACCACGAGGGGAGTAAAATGAGGGGAAGCAACAAAAAGAGTTATCTGTTGGCCCTTTTGGGGGGAAAGAGAAATTTTTACACCAGTTAAGATGGTTGTAAGTGAATTTAAAATATTGACACAAGATTGGCAGCTGCTCACATTCTGCCTGAAAGGTTTACTACTGGCAGGAACTCCCAGCAGCTGCTTGTTTGAAACGTGAGAAAACATTTGGACAGTTAGGATAGCCTGATTTTCCCCTTAAAATCTGTTTGGCAAAACTTCCTGGCAGTTAATATGATCCTGTGAAAGGCTTTAAAAAAAAAAAAAAAAAGTGTTCACATCTCATCACAAAACTTGTTTTGCCAGTGTAGACATTTTAAAAAGCCACGTTTTAAACTCACCATCTCTTTGTTGCTAGCTAATATTTTTCCTGCAGCCACTACTAATGTAAAATGGATGACAAGACCTGTTTGTATAATAAAATGATTAGATGACCCATAGTGGAAATCTTTAAGAGATTACCAGTATCCTCCATGAAAGTTAATTTTCTTGTACCGAGTTGGGATTAGAACAGAGACCATGATGGGCAGCTTCATCAAAATCTTTATTAAGAAACTCCTCTAACAATGCTATTGATTTAGAGAATTCGTTCTTAAGCATTAAGGCAAGAACAGTCCAAATATCTTAACTTCGTTCTGCCACAGCCACACGGTAAAAACCAGCATGAGCCCTCTTATGCATGCATGTACTCTGCATAAAATAACCCCTGCCCAGGGATGTGTAATTTGTGTATTCAACTTTTATAATAATTTTCTGAGCATTTCCTTTCCTTAATGGCTGTTCCTCTCTCACTTTAACTGCTTTCCTCTCATCCACTTTCAAGTATGTCATGGCCTCTGCAGTGCTACCCCTTATCTAAGTCAGGGCAATCTAAGGATATTGATTTATGATGGCTATGTAATTTACACACTCTGCAATTCTCCTGTATGATTTATTCAAAAAATAGATTGTACATTAAGCTTGGCATTCATTAAGCTGGCCCATTCCAGTTTCATATTAATCCTGTATCAGATATGTTTGGAAGTTTTATACATTTAGAGCATATACAGTCTCTTCGGCAGATTTTAAAGTACATGCAAAATCACAGTAACCCTTTAGAAACATTTGCATTGAAACACTGAATGAAGGCCATGACACCAGTGAGGTGGGATTACATGAAGATAAGATACTGGCATTGTATACGAGAATGAATTATTCAGTGAACATGACTTTTAGGAAATTGATAAATCTCAACTACGTTTTTTCTCTCATTAACATAAACAGAAGAACATTGTAAGGTCTATCCATTATTAATAAATGCAAGCTAAATGTATTCTTAAATCTATAAAAAAAAATCTGCTTTTCAGCATTCTGGTATGTTTGTCTGAAAGAAGAAACCTGGATCACAATACCTGATGATAAATAAGACAACTGAAAAGTTGAAAGTTATTAATAATAACGATAAAGGATACTGTATACATTTTCTAACATAAACATAATATTTTTGGTAACCTTTTAAGAAATCATCTCTATTATTTTGGATTTGCTAATAAACAGTGAACTGTTAAATATTAAGCTTTTGCCAATAATTGAGAAAAGCTAAAACATAAACCTTTAAGGAGAATTATCTAGATTCTTAACAGTAGACTTCTGCTTCAAAGAAAAAGAAAATGATCTTCCGGTCACCTCACACATGCGTCTTTTTTTCATCTAACCAAAACTGAATTTAAATTCATATAAAGCTCCTCATTTGTTCAAGTCCATACTCCAAAAGTAAAGCAGATCTTTTCAAAGATGTCAAGTGTTCAGCAGAAGGTGGCATCGTTGTGCATAGACTGATGCCTCTAATTCCATATGCGACTAAAAGCAAATTGCCAGCAAACTGACAACCTGAGTCAGCATTTCATCTCATTCCCTTCATTTTTAGAATGAGAAGGAAATTAAGAGAAGATGCAGACAAAAACATGTCTTTCACTTAGGACATCAGTAAAAAAGAACATGATCAAGGACATTTAAAATAATGAGAACCTGACAGATCGCAAATGACTTCTATGAAAGTGTCCCTGACACAGCCTCCCGATGACGCTGTACAAATTAATATCTATATTTATGCTTTGATTGCAATACATAGAATGTTATTCCAATGTTTTGAACACCATGAACCACCACAGAAAAAGGGGGAAAGGAAAGGGAAGGTGAATGATGTGGGAGAAGGATGGAGGGGAACACTCAAGTTGTCATTTAAAATATTATTTTCTAATCTAATCACAAATATACTATATCACATATTCAAAAGCAGGCTAAATGTTCAATATGGTAATGTGCTTATTGTCTCTAGTGTAGAAAAGTGGACTCGCGCTATTTCTGTGCATTCATATTATTTCAAAATTTATAATTATTCAAATCGTCACAGATTTTTGATTGCTCGCTCAGTGAACTATAAAAACAAAAGCTGACGTCTGATTAAGTTATGGTAGCCTGCAATAAATCATTTGAAGTCATTTATTTGGAAATGGAACCCTTTATAACCTTTTCTATTTTTAAAACATATCAATCTAATCAATTTAATTTTCAACCCAGAGATTGCTTTTCCCTCCCTGTCAAAATGTACAATGGGATTTCTACTAAATATAAGTAATTAATTTTTAACTACAGAAGTAAGAACTCTGCTATTTAAGGATTTAATTTTATTATTATTTTTAATGTAGCAATGTCCTGTGAGGCTCCCTGGGCAGCTGCTGACATAATGACTGATTGTGTGCAAAGCTGAGAATGTGAATGATAAATTTTGAAAGGCTCTGGAATTTGTGAATAACAAAAGTAGCTACAGTTCCTAAAATCTAACCATTTGTTCTTGGCAACAAAAGAAGACTCAAAGGCTTTTGTTTAATGAAATGATTCAAAAACAGGATACACTGGAATTAAGGGTTATCTGTACCAGCACAATCCGGCAAGCAGCTTGTGTGCCCAAGTAGATGGATCACAAATGTAGGCTGGTTAACATGATAGAAATGGAATTAATCTGATTCTATTCCCCCTTAATATTGTTATGGTAGTCTCATGACAGCTTTCTTAATATCTTCATGCTTTTTGCAAGGAAAAAAAAAATAGCACATAGAAATAGGAAACCATTAAATAACTTTTGCATGGACAGGTTAATGATTAATTCAAGAATATTCAATAATTAAAACATACACTCGAATTAGTTTTTAACAAAAGTGTCATAAATTGTTAAAAAGATTTTTAAAAAAGAACTGAAATCCTTGACTATAATAATGTACTAGCTGTGTAACCTTGAGGTGCTGAATGTTCTTAGACATCAGTTTCCATCCATGTAAAATGATGATTTGGAGACTTATACAAGCTTCTCTAAGTGAAACACAAAATAAAAAGCCTGGCAAAGGATAAGTGTTACTAATATTGGTTTCTTCTGGTGGTGGAGGTGGTGGAGATAATAGTGGTAAAAGTGCTGTTCCAGAGGGTATCTTATTTAACCCTCATGTGAATCTCCTGAGATAATTAGAACAAACCCTTGAAGGGTAGCAGAATAGACCACCCTAAAATATGGCTGTTTAGGACATCTCGCTCCAAAATAACTGCTTTGGAATACTGGTTATTTGGAGCTGTAGGCACATGAAAAACAGCAAATGCAGGGAGAGGCTTTCTCTGAACTCCAGTTATCTACCTAAAGACAGATTCTCTAGAAGGAACTCATTTTCCCCCCCAGGGAGTTGCATCAACCAGGGAAGACTGATCATTATTACAAGAGATGAAACTAGAAGAAGACACCACACCCAGACAAACTTTGTCACAAACTATCACACCTCCCATCTATTCTTCTAACCTCCCATCTGTTCTTCTAACAAGGACCCATTCATCTATACTAAAAATCATTTACTCTCCTCTGTCCGGGGGAGGAAGATTTTCCTCTGCCCTATGATCCTTCTAGCTGGATTTAGACTCAATTGACATGAGACAGATTAATGGGAGAAAATCAAATGTAATAGGTATACCCATGGGGGAAATTCCAAAGACAATGAGATAACATGAAGCTTATATGAACTAAGGAGAGGGGCAGGGTCTGAGGATACAAAAGGGAGAAAGACCATTAGCAAAAAGGTCAAAAGGGATGTCTGGAAAAATACAGTTGCCCTATTACACAAGTAAGGCTCCTAGGTAAAGGGGAGTCAGTTAATAGCTCTCTTCCTGGCACAGGCTCTCCTTTCCAATGTAAATTTAGGTAGAAGAGTGGGAGGCAGAGAGCTTTTCCTGCATCTGCTGGGTTTTTATTACTTTTAACTCAAAATAATCTATTTCAAAGTGACCCATCTTGGGGCAGTCTGCCCCAGACCCCTACACCTTTAACAGGCCTAGATCCCTCTAACCTCTATTCAAATGGTATTGATGACTGAATTAGCCCCCTCAGGAAGGTACTCGTTTTTCTCTGCATATTATCTCCCACGTATAAATGAGGTATATGTCTTAATAAACTTCTGTTTTTCTCTTGTTGATCTTTTATTTTTTTTTTTTTTTTTTTTAAAGATTTTATTTATTTATGTGACAGAGAGACAGCCAGCGAGAGAGGGAACACAGCAGGGGGAGTGGGAGAGGAAGAAGCAGGCTCATAGCGGAAGAGCCTGATGTGGGACTCGATCCCAGTACGCCGGGATCACGCCCTGAGCCGAAGTCAGCCGCTTTAACGACTGCGCTACCCAGGCGCCCCTTGTTGATCTTTTATTACATGGGTCTCAGCTAAGAACTCAGAAGGGTAGAGTAAAAAGTATTTTTCCTCCCTTTTACCCCCATTAGAAATGAGACAATGGGGTAATCCAAGGTAAATAATAATAATAAGGGAAAATTTAGTGAGTTCTGTGACACTCAAAAGCCCACCTTTTCCCCATGTGTCTTCAATTAAAGGGATATGACACAAGTGAAAAATAGAAGGGAAAAAAATCTTTTGTTTGAAATAAAAACTACCTTAAAACTTTATAAAAATTCAAGGTAAAAATGAGAAAATGTGGCAAATTTTTATCATCACTATTAATAAATTAGAAATTAACTGAAGTATTTCTGTTTTTCCCACAGTTTTTCAAAGTACGTATGAACATTTCCACTTCAGGGACAAATGCTTAAAATATGCAATTTAGCATATACTATATAAGGCATAGGGCCAAACTTATAAATTGATTAGGTGGCAGCATACTCAATTCAGTTAAAGGAACACCAAAAAAAGTACTCCCTTTTCCAAAAACATCACTGGGATACCTTCAGTAATGGTTTTCAATGTAGCTACTCAGAGATCAAAATTGTCCATTTTATCTGGGAAATAAAACAGAATAGCTTTAAAAAATAAACTGCTAGCTATGCAACCAAAAAGTACAACAGATAACATCAGATTCAAAAAGAGGCTCAACAATTATGAATAAAAAACTAATAATAATTTGGACAATGGTGCAATTCTCAATTGCAGTGCCACACACTGATCTGTTTTGATATTGCTTATTGTATCTTAAAAAGGTGTAGGAAGAATGCCAACTACTATAAAAGTGATATTACCTTTTTGAAATACCTTGGTGATAGTTTTCAAATAGTATGAGTATGCTAAATACACCATAATAATGTATATGTAATTGCATATATATAATTAAAGTAACTTTAAAGTAATGAGTCAAAGAATAGACAAATTATATATTTGAGCACTGCTATTTTCACAAAGTAATATTTTATAAACATAATTCAACAAGTTTTGCTTTGTGAAAAGCAAGCTACTCATTTTCAAAAAGGTACACAAAATCATATCTTATAATGATAATATATTTTGGAAATATGAGAGTCTTGATTTCCAAATGAAGTTTCAAATAAAGACTACTGCTATTTATACTTTCTCAAAGGCACTGTTTTGATATGAAGTAATCTTGGTTTTCTGGTAAAAGAAGACTAAATAAATCCCTTAATTCTAATCCAGTATGTATCATCTTTACTGTGGATGGATTTTAAATCCTTAAGCAATTCATCTATCAAAATATAAAGCAAGGCACTAACTTCCAACTGCTGATTTTTATTTCATGTATCTGCCGAATTTACAAATTTGCTGAAAGGCACACCAGGGCCTCAAAAGCTCCCTCATGGCTAGGTTTGCAGGCATTTACCAGGAAAGAGCAGTTGAGTTTGTCTTTGTTCCTAGCCCCAGACTTTCAGTTAACCTGATACTTGTAAAGGAAGTAAAGAGTCACTTTACCTTCTGTTTCATTTCCTGTGACTCTCAACCTGTCATGTTCTGGTTCTGATCTTTCATTGCTGCATTCTGACACAAGTGTACCTCATCACATAATTTGCAGAAGTAATAAAAAAAATTATTAAACTAGCTTTGCTTTTGAAAATTGCTAAGGTATGAAAACAGAGTGAGCAGAATCATAGCAATTATTAACTTGATGTTCAGTTACAAAAATGTCAGGACTTTTATTACTGGCTATGTATTTATGAAGTCTATATTTCATTAATAAAAAATAATCAAATATATATATATATATATACTCTCATACATATGTTAATTGTTTATTTATTTAATTTGAAAACCACAAAAAGAGCCTGGATTGAGACTTAAGCAGCAATATTAGACACTGTCTGATAACAACAAATACTAGCTAGAAAAGGAAAGATGCGGACTAAGAGTTATGGCACACATAGTCCCGTAGTCATAAGATATTAAGACAGCTCTCATTAAAGGGTAGAATATTATTTTATATGCCATTTTATGAGCCATATTTCAACAAATAAAAGATGCCCCTGAGTATAAGGTAGAACATAATTTTATGTATCATAAAGGAAAAGAGTATGTTGCCAATTAAACTGATAGACTATTTATTATGATGCATCCAATTTCAGGTATGCGAAAATATAAATATAATGTAGGTCTTGAAATGGATGTTATAGTATGTCCCAGTCACTGTGCAAAACTCTTAAGTTCATTACCTACTTTACCACAAGAAAGCTTTTCATATCTACAAAGTGGAGAAACTGGTGGAAAGAAGTTTAGCTACATACTCTAGTAACATGACTAGGAAGGTCAGAGCTAGGAGTTAAAATTAATCCCTCATTGGTTGACCCCTTCCCCATGCTTCCTGCTTGTTAGATCTGTTTGGTGTTATTTTTTTTTTAGATTTTATTTATTTATTTGACAGAGAGAGAAAGCACAAGCAGGGGAAGCAACAGGCAGAGGGAGAAGGAGAAGCAGGCTCCCTACTGAGAAGAGAGACCAATTCGGGGCTCGATCCCAGGACCCTGCGATCATGACCTGAGCAAAAGGTAGACGTTTAACCAACTGAGCCACCCAGGCTCCCCTAGATCTGAATTATTAACAGACTGGTAATTAGATTCACTTATTAAAAAGTTAGTAAATAGGTATTTGGGACCAACAGAATGTTTCTCTATTCAGTCACTTTCTTCAAGGATTATCGATCAATATAACATTAATCAGAACATTCTTACTGGAATCTAATAATTACTGATAAATAACTGGGATGTGGAACCCACAGGTATAGTGTTTGTTAATATTACATAATATATATTAAGATATATATTATTAATTTTAATAATACATAATATTATATTCAGCACACTGTGTATATCCTAACAAGTAAAATAAGTCAATAAGTCTGAATTCTGAGTACCTCAGCTCTTTATATATTTCCATTTACAGGAAAAGGTAGGGTTTTTAACATCATTGTGAAGAAATGGAAATAAATCCATTTTAGAAATGTCTGAGCAACTGCTTTAAATCATATGCTTTGCAGGTGAAATCAAGAAGGCTTTATTCAACTATTTAATACAAACCTAGCAGAAGTTATGCTTTTTGCAGACCCCTTTCAAAGTGTTGTGGTAATAATGGTTTAAAGTACAAAAGAGAAAAGAGAACACAACTATTCTCTCCACTCCAGCTATCTGCACTCTTCCTTCTGATGAGTCAGCTCCATGGCTCTTTTCCCCTCTATATAACCAGCACTTGAGCTTGACTGTGGTGTCTTCTACTTCACAAAACCTCCAGCTGCTACACAATGTGTCTCAACAATTCACCAACTCTGTTTCCTGTTCATGGCTGCTCTGCTGAGGCAAGTGCGGAGTCTGACAACTAGCTATAGATGCGATTGAGACAGAGGAAGCCAAGAAAGTGGTTCACCTGAATAGCCTGTGACGTACCCCATACTGTTCGGCAGGAGCCTCAAATTGGACAGGTGATCTTAGGAAATTACAGGTTAGAAGATATAGTTAGGCTATTTAGGTACACATTTTGTTAAAACGATTCTTGGCTTGTTGGTCAAGAAGGTTCTATTTGCCTTCCCAGTGGTGCAACCTGAAGACAGGGGAGCGTTTTGAGAAGAGGCGTTAAAGAGAATATACAAAAGCATCTAAAACTCACCACCTTTGTAAACTAGATGTTGTCCTGCCTTCCTGCTACCTCCCGCTCCTGGCTTTCAGGACTTTCTCTTGGACACCATCTCTAACTTTGGTGTTAACAAAGGAAAAGCCCCCAGGCGGACCCTCTGTCATCTGTGTTACTCACTCCAACACCACCATGCACTGGATGCATAGCAGAGTCATGAACGGACGACGTTGCAGGCAATCCTGAAATTCAGTTTTCATTTTCTAATGTTCAAATTATGGATATACAGTTACACATACACACATAGGCATGTTTTTATATAAACAAAAGATAATTGCAAACATGTGCATGCTTGCTATCTAGTTAAACAATAATCTGATTCCCAGAGATTAGCGGTTAGCGGTGCCTTCCAGATAAGCCACAGTGAATGTTACTAGGCTTAGAACTATAGCGCCAAACTCCCAGAGACTGTTTAATGTTACTATATTTTTTGTCATCAAATTTAGAAGACTTTCTCACTGAAATAAACAAACAAAATTAAATTTGCTTTTTTTCCCCAAAGGATGATATTGTATACTTAGCCATAATGAAAAATGAGTATATTTCAGTAAGCTTTAAGGTTGTTTTAATTATAAAGAGATTTTGGCCTCCCTATAAATTATACCTGTATATTTACTGAGTTCGTGCTAACTTCAATAGTAACTGTGGCTCTATACTTTGGACCCTACAAGCTTTATACCAGTCAACAGACTCTGAAGAAAACCATTCCCATGTCATCTACTCTACTGTGATGGGTGCAATATTTGCTCTTCCCATTTGAACTGCAGGATTTAAAAATTAATGGTAATTAAAACTGCCTCTTTTTTCATATCAGAGCTTAAAATTGTGCTTTCAACAAAGAAAAGCAGTCTTTTTTTTTTTTTTAAGATGTTATTTATTTATTTATTTATTTGAGGAGGGGAGGGGCAGAGGAGGAGGGAGAAGGACAAGCAGACTGAGCCTGGAGCCCAAGCGGGCCTGATCTCAAGACCTGAGATTATGACCTGAGCCGAAATCAAGAGCTGGCTGCCTAACAGACTGAGCCACCCAGGTGCCCCAGTCTATTTTCAACTAGCAAAAACTATTACAGTATAAAACATAAAGACCTACCCTAAAAAATGCAGATTAGATGTAAAAGAAAAAAATCTTCACCTAAATAATTTGAAAATGGTCATTATTCTCATTATGTCTCTGTTTTCAATCCCTGTCTCAACAATACTTTTTTTTTTTTTTAATATACTGAAAATGGTATTAGGACACAGAAGCAGCTTCCATGAGAAGTTACCGTTTGGTCTCTGTATTAAACCATTCATTCATTTACTCAAATACACACATACACACACACAAATTTATTAATTCAGATGAAATTCTAGGTTTTTCAAATTCAAAATAAATATAGCACAGAAAGAAAGATAATGGCATGGGCAATGATCTTTATTTCACCAATTTCTAACTTCTTTCAATCAAGATCAGTATTTTCACTAGTGACCCTAAGTGACTTAAAGGAAAAGTAACAGTCCATTCTTTAAAAATCAAGCATTCACATTTTTGAAAGTTCATTCATTTATTAAACTTTTCATTTATAATATGTTTTATTATTTATATATAGAAATATAACTTCTGGAGCTAAAATAATAATAATGTGCTACAGACTTACAACTAGGGAAACATGAAATTAATTAATGGTCAACTTGGTCAAGGGCTAGTTCACTGTAAATAAAATCACATACAAGGATTAAAAATAACTTAAATACAGTCCTATATTCCTTAACATTGTATGTATGTGCATAAACAGATAAAGAGATAAAGAGGGAGAGACAGAGACAAAATATGTCAATACATTAAACTTTTAATTATATGACAATGCCCTATAACTAGAATACTGAATTTCATAATTAACTATTTAAATTTGTATTAGCCAAACTAACTGGGTGTTCTGATAATATATGAATGACAACTCCAAGAGGTCACCTATGCTAAATTAATCTCAAATAAACTTTATAAAAACTACAAAAGTTGCGGCTGATCGGGATGGGTACATAGAAATGTGGTAATAATCAGGGGCGCCTGGGTGGCTCAGTCAGATTAAACGTCTGACTTGATTTCGGCTCAAGTCATGATCTCAGGTTCGTGGGA
Organism: Ursus arctos; assembly: GCF_023065955.2. Lineage (NCBI taxonomy): Eukaryota > Metazoa > Chordata > Mammalia > Carnivora > Ursidae > Ursus > Ursus arctos. The sequence goes on along the minus strand of NW_026623111.1, from coordinate 47,025,180 downwards.
TTGAGCCCATGTCAGACTCCGCACTCAGTGGAGAGTCTACTTGAGATTCTCTTTCTCCTCTCCCCTGTCCCTCCCCCCATGCATGCACATGCTCTCAAATAAAAAATAATTTTTTTAAATGTGCTAATAATTTGAAGATCATATGCAATTATGGAGCCTAATGAGTGTTCAAATCCTTCTATAAGTAGATTTAATATTTAATGGACATGTGAAGAACCACAATACTTTGGTAACTGGGAGGGAGGTATGTTTTGTTTTCCATTTATCAAAATATAATTTTAACTATCACTTCTACAAGTTTTACAGATTAAGCAATAATGACAGGAGATAACAGTAAGTGCTTACCATATTTTAAGTACTATGCTAAGTGCTTATGTGGATAATTTCATTTAATCTTCATAACAGCCATTTTAGAGAAAAGTAACCGAAGGAACGTGACCCAGGGTCACTGAGCTCCTAAGTGGTGTGCTGAGTTATTAGCCCAGACATTCTGTTTTCAGTACGCTATTACTACCTCCTAACATTACATTGGGATTATGAAGTTTGCCTTTATTCTTTCTTTTTTTTTTTTTTAATTCATCTAACCTGAACAAAAACAAAGGTCATGGAGACAATCTTTGGTATGTCAATATCCAAACATTTACCTTGTTTGAAAGTTTGAAAAAACCGATTTAGAAGTTTTGATTCTAATAGCATGAGAAAAAACTATTATATTAGAACTTTAAATGAATACCTTATAATATAAATTATGACTACGCCATAAAGATAATTATTGCCATAATGTATATCCCTATAATTTACTATTCAGCATGTTAACAGTCTTATGTTGGAAACGACCAACAAAATTATGTCATAATCACTTAAGTCTGATACAATGATAAGTATCTTAATAGATGCAAAGCGAGAAAAAGAGAAATATGGTGTGAAATGTAAGTAAACATTTCTCTGAGAAGATGCTAATATTTTCTATGGGTGAAAATATATCTACACTGTTTCCTGCTAATAGACTATACCAATCATGTAATTTGAATAAAGACAGGGCTGCTCATTTAAGCCCATGAAATCAGAAAAGTTTGAAAAGTAGGAAATGAAAAAAATATGAAGAGGTCATTTTAAATCACTAGAATTCTTCAGTTGGGCTACATCATAAAAACTTACATTTCCATAATACATGAGAGTATGTATACATCTCTTCGAATATACAATATTCTATGAGTGTATGATGCATATATAAGTATAATTTTACTTTAATTTTTTGCATTATTTATTAATTTTGACACAACATGTTTTCACTATCAGTGCCCTGGTTGAAGAAGCATGCAAGTATAACAAGTTTAACATAATCAGCTTTTATCATATAAAATATTTTATTAAAATGGCACTCTCCTAAAAATTCAGAAACATTGAAAAAGCACAACTAAACTAGAAAAGGTGGATCTCAATACTAAGTCTTCAGTATGGGCCTGGTTTCTTCCTTCCATGCCTCTACACAAAACAAAAGGAGCTGTCTCTTATTTGCTGCACTGGCTGAAGAGACTGGCCACCCAACTATTCTCAGTCACATTCTACTACGCAGAGTCCTTACTATTGGTATTGGAAACCCTGATATTTATTTACTCATCTATCCTACAGATAGGAATCATCACATATCCTAGTTCTAGCTAATGATATGGAAAGAGAGTTTGCTGGGTGAATTCAGAAAAATACTTGTTTAATCTACCATACTTCTGTCTTTGACTGCTGTCATGTCAGGACCTGATACCAAGTATCCGAAAACCATATTACTACCTAGAGTTAACAAAACTACACATCAAAGATGTTGAAAAGAGAATGGATCCTTGATGATCAGTTGCAAGGCCAACTAAAAAGCAAGGTTTTCTCCCAGCATCCATTATCTTTTCTAAATAGTACCCCAAATTTCCTAGCAGTGGGAAATTAGTCTCACATCCACCTAGACATCAGCCAATTGGTATGTGCCAAACTCACTGCCATACAGATGGAGTAGGATAGGTAAACTCTCCAAATCAAGCCAGTCTGAGCAAATAGAATTAATCCTGAGATATTTATAAAACACTATGGAAAGCCAACTTTTCTCTTTCTTATCAGAATTTTAAAGAAAAAGCATATGATGAATTTACATAAGAATTTACAACCATCCACAAAGTTTATCTGGATATACAAAAGAGGGAAAAATTCATGTCAGACTGAATTATTTTATTTAGCTATTTGCATAGTTTCCCAATTCACTGGGTGATCATATATAGTTCACCAATTTGCCTTAATTGCATGGATACCATCTTGAAGTATCAGACTGCATTTATCTTCTCTCATTTAATGACTTCTGTCACCATCCAAATGCTCTAAGATATTCTAGAAAAATACTTTTAAATTTTACTTCCAAAAGAAAAAGACTGTCACAATCAAACATTCTTTAAAAATCTCACTGCCAATGCCAACTAGCTTTCATGACAAAGTGAAAATCTTAATTGTTGCGGGGGGGGGGGGGGGGGACCACACTCAACAAGTGACTCCATACTCTAACCAAAAAACAAACCTCATTGTTTTCTGAGGATGACATGAATTTGGCATTACAATCCATGTGAAATATTCTATGGGTTCAAATATCTGTGCCAAAAAGATAAATCAAGTTTCAAATAATGGTATTTTAAAAAATACACTATATATCCCCATGCCAAGAAACTGTGAAACGGTTGACCACAAAGAGGATTAATTTTACAGCAGAATAAATCAAAGTATTCTAATATATTTAATATCTCATTTCTTTTTTAAAGGATTCTGAAAGAATTGAACACTCTTCTGCAGTTCTCCTATGCATGAGTTGGAGAAAAAAAGAAATAGGACAAAGGAAAATAAAGCAGAAGCCTTAGTCAAAGCTGTCAAGTAAAAGCAAGTGAATTTTTTAGAATTTCCTAAGAGGGACAAGCATCCTCTCTATTCTTCTTCGGTACTATATTAAATGAATTGGAGTTCACTGGAATGCAGAGAGAGCACCAAAAGAACAAAGCATTTCACAAAATCTGTAATAATTTTTCGCATAATGCCGGGTTCCCAATTTGGTTCCTTTAAGCCCCTAACTAAAGCAATAGGTTAAAAGTGAGGTTAGAAAATGCACATTTTCCTTTGTATACAACAATGAACAACTGTCCTGCTTCACCACCCCTGGTGCACAGGGTTTACCGAGTGGCACAGAACAGTGCTGAGCACGGCACTAACGCTGGAATTTGCAAAGTGTGGCTGCAGAACAATGATGCTCAGTGAAAACTTGAATACATGACCATTCGGTCAATGGATTTATCAGCAACCTAAGTGCAGTCAAGAAAACTGAAAAAAAGTACAGATATACAATTTATATTTTAGAAAATACATTTTCTCAAGATTAGGAAAATAACGTTCTAGCCAACAACAAACAAGTTATAAGAAATAGACACATCTACCCCTTAGTCTATATATATGACTTGAAACTCAGCAATATCCTAGAAATGAGAACTAAAACTATATATATCTGCTCTCCCCTTTGTTGACAAATATTCTATATTCTTACTTAGACAAATCAACAACTTTTATTTTTTTAAAGAAAATGTTGATTTAATCGGTGCAGGTGGTAAAACCTTCTGTTATAATTAACATCTAGAGATGTGGTCTTTTTATGTGTGGCATCCCAGTTGGATAAAGCATCATACCAAATAAAGCCAGGGTCATATTTCTTTCTTTCTCTGAAAGATTAAGTAATTCTTCCTTCATTGACAGAAACGATACCCAACTACCTGTAGCCAAACATCTCACATATATTAGACATTAAGATCATTCAGTTATTATAGAAAGAGTAAACGAAGGGTAAAGTACACAAAAAAAATAAAAAGAGGGGAAGAATAGTTTAAATGAGATGAAAACAGGAGTAAGAGAGGAAAGAAGGAAGGAAAGGAAGCATGAACAACATCTTCGCTAATTCACATATGCTAATACTTTCTCCCATTTGATATTCCACTCCACCCCACTCCAATATGATGCAATGTCATCACCTGTTTCTATGTTTTAAGGGAAACACAATTCTTTTAAGGAGAAGACTTCCACTGCACAATACAATAAACGAATGTGCCAATGCTAAAATTTTAGATACATCTCCCCCAGTTAGACAGCAAGCCAAAGTTTAGTTAAGAGTAATTAGTAATGGATTTCTAAAATTTCCATAGTAATTAAACCAAAGTAGTTTTTTAAATATAAACTTCCAATTTCTTTAGTAGTCAAAAACCAATTAATAAATCTTAAAACTCTGCATACTTTTAGACAGAAAAAAGACATATCTCTGGATCCATCATTCTCATGTAGCTCAAAACTGATAGGTGTTGAGATGCCTTAGGAAAGAGTAGGCACTAAGCTTTCATTTAAATTTGCCATACAATTTTCCATACTTATGGGTCCAGACTTTGGCCTTATTAGTTAGGTTAGGTTAATACAAAGCAAACAACTGCCCATTCTTCCTTGTAGAAGACTTAGAAGCTGTGGAACAACCTGATACAGATGTATCAGAAGGGAAGTGAATAGTCTCAGTGATTAAGGAAGCTGGTTATACCTTTTAAATGAGCTTATACTTTTTAAATGAGTTAATATTCTATACATGTATTATAATGTTATGGTGAGTTGATACTTCTGGAGAATATTCTGTGCCAGAAAAATATTGCTTGTTCAGCAGGTGCTTGCAGGAGATGTAGAGTTTAAGTCTGTAAGCATCATCTCACGCTAATTGAGAGGCCAGAGGAAGAGACACTGAAATAGGCAGGTTATTTTAACAATGATAAACAATTTACAATGGATTGGGTTCAATTACATACTGGGGACAATAGCACAGCCTCATGACTGTGGATGCAAACAGGTATGGTTTTGGAGCTGTGAGACTAAAGGGAGCAGATGTTCTGGAGTATAGACCTGAACACTATGAATCATTTCAACGTCAGGAGACATTCAGGACTCTGAGCATGTCCCTCTCAAAAGTGGACCAGAATTCAGAGGCAGTGAGGTGCTAGAAGTACTCCGCTTGGTAGAGAGTAAGGTGTCCCAGGTATTTGGAAAGTGGTTCAAGATAGAAGACCCTGAAGACAAATGCAAGCCTTTGAGATTAGAGCTTTCTTTAACATTTGTAAATTACCAGGTGTTTCTTTTTTTTTTTTTTTTTTCTTTCTTTACCTTACCAGTAAAGTCTGTACCATTATCTGATCTGTACCATTTCTGAAAATTAGGTGCAGAGAGAGCAACATCTCTCATTTCCTAGGCCACAGAGGTGACAGTATTTGTTATCAGCAGAGATGAGGGTACAGGCAAGGGCAAATCTCACAAAAGTCATCAGTGCCCAAGGCAGCTGATGCAAAAAGGAAAAAAAGAAAAAAAAGAGAGAGAAGAAAGAAAAGAAAAGAAAGAAAAGAAAAGAAAAGAAAGAAAAGGTAAAGAAAGAAAAAGGTGGAATTGAAGAACCTGAAGGGCCTATTCATGAGCATAACTGAAGACAGCTCCCCTGAAAAATTTTCAGTTCTCATGGGCAATTTCTGCAGAAGTTAAGTTTTAGCTGTCAAGCCAATGGTAGCTACAGTATCACAGGAGTAAAAGCTAATCAATTTCAAAACATTCAAGTGACAGTTTGTCACTTAACTTGCAAAGAAAACATGAACACAAAGGTAACAGAGGAAAATACTTTTATTTTTCCAAATTATATTAGGCATTGTATGATATAATCATTGGTGGCCTTATTGAAGACCCCTACCAAGTGTGATTAGCTACTTAGCCAAATAACCTTCTACTGTGATTCCTTAATATTTGCTCTCTTTGATGTAATAACATATTGCTAAAGAAGAACTGTGTAAATTTTAAAAAGTAGCTGGACCATGATTAAAAAAGACCTGATTTCAAGTATGAAAGTTTATGTTTTATAGTAAGAGGAAGTTCTTCATATTTGAAATCTTTCAATGAATAGCAAAAACTCTGGGTCTGCCAAGTAATAATGAATAAACGAAATAACTACTAGTGCTCAATTCTGTTTCAATTATTTGTTAAATTTAAATTGTGTGTCTAATGATCAATATCAAATCTCAATTACCATGGAATTTCAGGTTGTTATTTGCATCAATGCTATTTATTGTAAAATCTGTTACCAATATTCACCCATAATAAACAGTTCTAGGCAATGTAAGTTAGATAAAGAGATTATAAGTACAGAAACTAAAAAAGAATTTACTATGTTAAATATATAAAAGTGTTGGAATCTCTGTAATGTAGCCACAAACCATCCAAAAAGTTACTCAAAAACCTCATAAAGTGTCAGGAAATCAAAAGCATTAGGAATCTGGGGCGCCTGGGTGGCACAGCGGTTAAGCGTCTGCCTTCGGCTCAGGGCGTGATCCTGGCGTTCTGGGATCGAGTCCCACATCAGGCTCTTCTGCTATGAGCCTGCTTCTTCCTCTCCCACTCCCCCTGCTTGTGCTCCCTCTCTCACTGGCTGTCTCTATCTCTGCCGAATAAATAAATAAAATCTTTAAAAAAAAAAAAAAAACAAAAAAAAACAAAAGCATTAGGAATCTAACTTCCTGACTCCCAAAGCCAACCGTCTACTATGCCATACTATCACACGTGCAAAAGACCCTTACGTAAAACTATCTTACATGAATATTAAAATGATTACCAATGAATTTAATAACCAAATGTGGATTTTAAATGTGATGTAAAACCTCATTATACAGTCCAGATTTCGATCTTGTGAAAGTAGCCATTAAACACAATGTTTAAAATTATGAGACTTACCTTTTTTAATCCTCTTTAACGGAAAAATTCTATTACCAGCTGCCAGTACTTCAGAGACATAATGAGGGCATATAAAAGGCATTCTTTACAGACTACTCAAGAAGCCTGCTACTTGTAACTTCAAGATATGCAAATTATTCCCAAGCTTTATCTCAGTGAATGATTAGGGGTGACTTTATTACATTTTCTTTTTTCATAAAGTTCCATATTCGGAAGGCAAGCAAAAGCAGCAGCTGCCCACCCTAAAGTCCAGATAGCAAAATGAAAAGTTTGTATTTTCCCTGAATGTGGTGCCTGAAGTTAGAAGACCTGCAGACTAAGGGCCAAGTGCTTTTCCAAAATGGACAAACAAAATGGGTAGTCTGGAAGACCTGGTCACATTGGTTACTGTAGAAAGATGATATTAACAATCACTGAACAGATTTTCTAACCTTGGAAAAAAAACGTATTTTTCTAATCTAATACTTCCTTTAAATTTTTCCTCCCAAATCAATGTTATGGTTTTGGCATTTAAAAGAAACGAGGGGCACCTAGGTGGCTCAGTTGATTAAGTCTGCCTTGGGCTCAGGTCATGATCCCAGGGTCCTGGGATCCAGCCCCACGTTGGGCTTTCTGCTCAGCAGGGAGCCTGCTTCTCCCTCTGCCTGCCTCTCTGCCTACTTGTGCTCGCTCGCTCTCTCTCTCTCTGTCAAATAAATAAATAATCTTTAAATAAAAAATGAAAATTAAAAAAATAAAAGAAACGGAATGTTGTACAAAAGAACTGTAACCAGATGATTAACCAATGTTCAATTAGTCACCCAAGTTACCCAGATCTAAAAATGAAATTACTTTGCCCCATTCTCTCTTGCCTTAAGATAATTTAGAAGGAATCAAAGGGAAGTTGTACTTCAGTCTAAAGACTCTGAAGTCTAAATTCTGCCTTCTTTTCACACCTGTTTGTAACTTAATGCTCCAACCAGGAGCAAGTCCCCATAGATACTTTTGATGATTAACAATTTTTACTGCATGACAATCCTCTTAAGATATTTAGCTCTTCATTAGAATAATAATTTTATGTGCAAGAAACACTATTCTTGAGGTGTCAAATGGTTAGGTCAGAGAAATATTGTCAGATTTATTAAAAAAATGGAAGTTTATAGGTGAAAAGTTTAAAAATAGCAACAATGGATATAACTAAAAATCTAGTTTTGAATATCATCATTTTCTAGTCTTTGGAATACTAACCCCATTTAGGCAATGTCGCTCAAATAATCCTATCTGATTTTTTAAAAAATTGAAAATAACTTTATTGCTTTGTCAGATAATAAAGTAGTATTTGCTAATTTTTAAAATTCTAGACATAAAGATACATAAAAATGGAAAATATCCAAAATTACTAGAAGACTTGACCAAACATAATATTTTATATACCATATTCCAGACCTTTCTACATTATTTCAGTATGTTTTATTATAAAAGTAGGTCATATTGTGTGACTCATCTTTCTTATTCAGTAAAATATTACAGCTATTTTCCAAATCAATAAGTGTAAAGTTTATATCAATGTCTCAAATGTTGCAAAGCATTCCACTAAGCGGATATATCACAATATATTTAATTCATCTCTTTTTGTGAGACATATAAATTGATTCTGGTATCTTGCTATTAAAATATATAAATCTTTATATGGACTTCTTTGGCTAGCTATTTCCTTTAAAAAGATATAGGGTACCATTTTGATCATTAAACAGTGACAACTTTTTAATTTAGAAAGCCAATCTACTCTGAAATAATTTTCTCAGGAAAAAATAATATCAGATAATAAAAAACTTTAACCTGGAAGGGGATTTTCATTTAACATTATCCCATATTTAATCCCTATTAATGTGTCCCAAAGTGGCAAGGTATATATCAGAGCAACATTAGGGACAGGAAACAACACCTTATACAAAAACCTCTTTTACTTCCATTAATCTATCCTTTTCCTTAAAAAAAAAAAAAAAAAAAAATACTTTAAACTGATTTTAGAGAGCAATATATCCACTGGGTTTATAACTCCTCTAATAGTGCCAGCCTCTCCTGGGGTGAATACACCACAACATATTATATTTCCAACATACTTTATACTTCTTAGAGGCCCTTTACATGTATTACTACATTTAATGCTGAAATGCTAATCACCTTCTAGTGGTTACAATACATAACTATCCTTCTTTTCCAGACAAATAAACTTTGCTGAAAGAGGTTAAGTGACTGGGCCATAATCACACATTTATTAAGAACCAACATAAGTACAACACATTTGACATCAATCTCCTAAATCCAACTGCTTTTGTCATGGAGCAAGGACAGAGAGTAGGAGTGGGGGTACTAAAATAAAAAACAGATGGAAAAAGTGGGGGGGGAACAGAGGAAACCTGTAAAATCCTCAAACTGAAAAATAAGTCCACAAACATGGTAGAGCCAAACGTAGAAGACTATTACTCATGTACACATAGAATCATAGATGTGACCTTAGATATCATAAAACCCAGCCTTACACAGATGAGGGGCCACCTCTAATGTATTTTAGTCCTGAACTTAAATGTCTTCTACTTAAAGATGCTTTCCTTCATCTCACACTCAACATTCTCTCCTGTTCATTATTTTTGTATAGGATGCTCAGTAAATGTATTATGAATGGATGAATGGGAAGACAATCAGCTGGCTGCTATGAGAAAATGACTCTTGTTCAGGGAAACAAACATCTTCACCTAATAAGCACAAAACAAAATACCATTCAGAAATGTCAATGAAAACCCAATTTTTGATATGGCAGTTTAGTTACATATAAGTAAACTAAGTTTCAGAACTGATAGCTTTTTGACTTCAAGACCCAGTTCAGCTAGATCTATATTTTAAAAGGAGCTGCCCCTAAGCTAATATATTATAACTTCCATTATCAAATAATGCAATATCTTTTTTAAAACCAGTCTAGACAGACACAATCTGCTGGAGTCTGAGATATTTTTCTTTTATGATCATGAACAGACTTGGAGCAATAACATGTTTAAAGCACTAAATTGTAGCCACATAAGAACTTTATTATTAAAGGAGTTTTGTTCAATGTGAATTAAGAGTTGGCATGTCTGTATGCAAAACATACAAAACCTGTAGAATAAACTAGGCTTTGATACTACGCTGTGCTCTTATTTGCCCCTTTTTTTATATGTGCTCAAAACCGTTTCCTACTAATAAAATGTTTCTTTTTCCTTTTGAAATATCACTGCAATATATCCTAAGATATTTTGCAACTGATATCATTTTTTATTTTCAACCCTCAAGACTACCAGAAATACCGTAAGTTATGTTGAATAGTCTTAGAAAAGCTAAAATTCCATTTGTTACTAGCTCATTAATTATCTTTGCTTAGAACTCCAGAGTTCTGATCTGAGGAAAAATTCCCCTGGCCAGGGGGGGGGGGGGGGTGCAGACTTTGAATTTTAGCTCCATGTTGGAGGGCAAGAAAAAGGGCAGATGAAAGAGACCATCTTTTCAGAATATAAACATGATTCATGCCATAACCATAAGCAGCCAAACCTGGCTACAATGTTAGAAAAAAAAAAAAAAAGTGAAAGGATCAGCTGTGTCTCAGTGGAACAATTTCAAGAATAAAGATCCAGGGGAAACATTACCCAATTTTGCTTTAATCTGTTCTCTTAATTTCCTGACCAGCCCTTTGGAAATTGTTGACTGCTCACAGTCACAAAGCCTTACAACTGAGAATTTACCCAGCAGGTATAAATACTTGGCCGGCTTCCCTCAGGGATTAGGCCTTTACTGCTTCTTCTATAGGTATGAAGACCTATCTTTCTTCTGCTCAAGTGTCCCCTCCTCATATTTGCATTGCTTGGCCTAATATGAACAATGGCATCACTTATTTTTATAGTACCATAGAACTTACAATACATTTTGACATGTATAAATTTATTTGATCCTCACAACAGACTTGCTGGTACACAGGATCGGTATTATTATTATCCCATTTTTAGAAATGAGAGAGGCAGGTTTCACAAAGGTGAAGTAAATTGTTCTGAAAAACACAGCTGTCAAGGTGTGGCTCTGGGACTGGACTTAAGATCTTGAGACTCCTATTCAAACATTCTTTCCACTAAATCCCTGTGATTTTAGATTCTGGATTCTAGTCAATTCTATGCCAATGTTGACTCTAGATGTTGACTCTAAGTGACTGAAACTTTGACCAAAAAAATGTATTTAAAGTACATAAATGTACCATAATTCAATGGGAAGGGGAAACTAGAACTAACATTAGTGTTTGGCTACCTGGATCACGCCCTATGCTGGGTACTTTATATGCTACCTGCATTCATCAAAATAAAGCAATATCAAACCACTTACTAAAGTACTTTACTCCAAGTGCTATTCTAAAATTCATATATGTGACTGTAGCGCATATAAGTGGGTCAGGCCTATATTATCATCCACAAATGTGGAACTGGAGGTCAAGAGGTCAAATGACTTATTTTCCTAAGTGTCAGAAACTGAAATCAAGTCACTGGCACTTGTAATATTTAAGGGAATATAATGTATACAGTATAAACTCTACCCATAGGTAGCCATAAACCACCCAAAAACACTTGCTGCAAGTCCAGTCATTTCTTTTCTTTTTTTTTTAATAAGATTTTATTTATTTATTTGACAAAGAGACAGCTAGAGAGTGAACACAAGCAGGGGGAGTGGGAGAGGGAGAAGCACACTCCCCACTGAGCAGCGAGCTGGATGCAGGGCTGGATCCCACCTGGATGCTTAAGGACTGAGCACCCAGGCGCCCCCAGCGATTATTTCTAAAAGTAAATACATAAAACCTGGAGGATTTCTTTTCTAATAACTACATAAAAAAGAAATAAAAATTTAAACTTGTTTAATACTTCAGTATCCACTTTCTTTCACAATCATTAATTACCTGATTCTCACAAAAATATCCATTATGTATACTGGGTATTTTCTCAATTTTATGGATGAAGTTTATAATAATTTAAGAAAGTTAAATAATAGGCCCAAGATTTCATAGTTTAAATGTTTTAGAAAAAAAAAGCATTAAAATATATTTTTTTCCTTAAATTTTAGTTGTGTTCTTGCTAATGTACCAGCTTGCAAAAAAGGGGGGGGCTGTCTAAATATAGAAAACAGGCAAACCGGCATAAAATGAAGCTCAGTTATACATTACCAACTAAGATGACTAAAATGAATTAGAAATGAACAGCAGGGATTCCAAAATCTGCAATACAAAATGATTCTTCAAACAAATCTGTGTAAGCCCCACTAGAGAACAAAATACTTTACAGCCCAGAAAGCTAGAAATGAAGAATAAATACAATCAAAATCTGTAATAAAATCATGACTACTGGGAATAGACATTCACTAACTCCATATATATATATATATATATATATATATATATATATATATATATATATAGCAGAATTGAGTGCTATTCTTTTAAGTTAGAAAGAGATAAATGTATAACAAATGAAAAAGATACATTCTCTATACCACAAGCATTACGTGTATGAACCCAAGAGTTGTATAGACCAAAAACATAAATGGCTTAAAAACATGGATGACATGCCTTTAATGGGGTTAAGTCGGGGTTAAGCTCTAGAGTCATGGTGGGGAAAGAGCCCTCTATCGTGGACAGCAACATTTTGAAGATGTTGAAAAAATATATATATCCCTTTCCACCCAGCAGCATGACCTTTATTTAAATGGATTGCTTTGCTGAATAGGATAATCAACTTCTTTTGTCCAACAGTCTTTGCCCCCAGGTAACTACTCCTCATTTTGCCAGGATAATTCTCCCATCTTTCTGCTTTTGGCCCACACTCTTATTATCATGAACTCTGATGCCAGCTTATTGTCTTTTCCCTAACATATGTCTTTGACTTGCGATACAGTCTCAGCTCTAATGCTTTAAAAAATAAAGAGTCACAAATGCCTACTTCTTTAATCTTTAGTGCTCTGCTTCTATTTTTTTAAGAGAATAAATTGACTCCGCAGGGTCTCCCCTGAGGCCAACAGACATCACTTTTATTTTAGATATGTAAGTAACCAAATGCCCAGTCTGATCTGTCTAGACACGGTTAACACTCAAGGGCCTGCAGGAACCAAGCAGGTTATGTAAATGAGTCAGGTGGGCTGGGCAGAAACAATGCGAAGGAGCGAGAGCTCTGGTAAACTAAAAAAATGCATGCTCCTCCTAAAATAATCTACTTCAGGTTTCTAAAGAACATTGAGAGACAAACTTTACAGACTGGTTAGAGATTCCTGGAGAAAAGAGAACCAGAGACCCACTGCTTTCCTTAGGATACCACAATGACAGGACAGTAGAACACTTACCAACATGAAATCCCATACACACATCCTATTGAAACAGAAGCAAATACCCTTCAGCTACCATACTACCTAGATGCTCTTGGAGGCATAGTCATTACTAAAAGATCCTTTTCTGTTGTTACGGAAGAAGGCATTAGGACAGGTATAAAAATGCACAAGGCAGACACCACTCCAAGCTGACAAAGGTACGATTCCTCGCCTCAGATACACTTGCAGCACAATGGAGGAGATAGTTGATCTGATAATATAAAGGAGGGAGGTGTAGTAAAGCAGGTAATAGTGACGGCAAAGACTAACTCCTTTGTCCCAGCTATACAGACAAGATTTACTGTCTGGGAACAGCGCAGAGGGTTGATTCTACCCTTTATAAAGTCTGAAGGCTGTCACCGCCCTCAGTGGCCATTCTAGACCACTGTTCTCCAGAGAGGAAAGTCCAGAAAAAGAAAGTGACTTGCCCAAGATCACAAAACTAGTTAGTGCAAAGCCAGGAACAGATTTCTAAGCTGTTCTTGACTGACCAGCACTCTAATTCTGACGGCCAAAGAAACATTCATATAGATACACTCTATATCCTAAACATACTAATTTTAAAACATTCACTCAACACATTTACTGAGGAGTTCTAGGCGAGATACCGGGGGAATAAATTGTTAAACACAGCATAAACTGTCCTGCCCTCACAGAAATCCAGTGTCATGAGCAATTATATGTTGGCAACATGGGGCCAACACAGTTTCAAGCTCATCACATATTCTCCTTTTCTTGTCTTCCACTAATGGGATACAATTTGGAACTCCTCAATTTCATACTGGAGATGGCAGTCTTTCCCGTGGTTTATATAATAATGTTAACATTTATCATTTTTATATTTGCTCATTAAAGTGTTAGGGATTCTTCATGTTGAAAGGTAGGAAAAAACTACTCATGCCAGGACTTTGTCATCAAATATTTCTCAGACTTCCACACTTTAGCTAACTTTTTCTTGCCAAAGCTATTCAAATTGCAGCAGCTTCTTCCTCTAATACTGCTACATATGCACTTAAGATTTCTTGACTCTTTGATCATTTATTATGTTGCACGTAGATTCACCTACAAGATGAAGGTCATTTTAGTCTCCTTTATTATAACCAAGATTGCAGATGATAGATTATTTACTGAAAAAGTCAGAACTTCCGCAATTTTTCTAACCATTCATATTTACTATAACGATTTCCTTCAAAATGACATTCTTTATGCCTATGAACAGATCTCTTTGTGGGGATAGTATGTCCTTAAATCCTTATTAAAATATTTATTAGGTAAATAACAAAGTACCATTAAGAGGGGCACCACAAATTCCATTTGAATGGACCTCTAAATGTTTTTATAGTATATTGAGCTAGTAAATTTGAATGAGTGTGGCAGCCATTCCCTTCTCATATGCCACATGTTGGAGGGTAGAGGATGGGTCATAAACAAAAATTTTACCACAGCTTTTGTAAAACTACACTTCCATTCTCTAGGGCAATTCTCTTTTTTTCTTTTGTCCTGTAACATGGGCTAAAAAACAGATGGAAACAATTCAATGCCACAGAATACGTCACAAGGCCTTTCTATACAAGCCTATATTTTTCAGCAAGAGCAGGATCTCTGCACAAGTGTGCAGAAACGGCTCGTGATGAGGCACGTTCGGGGCAAGAGTGGCAGCTATGCCATGCTCACAGGGAGGCCAATGCACGAGGCTAGCCTGCCCCATATTCAGGACAGGGCACCTCAGCAGTGATGTGCCCCCATCAGCTGCAAAAAGGCAGTATATACCGCACATTCTCCTCCAAATACCATACTCAGGAAAAGAGAGCTTCAGACTCCCAATAATCATCTTAAATATTTCTTTTCCTTTCCAAATCAAACAAACTCAACCCAGTAAACTGAAATCTGGTCCTGAGTGAGTCAACATGTGCCTTTATTCTCTTAAAAACAACAGCAACAACAAAAATACCAAGTATAGGGGCACCTGGGTGGCTCAGTCGTTAAGCGTCTGCCTTCGGCTCAGGGCGTGATCCCAGAGTTCTGGGATCGAGCCCCACATTGGGCTCTTCCACTGGGAGCCTGCTTCTTCCTCTCCCACTCCCCCTGCTTGTGATCCCTCTCTCGCTGGCTGTCTCTCTGTCAAATAAATAAATTCTTAAAAAAAAAAATAGTAAGTATAAGCTAACACTTGTGCCAGAAATTGTATTGAGCATACACATGCACTGTCTCATTCTATCCCAAAACAAAACAAAACAACCACAACAAAGTAGGTGTAATCATTACTCCCTGTTTACTGAGGAGAATATCAAGACTTAGAAGAGTGTAAGTAACTTACCCAAAGTTGCACGCTAGCAAGTAGACGATGGAAGCAAATCCAGGTAGTCTGACATTAGAATCTCCAGGATATTACACGTCACTCCAGAATACCAGTTTAAAGGAGATTTTATTTATCCTCAACTTACTATCTAGGACCTTGGCTCCTTACTTTACCCACCATTCTGAATGCTCTTCAATGGGCACACAGAATCTGGATAACTTTTACTTTAAATGAAGATTCCTTTTCATTAATACCAAAATAAATTCAGTATTACTGACAATTGAAATCATTCAAGACTTACTTTTCATGCTAAATATTTCAAACATCAATTAAACAGCAGAATTAGTGCTAGTTTTAGTTGGCCTCATATCATGGAATTGTTGCCGAGGCCACCGCAATATTCTTACTAGCAGTGCCCCAATCTGGGGAAATGTTAGAATAGAGCATTTCCGCTTAGTGAAAACCATGACTGCATTTTTTTTCCTTTAAAAAGGAGGCTCAAAAAGTAAAATCCTACAGTCTTCATTATATAGAAAATACAGGGCTTGCACACATACTTGATTTATGTGACTGCAACATTAACCATACTAATAAATTACCTTTAATTTCATTTGAAAAATGGAAGATTTTATCCTATCTCTGCCTTTTTTAGATTCACTTCCTATGCTTCTTTTTAAAACATATAGTTTCTGAACACACTTCCTATTCCTGGACGTAAATTATTTTCATCAAAATGTTAAGTTTGTCACTGAAATCCAACACGTAGACACACAAAAATTTAAAACTCAGTATCTCAAAACACAGCTTGTTTTAAAACTCTATAAAAGCTCTGCTTTAGCAAAAACACAAATTTATATGAGAAAGTAAAATGTTTTAGTGTCCTATGAGACACCATTACTTAGAGAAATCAGATGTTCTAAATAATTCCCAAATATCCAAATTATATGGAATTGACTATGAACTCATTCTGTTATCTGAATACCTCACAAAGATCAAGCACTTCAAAAAAAGAAACAAGTATTTTCACCTCTAATGGTGAATTTAATACATACTGAAGGGTTCTTTGTGAAACGGACACATCATTTTCTTCCCTCTTGGTCTGCATTAAACATCACAAATGAACAGCGAGACTCTAGAATTAGATAGAACTATCTATCACCCATTCATTCTCCAATGAGAATGAACACCTATGAAAAGGAAACCCTTCTACCATTTAGCGCAAACAGAAGAGGGGTTCATGACATCTAAAAATCTACCTCTTCCAATGGTAAGTGACGTTTTCCTCTGTCCCAGTTCTGAGAAAGGTCACTTACACATTAATTCTGGGCCGGTCATGAATGCTACTTCTGAATAATCCAAAGCCCAAAAGCAGTGAATACTCTTCCGTAAATTAGTGAGCTCTGGGACACAGCTGCCTTCAGCAGAGATAAGAAAAGAAGTAGGCTTCTCTGTTTCCTTACCCATTTCAGCCTTTGGTGATTTAGTTTTTTTCCTTAAACGCTACAAAATCAATCTTATAAACACCTACTTCACGCTGATGTATACATAAAAGTTCTACATACATAACATAGATTTCATTTTGCAAATTCTTCCCATTTATTTTAAGATCCGAAATACTAAAAAAACTTAACACTACTCTTCTTCTGAGCCACTGAAAGCTCGAGGGTAATCATACTTCCTAATGCCACCGTATCAACTCGTGTGAGATGAGACATTTGAAAAACTGGGTAGCATTCGATTCTGTCAAATCTTGAAGGGCAAGGACTTTAGACATTCAATGCAATACAGTCGTGAAGAGCAAAGATGTACAACAAATATGAATTTCACAATTTCATGTGTCCTTCTTGGCTCCTAAAGGCATTTGAGTTCATAGTCCCAACTTACACTTGAAGACCTGGATTTGAATCCTGATTCCACTACTTCTTAGTTGTACTTCCTGAGCATTAATTGTAGAGAAAGAGAACACTAATACCTATTTTTGGCATTTTCTAAGAAAAAGTCTCTTACATTCCTCTCATATAAGAGACATTTGATTATTGCTTTTCTGTTGTTTCCTTTAGCCACAGATTTCCTCCATTTATTATGAGACAGAGTTTTCTAGGAATGAATGTACCAGACAAATATTATCATTTCCCATATTCACAGTGTGAAACGAATTTGGAAACCACAAGCATCAGGTCTTCCAAAATTAAGTGTTGACATAACTATGGTCAATGAAGGAACTGATGAGGAAAGTCATAAAATGAAAATCAGGTGTTTCTGACATAGCAAGGACTCCATATTTAAGGAAACACTTTCTTACTATATTAGCTGCTTGAAAGGCAGGTGTTTTGGACATTCTGCTTTTCTTGGCCATTCTTAACATTTCATCTGCTTATTGGCAGCAATAATAAAAACATGCTTCCGATAACATTAATTTCCTGACAGCCTCTCCAACTGCCTTTCCATTGTGTACTTCTTTCCTCTGATGCAGTGTTACATGCAACGCCTAACCCACTACAGTTGCCACTAGGCTAAAATGCTTACTTAAGACCTTCATGATTAGGCAGATATATGCTTCCCAGAATATCTCATCTCAGATAAACAGATTTTTTCCTTATTAAGAACATTAACTGAAAAGTAATACAAATAATATGATTCGGTGTGGGAAATACTGGTGCCAAACATGTAAAATTCTCTCAAATTCCCACCCTCTATGGAATTGAATCAGTCATGCAACAACGTTCTGTGAGTACTTTAACCTTTAAGGTTTCCCTTCATGAAAACACAGAAGAAGTAAGCACGGTCCCTGCACTCAGGAGCCTACAATTTTAAGTTTAGGCTTAGAAGCTGTAACTATAATTTCTGGGCCTCTAACATTTAACCTTTACATATGCTGACCTTTAAATGTGATTGTTGTTGCAAGCTCCACCAGTCTAAATTATTTGTACTCTAACAGTTCTCAGCAAATTAGGATCTGAAAACAAACTGCTTTATATAAACAAATTTTAAACAATTATTGTAGCTTGTAAACAACAACCAATCTCTTTGACATGATATTTTGAAAAGAAACCTGCAAGTTGGAGGAACTGGTTTTTCCGGCAACAATTTGGTATGTAACTTGGGCATGCTACTCTCATTTCTTTTGGTCTCAGTTTCTCCATCTGTAAAACAAGGGAGTAGAGCTAAATGATTTGTAGAAGTTCCTGCCAGCTCTCAAATCGATGATCTCATTTAAATCTTTTACTCAGATGAATTAAATGGCAAGTTAATAAATCATCTATTATATTAAATGTGATGACCTGAGTAAGGCTTTGCCGAAGAATGGCAAACACTTGCATTTTGGTTTAATTTTTAAAAGAATGGCTCTAGCCAAATTTAGAGCTAGTCGAATCCGACAGCTTGTTCTGCAAATGACATTATTACTTGAATAGAGCATTAGGCCATATTTGGAAAGTGCTTGAAGTAGCAAAGCAAAATAGATTTTATTATAGCTTTATTTAATGCCATGCTTCAGAAAAATCACAAATCATTTTCATTAAATTTAAACACAAATACATTTAAAACTTGGCAAAGGTGACTATGATAATGAAGAATGATTATTTCTCTACCTATCTGGTACAACCAGTCTGTACACCACCACGATAAGATTTAATCTATTCAAGCTGGAAACAAATGGGCTCTGTACAGAGTTCAAGTGCATGTAGTTAAATTTCTCAAAATCAGACTTATTGTTCTCAAATTCTTTTAGAAATTTCTTCTTAAAAGAGCATACACAAGAGAACAGGGAGGACAATGTAAAATACACTAATAAAGAGTATGTGCCATTAAAAAGGGAGAAAAAGACTGTCTGAATTCTCATTCCACCTTGATGTTCTAATTAATATTAGTCATACAGCAGACACTGCACCTACCAGCCAAAAGTTTATAATGAACAGAGAGACTTACTGCAGAGTCTCTTATCAGTGTAGCTCCCTTGGGGCCACAAATATTGATCCTTTTCATTGAATAAATACTAAAGTAACAACAGGAATCCATTATGTCTGACCTAACAAGAATTTTTAATTGAACAAGTTACTATCTGAATGCCCAGGAAACAGTGGATATATTATCACTTACCATTCACTTCTCAAAGCTCTAACTATAAAGGGAAAATAATGAGTTGACAAAATTATTCGTTTTCCCAAGAGTATTCTCCAATCTCTAAGTAAATGTCCTTAGTCTTAAAGAATTAATACAGTTTTTGCCATCTGAAAAACTCAATCATACATTTCCTACAGTGTAGTAGCAGTGTTTCCCAAAAATTATCTTATCCAATTAACAAATGATATACTAGAGGTTTAACATTTAATTTTATGTACGGTCTTTTTCCAAATATGTGTCATATTTAAATATGTCACACACAACTGGAATAAAATGAAAAGAAAGGACATTTCTTTCTCTTAAGAGATTATTAGCACTAAAAAGATATGCTAGCAACTCGATGTTAAATTCTCCATAGGGCATTTCCATAGGAAATTAAGATACGTGAGTATTTTCCTCAAACCTTCCTCAAATTATGGCTGAGTTGAATAAATTCTTAGACACTTTATTAGACCCTAGAATAAAACCCAACTGATAGAAGATGCACATTTAGTAAGATTAATCATCAAGTAAAAGGGATAACTATTCTTGAGATGAAGTTCTACATTCTGCATCTGCATTGAGGGAAAAAATGAATTCATCAAAGAAAAGCTGCAATTATTTCAAATTGGAATATCAGGTTTGTGTCTTTTACATTAAGAGGTTGACCTTCCTGGGGCGCCTGGGTGGCACAGAGGTTAGGCGTCTGCCTTCGGCTCAGGGCGTGATCCTGGTGTTATGGGATCGAGCCCCACATCAGGCTCCTCTGCTATGAGCCTGCTTCTTCCTCTCCCACTCCCCCTGCTTGTGTTCCCTCTCTCGCTGGCTGTCTCTATCTCTGTCGAATAAATAAATAAAATCTTTAAAAAAAAGAAAAAAAAAGAAGTTGACCTTCCTCACTCAAAATATAAATAACTTTCAAAAGAACTGAAGCAATATGAATCAAGATATACTTCTTTCCCCCAAGCTACCTATACTTTTTTTTTTCATTTTGATCAGTCAATAAATTGGATTCATAACAAAAGCAAAATAAATTTTATGGAGTATCTGAGAAGTGAATCCATATGTTTTAGAAAATCAATCATATATTTACATGGGATCATAAAAAATGGCATATTGCCCAATCTGATAATTATATATATTTAGGAATTTTAAAGTCAGTTATCAAATTTTCCTTGCCAAGATTTTGGACTAAGATCATATTCATATACTCCACAAAACTTACTTGATTAGTATTTTATATCTTTAAAGCATTTCAACATTCCTTTGGAGGTACATGTGTACTACTTATTTCATTATTACAATACTTTAATCAAATTGTGGAAATAAAAAGGTGAAAGTAACTAAAATATCCCATAGCATATTCCAATTTGAGACAGATAATAGCTTCTCTGAAATGGATACAGGGATTCAGTCCATGGACATCCTGCCTTTTAATTGAATGGCTCACAGTTTTTGTGCGCAGGTACGTGAGAGAGACAGAGAAAAGAAAGTACTTCTGTTTTTCCTTATTTCTTTTTTTTCATCGAAGTATAGTTGACACAAATGTTGGTTTCAGGTACACTGTTTTTCTTCTTATAGAACCGTGATATTAACGGAGGGACAGCATCTTTATTTACCAAGCTAACAACAATAACTCACTGTGATCGTTCTAATCTGTGCTAAAATGTGGAGGACAGCTTTTAGGCAAGCTAAAACCAGAAGAAGGATAAGGAAATGGACACTCTGGGTGAAAATGAATCCAACTGGGGCCTCCTCAACTGGCAATGGAAAATGGGCCTGCAGGTTGGCCAATCTCTGAGATCAATGATGGCATAGTGGTGTTACAAATGCTCTCTCTGTGTAACTCTTACTTAAAACATATCAATCATTTTGGGGGGAGGGGACAGAGACTTTTATTCATGCTAAGTTGCAGCTGTGACCCTCGTGGAAAATAAGAAAATGCTGATTGATGCCTCATAAATATCACATGCCAGTAATTTATTATATAAGATATTTACTTTACTTTTACAAAAGTTCTTATAAATATATTCCAACAGAGTTGAAAGCTGTTTTCTAACTAGAACTATAGCTGCTTTCATTTATGCAATTTATTTATATCTGCTTAAATCCTTTAAACATATGTTAAAATACAGCATTTAATGCACCAAAATTACTATCAGGCTCAGTATTATAATACTTACAGAAAATATAATACATCATAATTAGAATATTTGCAAAACTACTAAATACTAAATACCACCACTAATCCTGAAATACTAGCTACTAAAATACTAATACTATATACTAAATACTACTACTAATACTAAAAAAAATTAAAATTCATTTAGTAGCAATAATTCTGCACATTTCCATTATTGAAAAAACAATGCTAAACACTAACTCTCCACTGCCTTACTACCATAACGTTCTTGTGAATTTACTGTTAAAGAACAAAGGCACCAATATTAATTCATAGTCTACTCTACTTACTGGACTACTACAATTCGGATCCAAACAATGTTTGAGTCAGGCAGAACATTTTTTGAAATGATTAGATTTTTCTTACATATAAACTATTTTCATTCTATAAGGAAATGCATTAAATTCTAAATAACTATATTAGAAAAAGTACTTCCTGAAAATTCTTATCCTTATACTTTTATAATAGTCTGTAAAAATGTATATATATACCACAAATCTCAATATGGGATCCACTGCAGAACATTCCTCATCCACAAATTCTATCGAAAAATATAAAGTGCTTAGTGAATCAAACCAATATATGGCAAATCTCTTTTTCCAAGAGAAATAATGTTAAAATTGAATGGCATGTTTAAGAGTCTAGAATCCCTACTCTCTAAAAGTCTACCCAAATAAAAGAATCAGCTCTTCATTCTGCCTTATGAATATGTATGAGCACAACTTAATCTTTCTCAAGTATCCCTAAATGCATTTAAAAAGTAACATAGTAGTGACACATGGTCAAAGCCCGAAAATGCAGCTCTGTCTTAAGTAGTCCCAAGCCTGAAAGACCATGAAATGGAGAACCAAGCCCAGGGTCTCAAAGACCCTTCAGATATAGCTGTGCAGGGTGGCTAGAGGAGGCATAAAGGAGGCGGCCCAGAGGACCTCTGAAAATAAAATTACTGTTAGACTCACTTCAAAAATAAAAATAAAAAACTAACCTGAAATGGTACAAGCTACTGTTGAGTTTCTCCAATTGTAACTGCCTGAATAAAATTATAAATATATCAAGACTTAAAGATGTAAAATGCAAAAGTTAATATATTAGAATTCCTCATTAATTTTACACCACTGTGGATAATTTTCCCAAAATATTCATGTGCATTGATGTGTGTGTTTTTTGTAAGGACTAAGGAAAAGATGAACTCCAAAATGCGAATTTTGAAGATAATTTTTTTAAGGTGATCTCTTAACTTTGAATGAAATTGTACTGAAGGTCAAAAATCTTAGATTGAAGCTAATTCTTCACATTATCTTACTGTGTGTGCCAGGACCTCCCACTTACTGGAACTGACTGACCTCCACAGTATGTTATATTGCTTTTATCCAAAAGCCAGTTTGATTCAGCACTTTTCATCATGTTCAAGGCTAGTAAATTTCAAAACCTGACTATTTTAGCCAATTATCTCACTTTTTTCTCCCCTAACAAAACTCCTTATGTTACGCTTTTTATCTTATATTACTTGGAGCTTTTGCCCAGAGATTAGAAGTTGTTTACAACACAAGGTATATCTGCTACATTCTTCTGCCACTATGCAAAGCCATCGTATTAACTGTTCCCCTTTTGTTTAGCCTGGGAGGGAAGACAGGGAACAAATAATGCTATCATGGGGTAGACACAAAAGCTACAAAATATAGCCTAGAATGGTTAGGTACATACCAGCCCTGCCATGGAACCAAGGAGAAGTCGGTCAATCAAAACCACCTGGGAAATAACCTTCTGAATTGTGAACATGATGAAGAAAGATCATTAGCAGATGATGAAGCTTCACTTATTAAAACCCAGTATCTGGGGCGCCTGGGTGGCTCAGTCGGTTAAGCATCTGACTCTTGATTTTGGCTCAGGTCATGATCTCAGGGTCCTGAAATCCATTCCCATGTAGGACTCCACACTCAGCATGGAGTCTGCTGGAGATTCCCTCTCTCCCCCTTCCTCTGCCCCTCCCCCCACCTGCACTAAATAGATTTTTTTTTAATTTAAAAAAAAACACTATCTGTAGCAATGTCATAAATGGTTTTTATCAAGTTGTTCTTTGGTAGATTCTAAGTTCCCAGAAATCCAAAAGCATTATTCAAATCGATGCAATTAATAAGAATTAGCTCAAATGTTCCGTATATAAAGATAATACCTACTACTGATCATTCAAATGAGCATGTTTTGAAGAGTTTATCATTTCTCTTTCCACCTTTTTCCGGTAGAGAGAGATGGTTGTGAAATTCCACTAATACTTTTCTGCCTCTTACTAGCATGGTCAACAATCCAACTTTACAGATGACTTGGCTCTAGCCATAAAACATAAGATGCCCTTTTTTGACATGGTTACTGGGACCTATGACCTTGGCCTTCTTAACTTGTATTGGTACTTACTTGAAGGCTCTAGTTTTTGTTTTTGTTTTTTTTTAAAGAAACTTTTTGTTTTTCCCCCAGACGTAGTATACATTTTCAGTACAATGTATTTTTTTCCTCTACCATTCTGTAGAACACAAAAGATAAACAACAAAATTTCAGTACTGGCAGTACTGGTCATAGTCAGTTATACTACTCTGATAATTTTCCATCTCATTAGGTAAAAGTATGTTTAACCAAGTTTCCAATGTCTTCCAAGAACAACATTTATCATTATGGATTTATAATTTGACATAAAGAAAGCAAATCGTTGTGTAATTCACACTGGTTTTGCTTTTGCTGAATACACACATCACTGATTTTTTTTAGAAAGGAAGAAAGGGAAGGAGAGAGAATCAGAATTTTGATGTGATTTAGAAAGAGAGAGCATCCTTCATACTCATAGTGTATGTCCCAAACATATTTTATAATGTCTTTCCAAGTTGATAATCACTCTGAGCAAAATCTGAATCCAGATAACACGGTCCTTTGCTACATTTGCCCATTTGGAGTTCTGTGTGTAGACGGTAGTTTAAGGAAAAGGTTAATTAACGCAGCTGTGGCCTACATGGAACATTTTCTAGGCTAAGACAATTTCAGATCAGTTCCCCTAGAAATCAGTTGACTGGAATTCTTGGCTTTCTCCCAGGCAGTTTCTTAAAAAGGTTACCAGCTTAATTGAATGAAATCAGTGTCTGCAACCATCAACAATTATCTATAGAGCAATACTTGTTATTAGACTGAATAAAATCAAAGTTAGAAACCAACCACAATTATTTATGGAGCAGTAATTCTCAATATTGGCCACTTTGATTGCATCTGTAACTATTATGGAAACTTCCTGAAATCTACTTGTTTATTCTTTCATGTAGACACCACGCAGATAATCAAAGATACCAACCAACAAGTCTATCTCAAAATCATTTTCATGTATTTCAAAGAAAATCAAAATTAACCTGGATCAAATAAGAAAAGTCTACACTAAATGGTTAAATAAACATAGCCTATTTTATCCACAACTGTGAAGCTCTCTATATTACGTTTGCTGTTAGCCGGGCACTTCTACTTTATGGCATGTTTGTTCCTCACTATTTCAGTACTTATGTCTCCCTGGCCCTGGGAATTTCTTTGATTCATCTGAGAAAAGGATGCCCACAGTTTTGATGGACAGAACTTGAATGACCGAGTAACACAGTCATAATCACGTTGCACTGAATGCCTCATTAGATGACTAGTAGCACATCACGTATCATTTAAGGCTTTTTCTGGCACCTCACAGACACTCCACTCAAATGGGGGAAATGGAGAAGTATTTATTCTTCTTGCAAAATGAAGGGCTACAATTAAACTTAAAAATTCACAGAGATCTGACTTTTCCATGGGCTTTTTTAATGTACCAGATAGAAAGACAACTGCTTTATCGTTTATATTCAATTACAGCTAATATTAAAAGGATTAAACCCCAATCACTAGTTCACTATTCCTTAGAAACAGCCTGATTTTTTTTTTTAATGCCAAAGTGAATTAATACATTATTTAAATTCCCTCTTTCTGGGAAAATTAGTAGTACCTTTACTACAAAGTTCAATCTCTATTAAATAGTACTCTATATATTGTAAATCTCATTCCAATTATTACATTTAATAATGTTAACAAAACAGTATATTTTATATTTAGGAAATAATACGGCATAAAGCAAATTGAGAATGAACTGTTTCTGCAATGATTTTACATTTGCCTCTTTTCAGCTATTATCTTCCTAATGACTAACTATATCAAGATTACATTAAAAAATTTTTCAGATCTCTCAAATGTGAACTTTTCTTCTTTGTTCTGGAGTCTAAACTCATCTAAACATGCACAGTTCCTAATACACCTGAGCACTATTTTGTAAATCTTCTCTGGCACTGTCACTGAGATGGGAGGTGCTGGTACTTTGCCTTGAAATATTTTAAAAGACATGTCCTTTTGTGGTTGAATTGTAGCAGTTTTTGAGAGTGGTGGTAGTGCATCACAGGACAAAAATAATGAACTGGTTCCTCATTATTCAAAATAAAGAAAGTAAGGTGTCGACGGTTCCTGGTGAATAGGTGGCATTGTATAAAGTAGGACAAAATCAGGGGAGACAGAAGTCCTCAACTCCTATTTTCTTTCTCTTTTTTTCAATCAAGGTAAATGCTCTTAACATTGACTATGATAGAACCGATATCATTAGGAGGAAACTAGGGTCCAAAATAAAGGTCATAGGAGGACACCAAGGAAGAGATTTTTAAGTAAGTTCAGGATGCTGGCCCAGGCAACAAACAGCCCAGGTTAGAGAAAGATCTGACAGCGGTGATTACTAATACACTGTTCAGAGAATATGAAAGCAAAAGTTGCCCAAATTTTTTCAAGAGAGTGGAGTCTAGAAATAACACCATCATGAGGTTAACATTTCTTCCTGGTAAAACTGAAATAGCTATAAAATAGAATTAACACTTACAGAGGAAAGGGGTGATTCCTGGGAAGGTGACCCCAAACTGAATTTATTTTCTAATTTTGAAAGAGTTACCGCTCTCAGGCAGAATTTAGATACTCAGTGTATGGAATTTCATAAAGGTTTTCATTAAAAAATAAGACATAATATATAGGAATGAAAAATGTATAATTATGTAGTCTCCATACAACATGGGTGGTTATGAAATGACTATAGATTTTCCAGAATCTGTGGTACTGCTAAAAAATAAAGCAATTTTGATAACTGTTACATTTTAAAGATGAACCTTACAGAGAAGTCTTGATTCCTTCCACATGCAATAGTGCTGAAAGCAGAAATTGTAACTACGGTGTACCGCGCCCTTCCCGGATCTCCGTTTTTCCTCTTCAATCCCTTCAATCTCCTCTTTCCTTCTCTGTCTCCCCTCAAAGTCTAACATCTAGCCCCACAGTACTCAGTTGCTTACAAGAACAATCCTCTCTTAGCTTTGGACCCTCACATATGTTGTTTCCTTTCGACTCTAAGACTTTTCCTTCCTCACATTTGCATCGCAAATCCTAGAGCCTTTCAGAACTCAATTTAGATGTTTCTTCTTTTCAAAGGAGATGCTCTCTTTGACCTCCCTGGCTGGTTCCAAAGTCCTTGTAAATACTACACTGAAACACTGTATTATGCTTTGTATCATATTTTACTGTGCTTCTTTAATCACAAGTACTGTCTTTTCTATTCAGCACTATGCTTTAAACCACCTCTTGAAAAAACAAAGATGCCTGATTTGTAGTCCCCACCATCACCACACACACCGTGGCTGACTTCAAAATACCAGTCATCTAAATCTTTAGAAACACCTTGGCAAATTGATATTTTTCTCTTAATACAGATGAAGAAACTAGATTTGGTTGTGTATGATGACAAAGGTCATAAACATGTCTGTCAAATCAAGTCACAGTTCAATCTTTATGTGTCAAGGTGTAGTCTATGACAGAAACTGCTAGGCACTTTTCATTTACCTTATTTAATTCTCACAGCCACCCTGAAACACACATTTGTGGATGAAAAAAAAAAAAAATGAGACTCGGTCATACTAAATAACATTTTCCAAAATCAGAAAGGCAGTAAATATCAAAAATAAGAGTCAAACCTACATTACCTACACCAAAGCCTCTGTTCTTACCATTACACTCTACTTCTGACATAAATTATATCACACTACACTGTCTCTAGTCATTTCATTATTTATTAACAAGTAGATCAAGCAATGCCCAGGGGGAAAAAAACCAGACAGAAATGTACCCTGTGGTTCTTCCTATAAACAGCTGTTGGCTAAATGCTTTGGTAGGAGGCATCAAAATCAGTTCATTTGGGCCTTCGTCTATCTCTCATCCATTTGGTATAAACAACCAAACTATTATTAGGTTCCAAATACTATTCAAATGTTTCACATCTTCCCAGGTTTAATATTCAATGAAACCATCTTGAAATATCTGAATCATTCTCATGTTTTCTGTGACCTCATATGGTATTAATATCTAGTATGTTCATCATATATTCTGACATTTAATCATACACATCTCATAAACACCAATGAAATCTGAAGTTCTTTGATTGTAAGCCCCATTTTTTACTTCTTTAGGAATCCCTGAAGCCTCTAGCACAGTGTTAGATACCAAGTACTTATTCAAATGTTTCCTAAATTGAATCATAAAGTAATGATTTCTGAAACTGTAGAAAAGAGAGAATCTAATGTGTCACTGGCACATATCTTGGTAACCTACTTGAGTCTGCATTGATTTGCATCACTTTATAATAGAATCATAGATTTCCAATGAAAGTGAGTATTTCACAATATAAACATGTTCAAAGAAAAAAAAAGTACAGGAGTAAGATATAAAAAGCCAACACTGCCATTTTCCTCCTTTCTCTCACCATGTCGATGAGAGACAAGGACTAACTTGCAGCTCCGTGAGACTCATGCAATACAAACACTGTGAGGATAAAACCGTCAAGACCCTAGGCTCTGAGGAAAATTGCTTTGCTTGGTTGCTTAGACTTAGGAAAAATCCTGAACAATTCTGAGTAGTGACGGTCTTCTATTAAATCGTCATGCCATTTGTCTTGATTTAAAAAATAATTAAATATGGGGGCGCCTGGGTGGCTCAGTCGGTTAAGCGTCTGACTTTTTTTTTTTTTTAAGATTTTATTTATTTATTTGACAGAGAGTGAGAAAGCACAAGCAGGGGGAGCGGCAGAGGGAGAGGGAGAAGCAGACTCCAGGAAGCCAGATGCGGGGCTCAATCCCAGGAGCCTGGGACCATGACCTGAGCAGAAAGCAGACGTTCAACCAACTGAGCCACCCTGGCACCCCAGCACCCACCTCTTGATTTCAGCTCTGGTCATGATCTCGGGTCATGGTATTGAACCCCACTTCAGGCTCCATGCTCAGTGGAAAGTCTGCTTCTCTCTCTCTCTCCCTCTGCCCCTCCTCCCACTCATGCTTGCTTGCTCTCTCTCTCTCAAATAAATAAAGAAATCTTTAAAAAATAATTAAATATGGTGACAATGAGAAGATGCTGGCCAAAGATTTTTTTGGGATAGATCATGAATTAGTTTTGAGATAAGCTCAATTGATGAAGAGGCATGCCTGCAGTGATATTAAGAGCTAATTAAGCAAATACGGGAATGCTTTAAAATCTTGGAAAGAAAGGGAAAAATAAATTAGTATCTTCTTGAGTGTGGGATTTAGGGAAGCAAAGTATATAAGGACTATTCTTATTCCACTTGCAATATTCAAAGGTATCTAATTATATTTCCTCAAACTCTTTATTTTATTGACATATGAATAATATATGATTATTCCTGAGATAGTTAACTTATCTGTTGTTTATGTCCACATTCGTGTTATAGTTTTGGGGGCTACAGGGGATTAGAATGAATGTGCCTGATCCAGATCTAAGCACCTTATGTTCATTATGTTATTTAATATAACATAATCAGAAAGCAGTACTATTTGCATGGCCCTTATACAAGGATGGAGACCAGGGAGATAAAGTAACATCCTCAAAATCACACATTCTAGAGAAATAGATCAAAAACTTGACCCCAAGGCCCAATGAACCACTTAATGATGCCACATATTTCACATGCTTACACAACCCAGGAGGGCCTGATAGGTCCTAAATATTGCAAGAGCTATACGCAGACAGGATTCTGATATAGATGGAAAAGTGATCAACAGTACGAAAACCCTGGTGTCTTACAGAGCAAAGTGCGTCTTCATTTGGGCATTCTCTGATGTTGTAATAAGGAGGTCTTTTTTACTGGTATCCAGACTACAATTTATCAAGGGACGTGGTCCATGAGTCCATTCTACATTAAGAAGCAAGATCCCATGGGATTACTAGTATTGAGTCTTGATTGGTAAAAATGTTAATACCCAGGCTAAAGTTTATAAAAATACATTAGTCCTGGGGGAATGAGGGAGCTGGTAGCTAAAATAAACACTTTGGGGGACTCTAACCTGCTCCTACTCACACACCTCTTCTTACTCTCAGAGAAAGAACAAGCAGCTGGGACCACATGCATATTTACCCCACAAATTGCTGTGCCTTCTGCCCAAAAGTGTACGTACACACACACCCAAATACACACACACAGCCTGTACCTTAATTAAGCAAAATGGATCCCAAAATAGCATCAAGTAAAATAATCTTTTATAAGTTCATATAAACTACAGAAAACAGTGATAACATAATAACATTACAAAGTATTGATTTTTTTCAAGATTATTAACTATATCATATATACCAAAATATTACCAATAGTGTGATTTTTTAGTTGACTTTTAATACTTATCTCCATATTTTAAAAATGGAACCCATAATATACATTTAAAGTATTCCTGAACTACCTTATTTGTCTAATTTAAGTTCAAAGAACTCTAATCTTTTTTAATGCATACCTTGTCTATAAATGTAAATGAATAAGTTCACCGGCCCACACAATATAAACTTGCTACCAAAGGATTATAATGGCTTTAAAATAATAATAATAAACAGTACTAATTAGAAACCATGATTAAATATTAAAACTATGTTTTGAATAACTGTCTTTTTTTCTTCTCTCCAAAAATCTGGAAGCAAATGGAATTCTTTTATTTCTTCCAACAGAGTTAAAAATTGGACCAAGATCAGTTTCTTGACATTGTGATCTATCACAGACAGCAATGATATTATTCACAGGAGGGCAAATGTGTCAGGGATAGACTGGGGAATATGGATCTAATAGAAATACTGCATTTCAATTCTGAGAAATTCAAGATACTGGAAAGTGAAATAAAAGCATTGAATACATTTTACAATGAAATGACTCTACGAGCTATGGGCAAGTTTTGTCACAGGTTTGTGGAAAGTACATTAAGCATTTTTCAGTATGCTTTTGTGTTCAGCTGAGAAATACTGTTTTAAAATTTTCATGTTTGAATTCTTGCTAAAATTTGGTTTTATATGAGCATGTATGTGTACGTATAAAAAACCTCAAGCATAAAAAATAAGAAAGCGAATCCCAAAAATGTTAAGATTTTTAATAGGAAAAATATTTAATTTTAGTTTTTCAAAGGCACCGATTCTTCTTCCATAAATACAAATGACAGAATATGACTACAGATAGTCAAACGCACCACAAATTTAACTAGCTTTGCATTTTAAAAACGTGATTCTACCCTGGATGGCCTCAGTCATCCTTAGAGGTCATAAACCCAGTTTGTTCCCAGATTATACTTGATGGAAGGTAAAAATTAACATAAAGTGAATCACTGGCAAAGTAAGAATGCGCTGCCAGCAGTTTGATTTGGTCAAACTTCTTCCCACAAAACAAATAAACAAACAAAGGAAGCTAACCTTTGGAGATTTATCTTGAGAGAGAAAAATGATGTTCCTGAGAATGTCAAGGCCTTTTACCAGGCTCATGCCCAGAAAAAAGAAAAAATGTTGGTAATTATTGGTACCAGCTCAGAGAAAACTCAGAGTTTTTGTAAAATGTACTTCACTTTGCAGAAAAGATAACTTCCAATTTACTTTTAAATTGTTTCCCAGTTTTAAGTACCAAACAAATGATCCAATAATTTAAAGCAATACACAAATAATCACGAACAAGGAAGGAAAGGCATACATTTTGAGATTAATGGTATAAACAGTAACGGATGATTAGAAGATAGCCAAACAGCTAATGTTCATTTTGTCTCAGAATTCTGTCAAAGACAATTTCCACTTGAGCGAAAAGAGCAGATGAAAAACCGGTCAGAAAGAAAAGGGAAGCTGAAGAAAATGTTGAGAAACACTCACTTGCTGCAAAAGTATTCCCATCTCCTGGACCACCTGACGAAGGACCAGGTTTTTTGTTTTTTTTTTGTTGTTTGGGTTTTTTTTTTTTGAGAGAACTTGCAAAATAGATCCAACAACTGCAGTAATCTTTGAAGGAACTTAAAAGATTGGAGCGGGGCCAGAAGACTACAGGCAGACAGACAAATGCATTTTCAGTTTGCAAAAGACAATCGTAAATTCTTCAAAATACCGACAGAAGAGTTTTACATTATTTTTTAAAAAGCTTCCATAACAACTTATTAGGAATTGATTTGTGTGGTGCTAGAAAAGGATTATTGTTTATCAGGGGCCACTATGGTTCTACTAACCATGAGCCATCTGAAATGAAGTAATGAGAAACAGTCTAGTGCAGTGGTTACAAGTGAGAGCTTTGTGTTCAACCTCCCAGGACTAATTTACCACCCATGTGATCTGGGCAAGTAATTTCCACTCTGTATATGGTGGCTTCTCCTCCATAAAACAGTAGTAACAGCCCCTCTTCATAACACTGCTGTGAAAAAATAAATGCATTTAATAGATCCCCAGGACAACATAAGACAATAATGCACATCTCCCTCACAGTAAATAATCAAAAATGGCATCTCTCACTATAACATCATCTTTTCAGAACCTATCAGACATGCAGAGCGGGGAAATGCAGAAGATAGAGTTTAACTGGTTCCAACAAGGTGACAGGCAGGATCACTCATGACAGTCTTGTCCATACATTGGAAAATAGACAAAATCAAACTGACATTTGAAAGAGAAACCCAAATCATTTCCTAAAAGGACCAGCTGAGTCATTTCAGGGCCTCTAGAGCACCAGTCTACGTAGACTAGAACTTCTGTTCCTTAAGAGCTACTTCAGAACAGAAGCTCTTTTCTTAAGAATTTTCCACTTTAAAATTTCACAGAAGTGAGCAAGTCTGTGTTCAAGAACCACAGGCTATCCACCCTCACTGCCAACAACAAATGGATTCCGCAGTCAGGTGATGTCATTCTAATACCAGCCCACAGCACTCTTCTTTAACCTAATGTGTGGTCAGTATATTTACATTACACTTTAATTACTGTGTGTACATTATCCATCCCATTCTTCACATTAATGTACAAAGTGCAAGAGTGTTAAAAGCGATAAGAAGGGGTACAGTATGACGGTAATGAAAAGATAATAAGAAGGGAACTACTGAGCGCCTGGGTGGCTCAGTCGGTTAAGCATCTGCCTTCAGCTCAGGTCATGACTCCGGAGTCCCAAGGTGGAGTCCCACACTGGGCTCTCTGTTCAGCAGAGGGTCTGCTTCTCCCTCTGACCCTCCCTCCTTTCATGCTTTCTCTCTCTCACTCTCTCTCTCTCAAAAAAATTAATTAAATCTTTAAAAAATGTTTTAAAAATATCTTTTAAAAAAGAAGGGAACTACTAGTGCGGAGAGGTGCGCTGAGTCAAACGCAGTGATGACTCTGAAAGATAAAGAATAAATCAGAAAACAGGTAAAACATTCTAGGCTGATCCATGAGAAAGAAAAGTGATGGACAAAAAGGAAGAATTTTGAGTACGTGGCTAACCAGAGGGTCAGCATCGACCTATCTTGGATGCCTGTGAACCTGATGTTCATTCAAGAGACAGAAAGTTGTTCTGAAATGTAATAAGCATGGTAACTACCTCTGAGGAACTTTTGTCAAAACCCAGAGATAATTCTAGTTACCAGGCAAGTTCACACTCGCACAACACAGCAGTGAGGAGTGGAGATCCCCCAAGGGGAGGAGTCTATTTGGAGAGCGATTCACAACAGAATATCTATCAGCATGAAGCTAAAGAGCATGCCTGGCTTCAAAGTGGTGCTCGTAAGAACTAGTAGACTTGTTCTCACAGAGTCGCATCACTTTTACGCCTTTCTTTTTCATCTTCTTAAGAGTTTTAACATAATCTTAAACAGCACTAAGAAAGTGGAGTATTTAACAATAAAACCTGGGTTTCTGGTTTCTCAAAAAATAATCTAAGAATCTGGCCACACTTATGCAATATATACCTAACTTAGTAAGGATTTCTGCTTGGCCCTTGGAAGCTTCTGAATTTAGGATCCAAGATTTCAACTTAAAAGGAACTGGACCACACTTCTACGTGACGGGAGGGAATGGGGGACAGATCGGTGAACCTTTCTTACACACTCAAACTAAACCCAAAGATTCTGAATGCAAATGGAAATGTAACTGGGCAGAGAAAAGGCACAATGAGGTTGAGAAGTGGTTGAAATAGGAAAGGCAAACAGGAGAAAGCTTTCCTCTTCTCAACCATTAATATCAATAATGCTACTTGATTGTAGCACTTTGATCAGCTTAATGTTTACACTTGGAATTAACCAAAGGTAAAAAAAAAAAAAAAAAACTGGAGGCTTTCCTTTAGAAAAATAATCAGGATCACAGAATCATAGGGCTTGAGAGCTAGAAAAGCCTTTGGAGATCATCTGGTTCAATTTAAGAATGAACTAATTTATACGAAAATTTCAAAGCATTAGAAACTTACTCTAATTATAAAGTACATAATACCTCTAGCAATGAACATAGTAATTTATAAGTTTACAAAAAGGCTGTGACTATATTCTAAGTCATGCATATATACATATACGAATGAAACTGAACATATAAACAAAGTTGTGTACATGTCACAAACTAGGTCCCTCTCAGCTCCCTCAGCTCTTACCCCTGTGACCCAGTCAGGATGCTTTAATGAATACCCAAGGGGGGCCTGCAGCACAATATATTCCCTGGCCTGCTTGGAAATCAGACAACAATCCCTCTTGGAGTTCAGTCTTTGGTTCAAAGATTTTCCTTTTTTCCCAGCAAATGAGAACTATGTCCACCACTAGAGTAAAAGAACACTGGTTACCTGCCTCCAATAAATACACTAAACCAACACCCTAGAGACAATCAAGGAGGCTGGTAATGAATGTCCTATTCATAGTGCAAATACAAAAGTAAATTACCCAATAATAAATGCTGAATCTTTGGAATTGGAATAGCTAGCTTAAAAAAAAAAAAAAAAGTCTTGTGCATGAGTCAGGATCATTAACATAATGTTGCCGTGTCTGCAAATTTCTGG
This sequence comes from Ursus arctos, assembly GCF_023065955.2. Classification (NCBI taxonomy): domain Eukaryota; kingdom Metazoa; phylum Chordata; class Mammalia; order Carnivora; family Ursidae; genus Ursus; species Ursus arctos. Next base: position 46,990,029 of record NW_026623111.1, on the reverse strand, counting down.
CAGGTTAATTTTTGATAGCTGGGGAACAGCAAAGCTTCCAACCAATTTTCTAAATCATCTTTAGGCAAACATCCAGGAACAATCACCTGTAGACTCATGCCTGAAGGCCCAGGTATGTTTTGAGAAAGCAGTCAGATTCCTGAATGATTTACAAAGTTAACTGTCAGGGCTGCTCATATAACTGGCTTAGACGGAGAATAAATAACTAAAAAAATAAGCATGACACACTTCAAATGCTGTGTCTTCACTTCACTCAGAGGAGAAAAGAATCAAGGAAAGACATATTTACCCTGGCTACTCAGATAATTTTTAGACTCCTACTAAGGCAAGGTCCTCCTAGTATGAGGTCACTATATATAACAATGAAAGCAGGCTTGACAGTAAACAGAGGAGAGTTTGGTCATTAATATGTTTCCTTTTTGCTTTTAATAAGTTTACAATAGTATCATTAATCACTGGGTGTGATAATCCCAGGTTTTGAAATGAGCTTTCAGGGCCCCATGTAATTTGAGACAACTGAAATACAAATAAGAAATTATTCAAAATACAACAATCTGAACAAGTGAGCTATTAAAAACTAAGTCTGATGATATGCTGTGGCTTCCAAAGAGATAACAGATCAGTTTGGAAAATTAATGAGATATCCACATCTGAAATATAAATGTAACTACAGACCTTAGAAAAAAGAATATTCATTCACTGTCATTAAAAAATCTGAATCACTAATTTGTTGACAATGGATTTTGACCTTTAAAACAAATTCATTGGTCACTTTTGTTTTTCAAATCTTTTGACAAACTATTATAGTAATAACCTTAATGGTACTATATTGGTAAATATTATATTGACATAAGAATTATTTACTTCCTATTATTCTTATGGAATTTTAAAAGAGGTTTACAAGCTTTTTTCTTAATTTAATGAACATTTATATGGACTTATGGTACACTTGGTACTTGTTCTAAGTGTTTTACTACTAGACAATTCAATCTTCATAAAAACCTTAGAAAAAACTTCTATATAAGAAATGTATGTCTGCCTGAGAACTACAATGACTTTTAAAGTTTTTTTTTTTTTTTTAAGATTTTATTTATTTATTTATTCGACAGAGATAGAGACAGCCAGCGAGAGAGGGAACACAAACAGGTGGAGTGGGAGAGGAAGAAGCAGGCTCATAGCGGAGGAGCCTGATGTGGGGCTCGATCCCACAACGCTGGGATCACGCCCTGAGCCGAAGGCAGACGCTTAACCGCTGTGCCACCCAGGTGTCCCTAAAGTTTTTAAAAGTAATATTTATCCTTGTGTTGAGAGTGTAAAGGTCCAAGATTAGCAGGATTAAAAGCTAAGATTACATTTACAGTGATTTTAGGCCTTTGATGAAACGTTTACCTGCTTATTAGAGGGCGACAGATTAGAGTTACAATACTTTTGAGAATAATTTACAGAAAAACTATTTTCAAACAAAATCACGTTTATTCCTTGTCACCTTTCATTCTTCTAAAAGGAGCAGTAAGGCACTGGAGATGCCCCGAGTTCTCTGACACTCCTTCCAACGACACAGAAGGATTATGTCCCCTCCCCTGGAATCTGGGAGGGCTTGTGAGTGCTTCAACTAATAGAATGTGTCAGGAGTGACGCTATGTGCCTTCTGAAGGGAGGTCATAAAATGCCACGCAGCTTTCCCCTGGTTGCTGGGAACACTCCATCTCTGAATGTTCCCCCTCCAAACACAGCTGTCACGCTGGGAGAAGTCCAAGCCACATGGAGAGGCCATGTATAGGTTCTCTAGTCAACAGTCCAGCTGGACACAGCCTTCAAGTCAACACAGCCCAGAAAGCAGCCTTGTGAGTGAAGGAGCCTCCAGATGATCCAGGCCTCAGACCTGAGACACCACAGCCTCAGAATCTTCCCCGCTGAGCCCTCAGACAACTGTGAAGCAGAGATAACGCTGTCAACTTTGTGCCCTGTCAGAATTCTGACCACAAAATTTGTGACCATAATAAAACGGTTGTTGCTTTATGACATTTAGATTTGGGGTAGCTTGTTATGTAGCGATAGATAAATGGGCCTTACCCTAGTTAAATTAGCTGGCTATCTAAGCCTATTTCCAGAAGAGTAAAAGTAGTAGTACAAATAGTAGTTCAAACAGTAGCACAAAATAGTACAAAGAGTAGTACAACCCCCCCCATAGACCTATAAAACAAGTATAATAAATATGTCTTTGAGGGGATAAGGAATCTCCCCAAAGACCCAGAACTAACAAATACCACAACAAGTATTTACCTGGAGTTATTTGGGAGAGCTCAGTTATTAATGAAGTGCTGCTCATTTGAGAGGAAAAAAAAGGACTATTCCTTTCACAAAAGTTCATATCAAAAATGCATTAATGTAGGGGCACCTGGGTGGCACAGCGGTTGAGCGTCTGCCTTTGGCTCAGGGCGTGATCCCGGTGTTATGGGATCGAGCCCCACATCAGGCTCCTATGCTGTGGGCCTGCTTCTTCCTCTCCCACTCCCCCTGTTTGTGTTCCCTCTCTCGCTGGCTGTCTCTCTGTCAAATAAATAAATAAAATCTTTTTTAAAAAATGCATTAATGTAAAGGACAATGTATAATCTCAGTCATTTTACAACAGTAACAGCAAAAAGTATTAATGTAAGTATCACTAAACTATTTCATTCTGAGTATTTACTTGGAGTAGCTCAAATTTGAATAATCTGCAATTCTTAGAATTCAAGAGGGGAAAACAAAGAAGTTAGCATCTCAGGCTGCAAAAGTCATCAGTGTAAAATTGTAAGGGTTCCTTAAAGCCCACCAGCTAAGGCCCTCACTATCCATCTTCATGTAAAAGGTAGCAAACACCACAAGAACCTAACTGACCTTTAAAGATCTAAAGAGAATAAAATTCTCACCGTATTATTTAAAAAGTAAGGAGGATCTCAAGAGATCAGCCAATCCAATCCTTTCTTTGAAAAGGAGAACAGCCAGGTGACTTGTCCAAGGCTGTGCTTTTCTGACCCCCGCAGAGTGCCCTTTACTAAAGAGTTTCTGTTCTTCGTTAGGTAGACTGATTGTTTATTCGGTGAACTCAGTAGTTCCCAAAATTTCAGAATAATCCCTGCTGTGGCTAATCCTTTTGCACTTCAAAGAGTGACTAAACCCCAGTTCTCATATACACAGGGCATGAAGACAGAAGTGCCCATGTTGTATTAGGCATTATATATAGAAGAGAGACAACACAAGGAGACACCAATTGCAAACAAAGCACATATTAGTCTCGAAAGTGAAATAATTCACAAGTTAATGTGGATCATCCTATCATAAATGTCCATAAAGCCTCGAGACTTCCTACTGCTTTAATGTCACAATAATGATAAGGGAAATGAGAATGAGAAAAGCAACCATGGTGATATTTACTGTGTTCCAGGACAAAGTATCACTTATGCAATATCCCCTTTAACCCTCATTCAAACACCAGGGAAAAGTTACTTTTTCTTGTTTACAGATGAGGAAACTGAAAATTGGAGAAGCAACCATCACATATATGATGCTGCATCATGTATAGCTGCACATAATATCCATTTTCTACTTTTTTCTTTATTTTATTTAATGGGCAATGCACCCCATTAAAGACTAGGCTTCCCAACTACTCTGTCAGCTATGCGTAGCCATGTTATCAAGTTCAGGCTAATGATATATGTAAGTGCTGTATGGAAATCCCTGGAAGTCTGCAGATTCAGGGGAAAATGCTTTCCTTTTGTCCTCCCTGTTTGGCTTCCTTTCTTCCTGCAACACGGAATGTAGATGAGATAGCTAGGGCTCCAGAAGCCACCTTGTAACATGCGGTGATCCTGAGAATGAAAGCCAGAGCCAAAATGTTGAAAGAGGCAGGAGTCTTGCTCCCCAAAGACAACATAGAGCCATGCACTGCCTACTGATAAACTTCTTTTCCAATACAGAGAAATAAACTTCCTAATGTGTTGGATGTTTTGATACATGCTGCGAGACACAGCTAATCCTTACTAATATATTACCTTTACAGAAAAATGTTGCCAAACTGTAGAAAACTCCTTTAAAAAAAAAAAAAATCAATGTATACCTAATAGTCTACTTTACTGTAATTTCTATCTCATCTTGCGAAGGACTTATATACTTCAAGACCGAATGTACAAATTTAAAGATAGACGCTGAAGACCATCATTGTCTAAACTGCATAAATCTGTTTGGCTCATATTGCAGGCAGGGAGGTGGGATGGGGAAAGGAGCTTAGCGAGAAAAAGACAGCTTAAGGAAGAATCAGAAATGCTACAGTTAGCCGACTCTAAGCTTTATGCCGTGCACGTAGAATACAACCAACCAAGAAATTCCACCTATTATTTACGCAGTGACAGATAAAGGAAAATGAGGTGTAGCTCGATAAACAAGCTCTCTCCTAAAGCAGATTTAGATACTATTCATTCCCTGCTTTTCAGTCTAGAAGCCTGCTTAGCTGGAACTGTAAAATAAATTCCAGCACTCAGAACATTTCAAGGAGGAATAATTTTCAAAACTGGCTCAGGGTTTATTTTTCTTCACTTTGAAATTGATTAGATGTGCTGGTAAAAGAAAAATTGTTAGTGTCTCAAAGAAAAGAGAGTATTTTAGACAAATAAAAGATAGCTAATTTTAGACGCTCTAGCTATTAACCATTTCAGCACATCTGTCATCAACTCACAAACAAATAATGTCAGATTAGGTTTTACTGCATATTAAATTATACCAAAAGATTAAAAAAATCAATATTTCAATATTAACCCAGTATTTGCTGTGTAGTAAACTCATTATAAAATAGCAGTGAAATGTGTTTTCTAAAGGACTTTAAATAAACAATAAATGGACTAAGACAGTAGAAATAAAATCACTGATGAGCTGCTTAGTAAGTAATGGAAATCAAACTCAGTACTTGGGAAGAAATGTTACATGAACAGTAATTTAATTTAACTTTTCAATTTAGAGCAAGCCTAGTCATATGTAACTTACTGAAATGAGGCACTTCAACAACTCACTATGGTTCTGCTTTAGAAGATAATCTGAGAATCTACAAGAATGACAAAAAAATTTACTCTACAGTAGCACTTTAACTGCTAAAGAAGCAAAGACAAGTAAATGAGAATGTTTTGATTCAGTGAGCCAACACTGCCGTTCACGTATGGCAGTTTGCCCCTTTAAAACTTTAAATGGCATTCAAACTAAGTCCCTATATTCTCCTTGTGGTGGGGGGATGTCTGGAGTAAATGGAACAGCTCTAAAACATAAATCAAACTAACTTTGTTGTGAATGGTTTCATGTTTCTTAAGGCATTACTAATAAACAATATTCAAATCAGTTTCTTTGTTATTAACTGTGTGAGCAAGAAAACATAATCATGGAACAGAGTCAGCACGCAATACATAATTTTCAAATGAATCATGAGTCAGTGAATGATGTACTGGTTTATGTTCCGCAAGATCTGGATATTCCAGCGCTGGTAATAACTGGCTAATTGATATCAGTTAATTCATTCAAAAGGGACGACACAATGGTATGGCAAAAAGACATGCCACGGAAGTTTTACTGGCAGATCTGGGTTCAAATCTTGATGAGCCAGGCAATATAGGAAAGGCATTTTTCATGACTGGACTTCAATTTTCTTAACTGTGAAAATAAGTTAATAACGTATAACTTCCATGGTCACTATAATCCATAGTTGCTGATTTTGCTCCTGACAAACATTTATTCCTGATCTATAAATGACAGCTATTATTATTATTATTATTGACATTTTTGAGTATTATTTTATTATGTACAAAATTGCAGGGAAGTTGGGAGGATACAATCAGATTTTTAATGAGAAAATATATTAAAACACAAAACTCTACAGAATGTAAATGATAGCAGAATTACTATTCTGTTATTCAACTAGAAGCACCTGCAACTGACTGAAATTTGCCAGAAAAGAGTCAATACTTAAATGCCATTCTGAGGCAGGGAAACAGACAACTATGAATTATGGCAATAGTTGGGAACTATGGTGGAAAATAAGCCCTTTGAAATATTTTTAACTCCCATCACAAACTGCAGATAAGGTATTTAAAACCTACCCAAGTTTTACAATTTGTGTTATAAAGAAGTGAATGCCCATGAACTTTCAGAAAATAGCTAAACATTTTATAGAGTTTACAGCACACAAATTAGCATATACATTTCGGTCTGCCTATAGGAAAGAGTATAAGCAAGATTTCTACTTATAAAAGTACCCCTGAATTGAAAGGCTCTTTGTGTGTTATATTCACCTCTCTATCCCCAGGATGTAGCTCAGTAAATAAATATATGTTAATATATTTGGAACTCAATAAATATATGTTAAATTATTAGCTAAATAAATTTAAGTGACTAGAAGTGATTACTTTTCATCATGCTTTAAAAGGCGACATGCTCATAATAAAGACATCTGAAACTAAACCACATAGTAGAAAATTACTTATTTAAAAAAAAATCTCAATCTCACATTGTTATCTTATCATATATGGTACTGGCATGAAAGATAACCTATTAGTAGCAGCATTGAATTTGTCTTGAGTATCTTTCCTATAAGAACATGATAAAATTTGATACCACACAACAGGTAATCCCAGCCAAAAGCACTCATCCCAATTCTGATCCATTACCAAATATAAGTAAGTAAATCACTAATTTAAAATTAAAAAATAATTAAAACCTTATTTGGGCTAAAATGTGATACAAGAAAAGGGCTATTAGCATAAATCTATTATTTTGAGTGTAGTGAATCTTCATTTGTTCTGGACAAAATTAAAATAATAACATGAAAAAAATAAGACACATGAGAATAAGAAAAATTTGCATCAGACCAGGACATCTTCAAAGCCAACACCGTTAAGTTCCAACCTACATACATACTTAAGTGTATGACAAAACGAAACAACTTTGGGCATATGCAAATAATCAGGTCCTGAAGGGTTGCAAACTTTTTCATAAAATAATACCCTTTAAGAGTCCCAAATGTGCAGCAATATAGCAGTGACTAAACTCACTTATGCTTGACATAAGTTCTGTCAGGCACCATCTAACTTCCCCCAGACTAGTTCCACTATTAATCATCTTACAGAAAACTCTTCCCTGATCACCTGTTACAAGATAGATAGCAGCTGGGCTACTTTATGTAATAAGGGACTTGGGTTTTCAAGGTGGTGAGGGAAAAGAACCAGAAGCTTGGCAGCTGTGAACCAATGGCCCCACCCTTTCACTATGTAACAAAAATCAGCTGTTGCTTCAACAGCTGGCAGGTGGCTAAGGAAAATGAGATCTGAAAAGAGTTGTAGATTTTATGTAGAAGAGAGCCTTGGTTAGGAGGCAACAGAGTAGCAAAGAGAAGAGGTGATGAGGGTGGAGAAGAATCACAGAGATGCATGTTAATTAAGTAAAATTGAAAAAAAAAAAAAAAAAGAACCAGAGAAAGCTAATATATGTGGTAGCATATCTACACATTGTGGCAGGAACTACTCACAGAAATTATGGGAGCCTAGAACCTGAGAAACTGCTTACAAAAAATAAGGGGGGGGGCCTGGGGGCTCAGTCTGTTAAGCGTGGGACTTGGTTTTGGCTCAGGTTGTAATCTCCAGATGGAAAAAAGAAGCCCCGCTTTGGGCTCGAGCTGAGCAGGGATTCTGCTTCCCCTCCCTCTCCCTCTCCCTCTGTCCCTCCCCAACTGGAACATACACTGGTGCCTGCCTGCTCTAAAATAATAAACAAACAAACCAAACCAAAACAGACCGATATCTGCCCGAAGGTATTTTATCGCCCTATCTGAACGTAGGAAAACTAGATTATCTTTTGAACTATTTTCTCACCCTTCCATCTGTTTACCATTTAATGCTATTACTATGTAGTGACGCATTTATTTTTTTTTTAAAGATTTTTATTTATTTATTCAACAGAGAGAGAGCGCACAAGCAGAGGGAGTGACAGGCAGAAGGAGAAGCAGGCTCCCTGCTGAGCAAGGAGCTGGATGAGGGATTCAATCCCAGGGTCCTGGGATTGTGACCTGAGCCGAAGGCAGATGCTTAACTGACTGAGCCACCCAGAAGCCCCCATAGTGATGCATTTAAAATAAAGTATGATTTATTTTAAATATAAATTTAAGATTATATTGTAAAATGTTCAATATATTTTAATATATTTATTATATTAAATATACTAAACCAACTAGGTGGCTCAGTCGGTTGAGCACCCAACTTGATTTTGGGTAGGGTCCTGATTTTGGGGCTGTGATCTCCAGGGCCACAGGATCAGCCTCTTAGGGCTCCATGCTCAGCATGGGGTCTGCTTGAGATTCTCTCTCCCTCTCGCTCTGCCCTCCCCCTGTCCACGTACTCTCTCTCTAAAATAAATAAATAAATAAAATCTAAAAATTAATTAAAATATAATTATCAACAGGAAGACATTTGTGACAAATCTTAAGCTAATGACTCTGGCTTCTTCAACAGACTGCATTTTGAGACTGATCACAAGTTCTCAGACATTTATTTACCTAGAAAACCTACATGACGTCTAGCCCAGTACGTGGCACATGGTTGACAACAGTTAATGAGGCATGGACATGGCCTCTATTAAATGCATGTGGGAGAGAAAGGTATAAACACTAACAACAACACTACTTGTGATATGCTGAGGAGTGAACAAGAAGAAAGAAACTCGCTCTGCTGGCAACTAGACATGGGAAGATGGGCAGGAAGAAGTGGCAGGAAGAAGATGGGCTTCATAAACTGAGCGAACATTCCAGCTGGTCTGGAAGGATGATTAAGGTTTATCTGAAAAGGAACTTTTTACAAAGGTATTTCTGAAAAGAATAGCACATGCAAATACAAGAGCATGATAGATGGGAGAGGGAGCTGACTGGGAGACAGTGAAAGGATTTGCTGAGCAGTACTCAAGCCTCTGCTGAGGCTAAAAACCTTACATGTGTAATAGCACTGATCCACAAGTCTATTTGATTATTCTTCAGCTGTCCTTGACAGTCTGGCAAGGAAAGCATAAGTAAGGACAGCAAAATTGAATGTGCTTCAGACAGAAGAGGATGAGAAGGAAAGAATGTCCAGGATGCTGTCTCTGCCCTAACCCACTTTCTGGTCTACAGCTCAATTCACACCAGTATCTGGGAAGAGCAGGGGGGTAGGAAGGGAATTATGGACAGTACCCTCTTTTACTAAACCGTTCACTTCTCTCTACACAGATCTTTTATATTAAAAAAAAAGAGAACACTGAGTATATGGCATAATAAGCAAAGATGAGTGGTGGAAATAAAAGAGTCATCCAGCAAAACCATACCACAGTGTTAAGTGCAAAGGTTTAGGTGAAGATTAATCTGTCTGCCACTTCTCCAGCCACCGTACAATATTCCTAGTATCACTCTATGTCCATCATAGTCCATACATTCTACCAAGTTCCAGACTGTGTTTTTTACGGAGGCTGATTCCATCTGTGTGTTTCCAGTTATCGACTCAGAATACATCCGTTCCATAGCAAGAAAACCAAGAATGGGTTTTATTTGGCTCTATTTTATGAGTTTATTTTGTTACTGCACAATAACCCTAAAAGATTAAATGCTATTTTATTTTCTCACTGTTAGAGATTTAAACTCACATAAGAGAATATACCATTCATATACTTACATATGCATGTATCTATTTAAAAAGAGAAAGAGAAACATTAGTTTTATATTTATTTATTACCTGTATAGTTATTTAGGCCTCACAGAGAAAGAAAAACAGGTTCTGCAACTCTTCCATAATACTACTTAAGGGACTTTTATTTCTATTCTATCAAACAAACATTTATATGAAGAAAACATTTTTATAAGGAAAACATTCCCCAGAGAGAGGATGACCTGAAATACAAGTCTAATGCTCAATCTGTTTGCTGATCAGTAACACGGAACCCCTCCCCTTTCATCATATTTACTACTGCATAAATCAGTGTAACTGGAGTCAGCTAATAAACTTTCACAGCCAAAGGTCTCACACTGAAGTCTATAACCTACAAATATTTGCTCTATAAAATATGACAGACTGGGAAAGTTAGGTAGATCTGGATAGCAACAAATAATCCTAACCTTTGCATTCTATCAATGAACTATACGTAAATTTGCCAATACAAATTTACCTTCACTACAGAAAAAAAAGTCCAAGACTAGTATTTCATTAAAATATTTTCGTAGTAAAGTAAAATTGAATTTAAATCAATCTTAATAGTGTGGTTAGCTTTATTAGATTGCACAGTGAAATAATGTCCTTTAACTTATTTTATGATGATGGTATTAAAATCAACCTTGGGTTCCATTCACAAATCAGACATAATAGCCTTTTAATATTATTTGCAAAGATTTCTACTAATACAAATATGATTTCCCTTTTAAGATCCTTGAAAGAAGAGGAACTAGAATGGAAATTTAATACTTTTCCTTCAAAACTAAATGATGCCTTTAACAAAAGCCAATATTAGAACTAAAAAGACCTTATTTAAATATTGTAAGTATGAATCATTTAAAGTGTATGCCTGTTTCTACTAAGACATATACTGTTAGGAGGAACCCCAATGCTCTCTCATGCAGAAACTTCTACTCCCAAGAGAAAAACACATTAGACAATCTCTTCATTCCTTAGTCACTGCTGCCTATGGGAGAAGCAGAAATGACACAGCAGGGCGGAACTCAAGAGTCTGTCAATGCATCTACTTTCTCCAATGTAGCAAGAGAAAGGTGTAGAAAGTCACCATCTGTCCATGATCTGGGTCTCTTTTCTCTGTAGGTGTGGACAAGTTTAACTCTAGGGGAAAAGTATTTGGAAAACCATTTGGTGCAGGTCCAGACTATGGTTTCTAATTGAGATTTACCAATAATAAGGTAAATTAGATGGATCTCCACCTGATGCTTATGTTTATTTCCCACTTGGTTTGAAATTCAACTCCTACACCAAACACACAGTGGGGTCATGGTGTTTTTACCAGTTCACTCTCTGAAATTATACCCATCTTTAAATGTTCATATCTTATATCATCTATTTCAGTGAACACTTAACTGGTTCCCTTGTTGAAATTACATGCTTCTCCTCAATGTTCTCACGGCACCTTGTAGTTTGGTTATAGCACTTGCCCCATTTCCTCACTAGCTTACAAATAAACTCCTTAAACCCCAAGACAATTCATTATTGGTAGGTCCTTTAAATAATGCCTTGCACAGAGCTGCTTGATAATTGCCTGTTAAATTAAATTCCAAAAGTCATATATTCCTTAATGTTAAAATATTAAAATTAAACAATGTGTTTATGAAGTATGAAGAGAATGACAGTCTGCAAAAATGAAATCATCACATACATTCTATTTACCCAACAAATAAGCGTACATTCCTAAACAGTTCAGGGGAAACTGTTAGCCAACAGCCTTCAGGCAATGATAACTTGTGCACTGGGAATTTCTATGTATTTTCTGCACTGCTAGTTCTAATGTTCATGAAAAATGCATGCAACTGTTTCATTGGAAAGCTCCTTACTGATAAACCCAGGTCCTGTTTTTTCTTGGGATTTTACCTTAATCCTAATTTTATGCTTACATATAGATAAGAGATTTAATGTTTAAAATAATGCAAATGCCCTTTGTTTCACGTATAAATCAATGTATGAGATAACAGAATAAAGGAAGGAAAATTACACAGGCACTCTCATAGCTATGCACAGCCTTCCTTCTGGCAATTAACAATCCTATGTGTTCAAAAAACACTGAAGCAAAACTCCATCAGTCTGGAGAACAGTCATTCACTTCATTTAACAAATATTTACTGAACACCAACTACATGCCTGGTCCTCTCCAAGGACTGGATGTATAGCAGCGCAACATTAAGAGACACAACCCTCATCCTCATTGAGGTTATAATTGTGCAGAGAGTTAGATATTAAACAGGTAATCAAGCAAATACAATCATAACTGAATGTTGCTCAAGAAAAGTGGGGGCTAGGGGCGCCTGGGTGGCACAGCGGTTAAAGCGTCTGCCTTCGGCTCAGGGCGTGATCCCGGTGTTCTGGGATCGAGCCCCACATCAGGCTCCTCCACTATGGGCCTGCTTCTTCCTCTCCTACTCCTCCTGCTTGTGTTCCCTCTCTCGCCGGCTGTCTCTATCTCTGTCAAATAAATAAATAAACTCTTTAAAAAAAAAAAAAAAAGTGGGGGCGAGGTGAGAGAGATGAGCAAGGAGTTACATGATCCGATATATTCTGATATCCAAATCATGCCACCTACCATAACAAATATAAAAATTGTACTATTTAGATATATTATGAACTATAAAACGTACTTCTGTCTAATAGTACACTGCTAAGCAAAATAAGAGAATAAAAATTCACACTATACTAAGAGTAAATGGTATATATAATTTGTAATTTTGTGCTCACAATTTTAAATAGTCTATACATTATGCTGCAACCATGTGGTAAATATGTTGATGCTTATTAAAATCTCAGAAAGGTCTAGGTTAAAAATGAACAGGGATACAAGACAAGACAGTCAGGTAAAAATCTACAGATTCTGTTTATAAATAACTTACAAATTTTATGAAAATCAAATATGAAAAACACAATTAAACATATTTTTCTTTATAATACCCTTCCTAAAAATAAAAAAAGCAATCTCCTTCAAAAGTATTTCCAAGCCACTTGTAGGTTAATCTGGCTAAAATAGCTATTGATAAAAGTAGTTTTAATATATCGATGCCTAATTTAAGAAATCTACCTGATGTCCAATTTCCAGATGAAGTACTAATGCTACATCTGTCATTCACGATCTTCTGGAATCTATTTTAAACCACACAGCCTCTTCCAAAACCTTTACCCTAAACATTTATAAAACTATCATAAATGTCTTTGTCATCTTTATCGAACCAGCCTATCTCTTTACTCATCTCATCCCTAAATTATTTCTATCCTTTAAGGCCCAACACAAGCTATATTTGCTCCATTAATAATTTATCAGACTATTCCTAGAAATTATCAAAGATTTACACTCTCACTATAAACCTTACCATGTATGATTGGTATGGACACGTATGTCTAAAGATATAGTTTTTTTTTTCATTTAAATACAGTATAACACAACTGAATTTGTATGATTTAAATGAAATTATGAACATAAAGACCAAATAGTTAAGTCTTCAATATTATATATTATACATATATATATTATTCACTAAAATCAGACCTATCGTTACTTTCAATAAAACCTTTCACTAATTCATTCAACAAATATTTGTCAAGCAGATACTATGCATAAAGCTGTAACAAACAAGATAAATTAGATTTATCTCTCATGAAACTTACATTAAACAAGTAAATGCATGAACAAAAAAAAATACATCTTTTGGCATACATTAAGAAGAAATGAGCATTTATGGAAATGCTGCTGGTAGCTCAGGACTATATCCCGATCAAAATATCTGTATACAGCTCCATGGATCTATTGAACTTTCCTAAAATTTGCTAATAAGATACACAGTAAACATAGAAAACTGCCACCTATTCAACAAAATTTTCTTTCAGTACTAAAAGAATAAAGACCTTTACATCTGTTTTACATATGTTCAAGTATACTCTATTTGAAAGATGAACTTTTGGGGCTCCTGGGTGGCTCAGCCGCTAAGCATCTGCCTTCAGCTCAGGTCACAATCCCAGGGTCCTGAGATCGAGTCCCACATCGGGCTCGCTGCTTGGCGGGAAGCCTGCTTCTCCCTCTCACACTCCCCTTGCTTGTGTTCCCTCTCTCACCGTCTCTCTCTGTTAAATAAATAAATAAAATCTGGAAGGAAGGAAGGAAGGAAGGAAGGAAGGAAGGAAGGAAGGAAGGAAGGAAGGAAAAAGGAAAGAAAGATGAACTTTTTGGGACACTTGGATGGCTCAGTCGGTTAGGTGTCTGCCTTCAGCTCTGGTCATGATCCCAGGGTCCTGGGATCGAGTCCCACATCGGGCTCCCTGCTTGGCGGGAAGCCTGCTTCTCCCTCTCACACTCCCCTTGCTTGTGTTCCCTCTCTCACTGTCTCTCTCTGTCAAATAAATAAATAAAATCTGAAAGAAAGAAAGAAAGAAAGAAAGAAAGAAAGAAAGAAAGAAAGAAAGAAAGAAAGAAAGAAAGAAAATGAAAGAAAGAAAGAAAGAAAGAAAGAAAGAAAGAAAGAAAGAAAGAAAGAAAGAAAGAAAGAGTAAGAAAGAAAAAAGGAAAGAAAGATGAACTTTTTGGGACACTTGGGTGGGTCAATCGGTTAGGTGTCTGCCTTCAGCTCAGGTCATGATCCCAGGGTCCTAGGATCGAGTCCCACATAGGGCTCGTTGCTCAGTGGGGAGACTGCTTCTCCCTCTGCCTGACCCCTGCCCCGCCCTGCTTGTGCTTTCTCTGACAAATAAATAAAATCTGTGAAAGAAAAAAAGACAAAAAGAAGAAGAAGAAGAAAAAGAAAAAGAAAGAAAGAAAGAAAGAAAGAAAGAAAGAAAGAAAGAAAGAAAGAAAGGGAAAGAGAAAGGGAGAGAGAGGGGGAGGGAGGGAGGAAAGAAAGAAGGAAAGAAAGATGAACTTTTCTTTATATTACACTTGTGGAACAGTGTAAAAGAAATCTTGGAGATAAGAAAAGGAAATCTTGGAAGATCAGTTGGGGAGACACCCAAATTAACTAGGTCTGAAAACTAAAACTAAAGCAGTTGCCAAATACTCAACGGCCGGCCTTGCTATCTTCTGATAGCTAAAAACGTTAAGAAAGGAAACAGACATCAGTTTATGCACTTAAAACTGCCAGTTCTTAAGAATACATTTCTTAAGTATTTTCTAATTCTAAAGTAACAACTCTCCTACTTCAATGTCATACTTAGTTTTACCTATTTTCAATAGAAGTGATACCCTGAAAGAAAATCCTACTTTTTCAAGTTAAAATTTCATTACATTCAAGCACCACTTAAACTCCCAAAGAAATAAAGTATTATATCTTGCTTCTGCTGCTGCTGCTTCTTCTTTTGCGTTTTTCCCCCTGTAAATCTACTTTGACTTGTTACTCTTTCTCTGTGTTTGTATTTAAGTGGGTAGGCAGCAAACGTTGGGGAGAGAGATACAGACCATCAATTATTCTGCTCACTCAGAGTCCAAGTGTTCTGTTTGATGTCTCCTGGGAGAGAGTAACATCCATAGTAACAAATGTAAATGCACTTACTGTAGGGCTATTTTAAATGCCACCACTAGTTAAAAAAAAGAAAGAAAGAATCTGTATAGGACCGTGTTTCTCTGGGCACTAGGAATCAGCAATAATTTTCTCTTCAAATGCTACTGGCTAAAGTCTCACCATGTTGAAGACTGATCTGTATTAACAGTCAGCCACATGTTTACATCCCTTTAAAATATCACCCCACTCTTTAACTTCAACCTAAAAATGTAGCCCAAGATTGTACATGCGGACAATCTCCCTTGAATTTATATGAATATTTCATCATTCATGCTTTCACTTTTTCCCCCTACCATTTGCTGTGGAGACCATTTATATCAAAAAAACAAGAACGACAGCAACAACAAAAAAGCCACTCCTTGGCAGAGGTTGTAAAAAGGATGCCTCAATTTGTCCATAAGAATTCCTAAACAAAGAAGAGCTAGAAGAGAGAGACAACAGGACAGGGCTTTCGAGAGAGGAGGTAGAGGCAGACACGCTGCTCACAGATAATACGAAAAGCCTGCCTGTCTGGAATAAGGCGACTATTTATTTTAAGGGGATTTAGTTACTCTATAGGTCTTTAATTATTTTCTTTGCTAAGCTTAACTAAGCTGAAGTAAATCATTGTTCTATATTTTTAAATGTAGGTCACAATGAGAATGAATACTACTTAATATACATAGTAGGTTTTTAAAAACAGTGATAGTTACTCACTATTAACATATCCTATGTGCTTTATATAAAATACCAGTATTAATCTTCATAATTCTATTACAATCCTCATATGATAGATAAGGACACTGAGAAATGAAATGTCTAATAATATGCCCGAAGAAGTGGCATAGAAAGGATTTGAATCTAGGTTTCCCTGAACCCAAACCCTAATCCTTAACCCCTTCAACTCTATGTCTCTAGTTGGGGCTCATTGATTTTAAGTTGATTCTTAAAATACCGTCGAAAACAGAACGGGTGTTACTGAAATAAACACAATCTGGAAACCAAGACTCATGATTTTTACAGATAACTATACATGTGTATATGTACATACATACAATATAAGTAAGAATTTACCCTTTCAACTAAATAGTGTTTAAATTTTGCTATAAAACATTTAGATAAACCCTGAAAACAATCCTAAGTATACACAGATAGTATAAGGGAACTGGAAAGATTTTGCTCTTAAGTGAATCTTCAAATTGTTGAAATGTTTTCGGTGACATAGTGATTGAGTATATTAATAATTTGTAGCCTCTATCATAAAGAAGATCTAAAGAGGCAACGTAAAGAAAACACAGCTCCAGCACTCGGTCTGTGCTCTAGTACTATAAGAACAAATGCTAATTACTGTTCAGCCCTAATGCTAATCTCAGCATCTGCTAATTAAAAGATCACATCTTCTGCAAAGTCAGCATTACCATTCAAATGAAAACATTAATCAGTTTGAAAAATTCAAAATCAATCAGCTGAAAGGAGAAAGTTGTAGGCCTTCAGCACAAACTCAGGAGTGCAAAAGAGCTGGTGTCCATAAATACACCTCTCAGCAACAGATTCACGTTGTTACAAAAGTTACTCAGAAATGTATTTCATTGTGTTTTCTTATTTCACCCTAACCATTTCACCATGCAATTGTTTTTATCTGCAATATCACAGTATTATCCGGCCCTTAAAGAGATCCTGTTTTACATTTAATGCACTAGACGTGATTACTGACCAGATTTTTTAAATAGATGTTGCAGAGTTTTCAAAAAGCTAATGCAACTTAGTGAGATATTTTCAGAATACTAATAACTGCAGAAAAGCTCAGCTGCATTAATTATTTTACAGCTGGTTTTTTTTTTTTTTTTTTTTCAAGGTAACCTAAGGGTCTTTTTTACAATCTTTATCAATATTCAGGACATCTAAAGGGCTGACTGAGGTTATACTTCAGGTCAAAAAAAAAAAAAAAAAAACCAGCATGTTTCTCAGCTTCACTCATGAAGTTGTCATACACAAAAAACCTGGATTTTCTGAGTGGTGATCTCTTCCATCTCATTAGGTGTTCTTCCCTGTGTCAAAGGATGGAGACTATTGGGAACCTTCTCTCTTTCAGCAAAGCAAAATGCAGCTAACCTAGCTCAGTCAGCCAAAGAATATTTAAACAGACCATCCCACAGAACCTAAACTTGTGATATATGTATAAATAAGAGATGGCAAGCTATACAAAACATTTTAAGTAATGCTTTCAATTTCCTAAACTTGAAAAGATTAATATACATAAAAGTTCCAGCACCCCAAATGAATACATACTTGGAAAATGGAAAGACTCCCAATATTCTCAGAATCTTATGGTTCATGCATTAAGAGAAAACACTTTAAGGAAAATAAACTAAAGCTATTTCTTGCTAAGTCATCAACACAATGAAATAAATATAAAATTATAAACTTAGATGGAACACAACTGTTAACGAGTAAAGTTTCTTTTTCATTTTGAAAAATAAATGAGTAAAGATTTATATGTAAATTCACATGTAGAGCAAAAGACATTAATGTCATAATATCTGAAATAGAAAGTCAAATTCATAGTCTTGTTTATCTAAAAGATAGGAAGAACGCAGTCCTGGACAGATTTACAATAATGATTTCATCAGGCAGACAAAGAGTTTTGATATATACCACACTAAGGAAACTTAGCTCTAACTCACTTTATTGAATTATGAAATAAATAATACTTTTTCCATAGCAACTTCATGTGACAATTGTAATCCAAAGGAATTATTACTAGAATTTATCATGTTTTTCTTAAACTTAGTAAGACAGACAACATGAACCTATATATCTTATACTAACCTCTACTAACAAAGATTAAAAAACACTAAAAATAGTTTATTATCGTAATATTGATAGATGCTGATACAAACTGTTTCATATGTATAACCCCTAAAAATCTTTACTGGAATAACATTCATAGGGGTACGTGGGTGTCTCAGTCAGTTAAATGTCTGCCTTTGGCTCATGTCATGATCCCAGAGACCTGGAATCGAGCCCCGTGTCGGGCTCACTGCTCAATCTGCTTCTCCCTCTCCCTCTGCCTACCACTCCCCTTGCTTGTGCTCTCTCTCTCTCTCTCTCTCTCTACCCCCCTCACTCTCTAATAAACAAACTAAATCTTTAAAAAAATTATAAAATAGAATAACATTCATATGTAGTAAAGACTGTTTTCATAGAACACCAAAAAAATGAACAAGAACAGCTTTGAATGGTGTAAATTTTTATCTCCATGATGCACAGAGTAGAAAAATGGCTGATGTGTTCACCAAAGAAAAAGCTTCAGGGTATCTCCTCATTGAGGCATGCTAGAGAGGATTCACTCTCACATGCACAGGAACACTGATGAAGGCTGCACATCCCGGGGTGGGGGGAAATCTCTCAAGAGCAGAATCATCATATCCAAGCCCACAGAGACTGATAATACACAAATGGAAGGTCAACTTATTAATTTACTAGGAGAAATAACCTTCATGGGGATCAGGATTCTAGAGGTCTCATGCATTAGTCCATTCCCTCCCTAAAGGCAGACTTCACCAGAGTCAAACAAGGATTCAGAACAAGAGGAATCAACTAACTCAAGTATTTAAAGACCTCCATAGATAGTCAAGTTCTCTTATCTCACAAAAGTGACAGTCTTAGCAAGGGGGGCAGAATTCCTTTTCTATACGTTCATGGTTAACCAGCAATTTTCCCAAGTGACACATTATTTCATCAGATCTAGTAAAACTTCAACCCAGTCCTAGCAAAGAGCTTCAGGCGAGGGAACACTTCAGCCACTTTGAGATGGCTTTACACACCTAGACTTTATTCATTCTGTGCTCATCTCACTATCTGAGGAATTTTATTTAGCTTCTTTTCTCAATTCCGTAAGCAACACTGGGTCCATACGCTCTAACACATTGCACTTGCATTCAGAACTATAAGTACAGTAGTTGTAAAGCTTTAAACAATCAGTGACATTGCCAGAAAAGATTTGGTAATTCAAAAATTAGCCAAATCATAGACTTGGATTGCCAATTAAGAAACAGAGATCAACTAGTTCAACACTTTTTCAATATCGTAAACAAAAGTTGAATACTTTCATTTAATACGTATCTACGGAGTGCAAACTTTAAGTCAGAAATACACATTTTTGAAGTGAGGATTTGGAGGCTGAATGGACCTATCATCTCCTCCATGCCTATTGCCACCAGGCACTTGACTAGACAAATGAGGACATAGTCCCTCATTTATTCCCTATAGCTGTAAGGTAGGTACGGTTATCTCCACATGCAGAGGAGCAAGCTGAGGCTCCCTCTCCATCTCTTCTGGGACCTTGTTTTGTTGTTAGTCCTCACGTTTTCACTCTTGACTTCTGAACTCACTCTAACCTCTTACATCCTCACGGTGCAAGTGAGCAAGACAGCAAATAAATAAAAACCAACCCTCACAAATGTCTATAATTCTCCTTTGGACACTGCCAAAATTTTCTCTTTTCTTTCCCAACCAATGGAGAAGTCATTTGAAGTTGCTGTCTATTCTTACTCAACCCTCATTCAATCACCAACCCACTACAATCATCTTGCAGACGCCACCACCTTTCACTAAAACTGCTCTGGGAAAGGCACTAAGTACATTTGAACAAGAACTTCTGAGACATTCCTCCCTTTGCTTCCATTTTTAAACTGAACTGTTTCTCCTCCTAGCTCTTTTGACCATTTCTTCTTGTTTCCCTTTTCTAGTTTCTATTCTGCAATGATAGAACTCCCCATGGCTTTATCCTTGGCCATATTCTATGCCCGTGCTTTATACATTAAATTCTTCTTAGTAATTTAATCCATAATCTTGACCTCAACCTCCACTCAAAGATGCCAAAATCTGTATCTTTAGTCCAAATTCTTCCCTTAGCTTCAGAACTTTATATCCAACCCATACCCATGTGTAAGGGAAAGAAATGTCCTATACTGAATGCAATACTATCCCACTAAAAGTATTTATGAACACAAAATGACACCACCCTTCTCTCTATCCCTCAAGTAATCAATATATCAATTGTCTTCTGCTTTACTGTGTGCCTATAATTTAATCACCAATTCCCAAATATTTTACTTCCTTAGGTCCTCATACAACAGTACCCTTTCTCACCATTCCCATGGCAACTGCTTTGTTAAATCCCTAATATTTTTTCCAAGAAGCATCTAACTGGCCTCCCTTCCAGGATGAAAGCTCTCCATCCATATTCTATACCCGCTAACTGCAGGAAAATCCAAACTTCTTATCAGAGTGTCAAGGCCCAGGATTAGGCTCATACCTACTACCCCTATAGCTTTAATCCTCAGAATTCATTCTGACTCCCCCCAAAAACCACACACACACACACACACACACACACACACACCCCAAATATTCAAAAGTTCATACTCCTTCTGCCACAGCATACAGCACAATATTCAGGTCAGTGCCACATTGATCCAACACCTAATGCAGTCTTAGGAAACCAATTTCAGCTAACTTCTCTGTTGACAGTCCTGATTCACACTGTGTTTTAAAACCAGAGTATAATTATTGATATTGCAGAGTTCTCTTTCCAGTTAAATGTCAACAGATAATTCTCACTTTGGCAGTTCAGAATGGGCCAAACCACAACTCCCACCATAACAAGAATTTTGAGCAAAGTGTATTACAATATTCTTCTCTGTCACAAATTAAGAAGCTTTTCTATCTACGTCCACTACTATTAACAGGGCTCGTACTTTGCCATACCAGGACTTTTGAATTACTTAGTAGTTTTGGCTCACCATAATAATAAATCACTACACTAACAACAGAGTGGTAATGTAACTTAGGCTGGGAATACTGAATATGTGGCTGTATAGCTCAGAGTTATTAGCAAACAGTTCTGACATTCTATAACTTCCAGTGTCAAGAAAAAATTTAAACGTGATGCTGAGCCTTGAAGGCAAGGCTTTGCATTCACTTAGGTAACATAATACTTTTGTATGCAACTGGAGACTAAAACTGATAGAAATGTAATTTTAAAAATTTTAACTATTATACAAATACATTTTAAGATATAATAAACCTACTATAAAATTAAAGAAACTAAAGAAACTTTATTTTTCAAAAGGAAAAATATTTTCTTCTCAAAGAGACTGTTCTCATTGTGTAAAGGGGATAATAAAATTCTTAACCTAAGCAGGTCATTTATATCTATCATCCTCATTCTATCAGTAAAAGTTGCATGTTCCTTATTAGTAAATGTTTTCCCTAACAGAGGTCCTTGAAATTCAACTATTTACCTATAGAGCAGGGTTCATATCTATAGCTTTGGATTATATGTTACAATGCCCAAAAGGTAGATTATGAGTGATAAGTTTTCATTTCCTTATTCACTTTTTATTTTCTTTTTTCTTTTTTTTTAAGAGAGGAAGAGAAAGGCAGGAGGGGGTGGGGGGAGAGGGAGAAAGAGAATCTTAAACAGGCTCCAGGTCCAGCAAGGAGCCCAACATAGGGCTCGATCTCACAGCTCAGAGATCATGACTTGAGCCAAAATCAAGAGTCCAATGCTTAAACAACTGAGCCACCCAGGCGCCTCCATTTTCTAATTTCTATACAATTAAAAGCTGTATAAAAATCTGGATTAAAACTTCTTATATATTTTGACATCCTTCAAGTCTTTGTTCAGATGTCACCTTCTCAATGAAGACTACTGTGACCTATTTAATGTGACAACCTGCCTTCCATTCCCCCCAATCTGTCACTCCAATGCCCTTATCCTGCTCTGCTTCTTTTTTCTATAGCACCTATTACTTTCCAAGGGCAATATAATTTACTCATTAAGTTCACTATGCATTATATATATATTTATTCACATAAATATAAATATTCTCTTCTCTACAAAAGTGTTTCATGAGGACAGGGATCTTTGTTGTCCATTTATGATCCCACGTAACCAGACCAATGCCTGGTTCTGAATAGGTACTCGAGTGCGTAATTGTTGAAAGCTGAATACATAATTTAAAGTCACCTATTTTTCTCTTATTCACTGGTTAATAAGCATTACAGGAGTCTATGATGAAAGTGAGACTTGTAACCATGAAACATTCCCATGGTCAGCACCATGGGAACTAACCTCATATATCTCCTCATGTACTGTCAAGACAACCCCCAGAACTCTCCCCAATATCCTTCTCCAGGGATCATGAGCTCTAGTTTCAATAGCTTCCTGCCTGCCATAACAGAGATCACTGCCACTGAGGCGACTCAACTGAGCCAGAGACAGTGGCTTTCATGCTGACGTCATTACTGTATTTGTCCCTCTGTGAGTACGCTGATAAGTTATTTTAACCTTTCAACAACGTCAACTTCTTGGTCTATAAAATGAAGTATTTGAATGATAAATGTAACATTTTGTCTGCGTCAAAATCATTGTATTATTTTACTAATAAAGCCTGGGAAAAACAGCTAGCACATCTTCCAACAAAAGGAATGAAAGAAGAGAAACATGTAAAAGTAGTATATAGTATAAAGGGAGGGGAGCACCTACATACAACCTGATCATTTCAGGGCATCTGGGTGGTTCAGTCAATGAAGCGTCTGCTTTCGGCTCAGGACATGATCCTAGGACCTGGGATGGAGCCCCTCGTCAGGCTCCCCTGCTCAGTGGGGAGTCTGCTTCTCCCTCTCCCTCTGCCATCCCCCTACCGCTCATGTGCTCTCTCTCTCTCTCAAATAAAATCTCTAAAAAAGAAAACCCTAACCATTTAAATGGCAACATTTAAATGTGTTGAATAACTTAAAAACTAAGCTTAATACCTTCAATATAAGGTATTATTATATTATTGGGGAATATCTACATTCTCATTAACATGGTCAAATAAACAGAACAATGGCTTTCTTGTGATCATTTTAATACTAATTATAAACTAAGTAAATCTGTCTTAAAAGTCTATAATAATAAATACTCAAGCACATAATTGTAAAATAGAGCAACATTCAGAAGTACTGAGGCATCATCACTATCCACAGTCAAGCTGACACAGAGGCAACAAAATCATCTTGACTAAGTACAGCTTTGGGTAATCATGGTGCTGATGACCGTCCCACAACACAGTATGGCCTCCTTTGGCTATATTCTTCTAAACGCCCAGATGAAAGCTAAGGGCCAGTCTCTTAAGATAATATTTTCTATTTTTCCCTACAAAAATAACTGAGTATCTTAAAGCAGATTTTCTTTTTCTTTTTTTTTTAAGATTTTATCAATTTATTTGACAGAGAGAGACAGCAAGACGGGGAACACAAGCAGGAGTAGTGGGAGAGGGAGAAGCAGGATTCTCGCTGAGCAGGGAGCCCGATGTGAGGCTTGATCCCAGAACCTGAGCCAAAGGCAGACACCTAATGACTGAGCCACCCAGGCGCCCCTAAAGCAGATTTTCTAAGAGCCAGGCACAGTTCTAAGCACATCATGTGTCTTAAGCCATTGAATCCTTGTAACAGCCCTGTGAGGCAGTGCTATCACTAGCTCTATTTAAAGATGAATAAACTCAATTTTCCAAAGTAACACTGCTAGTAACTGGTGGAACTGGAATTCAAACCTAAGCAAACAGAATAGAAGTTCTATCTCTTTAAATCTAGATTAAGAATATATAATATAGGGGCACCTGGGTGGCACAGCGGTTAAGCGTCTGCCTTAGGCTCCAGGCGTGATCCCGGCGTTATGGGATCGAGCCCCACATCAGGCTCTTCCGCTATAAGCCTGCTTCTTCCTCTCCCACTCCCCCTGCTTGTGTTCCCTCTCTCGCTGGCTGTCTCTATCTCTGTCAAATAAATAAAATCTTTAAAAAAAAAAAAAGAATATATAAGATAGTGTAATAATGTGTACAAAATAATTGATCACTTACTCTATTACAAGCCTGATTCTGGGTGCTTCATCCACATCACCATGTTGAATTCTGACACCAATCCCAAGTGGAAGATATCACCATTCTATCCACTGCTTCCAGATGAGGAAAATGGGACTCTGGGCGCTTAAACAAGGTCATATCTTCACAATCTTCCTCATCTATCTGTCTAGCACTGCTTCTCTCAAACAGTGTTTCCTTCATTTCCTTATTCCAAGCTAGTGACCTCACTCTGGCATTGTAAAAGTAATGCACAGCCATGAGTACCACTTCAGTGTTATGTGTTCAGATACACTCCAGCCCGATTCTAGAAACTACAACACAGATGTCTAACGCTACAGATGCCTTTGATTAATTTATATTTATCATTTACCAAGTGCCAGGCAGTGCAATAGATCCAGAGAAGAAAATAAAGAACACAGATACTATTTGTGGAAATAAAGCAAGTACGGAGTTACAAAAAGCCCTGGTAAGTCACCATGGCAAGGAAGTGCAGTTACGAAGGAAATGTGGGAAAGGACTTGGGGAGGCAAGGTCTCATCTGAGCCCTACATGGAAAGGCTGCAATAGCCAGGGGAAGAGGGAAGGATGGGGAGATGGATGCAAACTATGGTGGTGGCATTCCTGAAGAAAGAAAAGGATAAAGGCCTCACACTGTGAGACTAGTTGCTTGTTTGGTTTTTGGTTTCAACCCCCTCCCAACAACCTCCACAAATTATTTCCCTGTGTGAATCACTCGACTGTTGGCCTCTTCCTTCTTCAAGCCCTCTCACCTGGAATCATAGGATGTCTTCCAACTTCAGTTTCTGCCCCACCCTATTGCCAGACAAGACAGCAAGTAGAACAACAGCTTCGATCCACCCACTGGAGTCACGCAGATTTCGTTTTATTGCCACAAACTGCTTATGCGGCATGTCTGGGTCCAGCCCTGTACACCACTGTGACCACCACCTCACAGACACCTAACAAACTTCACTACGTCAGACCACTCCACACAACTGGGCATTTGCCTCAGTTTCCTTGCCTAGAACAATGACACCTGTATGGCCTGGTGCCTGCATGGGACAAAGCCTGTCTGACTGGGCCCAAGCCTCCCTGTTCTTATTAGCACTTCTCCCCAGGAGGCTATCTCTACTCTTTTACCTGAGACTAAAATATTTGAGACTGATCTGCAAGTCTGATAAGCCTCCCTGTATTATTAGGCATATCAAGATACAAACTTCTAATTAGTACACCCGCGATAGTTTGTTGGAATGGATAAGTCAATCTGTACTACTATAAAACTCACATGTGACAGGTGGCTGAGATAAACAGTAATATGCATTTTTGGTAAACATAACATTCAAATAAAAGAAACTTGCTGCAGATGAAAAGGTTTAAATGGATTGGGGAAAAAATATCTCTCATTACAGTCTCTTAATAACTTAGGCAATAAAACCCACATTACAAATTCAGAAATGATAGGGAAAGGCTGCAACATTAGTAATATGTACAATATTTGAGAGTTCCACTAAACACTGCTTCAGTCTAATCAAATTGGGACTAACTTAACGATCTAAAAGAACTCAAATCCAATACACTAATGATGATAACAACAGTAGAATGGCTACAGACATGGAAAACTCACTGTGTGCCAGGAACTGTGAAGGGCTTCCACAGACAGGACGGGTTACTTACCACCCATCCCCCTTTTCCTAAGCAGCAGAATCCTCATTTTGTTCAGGGTAGGAAAGTGCTTGTTCAAAAGTCCCTGACTTCCCCAGACATTCTTGCAGGGAGGGGTGGCCCCTGACACACCCCTGATGAAAGACAGATAAGCTGAATACTTTCTAGGAAAGTTTTCCTCTCCCAATACTGGTTCCAAACCCTCCCAACCACGTTTTGTCCTCCCTCACAGGGCTGATAGGAATGCCTGGAATGTGAGGGGCTGAAATTGAAGTATCCAAGGTGGGACCACGAGGACACATATGATACAGGAGCGACATTATGAGGCTCAGGGACCAGAAGGAATCAGGAGTTTCGGGTCCTACTATCATCATGAACCCGCTACACTCGTTTTGGACTGCTCACCTCTGGATTTATGGTTGCATGAAAAGAATAAATAGATACAACTCTATTTGGTTAAATCTCTTTAAGCATATTTGCATGCATTATTTCACTTGGGGTTTTTTCTTTGTAGGATTTAGCAATATTCTTATTCCAGGAGCCTCGTAAAATAAAAATGCTTCTGTGGTAGTACTTTTACTACCACGGCAGTAACGGGAAAATTATTAAAGTCAACACTGTATAGCTTCCCTCCTTTCTCATTGTCATAGCACCCCTAATGTATTCTCATCTCTCTACTTTTCTTTATTCATACGGTTGCCTGATTACCTGCCTATTCTTGCCCTTATTTTGATAAAGCATTTACATATATGATAATCTCTAAATTCATTTAAAAGTAACTGATCTTTTCTTTATCTAAAATGAAAATAACAAGTATACAAAATTAAATGATACAAGTTTTAATAATAACTTCTAATTGCCCAGCAATGATAAGTCTACTAATTTATCCTTAATACTCACTCAAAATATTATCATATACTGTGATTTAAATTCTAAAATGATGCCTTAAGATTATAATAACAAATACCAAATCCTTATTATGGACCAAACACTCTGCTGTATGCTTTAGATAAATTATCTCATTAACACTATTGATATAAGTACTGTTTAGCATCCCTGATTTTCACCAGACTCTGGAACATGCCATTGTCACATGACTAATAACTGCTAAAGCCAAGTCCTAAATTCAGGGTACTCCCACTTCCAGACATTATTAAATCCTTATAGCTAGAAACATTGAAAGATCAGATACTGAAATATATATATTTTAAGTAAATTTCAAGTTTTTTATTTTTAAAGTCATTTGATGTTAGCCTGGTTTTTTTTCATACATTTACAAAATTAAAATTACTCCATATACAGTTGAAAGAAAAAGTTGTTTTATTTATCTTTTTTTTTTTTAAAGATTTTCTCCATCTATTTGATAGGAGAGAGAGCACAAGCAGGGGGAGCAGCAGGCAGAGGGCGAGGGAGAAACAGGCACCCCGCCAAACAGGGAGCCCGATGTGGGGCTCGATGTGAGGCTCGATTCCAGGACCCTGGGATCACGACCTGAGCTGAAGGCAGATGCCCAACCAAGCCACCCAGGCACCCCAAAAAAAGTTATTTTAAAAAGCAGTATTTCTAGTGTTAATCTGAAAACCAAGAAGTATATCAAAATACAAATTGAACAAATCTCTGCTAGCCAACATTTCAAGTTTTCTTGAAACAGTATTATGAAGCCAATAATGCCTAGATAGGGCTACCAGAGAAATTATTTGCATTGCCTTATTATGTGAAAGATTTACTTCAAAAATTCACCATTAATACAACTCATGTGGCACAGGCCATTTTATAACTATGCCTTATTTCCAAACAGATAAACAAGGCTTCAATAAGCACAAAAGCAAAGACACAAACACATGAAATGCTGAGCATACTGGGCAGACAGCTGGGAGTATAATATGACCGGGTGAGAGTGAGGAATGTACCGGTCAGGACGGACAGGAATGTAATGGCTGGGGCAGAAGCCTACCGGCTAGAAGATAACAGGACAAGCTTCTAAATCCCTTGTTTTTCCTTTTATTCACAATCTCCCTCAAGTACTGTTTTAGTCTGGAACATTTACATTTTACCACTTACTGTCTTCTACTATAAGAACAGCGGGTATTACAACTGATGAGACTGATAAAGTATATACCTTTTATAGTATTGCAGTTCCAAATACCAAACTAGAATATTTAACTTGATTCTACATCCATAACGACTTGGAAATACAGAATTTATCATACTTTGGAAAAGATCATCTAAATGGGGATACAAATGCTAACATCATTAATATTTAATGATTTCCTAAAATAGTAATGATATAGGCTTCCCTGTTATCAGAAACTTCACTTTATGCCACTTTGTTTTTAGGGAAGACCTACATTAGTGTGGCATTCCTTTTCTTGTATGCTAGCATCCAAAAACGTACTTCGGGAAAAGAAAAAAGGAACGCCAGTCTCAGAGCATCACGGATTAAAAGAGGCTGGTCAAGTTTCTGTCATTACTCTCTGAAAAAAAGTACATAATGACAAAAACTGTCAATCATACATAGCTCCAACGATAAGCTATTCCACATTTAAATACATCCCTAGTACATTAGTGGAAAAATTGGTGAAATTTGAACAAGATTTGCATCTTAGAAATTTAGCTGATGGTAGTGTATTAATGCTAAATCTTGGTATGTTTGGGCTGCTATATACCAAAATCCCAGAGACTGGGTAACTGATAAGCAGTAGACATTTATTTCTCACAGTTCTGGAGGCTGAAAGTCTGAGATCATGGCACTGCAGGATAGGTGTTTAGTCAGCTTTCCTGGTTCACAGATGACCATCTTTTCACTGTGTCCTCACAGGGCAGAAGAGACTAGGAACCTTTGTGGGGTCTCTTTGATAAGAACACTAAACCCATTCACGAGGGATCCATCTTCACAACCTAACCACCTCCCAAAGACCCCTACCTCCTAAGACCATCATACTGGGCATTAGAATTTCAACATATGAATTTTCAGGGGGCACATTCAGACCACAGCAGTTATGTAAGTGATAATATAGGGGAAGCTGATTAACGGGTATGTGGGAACTCTTTGTACTATTTTTACAACCTTTCTCTATGGTGCAAATCAATCTAAAATAAAACGTTTAAGAAAGCCCTCATTTCTTTCAACATAAAATTTTAGAGTAGCTTGCTGAGCAGTCCAGATGTCACAGAACATCAAATGATGACCATTTCAAGTATTCAAAGCTTTAGAATATCAGCATATCAGAGCTTCTACTGACTGTGTTTAACAATTAGAGCTTATTAACCTTTGATTTTTGACAAAAGAATGGTTTTACAAAGATAGATCCATGAATAAAAAATGAACATTTAAGTGCTACATTTGAACTTGGGAAGAAAAACATTGTGTTTCATAAGTTATAAAATTCCAAGGCTCAGCTAAGGAAAGAATGAAAAAACCAATCATTCTTTTCCATTATGATTGTAATACAATTCTTAGAGATAAGAAACACTTTATGGGAAAATATATTGCCAGAAGAAAAGGCAAACATTCCTCAAGTCATGTTTTGCAGACATCTTTGTGAAGGCAAAACAAAGCTTCACCCCTTCACTCATGCAACATGAATTAATGAAGCACATATTCTGTGCTAGGCACTGTAATTAATGTTAAGCTCCAAAAAACAAGATTTAAAATAAAAAGATTTTACGATCATGTAGATATGGAACTTACTCCCAAAGCACAGGTTAGTAAAAATAATCTAGTTCTAAATATCTTAAAAAGGTCAAATATGATTTCCCAGTAGGATATCTCTTCTGTTTCTCCTTCAAGGAGAGTTTAAATACCTCAATTTATGAAGATTATGAGATTCCACTTTCATATGCCTTTTTTTTTATTCTAGGGATAGTAGAAAAGAGTTGGATTTTGTAGAGTAATCGTTCTCCATCAGGTTTTTTTGTTTGTTTGTTTTAATTTTGGTTTTGGTTTTCTAAGCTAACACCGAAACATCTCCAGAGTGGGGTGAAAGTACAACTTTATGCCACATTCTGCCCTGAGCTACCCCCCCCCCCCCGCCAAGTAGTCTGCCCCGAAGCTGAAGCAGAAGACCTCACAGGGTTTCACTCCTCCATCTTCCTATAAAGTAAGGCCATTACACAAATGTCAAATATGTTCTACTTTCTTATTGAGAAATTATTCACCTCAGGAGTGGCATTTGTATGTCTCCTAAGGTCCAGGATCTAAAAAGAGTCTCATAAAATGAATGTTGTTCTGCTACACACTTCACATCAAAATCTCAGTTCTGCTATTAAAGACCCTAAAGTTAAAATAATCACGCATGCAAGGAAAACAAAGAGAGTTCTGACATTGTGGAAAGCAACAAGACATGTCAATGACAACAAAAAAAGATTTTTCTCCTCTCCACCACTTCAAAATGAAATGATTTATTTGCTATTACAAATTCTAAAGATTGTCTAGTTATAGCTAAAATGAACTCACGGTGTTTTCTTTCAAAGAAGTAGTCATTAATCTCAGCCAATTGAATAACTATAGATTCTCAGACAGTCCTCACAAAGGTAGGAGAAAGGCTTGTGCTAATGTTTGATGGGAAGCATGATAATTGTAATTGGGTTTAGAAATGTTAATGTTTATGGTAATATTTAAGCTGAAAAGAAACAATAAAGAACTAAATCTAAGCTTGGCAAAAGTGACTAACCTGTAATGCCAAGATGAGTCATCATAAATTCTAAATGGTAATTCTTGGCGAGACAAGGATTAGGGGTGGAGAGCACTCTGAGAGGCTATACTATAAAAATGAAAACATGAGAGTCTGTATAAAAAGAATTCAGAGAAAAAGAAGGTAGAAAGCAGTGATGGAAAAAATATTGAGGGAGACTAGGAAACTCTTCACTGGAATATGCACTGTGACCATGAGCCAGGAAAGAAAACAGATACAAAACCAAATCCAAAGAACTTGATGAGCTAGGCTTGTCCCTGAAAGGTCAGTTTGGCTGTTGATAAGGCTCAGAAGAAAGAACCTTGCTTCTCTAAGAATGAAGTAAGTAAGCTTAGCTCCGGAATTGAACTGGCTATCACTAAAAGAGCAGATGGAAGTAAAAACAGAGATGCCTACTAAACAAACAGATGCCTGTCAAAATATAATAATCTATACCTTACTAAAGCAAATAACAAGGCAGTGTTTGCAATTACCTGTACAGACAAATCTTTACTATGGTACTGTGACTGATTTTCACACGTCCTGCAAAGTGAATCATATTACTTGATAGTTAAAGGACATTAAGTTACGCCTCCAGGACAGCACTGAGGTTGAAGAGGATGAGGCAGAAAGGATATTGTCCCTGTCAGTATAGAGATATTAAAAAGAGAAATGGAAAAGCCATACACTGACCCAATAGCTACATAAAACTGGACATGTTTCTAAAATTCTCAGTCTTGGGGTGCATAGGTGGTTCACTTGGTTAAGCATCTGTCCTCGGCTCAGGTCATGATGCTAGGGTCCTGGGATCGAGCCCCAAGTAGGGCTCCCTGCTCAGTAGGGAGCCTGCTTCTACCTCTCCCTCTGCCTGCCCACTCGCCTTGCTTGTGCACTCCCTTGTGCTCTCTCTGTCAAATAAATAAATAAAATCTTTTAAAAAAATAAAAATTCTCAGTCTTACATAGCCCCTTAACTGTGGGGCCATAAACTCCCAGAAGGTGGGTTTCGTTGGGAACTAACTAGTCCATAGTACCATCCAGGTCACAAGGCCATACCAAAGGAACATGGCTATTCCACTCCATGGGATCACTGGATTACTCTTCCACTCCACCAGGCAGCTGCACTGAGGCACCAGAGTGCAAACTGCTAAATTCCAGAGAGGAGTTCCAACCTTGGGGTGAAATGATAAAAGTGATTCTTTTCTCCCCGCCCTTTGCCAATGGATAAAATACAAAGAAGATTCTGCCTTAGAAGTGACAGGACTGGAGAACATGGAAGGGAGCACGCTTTCCTCTGTTCTCCAAAATGTTTGGGGGATCATGGAGGAAAGGGTGGCGGGTGTTACATTCAGAAGATGAAGTTTAATGAAAAGGAAGACCCTCCCCTGTTGTATCCAGATGGTTTGAAGGCATCAGAAATCGTTACGTGTCACTATCTAATCAGAGAAGGCAGTGAGATGGTGCTCCCAGGCCCCCAGGGCCCACCATTCCCCACTCAGGTGCCCTAACTAAGGATTCCTAAATGACTATGAGCCTAGGGCAGCCCAGGTCTGCAGAGGATTCAAGGAGGTTCTCTCAAGCGAGTAGCTGAATGTTCATTTCCGCACCTCTAAGTGACCACTATGAATTGTTAACCTCTACTCATGCATTTTAAACACAATCACTCCCTAAACGTACACTTTTTTCTGGCCTTAAAAAAACCTAAGGTTTGGGGTGCCTGGCTGGCTCAGTCAATAGAGCATGCAACTCTTGATCTCAGGGTCGTGAATTCAAGCCCCACGTTGGGCATAGAGCTTAAATTTTTTAAAAAAGTAAGGTTTATGCACAATTTTTCTTTATTCCCTCCAGAGAAAATCTGGAAGACCCAGTCCATTTTTTATCTCCTTCAGCCAAAAAGAAGTATGAACACACAATGTTTTACTAAGAAACGATAAATCTAAGCTTTAGAAACTTTCAATTTGTAGACAAAAGTCAATCCACACACTTTAAGTTTCTGACCACTACTATATCAAAATTGTAATAAGGTTTTTTTTTAAGATTTTATTTATTTATTTATTTGAGAGAGACAGACAGACAGAGATAGCAAGAGAGAGAATGAGTGGGGAGGAGAGGGAGCAGGGAGCCCGACACGGGACTCGATCCCAGGACTCTAAGATCATGAAGTGAGCCGAAGGCTGACGCTTAACTGACTGAGCCACCCAGGTGTCCCTGTAATAAGTTTTAAAAGAATAAAAAAATGGTTCCCATACATCTGAATGTCAATAAAGACCCAAATAAAGGCATATAAACACCTTTTAGATATTTGAAAGTCTACCCCAAAAATTATAGCTATGGAAAATAAACATTGGCATTTTCTGAAAACTGGAAAAAAGAGTAACAATAAAGGAAGTTATTAGCATGAAATTCTCATCAACTCTGACTTTGAGACCCTACTCAGGTATACACAAAGATTGTTTATGGAAATAAAAATTAAAGTATGATTTTTAAAAATTATCCCCAAAATAAGCTCCCATTTACTAATATAGAAATTTTATGAGTACAAAAGGTATTAACTAAGCAATACATCAAGAAATTAAAATGAGAGATTAATAAATACAATGACACTTACCTAGTACTTTGTGAATTTGGATTTCTGAAGGTAATATCTGGCAACCCCCACAAATCATACATTTAAAGTCTGGAATCTACTAGCATTTTGCCACTGGAAGCTGATCACTTGCTTTCTAAATTATTGTTTCTATTGTGCTTCACAAGGCATAGGGAGGCAGACAGAAACTGGCCAACATCAGAATGACAAGTAACTCCAAATGACCTACCTCTTTTGCCCAGACAATCACTAAGTCACAAACACTCAGACACACACCCTCAATACCATAGGAAAAAAATTAAAATCAAATATGGGTTGTTACCCCATAGTGTGTGGGCAAAACACCCACAATGTTGACATATAAATCTTAAACACAAGTAGGCATTTGACCGACACCACCACTCACCAATCTGGTTCTACACCCACATTCAAAACCACCCTGTTCCAGGAGAAGAGTATTGTTTTATTCCTCGTTCAAGTCACCGAAGCAAGAAGGCCAATGAGAAATCCATAAAAGGACAATTTTGCATCACTGTCTTTTCACCGCTCACAGTGTAGGTAGTATCTACAGTTATAGAGAGAGCCCATCAAATACGCTTTCTACTCTTTTCTCAAAATTCCATAATAAAAGCAAGAGGAGATAAAGCTATGACTTCCCCCCTCCCTCCTTAGCATTCTAATTTCTCTCTAAAGACAATTTTGTGAAAAGCCTCCAACCAATTTTCTATCTACCAATGAGGAAGAATGCTTTCAAAACTTGCTTTCTGAAGAAGACATGAACAAAACTGAGATGAGAGAAAGAACATTATTTTTTTAAAAAATTTGAGACTCATCCTTAAGAATTATTCTTAGAGGTGGAAATAAAATTCCAACTTCAATCTTCATTTTCTATATTTCCTCAATAAATGGCCTAAACAAACATCCACATAAACTGGAACAGTCAATTAGCTCCAGTAATTATTACAGCTCATGGTGGTTTTCCACTATGCCAGCAATTTTCTCTACAAGCTTTCCATACATATGATAAAAATCAACAATTAGGACCATAATATCAAACATCTTACTACAGCCCCTTGTATACAGGCCCTTAAGACAGAATATAAAGTTACATTTAAAACTTTTATTAGTATAGAAAAGTGATGCTGTTGAGATTGTCTTAAGAAATTATTCACTTCCTGGTCTGTTTTCCTTTCCACCTTTCTTGACTACACAACAAGATGACTAGAATATGTAAACTCGTTCCTTACCACTTTGGTCTCTGTACCTATCATGATATCCTGCCATTCTTCTCACTGGCATTTCTAATGGAGCTTGAAATTAACTTTTTTTTTTTTTTTGGCTTTATGCTTTATTTTATTTTGTTGTGTTAGTCTGGGTTTTGTTTTTCTTTTAGTGTTTTACTTTATGCACCATTTTCTGAGAAGTCAGCACAGCTCTGGAAGCAGTGTGTCTTAACTAATGCTATAGAACAAAAGAGGAAATATATAAAATATTAATATTTAAATTTCTCTCATGTATTATAACAGATTTTTTTAAAAGGTAAAGATAGCGGTGTAGGTTTGGGAGAAGAAGAAAAAAAAAAAACCTTGACGATATGATAGTATTATGTTTGGAGAATAAATTACACCATAGTGTCTTAACAAGTAGCCTCAAGATGATATGAGATTAACACAAACCTACATGGACATATAATCTA
Source organism: Ursus arctos (assembly GCF_023065955.2). Lineage (NCBI taxonomy): Eukaryota > Metazoa > Chordata > Mammalia > Carnivora > Ursidae > Ursus > Ursus arctos. The sequence goes on along the minus strand of NW_026623111.1, from coordinate 46,955,247 downwards.
AATGAAAAGTAGAATCTAACTCAATGCCTCCAGAAGGATAAAAAGAAGTAAAATCATAAATATAAAAAAATCTAAAAGGCTTCTCTGCAATTATGGTTATGATGGAATTGGCACAGCATGGTTTTAACCACATAGAAGATTAATATTTATATTCAACAAATGTAGCTAGAAAAATGTTATTATATCGCCTCCTTTTCTCGCTAGGAGCATGCTGATTGAAATGGATTCATTTATCTAAGCTGACAGCTAGACAAAACTATATTGTGAATATTTTTTATCTCTGATTAAATAAGAACTTAGCAACATCTGGTTTGCTACAATTACCCTATATTATTCAAAATAAGTTTTTTTAAATACGTTCAGCTATGTCACACTGTGTTTAACAGTTCTTTTTAATACAACATTCTGAAAAAAATAAAACAATTTAATTATGGAAGAAAGTATTAAGTCAAAAACTCACAGAAAAATTGCATATTCACTTTTAGAGCAGTTAGGATTAAAAGTAAAATCAAGTATTTGATTACCCAGAACAAGAACTTAAGGGCTTTTATATTCTTTCAAAAAGTCCTTTCAGCTGTCAACAGAGGTTTAAATTGTATCTCCTCTACATACTATAATTAGAGAACAGAGAATATCCTATATTGAAAGAGCAGTTCTTCAAGAGGACACAAATATTGACATCATATTACAAGCCTACCTGTGAAGGGCAAGTTCTCACAGGCCAAGAATAAAGGGCACCAACTCCTAGTTTATGCACATCTGTAAAAACTTTCAGATTACCTGCCTTCAAAATATTTTTGAAAACTATGTTGTTTTAATTATGCATGTCAATTGCATATTTTATCTTAAAGGTGCCAATAAATTTGCTGAGTACTATTTAATTATAATCCCTCATTGTTTTATACGTGTTTATAAAACCATATTCCATTCAACATGATGAAGTTTCTTCAACATAAAGGACTCTGAGCGCATACCCTATCCTCTGAAATAGTTCTTTCTTTGTGACAATAATACTATTTTCTTTGATGGTCGCTTTTAAAAAGAGTCATTGTCATCAAATCCTAAACACAGCTGATTTAGGGGGAAATGTACAGTGGGAAGTGTGTCTATCCTGACACACTACGTAGACAAACTGCATTTTATAGTCTCTCTATATTAGGTATATATGACTACAGAATGTATGGAAATAGGTAATAAATGCATTTTTAGCATTCTTATCTGACAGTGCCTACAAGTGTTCAGGCTTCCGTTTGTATCTCATAAATTGCTAGATAATCATTCCTTTCAGAATAACTCAGAAATAAGAAAGATAGTATGGTGTATATGAAGTTACATGACAAAATGACTCCAAATGGAAGGCCATGAAAATTGCAGTCACAGATAAGAAATATGTCAATCTCACAAAAACTTAGTGAGCAAAGGAAAAAAAGAGAGGTCTTGAATCACTGTGCTCCACTCTTGCTACGTGAGGCAAGGGTGATGATAGCATCTATTTTTCCCATCTGACTCTCATATTATTAATAATAATCAAACCTTATGACAGTGCACTATATTATATGAACTACTTTAATTCTCACAACCCCACTATGAAATAGGTTTTAGCCCAGTGAGTCAGAGAAGAAACCAAGGCACAGAAAATGACCCAAAGTCACAATGCTGTTACACCGTAGTTTCAAGATTTAGGGTGAAGGTCATCTGCCTCTAACACCCATGTTCTAAATCACTAAGTCTCATAGACACAGCCAAGCTTTTAGAGTTTGTGCTATTAATTTTTTAAAAATTATATCAGGTGCATTTCATGTATGGTGCTTTATATAACAAACTACACCACCTTTAAAAATATCAACCTATCAACATACAACAGAAACCTCATTTACATAATCAAGTACTCCGGATTATGAAAAACCAAGGGCAGCCCCAGCCTTCGGTGAATTTCTATTTCCACAAAGGTAAAAAGCAAGAAGAGAAATAATCAAAAGCCATGGCACAATGTCACAAATGCCATAAAAGAGATATAACAAAGAGCTACAGAGAATTAGAAGACAGGACTCAGGGAATAATTAAGTATTTAAATTATTAATGAAAGCCATAAAAGCTAAAGTGTCTTAGAAGTTCTTAAATAATATACAATCAACATTTTTCCCTTTGTCACTCAGATTAGCACACCATTGTAGTGTTGCAAGAAACATGTACTACTGTTTTTTCACATATCGTTAAAATAGGAATCCCTTTGGGGGTACCTCGGTAGCTCAGTCGGTTAGGCGGTTAGGTGTCTGCCTTCAGCTCATGATCCACGACTCCCGGGATCGAGTTCGGAGTTGGGCTCCCCGCTCAGTGGGGAGTCTGCTTCTCCCTCCTCCTCCCCCTGCTCCTTCTTTCTCTCTTGCTCACTCTCTCTCTCTCAAATAAATAAAATCTTTAAAAGAAAAAAAAATAGGAATTCCTTTGAATGACTTCAATAATGAGGATTTATAAACATTGCTTTGACCAAAATGCAAGAAACTTTGTGGTTTAAACCCTCTTAACTAAATTAAATGTAGTTCCAACATATAACTTTTACATGCATTTAAAATACAAACATATAAAAATTCTAATTATATGATAGGTCTCTAAAGAAGACATATTAAGATTCAGATAAAAATACATCTGACTTAACAACTGGAGAGAGTATTATAACTACATAACAGTATACCAACAGATAGATCAGGAAAAATGAGTAACAAGATCAGATAAGGTCATTTAACCAATGATCACCATCACTTAGATCCCCTGTGTCCTTACAATCAAATTAGAGTACAGAATATTAGAGTCAAAAGGGATTTATTTAATGCAAACCTCATCTTTATATACCACTCATCAGAAAGAGGCGCGCTCTGTCCTACATCTCCCAGCTATACGGCAGAAGTGGGGACTCTCCTATAATTGGTCTCTCCACATCCCTTTCTTGATGCCTCCTCCAATTAGGTCTACAGAGAGAGCCAACACGATCTTCGTAAAATGAAAATCCATTATTGTTACTGCCCTACTTAAAACCTTTAATGTCTTCTCACTGCTCCTAAGATAAAGTCCAAAATACTTAACCTTAAAAAAAAACAAACAAACAAAAAAAAAACCACCACACACTACAAATGCAGGGCTCCTACTTCCTGGCCAGATTTGATGCCACTTCCCTCTCAATCTTTATGTTCCTGCTATTAGACCTCTGAATTCCTCACATGAACCAAGATCCTTCTTCTTCTAGGAACTGAAACAGAAGGTTCTCTTCTTCCTGAAGGCTATTTGTTTGGTCAATTCCTATGTACACTCCAGGGCTCAGCAGAAAAGAAAACCTCTCATGTAGAGTGCCTGAGATCCCTAAGCCTAGTATCTTCATAAAATTCAGTACTTTCCCTTTTTTTCATCTCTATCACAATTGTATTTAATTTTATCATATAGGAAGCACTCAACAAACATTGATAAATGGAGGAAAAAGATTAATGACTCCGAATTTACTATCTTCTTACGATAGTATTTCTCCTCTACTAAAAATTTTCTTTAATTTCTTAATTTTCTTAAAACACACTTATCATTTTGCTCAGACTCTTAAACTAATATCATCTATTTTCTAAAACATGCTTTACCATTACTTTATTAATCTTAAATTTGTTCTAAATAAGAAAATCAGCTTTCTCCTCAAATACTGTGGGTACCCTCCAAAATTTAAATAATAAGCTAAATTCTAGAAGTGAAGAGATGATACACAGAGTCTACTTTCTTTACTAAATGATAATACCACATGCCCCTTAACAACTGTTTGCCAGGTTGATATTTTACTGCTATTCTTTGACAAGGAAATAGTGATAACCACAACACTGCCAAAATTTAGTCCCGGTATTCCTAAAGCTCGTCCTTCCACTTCTACAAAGTTACTCAGGAACAAAAGATACCGGACACTTCACTGGCCAATGGGGATGAGGAAAAACTGGAGGAGGATGAACAGAAACCAACCTTCTAGAGTAAAACAACCCCGCAGTCACAAAGACACAGACCTACATCTCCCAAACCAAGCTAAAAAGTCTTGGTTTCAATATTTGTATAGTTCTCAAGTATTCTCATCTCAATCTACAGTGCCTGACCATTCTTTATGGTCAACAGATAGTTTACCATCCTGAAATTTAATATTACAGGCTGACAACTGATACTACAATGTTTGCGATATTAACTTACTTTCTCTGAAAAGTGAAAAATTCCATTGTGTTGTCCCTATTGCCAAAGCAAGGTAACTATGCTCAATTTTCTTCCCTTTATTCAGCTCTATTAATCTCCTCCACTGGAACATGCTTGGGTTTGTGATGAGATCTTCTGATGACAGAATGTGAAGGGAGCAGTGAACCAGCATATTCTCTTGGGTGCCTAGTCAACTTTCATATCTCAGTTCAAATGTCAATTGCTCTGGGAAGTCTCTCCAGCTCCCACTCACCCCCCAACACAGACAAGGTCGGATCCTGTTGCTATAACTCTCTAACTCTCTTACCATCCTGGACTTGACCTTTGTAGCATTTACCACAATTTTAACTAAATAATTAATGATAATAGATGCATTCCTTAATGCTCTTTATTTCCATGATTTGCAAGTGCTATGAAGCCAGAGGCTCCTTCTGCCACATTATGCTCCATATATATACCAGGACCCTGCAGACATTTGGTGTTTACAAATATACATAGTGAATGACAAAATTAATGCCTTAATGAAGCTGGTCTTCTAAAAACTGCAGAAAAAAGCAGAACAATTTAGAGACCCACTTAAGAGGTGCCAACCTCAACAACAAATGAAAAAACTAACGAAAACAATAAAAGCCATCCATGGGCTGAATGTTTCATATATATATATATATATATCTCTCATCTTATTTAACTCTCACAATAATTCTTAAAGGTAAGTGTTTTTATTCCCATTTTAAACCAAGGCCTGGAGAAATTAAGTAACTTTTATAAGGTTCTTTTTTTTTTTTTTAAAGGTTTTATTTATTCGACAGAGATAGAGATAGCCAGCGAGAGAGGGAACACAAGCAGGGGGAGTGGGAGAGGAAGAAGCAGGCTCATAGTGGAGGAGCCCGATGTGGGGCTCGATTCCGTAACGCCGGGATCACGCCCTGAGCTGAAGGCAGACGCTTAACCACTGTGCCACCCAGGCGCCCCACTTTTATAAGGTTCTAAAGAGAGAGTGTTGGAAATCACGCATTTCTGACTCCCAAGCTTATTCTCTTTGCTTCTCATTAACATACATTTTATTGCTATATTTTGTATTCCCCTACACATGTATTCATTACTTTCAGTAAAGATCATTTGTTTAATATAGAACTTAATGTACCTTAATGCTTAAATCCTAACATGATGTGTAAGAATTTTATGTAAATAAATTCAGCTATGTAAAAAAAAAAGGAAAGGGGAACACTGATTATTCAATATTCAACGTACACACTTCTGCTTTATAAATGAAGAGCTGTTGAAATTGCCATAGTATAAGATAACAGTACCTTTGGCCCAGAACTCGATGTGGAATTTATTTGATATATAAACATAAGGAAAAGAAAGCTGATGTAAGAAGCTTTATTGAATCCCATATATCAAATCTTAAGATGATTTATTGCTAATAATTAGCATCCTTAATATAGAGAAATAAAAAAAGAGAAATATGAGAGAAATGTCTTCAAGTCCTTAACATTTTTAAAGAATGTAAAATACCTTCATTATGTCCATCTCTTTTTAAGCATTCACAAATAGAATGTCTAACCTATTTTACAGTTTTAAAATATATTACCACATGCAATCTTGTGCCTTAGCCCTTTAAGACGGATGTAATATGAAAATTCTTAAAAAAAAAAAAAAAACACCTATTAAGTTTTCTTGAAATAGCAACTTGCAAGTACAGATACTCTATACTAATGAGCTCTACCATTTTATTTTTACCTCATGGATGTTTTTAGAGAGAAAGAACCCCTAGTCCTATCCACGATTTACAAATGAAACAGACCTAGAGAAGTTATAGGACCAGTGTGATCAGCTACACAGTGACACCACCTTGCCTAAAATCAAAAATGAGAACACTCAAGTGCAAGACTGAGAAATTCCTTAATAAAAGGCAGTATATGCTATAAACCAGCCATGTCGCTTTGGACATGTCACTTCAGTTCTTGAGAACTTAATTTCTTTTAATTTTTACTTTATTGTGGTAGGAATACTTAACATGAGATCTACCCTCTTAACAGGTTTTTAACTGTACAATATTGTCACTACAGTTAACAGTATTGTACAGCAGATGGCTAGAACCTCCTCATCTTATACAACTAAAAACGTATACCTGCTAATTAGCAAATGATGAGCTGCTAATCAACAATTCAATGTTTATTTTAAGGAAACAGTGTGCTAGAGTGTGCCTTTTAAGATTCTTACTATGCCTTTATTATTTCATATGCTGGTACAGAGCAATTTTCAATGGTACTTGAACTTAACCTGCAACAGTAACTTCAAAAACTGCTTTCATGTTCAATTGTTTCTTCTAGGTCCATAAAGCACATTCATGCAGTTATATATTCATTTATTAATCAAGCTTTAAACTCTGTCCTATGAATATGTTCTGGTGCAGATTTAAAGAAATATAGAAAGTGAAGTAAGAATTGGTTACCAATCTGACTGCTAGAAATGTACTTAACATTTATGCCTTTATAACCGGAAGCAGAAGTCACAAAGATGATATTTAAAGTAGAACTGTTAGTCCTTTTGACCAAAGAATGAACTACTGAAATCAAACTCAAAAGGTATTGCTATCACTATAAAAATTATAAAAAGTTGCATTATACACCTGCTGTTTTCTTCTTCCATTTTACTTGGACCTACTGAACACCTCATAATTTACCCCTGACTCTTATTCTTATGGGCAGATCTTTAACTGAACTTACACCAAGCAAAACTTGAGTTCATGTTTACTAATTATGAGCCACAATGTGCTGCTTACTTACTTTTCTTTATGGACCTCTTTCTCCTTTTATAATCAAACATCATTTACTTTAAATATATTTGCTGATAAAATTTACCTCTACTTTTCATACTTAAATTTTAAAAAAGCCCAAACCAAGCCCTCCAATGTTCTTGTTCCATATGGTTTGGTAGAGTAGAGCTTTGTTAAGTTGATGTTTTAGATGAACTTAAGAGAGAAGAGAGCTATTCAGGGGCGCCTGGGTGGCGCAGTCGTTAAGCGTCTGCCTTCGGCTCAGGGTGTGATCCCGGCGTTCTGGGATTGAGCCCCACATCAGGCTCCTCCGCTAAGAGCCTGCTTCTTCCTCTCCCACTCCCCCTGCTTGTGTTCCCTCTCTCGCTAGCTGTCTCTCTCTGTCAAATAAATACATAAAATCTTTAAAAAAAAAAAAAAAAAGAAGAAGAAGAGAGCTATTCAGAGCAGAGAACAAAACTAAGAAAGTTTATGGGGACATAAACTGGATGGTGAACTTCTTAATTCTTCATAAATCAGTTTCATTGTACAGTTTTGTTTTAACATTATGTTAAATTCAAAGACATTAGGCACAGTCCTTTATTTAAATGTTAATAGCCAGTAAATTTCATTTTTTATTACTATTTTACTGACCTCAGCTTTTACACATTGATACATACGAGTTAGTAATTCTTAAAAACTACCAAACAGTAAGTTACTAACTTTATTAAGTATATAATAACCTAGAGTTAGTAATGACTAATTATACATAACCAAGAGTTAACAATTCTTAGGAAAGAATTTCCAGAAAGTTAGGGGGACCACTTATGCTCAGACAACAACAATGCATGTAGATCACTGTAACCAAGCAGTAAGTCAAATGGTAATTATTTACCTTGTCCTAGTAATTGTACTTCAAGGATTCTGTGCTACAGATATCATCAGAGAATGAGACAACCTTAACATTACTTATCCTAGAAAAATATGACAACCTACATGAATAAGGAAATGTTTAAGTAAATCATAATGTATCGCTATGAAATATTGGTGTACGATATTTAAAATGATGCTTTCAAAAAATGAATGGCATTGGGAAACTTAGAGAGAGTTACACAAGCTGTATATATAGTTTAACCTTAATTCTAAAACAAACACATACACATAAAATACAGATAATATATAGAATATGTGGATAATCAAGCTAAAATATGTGTGAAATAATATCTGTGAACATTGAGATGTACCACTATGATATACAGGGTGATTCCTATTTTGACTTTATATTTCACAAGTATTCAACATGAGCAAGTACTATAATCAGGGGTGAAAAAAACCTTTTTAAAATATGTTTGTTCAGAATTTATAATGAGCTGCACTGGGAAGGATGAGTGGAAATCAAAATTCAGCTATTATGGGCACCAAGGTAGGATCAAAAGAGCTTACATACATGATGAACACCGGGATATAGCAAAAATTCCAGAACTACATCTACCAAGCTAAGAGAGAGGAGCAGGAAAGGAAGTTAACACAGTGAGATTACTAAACCAAAGCAGACAGACTAGCATACCAACCTCTGATAAAGATACGGAGTCCCTCATACAAATAGTTCATTCATTTGTCATAAAGTAGGTTAATTTCTCATTTACAAACCTAATGCTTTCTTTCATACCTCATTACTTTTGTGTTGTTGCTCTATCTCAACACTCCCTATATTCAAGGAAGAAAACACACATACATACCACTGCAATCTCACTATCCTCCATTATTCAAAAAAGGTCTCATTGAAAAATGTCTGTTCAGAGGCTCTAAGCAAATTTCATTTCTGAACACTACTGTCTGCAGCCCAGCCGGCTATTTCACCAAGATACGATCACACATTTAATCAAATGCACCAAAAAAAGAAATACTCGCAAAGTTTGCTTAATAATGTCAAATCAGAAAAATTTGATGATGACAGCCTACTAATTTTTAGTGCTCTTTGTTCTTCAAGGATATGCAACAATAAGGAAGGTACATGGGAGTTCTAATTAAGTTTTATACTAATCTTTAAAAATTCTCCCAAATTATCTCCATATGTTACTTTTTTATATGGAGTTGGTATTAAAAATGAAGTCAATACAACTTCCCATTTTGAATAAAAAATAAGTAAAAATAATAAATTAAGGAGGTTTCCCAACTTCTACAAAAAATACTTCTAAAACATCATTTTATTTGAGCTGGTCAAGTGTCAGCATTAAACACTACCCAAACTCTAGTTTTTATAATAATGGATCCATTATTTTGAATAATTATTGGAAAGGTTGAAGTATATTTCCACTGGATTCTTTGACAGCTAATAAATTATATGAAATGTCCTACTTGTGCTTTTGAATATTCTGCCTCTAAACATAAGGTTTACTTGAATAAACACATATTCCAATCAGTAGCATGACCTAATGAGTATACTAGCAAGTGTAAAACAATTAAATGTCTCAAATGGATGGATTCATATCTGCAAACCCATCTTTTCCGCTTTTACTTCTATTTGCATTTCTTTTTGTGATATATTTATTCCCATGACGTAAGTTTTTGTTTCTTCAGTTCCTTCCAGCATAATTTTTTCTCTGTTCAACCTCCACCTGTGCTTTAGGAACTTTTGTTCCTTTTCAATAAGGACCCTCTTTATGTGGCTGGTGGTGCTCATACATAAGTTAATTTAACCATGAACTCTTGTGTCCAACGGCACATCTTGGGAGCTCTGTTCACCTGGTTATGCTCAATGCCTAAATAATTTACATTTAAACCTGCACTTATATTTAGGATCAGTGTTCCTCTGCATTTTTAAGCATAGGTAGCAAAAATTCAGCACTCTATCTGCCACCAAACCTGTGTCCAGTGCCCCTGTTTGGAATTGTACTATGACAACTCTACCATCATATGACAGAATGGCATACATTGCTTAAGGAAAGTAACATCTTTCAAATATTTGGTGGCTTTACAAATATGCATGCCCTGATAACTCAGGCAGTTTCACAGGTGTTCTTGAACCTGAAGATTTGAATCCCTTGATTTGCATGTTTGTTGGGCCAACTAAGTGGGAAGCATTTTCCAGGGAAGCATTTTCCAAAATCACCTTGGCAGCATACAGGAAGAGAATAAAACCCATTTTTAATGGTTTTCCTAGCCAATTCACCTAATGTCTCATCTACCTTAGTTAACAAAGGATTACCACAGTGGACATTCAGGTTTTCACTGCCTTTTAAGTGAGTCTTTCCTTCTTCAAGCCAACTATGTGTCTGTCCACAGAGGATCTACAATATCGTTACTGACTCCACTAAGCTGGAGGTAGTAGATTGACCTAAAGCCTGGTACCAAAAATTCAGACTGTGGTCAAAGGGAAAGGATCCAATAGGTAAAGAGAAGGAAAAGTGGTAACTGGGGTAGGGGCATCCAACTAGAGCAGAATCCTAGTGATATTCAAGGTGCTATTTCTTTTTCTGATGCCTAGGTAAATCTCCATTCTTCCCTAAGATTCTTTAGGTGAGAAACACAACCTCCCAATATATTAATCATTTTAGCCTAAAGCTAGCTGGAGGTGTCTTTGCAATTAAAAGAGATAATGAATACATTCATTTTACTAAATCTTATAAGTTGAATTTAGGTCCACAAGATAATTGAAATGTTATAAAATATGCAGCATTTTGGAATGACTTAAATAATATTTAACTGTCACACATAAAAATTTTTGAAAATTAAGGTGAAATTTCACTGAAAATACCTATAACTCAAAAAATGATTGTGCATTTTTTCAAAAGAAAATGGTTGCCTAAGCTGTTCTTCCAAAGTCGACTACAGTTAGTAATATGATTAAAACTCAATAGACAAATTCAGCTGAAGAGTTAAAGCCAATATAAAGAAGAAAGTCTATAGATATGCACATGTTAACCCAAAACTATTTCTCAATAGACTCTTTGTCCACTCCTTGAAGTCATGATCAGTATTCTGAGTCAAGGTTCAAGCAACAACCATTAGCCATGGACAGACAAATCAAGAACATTGAAAATTTGAAAAAAACAGAAGACATAAATATAAACCAGTTGAGCCTTCCATTCTTGCCAGAATAAAATCTAATACAAAAAGATGACCATCAGTCAGGACCATTTACTCTTATCCAAAAGTATCTGGAAGAGCTCTGAGGAGAGGAAAAGGGGAAAAAATACCAAACCAAAACAAAACAAAACAGGAGACTGTTGAAAAACTTCTTACAGGGTCAGCTGTCAATGGAATGCATTTTAGTATTCAGGTTACCCACCCATGCAGAACATCAAAAACTGGGCTTGAGTCTCTCCCCTATTCTCACAGGCTCAGGCTACTGTGGAGCCACTGGGGCTGTCATGAATAGTAACACACTCTGCCTCTGCGGGACGCATAAACACCAACACAAGCTGATCAAACAGAAGGGGGTGTCGTTTCTACTTGGCTTTCATTTTCTTGAGTCATACTTTAAAACACTTAATTCTGGTACAATTTAGCAACTCAGCTGTCCAACACACAGCTTATTTTTTCATTCATCTTTACCACCTACCATGTTGTTGTACAGTCTTTCCGCTTTAACATAAATGCTGGATAATTATAGGTATAAGTCACATATCTTAATAACTTCTTTTATTGGCAATCATCATGGACATACAGATGTTAATTTTAAAATTTGGACTTATTTATGACCCTTTCAAAACTTCTGGTCTTTAAAGCAATTTTGGGATTTGAATTTTAAGGGTTCATCTACATTTATCGCAATCTCACGAGGACTTGAACTTTAGGATTATAAATCTTTTAAAAGCATAGAAATCCTTAAATCGTGGAAGTTTATGATGACTTGATTTGGTTACAACACTGTAGGAAATTCTGATGCAGTTAAAGCTCTAAGAGCTGCTGATGCCATGCGAAAAGATGATGAGGAGTTTAATTTAAAATGTCTTAAGTTAAATTGTTACTTTCATTTTATACGTGATTTAAAGTCAATCTTCAGACACAGCACTGGGTGGCTGTCAAAAATATTTTCCTGTCAGGATTATATGATTTTTGGTGGGGAATTAGTAGCAGAGCATAACATTTTAAGATTAGGAAGAAAAACTCAAAAATAGGTACTTAACAAAAGGTTAAAAAAGAAGAGAGGGAAAGAACATGGGAAAAACAAAAAGACACATGAAGCCTTTCTCAACTGCTTAAGAAAATGCTATTGATTTGCATAGCTCATCAAGAACTCTTCAATTAAGAAAATGATATTTGATTTAGCTAAATTTTCTTACTAATGGTACTTAAGGACATTTCTGATAATACTGTAACTAATAGTAATAGCGACCATTCATTAAATGTTCACTCTATCAGGTATTTTTCTGTTTACTTCCTATTCCCCTCCCTAAACCAGCCATGTAGCTTTTATTACTTTTATTTTACAGATAGAGATGACAAAGCTAGAAAGTTGTGGAGCTGGGACTGTATTCAAGTGCCTCTCGTTCCAAAGGCCATTTCTGAGACGTTCATAATTAGGGACAGTGCCCATCTAAGGAGTATAATTTAGTTTCTACAATACTTGATCAGTATTAACCAAATGGAGATGATAAGTACTGCAATACTGATTTCATAGTGGCAGGCCTACGTCAGAAATTACACTAGCCATAGAATATATCCCGCTAAGATGTATATAATTTATAAATAACACATCTCTAAAGTTTTCACATAGATGTCAAAGTGGCATTTAGAAGTATTACAGTTCACCAGTTAAACTTCGGCAGCTAGTAAAGCTAGTCTCTTTGTGGAGCCTCCCTTACTCATTAGGCATATTACTACTCACAAACAAACTGAACTACACCATATAATTACCCCAAAGATCCTTTTCACTGAAAATGGCCTGTTGTGGTGCTTGGATAGTGATTAACAGACTGAGTGCAGTGAGTCGTCTTGATATCGCTTCAGAAAAGTGATTTCCTCCCTAATAATTCCCAAGATACATAAATATTCAATTAGGGTCTTTGAAATCTAGTTTTAATTGGGCATTCATGCTCTACCCAACTTCAAGCTTAGCCCAAGCTAAGAAAGGTATTTTATTAGTTCTTACTATAAAAAAAAAAAAAATCCCCATTAACTCTTCATTAGTTTTAAAGTGGGAGGGTAAAATAAAGCCAAGATTATCTCTTATATGAAATTTTTAAATTTAAAAGCATTTTAAGACATACTGTAAAGCAATGAGGTGAATGCTTTCTGAATCACATGGGAAGTTGATTAAAGTTTCCTGGGACCCTCCTGAGACTTAGTAAAAATAAGAATAATGATAGTAGCAAATAGTTGCATCTCTATTATTATGTGCCCAGAACTGTTTTAAGCCCTTGGCATGTATTTTCCCTTTAAATCTTCACAAAAACCTATGAATTAAGAACAACTGTATGTCCATTAAAATATATCAGGAAATTGAGGCATAGAGAGATCCAATATCTTACCCCAAAGTCAAATAATGTATCAAACCTAGGCAAATAGACCACAGAGTCCCTTCTCTTCACCACCACACCATTCTGTCTCTCCATACACGAGAATATCAAAACCTGGGGCCCAGATCTTAAATATTTCCAGTAGCTCCTCTGCTATTGTCAGCAAATTAGGCTGGAGACCTGCATTTTTAAAGTTTCTATTTCAGTAACTGGGAACCAACAAAAAACTAAAAACAAGCTTTCTACATTGGAAAAAGAATACTGAAAATGTCAAGTAATAAAATATCCAACCTACTTGTGTCTTTTTACAGTTTGAACAGTCTACTTATTTTCTTATCCTAGATGACTCCTTATATGGTCAGATGGGGTACAAGGAGACAAAAGTCAACACAAGAGGTTCTCAGACTCCCTAATTCCAGGATCCTTTCACATGCTTAAAAATTGACGACCTAAAGCAACTTTTGATTATGTTGGTTATAGCTATCAAATCAATATTTATGAACTAATATAGTTAAACTGGGAAGATTTTACAATACAAGAATATACAAGCACACATGCCATATGCCATCAGAGCAATGATGTCATCACAGTTCACATGCTTTCTGAAAAACTCCATGGTACACTTGTAAAAGTATGAGAGTAAAAGGCAAATAACATCATAGGATTGTTACAGAAATATTTTTTTACACTCTCCGAAAGGATCTCAGGGACCCACACATTTCCCCTGAACTCACTTTGAGAAGACAGAAATACCTGCTCTACAAAATAACTGACCCGCAAGTTTTACCAGAAAGAAATATTCAATTGGGGGATTTAATTTTCCATCTCAGAAATAATTTTCACAATACATAGAATTATCACCAACATCATTCCATCTAGATTCTTGAATAACATGGACCAAATGTTAACTTCTTCTAATATGTATATGTAATCACTCTTATGAAGAAATTCGTTAATATTAAACTAAATTCTTGTTTTAACTGTCAATAAGATGTAAGCAAGACATAAATTATTAAGATCTATAAAATCTGTTATGATCGAATATAAAAAGAACTCTGTCTTCACCCGCTCCCTAAAACAAATGGAGAATTCCAATTAATTCCGAGTACGATAGCTAATTTTGTTACGTATTTGTTAGTGCATGAGCACACTTCACAATTCTAAGAAAAATATCATACCTGGTTACTTATGCAGTAGAATTAATTTTATTGGGCCACAAAGACAGACAGAATGACATTAAAAGGTTTTGGGGGGATATATGCACATCTTAGGACTCATAAATGCTACTAGAGGCATGCTCACATTACTTTCTCACACTGGCCAATAAACAGCAATATCAAAATCACAATGAATGAAAAATAGGGATTTTTCTCCCCATTGATCAACAACTACACACACACAAAACACACAAATGGAGATAACAAAGGGAAAATGTCAGGAGGACCTTACTTACATTTGAATGTTTTAACTTACATTTTATTATAAAATAGAGTATTCTATAAAGAAGTTCATTTGCATAAAAGACTAGACATAAGCGTAACAATAGTCTAAATGTAAATATGTCCTTGAAGGCAAACAAAGGCTAAATTACAATATAGTCTCTGTCTTTAGGGTTTCTCCTTATGTGAGCAAATCCATATTTGAATGTAATGCAAATCTAAGAAATCTAAGGGAAAATAGCCATTTGCAAAACTTAAGGAAAGATCACCTCCCTCTAATTCCAACTGCTCTAGCCATCCACACCATGCTAAATTTAGGCTGCACAGCATTTCTCAAAAATTGCTCTTTGTTCTTAAATACAAAAATCAATCAGTTTTCCTTGCTGATTTTTGGGCAAAAATGCCCCCACTTGTAATAGTAACTGTCACTCCAACTTAGCAGCCCTTTTCAGAGAGTTTCAACCAATGGTTAAAGTGGTCCAAATGAAATCTGAAAAACAATCAAGTTTAGCATTATTTGACTCACTTCAATCCTTTTGCTTTTACACCATTTTTAAATCTCTTGTTTAGGATTTCCTCAGCTACAGCTCACCAAAGAACCAAAGGTAAATCAAGACCACAAAAAATTTGTCTTTCTTAATTACTAGAAACAATGCCAGCCACGGTAGCTGGAGCCAGTATGCCTTATACTTGCTATTATTCCCCGTGGAAAGGAATATTTAAGTCTCCCAACTGTAAAAAGATCATTAAGAAAATCTCCCATTCATATTTTTGAGGAGAGCTCTCAATCTGAAGGATAATCACACCAAGCCACTTAAAATGAGACATCAAAAGCATTTACCCATCAGGCAAATCACATGCTGGTTTATCACTCTTCAGGCCAGGGATGCCTGATTCAGCCTAACAGGTCTAAGAAATATTTAAATAGTTCACGTAAACCTTTATACTAATCACTCCTTCCATCCCAAGTTTATAGAAATAGTCCAGACAAGCATATACACCAATGCAGCAGGTTATTGAATATTTAGAGATACGGAAGTGCTACGGAATGGTATTCAAGCACTCTGACACATTCACCTTCAGCTAAAGACAGCACAATACACTGACAGACAGTTCTAATGACATCAGGACCTGTGGAATGTATGACTGCTAGGAAACACATGCTGCTAGGAAACAAAGAACAGATCTGATCAAATCTTCTAATGTTAAGGACTGGGAATCATTGTGATTAGATCTTCCAAAATGAGAGGACAAGTGTTCTTTAATCTTTGGAAATATTTACAAGTATAAAGATTGTAACACATATCCTCTAGAAATGAAACATATATATGAAGCTAGATTCTCATAAATTAAATCACAATTCTCTAAGTTTTCTATTAAGATGACAGTCACTAGCAATACCACATAAAAATATAACTTAATCAAAATCAGGCATCAATGATTCTGTATTTTTTTTTCCAGCCGAAGCTTTTTCAAGAAGTCAAGATCTTAAAAAAAAAAAAAGAAAGAAAGAAAGAAAGAAAAGAAATCTAGAAATTACAGTACCTAGAAAATAAGTACCATTTTACATTTACAGTGCTATACTTTTAAAAACAAAATAGAACATAGTCATTTGCACCAAACACCAAAGCAGTCAGAGCTAATCTACAACTACGGAATTTAATAGCTTTTAATTATTGAAACTGAAAAGCAGTTAAGCTTTTTAACTTTTTAAAGATTGTTTATCTTTGTACATTTTTTAACCCTTGCTTTGATTACAAAAAAAAAAATGAGTGGAACAAAGCTGAGAGATTTTTCAACACAACTATCCTTTTAGCTCCTACACAAATTATTTGAAAACCTCTTGGTGATGCTATAAAAGAACTGACAATTCCATCTGTAATCCACATACAGACAAATTGGGCGCCAGAACTTCAGGTCATCATTCAGTACCATTACAGACTGATAAACGTATCAGGGAAATCTGGCTAAATTCTGTTTAATCTCATAGGGAAATGAAGAACATTCTCCAAGTGAAAAATTACTAAAATGTTTCTTTGTAGATTTTGCAATGACATTCTTTAACTAGTGTTGATAGCCCATATGACACCAAATTAGCAGACCGCCTATTTATTTCAGAGCAAAGCACAGAAGGCAGTTTTTCCTTCCTGCCAGAGTCTATGCGTCTCCTCATTTCCCCAGCAGCTGGCTGGAAGGATGTACAAATCAGAGGTGCAAGAAGGCTTATACTTCCCAGTGAGTAATCCACCCAGGAAAGTAAACATAACCAGACACCACCAGGTTGGGCTCTAAAGGAAAGTGTGGCAGGGCTGCTTACACCGTTGTTTACAATGTGCTCCAACTACCGCAGGCAGGATCACACACAGGCACAGGGAGGAGACACCCAGAGGTGGGTCATACACCTAGAGTTCGCCCAATTGCTGTGATATCTCTGGCCATAAATAAAGCAGCGCACGTTTCTATCAGAGTGAGGGAAGTGACCGGAGAATTCCAAAGACCAGGGGTTATGATGGCTTTGACTCGGTTATTTGTCTGCTCGAGAGATGACTGTCCTATCCCTTGGTCCTCATCAGGGCCAATCTGGGGTGCGTCGAGCGCTGCACCAGAGACACGCGCCGCACGCATCTCGCGGAAGTGCTCCTGACTGGGGAGAGGGGACACTGTGAGGCTTCCTCGCAACCCCTATGGGGCCCCGCGGCCTCCTCAAACCAGATTTTCTAGTTAAGCGGATCCCAGGAGATTTCGATAAGCAAGCTCAGCTCAAGTAGCATCAGCTCTACCATCCCCACAAATATCTCCCGGTCATCCCCGGAGCGCGCAGGAACGCGCACACACTGTCACGCAAACGCCGACCGCACAGCCAACTGACCCTGGTAGCAGAGGTCACCCCCAAACCTACATATATATACACCCACCCATCTATAGCTGGGGGCCTGGCACGCTGCTCCGACAGGGGGCCGGTGGCGTGGGCGCGATGGCACCGACGCTCCGCTGCAGCCGGAGCGTCCCCTTCTCTCGTTGGAAGCTCCGGGGCGCCTGCCCTCCTACCTGTAACCCAGTCAACCGCGGACACCAATGCTCTTCCTACCCCGCCCTGGCATCCCGGCTGCCCGGATTCGTGCAACACCGTCCCCCGCCCCGTGCCCACTCCCAACACCGCGCCGCCCCGGGCCACCCACGAAAGTAACAGCTTCCTCCAACCAAAACCGCCTAACAAAAGCCTGGGCAAGCAGCTCTTAACCAAACTGCCGTGAAGGGGACACAACAGGCGGGATGCGGAGAGGCAGCACGGCTCTACGACTCAGGGGCGCGACCTGGGCAAAAGCGGCCCCTATGGATGCTCCAGACAGGCGTCTAGGAAGGATAGCCGGGAGCTCGCCGCCCCTCAGTCCCCATCACCCCAGAGCCCAGCTCTCACCCGATCCCTGTCGGCTATCCAGCCCGCTCCCGCCTCCAGCGGCATCAGCTCCGGCCGAAGGAGAGAAGGCGCCCCCTGGTCTGTTTTCAGCCCCCGCCAAGGGATGACACTGGGGGTGAGAGAGGAGGGAAAATTCCCGGGGTGGAAATTCCAGGTCCTATTCCCAGCGTGTTGGACTGTGAATGCGCCGGGTCTGTTCTCCCGTTCATCCCTCTCGGCCGCCAAATCGCCCAATTGCTGGAAAAACCTCGAACCCGTGCCAAACCCCAGTGCCCACCAGCCAGGAGGCTCCCTTCCCACCCCGCATCACGATCGGATGAGTGTGTGTGCGGGCGACTGTGTGAGGGCGAGTGTGTGAGTGGGTGGGTGAGTGTGCGTGAATCCCGCACCCCCTCGGTTGCCCGCCCCGCGGACGCCACCGCCTGCGCCGGGCCAGGACCACCACTATTAGGAAGAGTGAGAAGAATAAATTACCTTTCGTAACCGCCGGTCCTTGAGATCGTCCCATCAGTTGCTCAACAACCTGCAGCCGGGTGCAGTTTCCACAATCCAGCCATGGAGCCCGGGGAGAAAGACCGGCCGGCCCCAAAGAAGACACCCCACCACACGCGGCAAAGAATGATACCAAAGCGCAGAGAAGGCAGCAGGAGGGTGGAGACCCCGGCCAAAGAAACAACAACAAAAAGTCTCTCCTTCCCCCTTTCTTCTACTACACAGCCATGGAGAAAGGGCAAAGGGGGGAAAAAAAGAACCAAATGTTTGTCTTCTTTACGTTTTCTCGCTTCAAACACACCAAGCGGGTAAAAACGGAGCAAAGAGAGAGGAGGGTTCAAATGTCTCTCCCAGTCCACAGTTGCACAACTTCGGAGTCAGGCTCAGTCCCCAGCAGCAGCCGAGAGACCCAAGCGGCAGCTATTAACATGCGGCAGTCATAGCTGAGGCTGCTTCTCCTGCTTCTGCTGCTGCCGCTGCTGCCGCCGCCGCTTAAGAAAAGACGCTGCTGAAGAGACCAAAAATCTTCCACCATCCCCCCAGCCGATCCTTATATCCAGTTCTCCCACCCCACCCCCTTCTCTTTCTTTTTCTTCTTCTTCCTCGTCCTCCCCTTTCCGCTTGGGAAAGGGAGCAATGGAATAGGTAGGGGGAGCCGCGACAGCCTGGGGTGGCTTCTCCGCCAAACCCGCCTCCTTCTCCCGAGGTTTTCCTCTGGCGGAGGGTCTCCTCTGGCGCCCGCAACCTGCGCGGAAAGCCGGAGCGAGGGCCACGCAAACTCCTTCCCGGGTGCACGGTGGGGGCGCGCGGGCGGAGCGGACGCCCGGCCGCTGAGGGCTGCGTCCCGGGGGTCGCAGAGCCCGGAGTCCGTGGGGTGGCCGATTAGCTCGCCGGCCGGGCCGGGCAGCTGAGGGCATGTGGGAGCTTCATCGCGCGGCCCCGAGCTCCGCGCCGCCGCCGCCGCCTCTTCGGTTCTTTCTCTTCTTCGACTCTCCGAGAGCGAGCAAGGCTCTGGCGCTCTCCACACACGCACACTCACACACGCGCACACACGAGCGAGCTCCTGCCAAAGCAAACCGTGCAATCCGCGCGCGCGCACACCCGGAGAAAGAGGACGGAGGCAAAAAGAGAAGAAAGAAAGGGGAGGGGGCGAGTCACAGGCGGCGGCAGCAGCAGCTGTCGGAGCGGAGGCAACGAGCAGTCCGGGAAAAACCAGCAGCGGCAACGGCGGCACCCACCCGGGCCAGCGGCAGCATCTGCATCCCCGCTCTTGGGAACTGGGGCGAGCGGTGCCGGGCGGACAGGCGACCCGGCGACGCGCCGAGAGCCGGTCAGAGCGCGGGCGCGCGGGGGCCGTGCAGCCTGCGCGCGGAGGACGCAGCCGGGGCCCGAGCCGAGGCCAGAATGAGCCGCGGGCTGGCTAGCGCCAAGAGCGCGGAGAGTCGGGGAGGGGGCTCGCGCTGGGGGGATGAGGGTGGCAGGTAAAACCCGGATCTGGAGTGCACTCGGGCTCCGCCGCGCGGACTCCACCTAGCTGCTCGGCAAACGCTTGGAGGTGGGAATGAGAGGGCTGCTACATAAGGCTTCCCTTTCAGGGTTTGTCAAACAAAGGGTACCTCTCCTCCCGCTTTGAGGCACGCTTCTCCCTCAGTCTTGCAGTGTCTCTCACTCCCCCACCCCACTTCTTCGTCTCTCTCTCTGTCTCTCTTCCCTCTCCTCCCTTCCTCTCGCCCCTCTCCCTTCTTCTTTTCCTCCACTCCACCCCAGGTAAGTGAACGTCAGGCTGAAAGTCCTGCCAGTGTCTCTTTTTCTAGGTGCAGATTATTCCATATTTTCATTATGCCGGTACCGAGTCCCAATGCGTTTTCTGCCTTTGGTCCATTTTATGTTCCTTCAAACTTACCTCAACGTGCAAGTTCATTGCAGACTTTAAAGTATCCTCTGATATTCGGACATAGGGATTTAATGATTTTATTTCATAATCAGTAAAAATTACCATAACGGATATAGAATGGTGCCGATTCCAAAGCAATGCCTTCTGATGGAGGGGAAAGTCTGCTCAAGTTAACTGAGTGACCTTGGTCAATTACTGAGCCCCTTTGTGCTTTCTTTGTAAATGAGAGAGAGGGTTAAGCAGGTAATTTATGAGGTCTTTTCCTGCTCTAAAATTTCATGATCTGAAAAGACTAAGGTGTTATTTCCTATATCAGTAAATTCGAGTTACAATTATGGGAGAAACTAAGATTTATTATACACATTCAACAAGCACATTATATCCAAATTGTATTTGAATGTATATATTCAGGATAGTCTAATGCCCTTCCAGAACTCTTTGGCATAATCATACCCCAGTACATATGAAGAACCTAAAACCTCATTAGACTTAACAGACCATACCCAATACAAATGACTATCAATATCTCATTCGTTTTTCAAAGCTCAATTCTAGTGCCAAATGCTCCAGAGTCTTTTCTCACCAACCTCAATCAAAATAATCACCCCTTTTATTATATTCCCATAGCACTTTGATGGTATATCCATGATAACACCGGTGTATTTCGTTCTTCTTTTTTCTCGTTCTTTTAAAATAATGAGTTGCTTGTCTATACATCTCAGATTATAGGATCTTCCTTAAACGCAAATTCCAAATTTTAATCATCTGTATAACATAAGATTACTATGTATCCACAGTACTTTGCACATTATAATTCTTTTTTAAAAAGTGCGAGGGGGATTTCCTGATATTTCTGAATTCTGACCAACCAGATGTTCACACACTTAAATTAGGCTACTTGAATTTGCCTAATATAAGGCATCCACAAACCCAAGTACTTAAAGAAAATGTAAACTGACACCTGAAGTCACTTGTTACTTAAATAATTTTAGAAATAGACTCCAGCTGATTGTGACAAAAGGCTCTCATTTGTAAAGGAGGTAAAATGGAAACCCAGATAGATATATGTGAATTCATTTCCCAGATGGATATATGTGAAAAAACAATAAAATAATAAAATGTGTAATAAATGATGCTGTATAGATAATAAATGTTATTAGTGATAGCAGCATAAATATAAATAAATAGTACCTACAGACCAATTTTTAGAATCAGTCTTATATCTTCACAGGTCTGGAAGGATATGGGAGAGGAATTCAAATTAATTTCAAAATGGAAATTAATATATCAAAATATAAAATATACTAACTGAACACTATGTATATTAAGTTAAATAAGTAATTAAACATGAGACATAGTAATGGAAAAGTAAGCATATTAAGTTAAATATCTAATTGAAAGTATTCACGAAAGAATTGACTACAAATAAAGTTACAAACAGAAAAATGAAAAGAACCGAAAAAGGGAAAGAAGTAAGTGAAAAATAACAGCTACTTATGAAAAGCAGGGAAAGGAAGAGAATAGGTTAATTACACAATTTAATCAAATGTCAGTGTAGGAGCTTTTACAGCAGCAACCTGTATTTTGGGCTCAAACTCCATGCTTCCAAATCCTTTTTCATCTGATAGGCATAATGTATATTATATCTTAAATATATAAAGCATCCTATTCCATCTCCAGGCAATCCATAACTCTTGCCAATATTTTTCTAAGGTGAACCTTCTAAAAAAATAAAATCAAGTAAATTCTGTGCCTTTTTTGCTATACAGCTATATTTAACAACTTCTCAGGGACAAGATAGCATCACAGATGATGTTTGAGCAGTGATGCTATTATACAGGGTAGAGCTGTGTGTGAGAGTGGTTTTTGAAAATGATGTCATGGTCGGCTAGCTCTATTAAGCTTGGGGAAAAAATCAATATTTACCATGTAGAAAAGAAACCCCCAAAACTTAAGTTGAATATCTGATCAATTAGGATAACTAATATGAAAATATTTTAATAACTAGTAAAATTCTCTGACCAAATGACTCTTTCAAATTACTAAATACACTAAGATCTCCAACAGTGTGAAAGTTAGGAAAAGAACATGGATAAGATGTTGACAGAATAGGTAAATACAAATAAATAACCAATAAACGTAAGGAAGGATACTCTGCCTTTACACCAAAAAAATCCCCCTCATAAAAATATACACTATTACAAGATCTATCATGTTTCATGTTTTGCCCAGGAAATTAGCTGAAAAGTAACAGTGCCCTACTACTAAACTCTAAAGTACATTGAGACAGACTTACTCCTATGGTAATAGCATACATTGACACATTCTTCTGGAAAGAAAGTTGAAGATATGTGTCAACTGACTTGTAAAATATGTATGCCATTAATCCAGTGTTTCTATTTACAGATACCTCTTCTACAGAAATAAACAGAGGTATGGACAAGAATTTTATACAATGATATACATCTCAGTCATCATCGTTATGTAAGGGGAGTATGTAAGGTATGTATATATTCAGAGTGATCTTGTTTCCTTACGCTCCGTAAAAGACCCCTTATCTGATTGGATTGGTAGTTATTTAGTTAGTGGGGAAAAAATGTTGGTTAAAGCAAAAAAACACTTTTAAAAATGATCCATATATTCTGTTTTAGTAAGGATTCATTTTTGCTGCAAGCAACAGGAACACAAAATAACAGCAACATGAATGAGATAGAAGTTTATTACTCTTTCTAGTGAAAAGTCTAGCATTTGGTGATCCAAGGCTGTTATGGCCCCCCAAAGCACCCTAAGTGTAAAAGATACCTTTATCTTCTTGCTTGGCCAACTATGACCTTTATTCCCAATTTCAGTTTTAGCAATCATGCTACATTGCAGAAGCAAAGAAGAAAAGGAGGAAGGTAAAGCCATACTCATGCCCAAGGACATTTTCCTAATGTTGCACACACCATTCTCCTTTCACTTCATCCTCAGAAATGGTGAGATGGTAATGCTGAACTACAAGGCTAGTGGGAGACATTGACTATTCCGGCAATCCCGTTTCAATTGAAAATCAGATTCTTTCATTGTTTAGTATTTCCTCAGCCTTTAACTTAACATTGTGCACCAGCCTGAACCAGCTTTGCATACGTTAGGTTTTCAGTAACCAAATGAGGGGCTAACGCAGACACTAGACAATGCCACCTTCACATGAATTGACCTTTCAGTTCAACCAGAGGTAAATTTTCACAAAATGTAAAATTACTGAGCTTTCGCCATCAAGAAAAATACTCTCTAATACCCGATCAAATGTCAGCAGACAGTTAATATCTTAAATGCTACTGGGCCTAGACACACTGACAAATGAAGGTAATCAGGGTTAAATTACATCTGCAAAGCAGGTAGCAAATCATAGTACTCAGATTCCTAGTATGCCATGGCATGATTAGAAGTCTAAGGGGTCTTGGGTTCACTAGACTAATGATTTAAATTTATATTATATAGACCGTCAACATATTTGATTGGCCTATGGGATAGCTTAAGTCTGAGAAGTGCCTGGTGATGCTCTCCGTTCCCTGGAATATACATCAAAGGCCCATTTTAAAAGATTGTAAAATCTTACCCAGATTATATTGCCCTGCTAATTTGATATCATCTATTCTTTCCTGCCTCAAGCAATTCACCCTTATTCTTTTCCAATCCAAGAGAGGATCTGTATATTTTCTACATTCTAAATGACCTGGAAACTGATCTATAGATATAGATAAGGTAAATCTAGATCTAGATATTTTTTAAAACAGTTTCTCCTAATTAAATGGTTAACTTTTTCCACAACCTGACTTTTTTCCTTCCTAATGGAAGAGACTCCTTAAAACTCCTGTCATAATTTCTCTAATGCTTACATACATGCATGTCGGTTCTGAAGGACTCTGAAAGGAACAAGCTTCTCCTTCTTCTTCTTTTTATTTATTTATTTTTGTAACTTTCCCTACTACCTTGCCTTAGACCCAACAATTAAATTACCTTTCATAACTGCAAATTAGGTTCAACACCAAATGCTTTCAGCCACTTACTATAAATGTTAGTGTTAGAACACTGGCTCCTACAGAAGTATTCAGCACTCGCACAAACATAGTTACCTTAAAAGCATCACATCACAGTATCTAGATTCTAGTTTCTAGATTCTAGAAATACAAGAATATTCAAAAACTCAATGATGTTTTCTTATAAAGACAAATATGCTTGTGCTTTATAAATGAAAATATCATGGTCAACCAGAGATAGTCAGTAATGACTGTCATGTTCTGAAAAGGAAGTAAATCAACTTTTTGTTCCTTTGTAAAACATTGCCACTCTGCTGGGCTCTGCTCATCGGCCCTCTTCTTTAAGACTATAGGAGACATCAAGAGCAGATACCTAATTCATAATTACTCCCCTTTCTCTGAGAATGGTTCTTACAGATATGGTAGGTGGCTTTGTACCTGTCCCTTAGCCATGGTAGATTGGTCCAGGCAAGGGCAGCTGACCCAAGCTTAGCTAATCAGAATCATTCTCCAGGATTTTTCAGACTATACTATGCAAAGAGTTTCAATATATCCCTGGTGGTGGAGGAGGCTCGGTAGCTATCCATAACCACATTTTCTGCTATATGGTACTACCTAAACCTGACTTAGTGCAATAATTTCCTGAAGAATGCAGTCAGATTTAAAAAAAAAAAAAAAAAAGCCTTAATCAGAGCTTCTTTTTTCTTTTGCATCTATTTATAGATTCCCAAATAAGATGTGCACAGGGGAAAATTCTGTATGGACATGTTGTTATAGTAGTAACATGCAATCTGTGTTATGGTGATACCTAGGAAATTAGGTTGCCCTTAAGATTGCCTACTGGATTTTCCAGAAAGCTGAGCTCATACAAGGCATATTGCATTATTCTTCTGGGAATGTTGGTCACATTATTTTTGCAGTACTCCCAGTTAGATGATTTTCTCATTTCTGGTATCTGCTTCAATCGTACACCTCACCTCTTTTCCTAGAAAAGCAAAATGAAAAGTGGTAGGAAAAATAATGGTTATTGCCTACTTGGAAATACAGTGCTCGGGCCCATAGTAGATATTCAATAAATGTTTGGTGAATGAAATAATTCAAGGCAAGAGTGATGTAATATATATTATCAAATACGTAAGGTGTACTTATTAAACCATGTCAGATTAATATATCTATCATTCTATTAAGATTATGTATTAATGGAAGTTATACATCTAAATGAGAGCCATCAAATTCAAATTAGTCACCTTGACTAGGATAGGCAGCCATTGCTCAAAACAAATTGAACTCTTTTGAGATCATTTTATACGATAACATGCTGGAATAGCCGTACGATATTAGCAAATCTCTTGCTTTTAAAGTACGTTTGATTTTTTTTGTTGTTGCTGGGCTCATGGTTTAGATCAAATGAAAAAAAAAAAATTACTGGCATTAAAGACCTGTAATAGAGCTTGGAAATGAACTAATTAGTCATCAGGCCAGGGAATAACATTTTTTTTTTTATTCAAAATAAATAAGGTATGACTGATTTTTTCTATGGATTAATTTTAGGCTATAACTTCTTTAAAGTAATGATCATCATTGTCTATGGCCTGAGTTTAATCCTCCCAAGAAACCAGCAACAGAGGTATTATGCCCACTTTATTAATAATAATACTAAGAATCGGACAGTATAATAACTTTCTCACGGCTCAACATCCAGTAGAGTATACCATTTAGACAAGTTTATCTTACTAACCCTCTGCCTACATTGGAAGAGATGGTAACAGCAAGTGGTCACAAAGAGAGACTTCCTCCTCAGCTGCAGTTCATTGGATGAGGGAGGCGGGGAGGTAAGTTGCTTGATTAGCAAGCTAATCAAGTCGTCTTCCTAGGGAAATTGGAACTGGGATTGAGAGAGTCATTGTCTCTTTCTCTGAATAGGCCATGTAGGTGACCAAGCTGTGGTGTGGCCCTCTTTTCTCTGCCATATTAATTCAGGAATCAGAGGTGGTTCAGTCTTGAGGAGAGACATGGACTATTCTATCATCAGTTAAACTTGCTTTTAGCCACCCAGCAGAAGTGATGAGAAGACTAAGTTGCAGAAAGAAGCATAAAACACGTGCACAGAAAGGAGTATAGATAAACCACAGAGAGAGATTTTGAATGGCTTTCTGGACCCTGTTCTATTTCTTTCCTGATATCCAGCTGCATTTCTGTACTTAATTGGAAAACAGCCCTTGTGGTGTTATAGTACATTCTTTTTGATGAAGCCCGCACAACTTTGTAGTAGTTATCAGTGGGTTTTGTCCGGTCATATCTCTCTTCGCACTTCTGGAAATAGTATACCTCTTCCTTGGATGTCCTTTTCCTCTTCTCTTTATATATTGGTAATGGTCTGTCCATTTTGGTACCCAGCTCACACAGGGAAGGCACATGATCCAGGCCAAATCAAACACTGTAACCAGCTCTCCCCCAGTGATTTGTTACAGATGGCCACATGACTGAAGCCTGGCTAGTCAGAATACTTTTCTGCGATTTTTTTTTTTTTTTAATGAACACTTAGAGAAATCTTACCTCCTTCTCTGGTATGTTTTTAAATTGGAATGGTATAAATCTGAAGATTGCTTTTATTTAGTTGTCTGTTTATTTACTTCTATTATCCAAAGCATGTGTGTACTCTCTCTCTCTCTCAGGGATTTAATGATTATAAAAATTGAATAATAATTTTCTTCTAATTTATCTCACAAATGATGAAGAGATTGAATGTATACATGCCAACAGCTTCGTATATTCTTACCTTAACTTATTTAATGTTAGATTTAGTTGAGATATATTGATTATACTTATATAAAATGTTATGAAATAAAGTTTCAAATCTATACTGTACATCTTATACTAAGATGCATACTGTGTCTCTGATTCTCTAATAGTTAAGATAATCCTGGATCAGGACTGTAACGTGGAGAGTGGAGAGGGTGGCCATATATAAGCCTTTAACATAAGGCTTTTGAGGTTGTACTGGGCAGACCATGGGTAACAAAGAAGAGGAGTGACTTCTTAGCATTTTATTTATGGGCTTTCATGATTGTTATCATGTCCACTCAGATTCTATTCACAAGAACTCAGTCATATGGCCACCCTGTAAAGGAAGTTGGCAAATATGTTCTAGCTTTTGGTCCAGGAAGAAATTGATGTAAGTTTATAAACAGTATGCGGTTCATGCCATATACTCTTCTCATGATTTTGGGGAAAAAAAAATTTTGAAAGAATATGCAGAATGTTGTAGCCCAATCACTGGCACATAACTGAAGTAATATTTAGGCCGTATGACATGATACAAAGCCCTCAGGACATGGATTCGGAAGACTGTATTTTCAGTCTCGTCCTTACCACGGACTCACTCTGTATTGGGCAATTCTTTTGATATTTGTAGGCTTTATTTTCCCTATCAGTAAAATTGGCATGTTAAAATATCTGTCCTACCTACACTAGTTTATTGTGGCTACCAAATTAAGTGTATTACAAACTGTTCAAATGGAAGATCCTTGCTAGGACACACACACACACACACAAACACACACACACACACACACACACACACCCTACAATATTTACACAACCAGAATTCCATGTGTTATACTCTAATTCCTATGTTTTCCCATGCTATTTGAATCTTTCCTCTATAAATGTAATAACCTCTTTCAGGGATGCTATGAAACACCTTGCATTTTTCTTCTTCCTAGGACCAAAATATTCATTTCCACAGCTGGAGGAATGCAGACTGCTCATAAATGAGTTCCTCAAGTATTTCCCTTTCTCTG
The DNA here is from genome assembly GCF_023065955.2 of Ursus arctos. Classification (NCBI taxonomy): domain Eukaryota; kingdom Metazoa; phylum Chordata; class Mammalia; order Carnivora; family Ursidae; genus Ursus; species Ursus arctos. The sequence goes on along the minus strand of NW_026623111.1, from coordinate 46,926,751 downwards.
CTGAAGGGAGATGTCTTATTCAAGATTATGTTCCCTCCTTAGAGATCAACCCATATTCAGTACCCTCATAGGGGTACTTACAATAGGCCTATTTCCTGGCCCATTTCCTCATGATTCCAAAGAACCATCCCAAGTTCAGTGAGACCCTAGATTGCCTGAGGGCTCTACTGCTGTTCCACTTTTCCCTCTGCCCAATTCTGAGTCTCTCATGCCCCCATCTCCTCATTCCCACACTATATTGTTCCTGAGAGCTCTCTGGATAAATCTCTTGTTTGCAATCTTCTGTCTTAGAATCGGCCTCCCAGGACACCTGATGTAACATAGGCTCCTCGTTCCTGTGCTTGACCTTGCTATAGTTTATTCCCAACACTCAGCCAGAGAGATGCTGCTAGAACTAAGTGATTCTATCAGTTTCTTAGAGTTACTCTAACAAAATACCACAAAATGGGTGGCTTAAAACAACAGAAATCTGTAGTATACAGTTCTTCTAGAAGTTAGTTGGAACTCAAGGTGTCAACAGAGCTATGCTTCCTCTGAGTCTCCAGATCGAATCTTTCCTTGCCTCTTCCGAGCTTCTGATGGTGGCCGTCATTCCTTGTCATTCCTCAGTTTGCAGCTGCATTACTGCAAATTCAGCCTCTGTCATCACATGGCGTTCTCCCTGTGTCTCTGTCTTCACATGGTATTTTCCTTTTCTTGTAAGGACACTGATCATACTGGATTAGGGCCCACCCTAGTGACCTCATCTTAGTTTGATCATATCTTCAAAGAACCTATTTCCAAACAAGATCATATTCACAGGTACCTGGGGTTACAACATCAACATAACTTTTGAGGGTATGCAATTTAACTCATAACAGTGATCCTGCCCCAAATCCTCCATTTGCTCTATCATTCAGAGTCAACTGGAAGTGGCCTGCAAAGCACTATAAGGTCTAGCCCCTGAAACCTGCATGGCCTGATCTTCCGCTCCTCTCCCCAGAGATCATTTTGCTGCAGCCATAATAGCCTCTTTGTTGCTTCCTCACTTGCCAGACACACCCCCATCTCAGGGCTTTGCATCTGCTTATCTTTTTACCTAGAATGTTTTTCACCTAGACATCTCTGCACGGCTCTTTACCTAATCTACTTCTAATTTGTGCGCAAATGTTCCTTCTCGGTGATGCTTTCTCTAATACTCTATTTAAAATTATATACAACCTTATGCAATTTTAATTATTACAACTCTATCACCTTCCTTTTTTTCCTCCATAGAACTTCTCACCTTCTAATATACCATGTAATTTACTTATTCATTGTGTTTCTTACAGTCTGCAGTATGACTTCGGTGGTCTCAAGGCACTTTTGCCTTTAGAGGTCCCTTCCTCCATAAAAAAATATCTAAAATTATATTTTATGGCTGCATTGTTATAAAGAAAAATATAATCCAGGATGGATGCATTATTATAATATTCACATTTTTTTCTGGATTTAAAAGAAATTAAAATTAAAACATTTTTGTGGGCCCCTAGGAGGATTGTGGGCCTTAGGCCCTGTGTGTAATGGATAACCTGGTCCTGAGTTTATAACTATCTCCCTATCAGAATGTAGACTCTTGGAGAATGAGGACTTTTGTCTGTTTTACTCATTGATATTTCCCCAGCAAGTAAAACAGGGCCTGGCATATAGCAATGCTCAATAAATATTTGCTGAATATACAAGTAGCTAAAAATATCATTTTGATTTTCCATTAGAATTAGTTTTCCATTCCCTTAGTGAAATAGCTTTGTGTGGCCTAATCTAGAATGTACTGTTATTTCCACTTCAATACTTGAAACTTCAAGAATAATTCTTCAAAAGGCCAACCAATCTTTGAACTCACCATAGGACTCCAACCTTATACAACCCTTGGGAACCGTGGGAAGCCGATGGTAAGTGAGCTGCAGGAATTACTCCCCTGTATCCCTTCCGGGTGCGCTGTAAAGTTCTGTGCCCTATCAGGAAGTTATTACAAATATTATGAGAAACATTTTTTTGAACTTAAGAAAAAAAATTAAACAATTATAAGAAAAAATTTTACTAGTACCTTGAAATAAACCATAATATTGAAATATCTTCTAAGTAACAAAATAAGTCAGGAAAATGCTTAAAATAATTTTATAAAACTAAACTAGTGTGGTTGCCATATTACAGAGATTTGTTTTAATGAAAAAAAAAAAAAACCCTCCATGAAAACGGGTGGGTCTCAGGTGGTAGAGCAAGGATAAGAGAATGACTAAATTTGATTTGTATTTATTAGAAAAGGAGAGATCAGACCTTCAATTTGATTTGGGAAAACCAAAGTTAAACTTGCAGGGGTATAAATATTGCTTATTCTGTACTGAAGAATCTTGGTACTTATGAATTTCTTAGGATAAAATGTGACCACTAACACCCTTTTGAGAGGAGACGTTATTTCATGGGAGGCAAAAATCATTACAGTGCTGCATACATTTATTAATATGCAGAATATTCAAATTTACAGCTGATGAGGAACTTTCATGGTTATTTACTTACCCTTTCTGGAACTACTGTGAAATTTCCCATTTGTTCTACTTTCAGCAATCTCATGTGTTTTCCTTAGAACTTGACTAATACTCAATGTTTAGTTATATATGTCTGTCCTCCCTTAGACTGTTGGGGAAGCATGTACAATTTATTTTAGTACATATATCACCCAGCATGATGTTTTTCATATTGAATAGATATTAGCTGAATGTGAAATGATTTAAAAACTATCGACATAGGGTGATTTTCTTAAGGTTATTTTCATTACATATGTATTTAGAAAATTCTTTCCTTTGAAGGTTTCTCTTTTTACTACCTGCCATCTATGTATTTCATTTACCTGTTCAAGATATGGAGTCCCAGCCTTGTCAGAGCATAGCAGAAGATAGAACCATTATTTATTTATCTAATACTTGCCTAGAAACTTACTGAGGACATGATCTCAGTAATAACAACAACTTAGAGCTATAGGAATTATTTGCTTCATATTATAAATTAAAAAGGTCAAGGCTGAATAATTGGCTTAAGGTCAAACAGCCAATAAGTTAAAGAGTGAAATTCAGTCCTAAACCTGCCTAATTCCAAAACTTACATTCTTTCTCACATGAACAGAAGATCAGCTCTACAAAGTAATATGACATTTAGGAATGGAGCAAGTTTTTAAGGCAAGATATTGAAAGACAACATAATGAATTTTTATAAAATAGCTTAAACTTTAATTCAGTAGACACTACATTAAAATAAGAAAATTAGGGGTGTCTGGGTGGCTCAGTCAGTTAAGCGGCTGCCTTTGGTTCAGGTTATGATCCCATGGTCCTGGGATCCAGCCCCACATTGGGCTCCCTGTTGAGCATGGAGTCTGCTTCTCCCTCTCCCGCTCCCCCTACCTCCACTCATGCTCGCTCTCACACAGGAGCTCTCTCTCTCTCAAATAAATAAATAAAATCTTTTAAAAAATAAGAATTTTAAATTATAATGATCTGTCAGGGAGACCTATATGAAAATAATGAACACATTGCCAGGGAAAATGTAGACATTTATAGCGACAGATATTGGTCCATGGAATTTTAGATCATTTTTACGTCTGTGTTTTGTCATGTCCAGGTCAATTGTGAAAATGATTCTACTACTTTTATATTCTCTGTGCTTCTTTACTTTTTGTGTTTATTTATTTCTGCCTGGCTCCTTTAGTCTTGTAAGTCTCATCTTCACTTGCATTGCTGATTTTTTTCTTATTCCTATGAACTCATTACTCCTCCAAAGTTTCTTTACATCCTCTTTTTTTGTCCTCCTGAAAGAACTTATTACAATACTATCTGTGTGATTCAAAGACGTCCCAATGTAGACCCATGCAATGTTTCTTCTCAGATTTCAGAGCTAGGGAAATATCTCTTTCCTGATAATTTGGTTTTCTACCTTATTAGCTATTGAGAGTGATGTATCCTATTATATTTCCCTTTTGCTTTGAATGCCTGAAAGATAAGCATTTGGTTTTGTGCACAATAGCAGTAGTTTCCCTAGACTTCGTTGTCTGGGATGATTATTGTTCCCATCATTACTTGTCTGTTGTCATTGTTTAAATGATGTTACGGTTTTGTCATGTGTGACCTTAATTTGTAAGAAACTGCCCTTTCTTTTTGAAGATAAGTAAGAAAAAAAGAAAAAGATGAGAAAGAGACTGAAAGAGATAGAAAGAAAAGAGAAAATTAAACATTTCATCAATTTTACATCAAGTCTGGTTCTGCCTTGTTTTCTTGAGTTTAAGTTAATAATTCCTGTCTTGCTTTGTATGCAACTTGGAATAGCTGGGACAACTGGTTTACTCTTTTGTACTTGACAACATGTGTTCATATCTTATTTCCTCTAGGAATGGAGCCCTTCTTTATTTTGACAAAGTTTTTCTACAGCCTGTCTTTTTCCCAGATTGGAGCCCTCCTTCTGAATGCCAGATCTACACAGGGGGTCTTGTTACCCTTGGCCAGCGAGTCCCAGTTCTGAATGTGAGCCTCTCTGTCCATCTGTCTGTTGCTATGTATATGTATGCACACACACCTGTATGTACACACGTATAATGTACACACATATGCATGTTAATGGTATTAAGGAAGTCTAGCAGAAGGTGCTGGTGTGTATTTATATTAATGCTAATCATTTGTCTGAGCTGTTGCTGTTATCTGCCCCATATTTTAGTTGGTTGCCTTTTCCCCTACTATTTCTCTTTCAAGACGCCTTTTACAACACAGCATCTCTGTCTACTTTGAGATTCATGCCCATCACTGCCAGCTTTAACACACAGCAGGTATTTCTTTTGTTGTTAGATAATCTGGTTTCGTTTTAAATTCTTTTATCTATCTAAAAAGTTAGAAAGAAACGTTGCTTTGTAGCCCTTTAGTATGGTTTAGAATCTGATGCTATGTTGATAATAGATTAGGTCAGCCCGTATGCATGTACATACATATGTTTATATGTATATATTTACATTCTGCCTTATCCAATAAAAAGGACATTCATTTCTACAAATTAGCTGTGCCACTAATACATTGTCCTTCTCCAATTCAATTCATCAGAACTTTACTGGGGCTCTACTATGTACAAGGCACTATACTAGCTACATAGTGACAAATACGAAGAAGACATGAAGCCTATTCTTTATGGAGTCACATTATGCTGGAGACAAAAATACCTGTAATATAAGCAGAGAGATATGGATCTTGACAGTAATTCAAATTTTGTGGCTGAAATGTTTCCTAGTGGCACACTTCTGGGGTAGACCTAGGGACTTGTGTGAGTTTCAGAGCACAAGTTGTCACTGTGACCTTTTTTCCCTACTTGATGGTGGCGGTGATAGTGGATTATTTTAGGATCAATCTTGAATTCAAACACATGTATGCTGCTATGTGAACCTGAATAAGCTACTTAGCCTTTCTATAGCTTATTTACTTACTAATAGTGTAGTCATATGTATTCACTAAATGAACGAATACATATAGTGTATGTCCCTGGCACAAAGCTATTCTAGGAGATAGAGTGGTATAGAAAACAGACAAGTTTCTGTTTCATAAAGATTAAATTTTAAAAAACAGCCATACTGGGCAAACTATAGAAATATAGAGTTACATATATAATATATAGTATATTATAGCAATATTTTATATAAGTATTATTGCATATTTGAAAGATTATTTAATTCAACATATTCTATATATTTATTTATATTTATAGGTAATAAAAAGTGAATTTTTCTTGCATTGCCCAGAAATCAAGGTGGCAAAGATCTTATAATCACAAAGTGTTACATATATCATACGTATTTAATGTTTTATCTCAAGATACGAAATACAATGTAATAAGTGTATTTGGCAACTTTCTTTTTTTTTTTTTTTAAAGATTTTTATTTATTTATTTGACAGAGAGACAGCCAGCCAGAGAGGGAACACAAGCAGGGGGAGTGGGAGAGGAAGAAGCCGGCTTCCAGCGGAGGAGCCTGATATGGGGCTCGATCCCACAACACCAGGATCACGCCCTGAGCTGAAGGCAGATGCTTAATGACTGCGCTACCCAGGCGCCCCGTATTTGGCAACTTTCACTCAATGCAGAGATGTCACAGTTATTGCCAAATGTTGCTTGATTTGACATTTCACTGATTCTTGAATCTGGCAATTGAGATGAATACCCAAGCTCCTAATACGCTGTGTCCTAGGTTTTAAATCACCTCTGGCTCCTTTATTATTCCTTGAGCTTATTAAAGACATTGTGCCCATGTGTTTTCCAGATCCCATAAAGCGTAAGGACATGTAACTTAAAGTGCTGGAGGAAGGAGTCAGTAGATACCTCACAATGGCCCCTTTCATCCTGATTACCCCATGTGGGACGTTAACATGGATCTATGCTCGTCTCCAGCAGTTGGACCCAGGTTAACTTCTGAGAAATGCTGACCCCTGGACTGACTTTATGCAGAGATGAAAGAAATGTGTGTACATTTTAAAAACAGTGATTAAAGATTTGTCAGACTTTCTACTATTCTTTCATCATTTATCCAAACCTATGAGTATGACCACGTGCGTCATTAGAAGGCTTTTGTTAAAAAGTAATCATGTGAGATATGCGTAATGATGTGTTAAGAAGTTTCCAAAAAATGGTGTATTAAGAAGTTTCAAAGTAGTAACTTTTAGATCATTTTGTTCAGTGAGAAAAGGGGTGTTTCTGAATGTAGATATATTGGGCCTAAGTTTGCTTCTCTGTAACACAGGGGCAATAATAGAGGGTGCTTGTGAAAATTGAATAAGTTAATACATATGAAGGGCTTAGAAAAATACTTGATAATAGAAAGTGCTCTCTCTCTTTCTCTCTATCTGCTATTATTCCTAAATTGTTTAAAATCAGAGTACCTAAGTAATTATAAAATGCTCATGATAGGTCTCAGAGTTATAGGATTACAGGTGATTTTTTTATTCCTTTCTTACCTACCTGTATTTTCTAAATTTTCTATGATGTATATGAATTTTACTGATAAAATAGCAATATTATTAAAAAGTATTTTTATAAGTTAATGGAAAAGATAATCCCATTAGGACATATTAAATGTATTATCATGGAGAGGGGTGAGGGATAGCCAAACACAATTTAAATAGTCTATGAACTAAAAGGGCAAAATAAAAGAAAGGAAAATTCCTGATTTACCACTTCTGTGCTTTTGGGGGCGGGGGCAGGAACTGAGCCTAGCCAAAGGGAAAGTACAAGAAGATATCCAAGTAAACCTGTGTTGCTGCTTCTTTTTCCACTAGTGAGTTAGTCTACATCAGCATCCCAGTTTTTGAAAGAATGATGTTCTTACCGTTTACCAATCAGATAATCCATTATTTACCTATTACTGTATAACAAATTACCCCCACATAGACTAAAAACAACACATATGTATTATGTCACAGTTCCTGTGGGTCGGGAATCTGGGCTCAGGTTCTCCAGGTCCTCTGTCTCACACTCTGTCATGGGTTTGCAGTCATGGTATTAACCAGAGCGGAGGTCATCCCAAGTCTCGAGGCAGGTAGGATCTTCCTCCAAGCTTACTCATGTGTCTGTTGGCAGGACTCAGGTCCTTGCCAACTGTTGAGGGGAGGGTATCAGTTCCTTACCATTAGTGCCTCTCCAAAAGACCCTTACAGGGTGGCCACTTTTTTCCCCCTTGAGTAAAGGATTATAGGCATGCACAAAAAGCAAAGGGAGAGAGGAAGAGAGAGAGAGACAGAGAAATGGAGTCTTAGTCTTTTGGTAACCTAATCTCATAAGTGATAGCCTTTCACTTTTTTCATAATTTTTGTTAGAAGAAAGTCACTATGTCTAGCCCCGCACTCAGAGGGGATTACACAAGGATATGAATACCAAGAAGTGGGATCACTGGGGACATTATAGAGACTGCCACCACAGATGTCCTGAAGGATGTTTGTTAAGCTACATTTATTTATCCTAAACACATATTTCTTATCCTGTTGATTTCTGTAATTGTTATGTATACCCAGATATGAAGTTAAGTTAATCAAATTATAGAGTTGAATGAAAGGATCTTAGAGAGTGTTCATTCCACGACCATGCTCCTTATTTTGCAGATATATAATCTCCGACAGGAAAAAGGTAAATAACTTCACCTAAGTCATATTGCTAGTTACTAATTAATTACCTACAATGCAAGAATTAATGTATTTTTTTTTTAAGATTTTATTTATTTATTTATTTGACAGGGAGAGACAGGCAGCGAGAGAGGGAACACAAGCAGGGGGAGTGGGAGAGGAAGAAGCAGGCTCTTAGCAGAGGAGCCTGATGTGGGGCTCGATCCCAGAATGCTGGGATCACGCCCTGAGCCAAAGGCAGACGCTTAATGACTGCGCCACCCAGGCACCCCAAGAACTAATGTATGTTTGTTGACTTGTGGTTTATCAAGAAATTGAGAAACACACTATACAAATAATGATAATTTTATATGATCACTGTGTTAAGCCACTGAGATTTTGGCATTTATCTCCTAGCCAGCTTGTGTTACTAGAACTAATACACAAATCACCATTAGAAGTGAATAGGAGCTATAACAGCAACAACAAAAGCCTAAAAAATAGATCTTGGCTTAGTAGGAAGTCAGTGGATGGCAAGAAAATATGTATCAGAGGCTTGAAAGATTGAGACCCAAGATATTAGTGGCAAAATATTTGGCAATACCAAATGCAAAATCCTGGAAGGCAAACTATATGCATACCTAATGTGTATCAGTCAATGTCCCCAAATAAGTGAATGAATGGGCAAAGCCTCTGCCCTACTTCTTTTATGTTTAGTGAGTAAAAAATAAATTCCATTTTGTTCAGCCATTACAAAATGTACGTTCAGTTGTTATTGCAGCTAGTGCCACCGAAACTAATACAGTCTTTTGTGTAAACATCAATCTGTTATTTTGGTCTTAATTTTGTTACTCTCCAAGCACTTTCTTCCTGCTGACTACATGAATTTTGCAATGTTTTTATCCAAAATTATTTTAAATACACTAGAGATTAGAAATAAAGAGTACTATTAAGCACTTGCTTTTTGCCAGGTACTGTGCTACGATACTTAAATTATCTGAATGACACTTTACAGTGTGACCTATGACAGATATACAATCCTTATTTCCATTTTACAGTTGGGAAAACTAAGGTTGAGAGAGCTTAAGTAATTGGTCCAAGTTATAGCTGACACATGAAAATGCTTAGTAACTTAGGGCTGTAGCACAGAATAAAGATGAGATTAATGATACTGCAATTAGTGAATATGGGTGATATAGTTTAGAGAGAGTATGTTGTATGGGAGAGAAATAAAACAAAACAAAAAATAAAGAGGCAACAAGAGAAAAGAGCCTGGTGCAGTACTTGAGAAAAAGCTAACTTTAAAGCATGGGTAGAGTAAAAGAAACTGTCAAATGAAAGGATCAGGGCGTCTGAAGGGTAGGAGGAAAGAAAAATAGAAGAGTATGCTTTCATGAAAACAGGAAAGTGAATGTTTCGAAGAGGGAATGAGTAATCAAGAGTGTTAAATGTTACAGAAAGGACAAGGAAAAGGACCAAATGAGACGTTTCCTTTAGAATTATTGGTGAAAGCATGACCTTGGCCAGAGCAGTATAAACCATGGAGGTGAATCATACTTGTGCAATGAGCTATAAGTGGAGGTGAGGAAATGAAGGCAGTAAGTAGAGATGACATTTTGAAGAAGTCTGTGGAGGAAAGAGAAGTATAAGGTAGTAGCTGGGGTGGACTGTGGAGCTGAATTTCGGGGGCTATTTTGGGGGAGAGATGAGACTATGTTAGGAGATAATAATAGGGAAGGAGACGCTGATGATATAGATACATAATTTGCACATAATTGAGCAAACATGAGGGTCTTCTGAGAAACCCAAAGGATGGAATCCGATATGTGGGACAAAGATTTATATTTTAATTTGAGGAAAGGTGAAAGGATAGAAAGTGATGCAAGTAAGTAAGTAAGTAGAATTATTTTAGGTAGGGAAGTTAAAACAATTCTTCACTGGTGTGTCCCATTTTCTCTCCAAAGAAGGATTATAGTTAGCAGGTTGAGAATGAAGATAGTTGAAGGTTGGAGAGAGTGGTCATGGTTTTAATTATCTTCAAAAACTGGAAAGAGTAAAAAACGGACATAATAATATAGGTCTGCAGCTTGGAGGATCCAAATAAGGTTGAAAGCCAAACACAAAGAGATCAAAAACACTAGAATTTTACGTACTCTTTGATCTAGTGTGTTTGGATTAGAAATTTATCCTCAATAAGTAAGTATAGATGTACCCAAGATATAACCACAAGGATATCCATGGCAGAATTTAAGATAGTGAGAAACTGAAACTAACCTAAATGCCTGTTGGTAAAATTACGGTACATTTGTAAGTAGAATTTCATGAAGCCGTTAAAAATTGTGTTTTAGAATACTTAACAGCCTAGAAATATGTTAGAATATGTCAAATGAAAAGTAGGAACTATAGAAAAGAAATGCAGTATGATTCCTTTTTTCATAAAAATGAGAGTACTAACTAATGCATATGAAATGACACAAAATCTTAAAAGGGGTGACTTCTCCATGAGCATACTTCCATTTGTTCTTGCTATATTTATACTTCTATTGTAAGATTCATAATATTTATCCTTAAAAATACCTTATTTTTAGAGGATTTATTAAAGGTTTACTGAGAACCTAAAATACATGGATTCATAACATAGTACAGGTACCTTAGCCATTGTTCTGGGAATATTATTCCGTAACATAGTACAGGTACCTTAAGCCATTGTTCTGGGAATATTATTCCATTATTCCATACCATAATAGGTATCTATGAGGGGGAAATGCTCACATGGGTTTGGAAAATTTTGTTTTAATTTAATTTAATTTAATTTTATGGGCTGATAAAGATTGTCAGTTTTTAGAAATCTCTCTTTAAGTGCGCACTACTCAATGTTTAGGGTTGGTTTTTCTCATTTCAGAGATATCATTTTTTAGGTGACAGAACTTTTACACGGCTTCAGAAACGCAACTGTTGTGACTTTTAACCAATTTAAATCAATGAAACTATGTGACTGAACAGTGCTCATAAAAATAGTTTCTAAGAGATGGGCTAACCAGTGCAATAGGAAAAAAAAAGATATATAAAATGTGCTGACATAGAACTTCATAATCTAAGCTTTTTTTCCCTAATGGCTTCTGTCATCATAACATTAATACAAAATGAAGGCTTAATTATAAGTTTATCTTTTAAATTTATTTAAGATGCTTTATCTTGAACCTGTGGTGATATATTTATTCTCCTCTGATTTATTCAAGTGTATTTACCCTCCTACTACTTATTCAAATATTCTACTTGCATATATTAAATGAACACATGCCAAAAATCTATATAATCACTAAGTAATGAGGGAACCAATAAGGTGTTACCACTAGTTTGCACAAGACTCCAAACAGCAGTAAGTAACCTGTATAGGCCTATGATGAATGTTCCAATGAATTTACTTAATACATGCACAACTGGCAAAATTGGTCAATATCTACAGAGCAGTAATCCACTAAACACAATTTGCACTTCCATGGTCAAGTGTCATTCACATTACAGTTGACTCTTGAACAACATAGGAGTTAAGGATGCTGACTTTTCATGCAGTTGAAAATCCATATATAACTTTTGCTTCCCCCCAAACTTAACTACTAATATCCCACTATGGCCTTACTGATAACATAAATAGTAGATTAACACATATTTTGTATGTTAGCTATATTATATACTCCATTTTTACAATAAAGTAAGCTAGAAAAAAAGAAAATCTTATTAAAATCCCAAGAAAGAGAAAATACATTTATAGTACTGTACTGTATTTATTGAAAAATATCTTTATGTAATTGGACACATACACTTTAAATCCATGTTGTTCAAGGGTCAACTGTATTTTGATATTTTATAATTTACAAAATTATAAAATAGGTCACAGACAATGAAAAGTGCAAACCGCATAGAGTCTGATAACTGAGAAGGGTGTGCTCTAAACAATACCTAGTTTTCTATTAAAGACAGTTAGTAATCTTTGTGGTATGTTTCAAAAGTCTTTCACAATTTTCCCCGACAGTCTTTCCTTTCCTTAAAGTTGTGATAATCACAAAGAAAGATATTATTGATTACAAAATAAGGCTGGTCTCACTAAGTTTGACCTTATTGTTTATATATGTGCAGTAAAAGTTTAATTTACCATATAGGCCTTCTTAAACTTTTTGCAAATCAAGAGCCATATAATATTTTACAATTACAAACACCACAGGGTTTACTTACTTGGAAGTAAGCTCAGGCTTGACTTACAAAAGCTTTTATTATTTATTATCCCAAGGTGAGGATATTCCAAGATATTCCCTACACTATACTTCACCTGAAGTAGCTCTAAATTTGGGTGATTTTTTCTCTCTTCTCAAAGTGCTCCAGATACTCACATTTTCTTGATCTACTGGGAACTAGCCTTCCTTACTACCTGGAAGGCTGGACCCTGCAAACCAGGTATCCTGCAGGTATCATGCAGGAGGGTTTTGTATGCATTGTCCTCATAATAAAGCTAGTCTTTGTTTCTCAAAAGCAGCTTATCTGTCTGAATAAATAGGCATTGTTCTCAAATACAACACTCAAGACAAGACCCTGGTTATACAATCATTTTGTTCTTCGAACACCTGGTCAAAAGACTTTCTGACCAAACCTATGTAATTAACTCTATTTCCATAAAAAGTAAAGAGAAGTAACAAGAGTTTCTGAATTTAGTGATCAATGAGAATTAGGTATCATTTAAAATATTTCATTTCAATTTACAAAAATAGAATTTTACTCGGTTGTTCTGGGTTTCAGACAGCTTAACAAGCAGAAAAAGAACTTTTTTATATATTCATGAAATAGAATAATATTCCCCACTTAAAAATTACATTGAAATTCCCCTCGTCAGTCATACAGTCCTAGAAATCCTGACTTAGTCCCCTGGTACGGTCTAACCATGGTCTAAACAATGGTGGGTCAGAAGCGTATATCCAATATTCTCTTCGTTAAAGTGTCAATAGTTTGAAGTACTTAGTATAGTCCTTTTCCACAAGGTTTTGAGACTGTCATTTTTGTTGAAGGAGACTGATCTTTCCTTTGCTTTTAAAGAAGTCACTGACTGTTTTAAAAAATGGCCTATTTTTTATCGAAGAAGAAAATCTTGAGCTCTAACATATAATGAGACTGAAACAGTGTATGTAACAAGAGTATACAAAAAAATACCAAACTCTGGAGTAGGACCTATGACATCTACATTTTTATAAATCTGATGGGGCATCACTGTTTGGGCCTAGAAGATGGTATACGCAAATGAAAGAGGTAAGGTGGTGGCCTTTGAACATTTTAGGTAATAACTGAAATTATGAATGATACCATTTTATTGTTATTGACTAATATTAGATAAACCACTACCAGGACTCTGAAAAAATGTTAGAAAAACAGGAAAACTTGAAAACACTATTTTACAACAGTTTTGATCAAGATTTTCCCTAGGGTATAAACATTATTGGAAGAAAAGGCATTAGCAAATACCCAAAGACTTCCCCATCAAGTGTGAGATTTCTGGAATATTTACATTAGTAACATTTTACCACTACCAATTTAACCCAAGGAAGGCTGAGCATCTCTTCTGATTTGACAATTCTTCCCATGCAACTATCAAACAAATGTAATTAGATACTCCCAGCACCTTTTTTTTTAAGAAGTGAAAGAACAAATATTTGTGGTTTTCTAGGAACCCTCTGATATAGTCTGATAGTTTTAGATATAAAAATATCCTAAAATTTTTATCTTATTTTTTATATAAGACCTGATTTTTGACAGGTAGAAATCAAAAAAGTTTTCAGGAGAGACTTGGACATTTGGTTTAGATAGGATCATGGGTACCTGAAAAACAGTACTTAGGTTAAGCATTTAATTAAAGTGATAATAAAGCACTAAAAAAAAATAGATGATAATAGGATTGTAAAGAACCTTAGTTCTTCGATAAGTGATAACTTTATTTTTTGTTCTTTTTAAAATTTATTTATTTATTATTATTTTGGGGGGGGCAAAGGGAGAAGGAGAGAGAGAATCTTAAGCAGGCTCCACGCCTAGTGCAGAGCCCTACCATGGGCTTGATCTCATGATCCTGAAATCATGACGTGAGTAGAAATCAAGAGCGGACACTTAGCCAACTGAGCCACCCAGGTGCCCCTTTAGTTTTTTGTTCTTTCCCCCTCATTAAATAATCGAGGCTACAATAAAGTTAATATAAAGCACAGAAATTATTCTGACAAAACACAAAATTTTACAACATAGGCAGATTACACATAAGGTGAAGAATTACCTTTCAGATTGTAAGTGAAGGTATTAATAAGCAAACCAAGGAAACAAGCCAATCAGGATTGAACAAACTGCTAAAATTTTAACACATTTCATCGTTTTTCCTCAGACTCAAGTGTTATAATCCAAGATAAATAAATTCACATACAAGTTTTGCTCTTTATTATACTTTTTCAGATTTTAGAAGTGACACATTACTTTAAGATAGCACTTAGGAAATCTACCAGGTAAAAACTAATTTCATAATTATTTTAAGATATTATTATTGTCAATATGCAAATGTATTCATCATTACTCTCTCTCTCTTTTTCAAGACTTATTTATTTTTATTTGAGAGAGATAGAGAGAGTACACGGGGTGGGGGAGAGGGGAGAGAGAGTCCTAAGCAGAGTCTACCCTGAACTTGGAGTCTGACGCAGACACTGAGATCATGACCTGAGAGAAAAACCAAGAGTCCGACGCCCAACTGACTGTACCACCCAGGCACCCCTCATCATCACTCTCTTCAGATAAATTTTAAAAATCATCAGTTTTTGGGCCTCTGGGTGGCTCAGCCAGTTAGGCATCTGCCTTTGGCTCAGGTCATGATCCCAGTGTCCTGGAATCGAGCCCTGCATCAGGCTCCCTGCTCAGTGGGGAGTCTGCCTGTCCTTCTCCATCTGTCTCTCCCCAGCTTATGCTCTCTTTCGCTCTCTCTCTCAAATAAATAAATAATTTTTTTTAAATCATAAGTTTTTATTTCTAACATGGTAAATATTGGTAACTACACACAAATACAAGCTCTTGGGGATCCTCAATAATTCCTAAGAATGTAAAGGCATGCAAAGACTAAAAAGTTTGAGAACTCTTGATTTGGACAAATTACTTTTTCCTTAAAAAAAAAGAAGTTGTGTTCTTACTATATTGTGTGATCTCAACTATTCATATCAATTATAAGTTTTAACAAAAGTAACTAACATCTATTTCACAGAGAAAACCAGGTGGGTTCAAAAGTGGATAATAGAGAACTGTCTTACTTACACAAGTATTTTAACAGATTAACAAAGTTTGTGAAAATAGATATATAATAAATTTTTTGGTAGTCACACATCCCTTTTACACTTTCTTGAAATAGCAAATATGAACATTCATTATCATCACCCCAAGATATGGCCTCTGTATAGCACAGAAAAATAAGTAAATATGTAAACTTTAAGTTTTGAGTAATAATCAACGGTTTTGATGTTTCAATATTCTATTTTACATATTAATTAGGTGTCTAATGATTATTCATTAATTAATTCAATTTAATGTTAATACAGAGTTTTAAGATTTTGGAAAATATCTTCAAGTTGACATACTACAGAATATGACTACTTTTGAAATCAAAAGTTTCAGAACAATGATTCAATTTAATTGAATACAAATTTATATTTTAACAATCTTAAACATTATGTTGGAATAAAGTTAACTTCATCAGTAAAAAAAATAAAACTTGATTAAAAAAAAGCAAGCCCAAGTAGAATAAAACGTATGCCTGCATTGTACTTAAAATAGAGAAAACTTGAAAAACATGTCAGAGGAGAGGCATGGTTTGTTTTTATTAAGCAAAATTATTAAACCGGTCTTGCTTGCCAAAGTTTACCAAATTCACATACTTTAGGCATACCTTAAGTATATGAACTTGGATTCTTAAAAGATTTCTGGGTTACTCTTTGTAAGAAGACTTTTATTTAAGTCAAGCACATTTAAATATTAGAAGTTAAATCATCTTACTCTCTAGGAATTTTAGGTAATGTATGTATTCACTTATATCTATTAACTAATTAGAGAATGTGAAAATTAAAACTTAAGAGAGTTTAATAATAAAGATATTTAATAATATAATTATTGCTAGCATTGCTATAAAAGCTAATATTAATGTACTTACCATAATCAGTAACTGTTCTAATCACAATATGAAATATCTGATTTATTTATCACAACACTAGTATACCAAAATATAATATGTAGATATTATCTTCATTTTATAGGTGAGAAGACCAGGACACGCAGAGGTTAAGTGTCATACAGTAAGTAAGCAATTGAGCCAAGATTAAGGTACCTATTTTAAGGTCACATAGCCAGTAATTGTGAGGCTGGAATTTCACTTTGGGTTTGTGTGATATCCAAAGTTCATGCTCTTTCTTCTTCCTCATGTTGTTTCCTGGTGCTTTAAAAAACAAATAAGTGATTGACTGATTACACTTAGCATAATCTCCTCCAGTCCCGTCCATGTTGCTGCAAATGTTGGGTAATCGTTCTTTCTGATGACTGAGTAATATTCCATTGTACATATGGACCACATCCTCTTAATCCAATCATCTGTTAAAGGGCATCTCGGCTCCTCCCACAATTTAGCTATTGTGGACAATGCTGCTATGAACATTGGGGTGCATATGGTCCTTCTCTTTGCTACGTCTGTATCTTTGGGGTAAATACACAGTAGTGCAATTGCTGGATCATAGGGTAGCTCTATTTTTAACTTTTTAAGGGACCTCCACACTGTTTTCCAAAGTGGATGTACCAACTTGCATTCCCACCAACAGTGTAAGAGGGATCCCTTTTCTCCACATCCTCTCCAACATTTGTTGTTTCCTGCCTTGTCAATTTTTGCCATTCTAACTGGCGTAGGGTGGTATCTTAGTGTGGTTTTGATTTGAATTTCCCTGATGGCTAATGTTTTTGAACATTTTTTCATGTGTCTGTTAGCCATTTGTATGTCTTCATTGGAAAAGTGTCTGTTCATCTCTTCTGCCCATTTTTTGATTTGATTATTTGTTTTTCGTGTATTGAGTTTGAGAAGTTCTTTGTAGATCTTGGATACCAGTCTTTTATCTGTAGTGTCATTTGCAAATATCTTCTCCCATTCCGTGGGCTCCCTTTTAGTTTTTTTGACTGTTTCCTTGGCTGTGCAGAAGCTTTTTATCTTGATGAAGTCCCACAAGTTCATTTTTTCTTTTGCTTCTCTTGCCTTTGGAGATGTGTCATGCAAAAAGTTGCTGAGGCCGATGTCAAAGAGGTTACAGCCTATGTTCTCCTCTAGGATTTTGATGGATTCCTGTCTCACATCGAGGTCTTTCATCCATCTGGAGTTTATCTTTGTGTATGGTGTGAGATAGTGGTCAAGTTTCATTCTTTTGCATGTAGCTGTCCAATTTTCCCAGCACCATTTATTGAAGAGACTGTCTTTTTTCCACTGGATGTTTTTTCCTGCTTTGTCAAAGATTAGTTGCCCATAGGGGCGCCTGGGTGGCACAGCGGTTAAGCGTCTGCCTTAGGCTCAGGGCGTGATCCTGACGTTATGGGATCAAGCCCCACATCAGGCTCCTCTGCTATGAGCCTGCTTCTTCCTCTCCCACTCCTCCTGCTTGTGTTCCCTCTCTCGCTGGCTGTCTCTATCTCTGTCGAATAAATAAATAAAATCTTAAAAAAAAAAAAAGATTAGTTGCCCATAGAGCTGAGGGTCCGTTTCTGGGTCCTCTATTCTGTTCCATTGGTCTATGTGTCTGTTTTTGTGCCAGTGCCATGCTGTCTTGGTGATCACCACTTTGTAATATAGCTTGAAATCAGGCAACGTGATGCCCCCAGCTTTGTTTTTCCTTTTCAACAATTCCTTGGCGATTCAGGGCCTTTTCTGGTTCCACACAAATTTAAGGGCTGTTTATCCCAGTTCTTTGAAAATGTCATTGGTATTTTGACTGGGATGGCATTGAAAGTATAGATTTCTCTGGGTAGCATAGACATTTTAACTATGTTTATTCTTCTGATCCATGAGCATGGAATATTTTTCCATCTTTTTGTATCTTCTTCAATGTCTTTCAAGAGTGATCTGTAGTTTCTAGAATATAGATCCTTTAAGTCTCTGGTTAAGTTAATTCCAAGATAACATATGATTTTTGATGCTATTGTAAATGATATCGATTCCCTAGTTTCTCTTTCTTCAGTCTCATTGTTTGTGTATAGAAATGCAGTTGATTTCTGAGCATTGATTTTGTGTCCCTCATTTATGGAACATAAGAAATAGCAGGAAGATTGGTAGGAGAAGGAAGGGAAGAATGAAGGGGGGGTTAACAGAAGGGGGAATGAACCATGAAAGACTATGGACTCTGGGAAACAATCTGAGGGCTTCAGAGGAGAGGGGGGTGGGGGATTGGGATAGGCCAGTGATGGGTATTAAGGAGGGCACACATTGCATGGAGCACTGGGTGTTATATGCAAATAATGAATCATGGAAGACTATATCAAAAACAAAGGATGTACTGTATGGTGACTAACATAATAAAAAATTATTATCAAACAAACAGCTGAAACCCTGTACATACAAAACTATAATATGAAGCCAAGAATGATAGGACCTGAAAGTGTTATAAGTTGCTATTGGATGGAGTTCAGAGGAGGACTGGGCAGATTCGGCTATCTTTAGTGGTGGCATTGACCTTTTAACTCAATCTCAGTGAGCCCGATTTAGCAGAGTAACACACGTCTTACATTATTTCAATAAGTGCATCCATGATGTTCCCTAGAAATTCTGTAATTCTTTTGTAAGGATCTTAAGCCTGGAAAATGAACTGTAAATAGGAGATGAAGACCCAAAGAAAAAGACAGGTATCCCCCACTTTTTGAAAGTCTGTGCTCTGTAACTTCATGTGTATGAAAAACCTACATTATTAATACCTGTTTCCATGAAATGAAAGAAGTCTGAAGAGAATTTTCACTTTTATGAAATGAGGTGAAAAGGGAAAATAACGTTCAGTGTTTGTTTTGCAGAGAGCTGTTATCAAGGCAGCGCAAACCCACGCAGCTAGAGTGGCGCTGCCAAACTCCTTCCCTGGGAACTACACTCAGCATCTCAGCATCAAGCCCCATAGCTTTGAGCTGTTTCTGTGAGCATCTGTGCTTTATCTTGATTGATTTTGTTTATCCAGTCTTAAGGTATCAGAAAAGCCTAAGAGAGGTTATTTTTTGGCTCTAGGAATGCTCAAAAAATTTCCATTGTAAACTCACAGTAATTGCTTCTTTGCTTTACGCCACTTTGGTTTATGAAAGTTTTCATAGGAATGCTCTACTTTGAGATGGCCAGGAAACCTGGAAAGTCACATGCACCTCAATTTATGCAAAAAAAAAAAAAAATGAGGAAAACAATGTTTTTCCATGAAAGGGAAGAGGAAGACAAGCATTTGTGACAGAAGAGGGTGGAAAGGGGAAGCACACTTACACATGCATCACATTATCTAATTTTCATGAGCAAGGGGGAGGAAACAAAGGTATCTACCAACATTATGAGAAAATACAGAGGCTTCCTTCATCTAAGCCTAAAATGTGTTCCAGGGAAAGCGTCTTGAGTGTCTAAGCTAAAGTTATATCCAGGATAAGACCTGGCAGGTCTCACCATGAAAGTAACTGCTGAGAAACTCATCATGACATTTGTGTATCAGCAAGATGAGAAATGCTCACTGTGGGATTTGATTCCAAGAGGCAGAGCATGCCTGAATTTTTGTTTTAGTCATTTTACACATACCTCAGATCTACCGTTTGTTAATATTGTTTTCTCTTCATTAACCTTTTTGAACCACTGCATAGACACTTGCCAGTGGAGGGTCAGGCCACCTGGGAATATCTGTCATCAACTGAATGCCTACTAAGGGCCAAGAGCTTTAAAAAATAGTGTGTGTGTGTGTGTGTGTGTGTGTGTGTGTGTGTGACTACCTACATGGATACCACTTCACAGATAAAGAAACTCAGATTAAAATAAATTAAGTAACATTTAATTTCCAAAAGCTAAAAAGGGGCAGGAGTAGGATTAGAACAAATATCTGTCAATTCCAAAATTCATTCTCTGTGTAAAACTGAATGCAAGGAAATACTTTATTCCCCCAAGTGTTGAACAGGGGCTCAGGCCAACCAAAATGTCATTTCTTTCTTCGCCTTGCCAACTGCAAAATAAAGTAGACTGCAAGCCCCAGGCATCTCAGACGTGAGTTACATAATCCATAAACCATATTTAATCATGATAAATGTGGGTAATATATTTCTTGGATATTCTCTCATTTATTTAGTGTTTATTAGTCATTCTTCAATCTAGCAATTAGAATCTGGGAAGCTGGAAACCTCAATATGATTTGCTTTGCTAAGTCATTTTTAGCCTACACCTGTAGTACACAGTTTAAGATCTAGTTCAGAAATAAAAACCATTCACATACCAATGTGAAATTTTATACTGACCAACCTTGAAATAAATACATGTGTTGAATTATTGAAAGGGTCCAAAATTCAGAAAAGGTAATTCACGTTGACGTCTAAAGCTCAGATCTTAAATGTTTTACAGGTTTGTTTCATTTTAATGACTACTAAAAAAGGAAGCATTGGCAGAAAGAGTTCATTTTACTCCATTTCAGGTTCCTTGTCTATAATATTCAGTAATAGGTGTAAAATTAGAAAAATATTGGCTTGTTTTAAGGGTAAGGTCTTATACTTCATGTATATGAACAAATCTGTAATCTATTTCATAATAATTTACTATAACCCTGCATATTACTAGCTTACATTTGTTATTATGATTCCCAAAATGATTTTATATTTGACTTTAACCCTATTATTGTGATAGCTTTTACTATTTTATGTAAAACAGGTTTCAAACCTTGTGGGATATGGTTAACTATAATCACAGAAAATACTTTGTTTTTTGAAAAAAATAAAATTATGGTCCTCTGATTACTAAATGTTAATAATTTTTTCTTAAACATAATAAGGAATTTTTATTAGTATTTTTTCTTTTTATTTGAGCTTTCATAATTTTGCATCTGCAGTAATAATATTAATATCCATTATTAGTGTAATATTTCAAAAATCCTGCTTTTACTCATAAAAACCAACCTTTCAAAAGAAAGTTGATACCATTTTGGGTAAGTAAAATTTTCTGAATTAGACATGAAAAAAAGAAGGAAAAGTTTAGTATATGCTTGTTCTTGTATTCCTAAACATTTTAGCTAGTTCACACGTTCAGAAAAAAAAATCTTCAGTGTTCTATTTAAGAACAAAACAAAAACAATTAGAATATGAGGGGAGTCAGTGCCTCATAGTAAATGGATATCAGAGTTTCTTTGGATCAAGTAGAGCGTGATTTTCATGGAGCCGCTTATTTATTGTTAAGCATTTTCTGAGTTCCCTTCTCACCAGATGATGACAATCTTTTCAGCTTCTCACATTTCTGAGGGAAATCACATTCAAGACATTTCATATAGGACACTTGTGACAAGGCCTTATGAATTTGAAATGCAGGAATTGGGAGTATCTTTCAAAATAACTTTTGATTTTTTTTTTTTTTAACTGGAAGTCCTCAGAGAAATTAGTTTTTGACTTATGGGACTACCTGCTAAACTTTATCAATCTGTGAGTTCTTGTGCCTCCAGAATTCTGGTACTTTAGTGTTAAAGGTTGGGTATTCTCTTGGTTAATTTATATTTTATTTTATTTTCCATATTTAGCAAACAAAAATTTTAACTCTTCTCAAATGTATAGCTGGACACGAATCATCTAAATAATTAACACCTGCTATTAGCTATTGGTCCCCTTACCATGAGGAATTTGGAAATTGGTTCTTAAGTGTCATTTTGTAAAGTCCATGTTATACTTTTTAGCTTAAAACTAGAATCAAGCTGAGTAATGATTATTTGGTCTCTTTTTCTCATTTCAGATAACTCTGACATGAGTTTTCTCATAAATAACAGAAGACTATAACGCTTTATTTTAATTATTGTATATTTTCAGTTTATAATTTCTATATGATCATATTTTATCATATCTCTAGTGAAATTCTTCATTTTATCTTTTTGTTAGTGTTTTCATTATTTTTCTAGAACATTTTCATAGCAGTTACTTTAAAGCTTTCTGCTAAGTAACTAAAATTTGGATTACTAGAGGATTTTTTTTTTAATTGTTTAGGGTTTTTCTGTTGTTTTCAGCCACATGGTCCTGACTTGGAATGACCAGTTATGTTTGACTGAATGACGGATACTGTACAGATTCTGGATGACGTTATCTTTCTCTAGAGAAGGTCTACCCTTTCCATTAGGTAAAGACAGTGGCTCATTAATCCATCAGAGATTCTACTGCATAGAGGCTCGTTGTAGCCCTAGTAAGCCCAGCCTCTTCCTTCCTTCCTTCCTTCCTTCCTTCCTTGCTTCCTTCCATCCTTCTTTCTTTCTTTCTTTTTTCTTTCTTTCTTTCTTTCTTCTTTTCTTTTCTTTTCTTTTCTTCTCCTTCCTTCCTTCCTTCCTTCCTTCCTTCCTTCCTTCCTTCCTTCCAAAGACCAGTCAGACCACCCCATCCCCCCAGGATTTTCAACTGAGAGTTCAATCAGTTTTCTTGGACCTTACTTCTATTTTAACTTACCTCCTGGAAAAATCTGGTCAACTTTTCAGACGTTTTTCACTTAAGTTTTTACTTTCCTATTCCACACAGAGACTGGCCACACATATGAGGCTTCCAAAAATTTCCACCAAAAGCTTTTTTGGTTTCTTCTTGCAATGGTCCTTCATCAGTATAAATATCCAATTCCAGCCTTCTGTCTTTGCTTCAAATTTTTGCATAACAAATGACCACAAATTTAGCAGCTTAACACAGCACCCACTCATTAGGTAATATTTCTGTAGGTCAAATGTTGGGGCATGGCATGACTGAGTTCTCTGCTCATGCTTTTACCAGACTGACATCAAGGTGTCAGCTGGGTTGTGTGCTCATCTGGAAGGTTGACTGAAGAACAATCAACTTTCATTCAGGCTATTGGCAGAATCTTGTTCCTTGCAGCTATAAGACTAAGGTCCCATCTTTTTGCTATATGCTAGCCAGTGGTTACTCTTAGCTCTTAAGGACTGCCTGCTATGCCTTGCTATGTGGCCTCCTCCATTTTCAAACCCAGCAAAGGAGAATCTTCCTCATTACCTCTCATATCTGGAATCTCTCACAAGGAAGAGCCCCGTCCCCTTTAAGGTCTCATCTGATTAGATCAGGTCCATCAAGGATAATCTCCCTTTCCTAAAGTCAGCTGTGCCATTTAGCATAACCTAACCACAGGAGTGACATCCAAGGTCCCTCTCACACTCACGATTGACAAATGCTCCAGGATAAAAATGACTGTAGCAGTAAACTTACCTTTTCAAGGTTCTCTCTTTGGAGTTTTAGCTCCTCTGATTCTTATTGCCTAAAGAGCTCTCTGAACTTTCCATTTTATCCAGATTTTCTGGTTGTTCTAGGTGGAGTATTGCAAGCTACTCCATTCTACTTGAAAGCAGACATCCTTATTAGGTCTTTAAAATCCTTGAGTTAGAAATTTCTAATTACAATGATAATAGTGAGCCATGACTTAATTCTTTATATAATCTCACAGTTGACTAAACAAAAAGTGATTTCATGAAGATGATGTCTCTCGATTACTTGGCTTGTTAATTTGCTCTGTAGAACTCATCATATCAGAATGCTGTTTTTTTGTTTTGTACTTTTTGTTGTTTTTTTTTGTTTTTGTTTTTTAATATGGAACTCTTCATGAATTTGTGTGTTATCCTTGTGCAAGGGCCAGGCTAATCTCTGTATCAGAATGCTGGTTTTGTTAGATAATGGTTGTCCTGGGTTTTAATTCATTTATTTTTATATAGATTTGTAATATTTCTAATAAATATTTATAATCAGATACATACATAAAAATGATGTTGGGATTTTGAGACTCTGGGATTTTGAAAAATATTCAGTTTCAACAAATTAGATTGAAGCATCTATTAATAATAAAAATATTTCTAATTGTATTTAGAAATAAGGGAACTATTCAAAAAAAGATGAGGACACACTGAGATAAATGAATTCCCTGAACAAACTCAGTCAATAGGATAATTAATGTATTTTTAGAAAACGTGCAAAATTCCACAGCTATTCTGCACTAAGAAAACATTAATTCTTGCATTCCTCTAGATTTTGAGGGAGGACATTTTAGTATTGCTACTGTAACCTATAACATATATCAACTAGAAATATAAATTCCTTGGAGCTTATTTTAAAGTTTTTAAGTTGCTAGGCCTAACCAAATTGACACATTATTTCACCCCAAACTTCATATCACTAATCTGAGAAGAAATAGAAAAAAAGAATAATTAAAAAAATTAAATTCCTTTTCTAGCTCAGTTGAGTTAGGTACATTATGTATAAGTTTCTGATCTTTTTTATTGCATTTAACTCTTCATAGAAAATATGGCAAATGCTTACATGCAGCTGGGCAAGTACCAATAATCAGTACATTATTATTTAATCCTGATAGCACTTGAACACTCTGTAGAAGCAACACTTACACACATGAAAAAAAGTTTAAAGATATTTTATAAATCTTAATGTAAAGCATTTAAAAGACAATGCTATAAGATGGTATATGTGAAAAATGTCCATATTCTCATTCATTACAAATCATGGTATAAAAATAGTATTTATTAAGTACCACCGGCACATACTACTCTAGGTATTTTCGGCAGTGCATTCTTAAGACGAATGATATTTTCTTAGCTTCAGATCTCAAAAAAGATTTCATTTTGAATTTTGTTTTACAGAGCTTCTTAATCTTTGTTTTATGGATGACCTTTGCAATGTAAAAATCTTAAAATTATCCAATCCTTTTCCTCTTACCCTCCACTAAAATCTTCACAAAGATGAGAGCCTTTCTTTACTTTTCATAAGAACGCAATAAAAACTATCCTCATGAATGCAGATTATGCTTTAAATTTATTTGAGGGGAAAAAAGTATAGGTATTATGTTTTGTAAATGTAAGAACACATTTGAAAGATTTGGTAAGAGATCATTCAGATGACAGGTTGTGGTTAAAAGGAAATGTTAGCATTCACATGCCTATTAATCACATGCCTATTAAAAATATATATGTATATATGAATACATATATGACAAAGATAAGGGAAATATTGATGAATAATAAAAATGTCTCATATTCACAATTAATATGTGTTTTCACTGCAATAATTATCTTCAGGCTCTCCTTTGTGTTATTCTTAACTTCATGGGATTCTTCAATATTGCAAGGATCAGAGAACAAAACAGTTTATTACATTTGCTCTCTTTGGAGCATTAGAGTATAATGGACTGAGAGCATGAGCTATAGAGACATTAAATTTGTTTTCTTATTTGTCTGTACCTGAAAAGATAGGAAGAAGTAAGACCCACTTTGCAGGGCTATGAAGATTCCAAATCACTTAAGCAAAACAACTGGCTAAAGGTATGAGAATGCATTCTCAAAATATAGCCCAAAGCAATTATTATTTAACTGAAAATTTCAGTAAATGAAAATTTCAGGAAAGCAGCTTCAGTTCAAGTTTAAAGCTATCACCATTCGTTGGACAGTGAGATTTATATCTTTATAACATAAATATTCATAAAAGTTTACTTATTTTCAAAAACTGTTTTAGGTATCTCACTGCAATAATTCCAGGAAACTGAATGTGTTTCTGAGCATCTGAGGGTATTTGTAAATGGTCTCACTTTCCTTGGTACTAAGTGGTAGAGTCCCTAGTGCTTACTACTACTTAACCACAATTTTCATTGCTGTGCTTGCATTGATTTATTTAGTACAATGTTTTGAGACCGAATTCCAATATTTCTGAATTCTTAATAGCTCTAAGGGTAGAAATTGTAAACTTTTGGTAGTGGACTCCCCCTTGTTTCTGGAAGCTAACACATTTAAGAATCTTCACAGTCATGCACATGTAAGGTAAATACCAAAAATATAAGTCCATTTTTCTATAGAGACAAACAAATTGAGAATAATCCAAAAGAAAATGTTTCAGGCTGAGATGCCAAATATAATCTGTTTCATAATGGAATTGCTTTAGAGAGGGATATCTCTGTAGAGATAATTAATATATTATCTGAGGTCTTGACTATATGTGGATTCCAGGCACTTAGGAAAGAGAGACTTGAAGGAGAGTTAAGCTTAAGACCTGAGCTCTAGGACCACGGTGACAAATCTGGGCAAAGGGGAAGGACAACCATTAGGAACATGTAGTAAGGGGAGATCTTTCAGAATTGAGGATTAATTTTGAATTTTTATTTTTATTAATATGTTATTTCTAAACTCTTCGAATGTTCAATTAAAAAATATCAGATGAGTGGTAATTTAAAGAATAAAGGGAGAGGTTGTATTTTGTAGTGGAAGTGAGTCCAAGAGACCCACAACTTTTTGGAGTCATAGGTATCCACTGATCAAAGAAGATGAGCAGTAAATATCACAAGCACTGGTGGAACGGACTAGATTCCTTGTAGTCAAGATACAAGATCCAGATGAATAATGTTTAAATTTAAGTGTAGATTGAAGGGTGAGATTAAACTTTCAGATAGCATAGTCGCAGTAGGTTCTGCTGGAAACAAGAAACTTAGTAAAGTCTTGAATGAGGGAAGAGAGCAAGTGTAGGGATGTCCGGGGGAAGGAACATTTGATACAGAGTAAACAGCAAGTACAAAGGCCCAGAGATGGGAATATGCCTGTTGTATTTAAAAAATTACAGGGAAGCATGAGTGACTGCCTGGAGTGATTCAAGGGAGAAGTTACAGAGGTCTTTAGAGCCTTATAGATTATTGTGAAGATTCTGGCTTTTACAGTGAGAATGTTGGGAAGCAAAAACTGAAGAATAACTAGAATGGATAAAACAAAAAACAAAACAAACAAACAAACAAACCTGCTCTAACTGCTGCTCTGAGAGTTAGGGCAGAATCAGAAAGACCATTTAAGGATGTGGGAATTGAGAGAAATAGATTCCGACATTTTTTTGACTGAGCAACCGGAAGAACAAAGGTGCCATTTACTGAGATGAGGAAGCTTGAGAGAGAAGCAGGTGGTTGTGCAGGGTGAGAGGGAGGGAAGTCTACCAGCAAATTGGTTTTGAATATCATAAGTTTGAGACCAAGTAAAGATAACAAAAAGACAGTTGTATGGACAACCTTGGAGTTCAAGAGGGAAAAACCCTATATTGGATATAATATATATCTTTAATATCCCACTACTCACCTTCATCTTATGAGAAAACTTTCATCCCAAGTGCTAGGTGCAGATGTTCAGGTATGGATGGGTGTAGAAATATTTTAAATGTGGAAATATTGCTTTGGAGTGGCACACTATGGATGTTCTTAGCAGAATGTAAGCAGATCCATAGAGGAGTGCTGGCCAAAAAAATCCCAGACAACAGGGTCCACCTTTTCAGGTAGCCCTGCTTTGTTCCTAAAACCAGCCTTCCCTTCTTCCCATATGGAGTTCTATGTCTCCTCTCTCCCCATTTCCTTCCAGAGCCTTTTGTTTTAGGAGGCCACATTTCAACATTGATTTGTAGTTATACGTTTACAGGTCTCAAGATTGGAGTCATGTTGATTATTTTTTATACTTTTTGTTTCCAGTACAGTGCCTGATACATTGTAGCTACTCAATATCTATTTATTGAACACATAATTGAGTGAAGCTTTTCCTGTGTCCAGAAACTAGGATTTTAAACTGCTGGATATTTCCAGTTGTATGTCCTATAGTCACCTCAAACATAATATGTTCAAAACAGGATTGATTTCCGGGGAACCTGGGTGGCTCAGTCGTTAAGCGTCTTCCTTTGGCTCAGGGAGTGATCCCGGGGTCCTGGGATTGAGCCCTGCGTTGGGCTTCTCCACTGGGAGCCTGCTTCTTCCTCTCCCACTCCCCCTGCTTGTGTTCCCTCTCTCTCTCGCTGGCTGTCTCTCTCTGTCAAATAAATAAATAATTAAAAAAATCTGAAAAAACAAAGACAAAAAACCAGGATTGATTTCCTTATCCTGAAAACCTGCCTTGTATCCTGCATTTTTAGTGTCAGTTAGGAACATAACTTTGCAAAAAGATGTATTGAAACAGAAATTTCCAACCTCGACTTTCTGACTCAAGTCTTATGCTACATTGCCCCGTGTCCTACTAATTCAATCTCTGAAGTGTCTTTGGAATTAGTTCTTTTATTCACATCTCTACTCCCTATGGCATACCCTGTATGCTTTACTACTTTTCTCATTTTCCCCACAACGTTCCCCCCATATCACAACTAATTACAATCCTTGAAGTCCCACCTTAAACCCACGTGTGGCAAGCAGTTGTCCTCACTCCCTCCGTCCGCATAGTTTTTTCTCCGCCAGCACAGTGTACCTCTATAGCTTATTTGGTGTTATAGAAGGGAAATGGACACATTTATTTCACATTAGCTTGTGGTTTCCTCGTCTTTGAACCCCAACAAAGACCCATTGCCTTTCACAAAGAAGACACTCAGTAAATAATTGTTGAATTGAATGAGTGTGTATGCATCCTGTTCTACTGATTCTCTGACATAAGAATTTTTTTCAGTGGAGAAGTAACTGCAACTCATCAAAAGTCATTCTCTTTGATATGTTTGCTTTTCACTTATGTTAACCCTTACTATTCAGTAGCAGGATACATTTAAAAGGCACTTTTAAAAACAATATTTTCCACATTGAGAAAAAAATGTTCAATCATTCAGTATAAACTACTTCCTCACTTGCAGGAAGTCTAATTGGAGATGATTTTGTCAGGCCGGCGCACCAATGTATTAAAGTGCTACACAGAAGTGCTAGTCCTTTGCATTCTAAAGATTTTGTGGCATGCTCTCTGTCTGATTGAGGAAACACGGTATTTTAAATTTTTATTTAAGTGCAGTTAACAGATATTTTGATAATGCACTAGAAGTAGAATTGTGCACATAAATATTTCACTGTGCATTGATTATATTTATCACCCTTTTAGAGCATAATAGGCAAATATGCTGTCAAGATATTCTTGAGAGTAGAGAAAATTGAGTCTGTTGTTTTTCTAGAGAAGTGAATAGTCATTGTATCACCTCAAAAATGAGGATTTATAGCTATATGTTTACAAATTAGAGGGAAAATTTATAGGAAAATAATTTGACTTGTCAACACTAACACAGAAAGCAACAGAATGCTTGAAGTGGCATGCTGAAATCAGGTCAACCACAAATCTTTAGGTTGAAGTGAAATTCTATGGATTTCACGTAGGATGGATGGTCACGTAGGCTATGAATCTTTTTCACTCCTGCGAAAGAAGTACTATTCTGAATAAAGGATCTAATGCAGCAGTTACCTATTGACTATGAGTTTTATGTGATAAAAGTATATTATAAACTTTGTGAATTCTAGAATTCCGGGTCCCATCGTATTCATGGTCATATTCAAATACGTGTGCAGATACCTATATCTAATGATATTTCTGATACTTAAATTCCGAAACTCTTCTCTTTTCTCTCCAATTCTGTATTGCTTTGGAGTCTGACTTTGTGTAAAATGAGTACCTGAAAGGATAGCTGAATGTAAATAAATAATAATAAAACGCCTTTTTCAATATCTCCTAATCAATGCAGATCTTCTTATTTTCTAGTCTCTAATTACTTTTATTATGTAGGTAATCTTAGTGTCTCATAAAATGTCTTTTCCTACTCCAACTATTCTTTCTTCTTTCTCTGGCCTATTATCTGCTTCTGTATCATAATATTCTGACAAAGACACACTTTATAAAAGAGAAGATGGCAGGGAGAAACTAAATAGAGAAACAGTACATTCTCTTCAGTTAATGAGGTAGAAAGACTGGGAAATTTATGAGTTAATATTTTCACCCATTTATCCTGGTCAATCTTCACAGATGACTTCAAAGGCAAATCCAATATTTAAATGGGACTTTCAGATGATCCTTTTATTGACGATCTATCATGCACTGACTCCCTTTTTTTTCTCTTTTACTGGGGGTAGAGGAGGAGGTCTTGGTGAGTGCTGTGTAATTTAGCTGGAAAAACTCCAGAAACACTACCAAGCAGAGCTATACGGAGTTCATCACAGTCCTGCCACTCTCCCTCTGGGCTGGGGGAAGGGGACTTATAATTTATTTCCTCCACTTCTCAGGTATCACCGAACGGTACTTTGAGAAAGAAATTTTGTTTACTTCATAACAATATGAATAGCTGTTAACCACTGAAATATCTTCTTTGCCAAAACCAGTGCAAATGTGTGTACGGTTCTGCCCCAGCTGAGCTCTGAATGGATAGCCAAGTGAGCACGGTGATTCTTCTTAGCGCCTTTCCTAACCTGTAACTAGTGGAGTCCAGTGATTTAGACCAGGAAGCTTGTTTATTTCAGTCATCTGGGATCTTTCACCTTTTAGTTTGTTTAATGTTTAAAGACAAACATATCCCGTTTGGCTTATCAGATTCATCCCAGGATCTCAGTTTGAATTTCTTCGGTTGATCCGATTTCCCGATAGCTTCTAATTTGTCCTCATTTTCCTTTTCCGCTCTGATTGGTTTCGCCAATGGTGAAATTCTGGGAGATTTTTGAAAGACCCATGGATTCCAGTTGGGTTAAAGATTCTTTACTTTGTATCACTTCTGTGTTAACCTCCTTCTGAGCCTCCATGTCTTGTCCTACTGCCCCTTGTGGAACTGTCGGTTAGAGTTAATACAGCCAGTACAGGACAGAATACTTTCCCTAGTGTTAATGTACATTTATGAAGAGAGGTGTCTTCTAGTCTGTTACGTGCTTGTTCTAGTGAAGTGGTTGGCAAACTTTTTCTGTAAAAAGCCAGATAGTAAATATTTCAGACTTTGCAGGCCACATCTGTCTCTGTCCCAGCTTCTCAACGGTGGCCTTGTAGTATGAAGGTAGCCTTAGACAACGTGTAAATGAATGAGTGTGACTATGTCACCATAAAACTTCACTATGGACACTAGAATTTGAATTTCATATAATTTTCATGTGTCACCAAATATAATTCTTCTTTTAATATTTTTTCCTGGCCGCTTAAAAAAATAAAAACCATTCCTGTGAGGGTTTAAAAAAAGAGAAAAGCATGTAGCAAACCCCTAGGCCATACCTGGCTACCCCTGTTCTACTATAGTTCAGTTAATCTCTTTGCAGAAATAATATTTTTTTACCACTTTAATTCCTATTGTAAGACTTGAAAATGAATTAAAAATGGTGGTTTTTCTCTGCCTGTAGTTTTTCACATGTCTATTCAATGTCTGTAGTAATTCCAGGTAGAATTCAGCATCTAACTGACTTTGTAAAATATCATTCCTTGTCTGTTTTCTAAGTCCTTTATGCAAATAACTTGCACAAAAATTTCAAAATTTCTTTTAATTCTGTGTCCTCTGTAAGTATACCTCCTCTGCTGCCCCCCAACCCCCCAAGATTTGGTCTTATCCACATGGAGATAGGAAGAAGCCACTCACTTATCCATGCAAGGTGAACTTGGAACTCTTCTTACTTCTGATAAGGACTCCAATTTCTTAGGAAACTGGTTGTGGGGATGTGTGGGTGCATGTCAATGGGTAAGCAAAGATTATCTTCAATTCCAACACTTCTTAAGGGAATAGGTTTAGTTTTCTCAATGTAGTGGACTATGTAGGGCTACATTTATTTGGATTTATGGCTCATATAGTTACTTCTTTTTTTTTTTTAAGATTTTACCTATTTATTTATTTATCAGAGAGAGAGAGAGAAAGAGAGTGAGAGCGAGTGTACAAGCAGAGGGAGCAGCAGGCAGAGGAAGAAGCAGGCTCCCTGCCAAACAAGGAACCTGTGTGGGACTCGATCCCAGTACCCTGGGATTGTGACCTGAGCCAAAAGCAGGTGCTTAACCAACTGAGCCACCCAGGCCTCCCTCATATATTCACTTCTAAATAGATATTTTTCTCAACTTTGCATCCCTAACTTCACTGTATTATATCATCTTCATAATGGTTCTTTGACTTTATAATTTAGATAAACTTGATTGTATCATCATTCTAAATCCCTAGTAATACTGATTTTTATCCCAGGATTATTTTGAAATCTTGGATGTGCCCTCTAAATGTGTCTTCTTTTTAAATCCTGGACCCATGTGTCTAGAGAATTTCAGTGTTTGAATGATAAAGCTCTATCTAATGAAAACTCAATAGTCAGAATTAATCCCTTTTTACTCTGGGTTTCAGTTACCTTTGCCACCCAGACATCAAAAAATATCCCTTTTTCTTCATGCTACTTTAGTGCATGTGGCTTTTCCCCTGCCCCATTTCCCCCAGGCTTATTACATGTATCTACTTGGCCTCTCCTGCCAAGTTTTTCTTCTCCCATTTCTCACATCCTCCTCTGCACAGTATCGGATTCTGCAGCCTAAATGAACTGAATTGCACAGGTGGGCTCTTTGGTGGGGAGAAGCTGAAGGAGCAGAGAGCATTATTTGTGATGGATATGTACATGAACATATGCATATGCACAAGATTCTAGGAGCATCCGCACATTGTTAATCTTTGAATTTACTACATTATCAAGAACTGAAGTGAGAACCCAACTGTTTCTTTCAAATAATAATTCAGATACATCTGTTTCTGTTCTTCAATTATATTTTCTTCCAAGTGATCATCTTTGACTTTAGAGAACATTTTGAAAAATTATTTCTTACTTCTCAGTTCAGAGGTATGTACTTTTGTTCAAGTAAATAACTTGTTTACTTGCTATCAAAATACAAACAGTAGGATGATTGCTTTATTTACTGCTTTAAGGTTTTCTTTTTCCAGTTAGAGCAAGAACATCGTGTGAATAAACTCGAAGAAACATTGAAATATTTGTATTTTCTTTTTGAAATGGAAGAACAGCTGATTAATGAGGAGTAGGATGAAATTAAAGTTAATATTCATCAAATATTAAATGAAATAGAAGGTTATGACATTGATGGGTCTGGAAAGACTCTGACAAATTGTCGACATTGTTAATTCAAACCTCACAGTACTTAGCTCACACACAATTTCTTCTCACACCTGATATAAGTGTCTGGAACAACTTTGTGGTGTTAAATATTAATGGCCTGTAAATATCAGGCAATTTATATGTGAAAAATGCACCATATTGCCAGCATTTTAGCCCATAAAATTTGTATTTTAAACTAGTGTGTCAGTCCTTAAAACTAGCATTTCAATATAGACGATTTTAATGAGGTGGCAAAAATTTTCTTGTATTGTCCAAGATAGGTCCTAGGTAATTTTTCAACCCTTCTCTCTGCAGACATCTCATGGGTAAATAATATGCAGTATTCATATATTCTCTTCCTGCCCATCTTACCCTGGGGCTCCTTCACCATCTTCAGCCACAAGCCCTTTCTCCCATGGCAATCAATCCATTCCCAGCCCATAACACTGCTCGTTGGTCTGCAGAATGAACTGTCAGACAAAGTTTTTCTAGTGTCCTTCTTCTTACATCTCTGCAAGTACAACATATGGTTATTTTCCACTTTTGCTTGATGTCTTCTAGGCAAACATTTTCTTAAGCAGGCAGGTCGGCACGGTGAAGTGCGGAAGAGCTGCCAAAGTAGCTGCAAAACTATCCTTCCTATTAAGCAGTTCTTTCTAGGTATTCTTTCCTTTTGCTCAGGATGACTTTATTAGGTGGGTGCTATTTAATCCCTGCTTCAAAATGAAGAAAAATGATGCTCAAAGGGATGATGATTCTGGTCCAATGTAATGTAATAATAAGTGAAGAATATTGGAAAACTTCATTGTAATTATAATCCTGCTCCATATCACAGGCTGAACTCATGTATTAACTTGATTCATGACCTTGCCCTAGTTCCTTAACTTTCTAATTTTCCAGTTACTGATTTGTTAAGTAAAGATAACAATATTTTTCCTCCTCACTTCACACAGGACCAAACTGACTCCAAAATGATGATATGTAAACATCTGTCAAATGTAAAATATTTGCACATGTGATCGCATAAGCCTCTCTTCCTCAATCTCTGTGCTTTCTTCACTTTTGCCTTTATCCACAGAACACACTATTTTTATTTATGTCTTAAACACAGAGAGAGAAGTATGATTTCTTACACATACCAAGGAAAGAAAGTCTTATATTTTGAATTTGAAATCATAGAAAATAATCTCTAGGACACTTCAAAGTACCAAGAAATCTCAGAATCCTTAGCAGGCTTCCTTTTCTAAATTAAAAATGATTTTATACCAGACACCAGAAATATGTAATGTCATTTGAAAATTTGGAAATAATCTGAATTACTTTACTGAATAATGGACAGTCTTCCACTGGATCTGGAACTAGAGATATAATTATTAATAAGTCTATGATAGGAAATGCACAATTACAAATTAATAAAATACATGCTAAAATTGAGTTCTGTGTTCACCAATGAAATAGATCCATTCAGTCCAGAGTATTTAGTATGGAATTTGGAGCAGATGAGGAAAGGAAATGGAAGGTGAAGATTTAAGTGTTGAGAAGAAGAATGGAGAATATATATATTTTTAAAGGTGACTTGTGACTTGTTCAAAGTAACATGGCAAAAAAGAAATTGAATGAATGAATAAGTAATTAAATGCTCTATGCTGATCAAATTAAATAACAGATTTTATTATTTTAAAAACCTGTTTAATTGGGATTTTACATCATTGAAAATTGAGACTGTTTACCAAATCCAAGGATTCATAGGTTTCAAGCAAACCATCAGATGATGACCTCCTGCCTTAATAGGGATATTTGAAGAAAAACTTTAACATTCATGTTTTTGAGAACTTTGCTGCTGAGTTCAAATCTGGCTATTTTCCAGGCCTAGGATGTTTCTGTTGGCTCTTCTAGGTCTGGCCCAGTTTCAGGGTGTGGATACACACTGGGCAGATGACTTCAACCCTCAGTTTAATATACCAATTTTAAGGATTGACAGTCAGTTGACCTGGAAGGTTTTGAGTGTAGCTCAGGTTGGGCAGAGAAGACAAGTTCTCGCTAACTCATTCATTCATCCACTTACCATCATTCGTTCATCTGAAATGGATGAAGCCCTTTGAGAGAATAGCAGTATTGCTCAATTTTTAGTTTTATTTCATGTGGGTACACACCTTCGTCACAGTGGAATGTTCACGTTAGGAGCAAGCAGCTATTTATAGTCCATAGAGACGACATTGGTAGGCACAATAACCTTCTTTTCCCTTTTCTTGCTGTTTATATTTTTTAAGAGAATTCATTATTTGAGGCTTTTGCCTTTCCCTCAGACAGCACAGGTGAGAGCAATCATGTAGTCCAGCCCTGGCCGGTCACAGTATATTATTTTCCTCTGGCTATATTGATCAGGTCAGGAAAAGACAAATATGCTCCTATTGGCTGGGACAATCAAAGTCCACTTAGGACACGTTTTCTTGAGCTACTGGTAAAGAGACTTTTCTTTTCCCCCTCTTTGGTGTCTAACATAATACGTAAGTTAAAGCCCTTCTAGGACATCATTTTTGGTACATACAGAGAGTCTGAGAATAAAGCCAATAGAAGGGGAAGTAGAGACAACAGATAGAGATAGGAGAGAGAGAGAAAAAATACTGGATCTAGCCAAGTATATTCAGCTTTCACTTCTCTATTTCTACTCTTTCATTTAGTTTTAGCCAGATTTCATTCATTGCAAGATTTCGACAAATACAACACCTAAAAGTGATTTGATGATGGAAACAGGACAACTAACTCACCTCTTTTTCTTTTCCTGACATTCTTCTGACATTTAAAATCTTAGAAAAAGGAATTTAAAAAGAAAGTATGTTTTTCCTTTTGGTCTTCATGTTTGCACTTTGAATCAAGAGAATTTCAAAATATATTTGAAAAAATATAATGGATTTTAATCAGAGCACTGGGTTATATTTGGCATCCAATTCTTCAGAGGTTTTCTCATGTTTTTGAATTTTATTAAATTCTGATCAGCCATTATGATTAGTGTTGGGATTAGAAGTTAATAAGTGAAACAGTTAAGCATGGAAAGAACAGCTGTGCCTTAAAAATAAGTGTAGTTATGCAAATATTGAATTAAATAACACTTCAAAAAATTCCTTGAGAATAATGAAATGTAGGAAAGACCCAAGAATTAAGAAGCAGCTTTATATATCGCTTTAGGTCTGCATGAGCTATGAACATTTTATTTTACTGGTGGGATAATGGGCATAAGAAAGAGGGAAAATGGGGCACCTGGGTGAATCAGTCATTAAGCATCTGCCTTAGGCTCAGGTTGTAATCCCAGGGTCCCTGCTCAGTGGGGAATCTGCTTCTCCCTCTACCCCTCCCCCCTGCTCATGCTATCTCTCTCTCTCTCTCTCTCTCTCTCTCTGATAAATAGATAAAATCCAAAAAGAAAAAGAAAAAAGAGGGAAAATGGAGTTGAACAAAGTCCTGGAAAATAAGTAAAGAAGAATAGGCTTACCATCACTGTTTTTAATGTCAAAGATCCCTCATGGTTCTTTGGGATCAGAGACATACTGAAATCAAT
This sequence comes from Ursus arctos, assembly GCF_023065955.2. Lineage (NCBI taxonomy): Eukaryota > Metazoa > Chordata > Mammalia > Carnivora > Ursidae > Ursus > Ursus arctos. The sequence goes on along the minus strand of NW_026623111.1, from coordinate 46,889,955 downwards.
GGATGGAGTTGTGGGGACCTTGGATCATGCAAAACCCGGAAGACCAAAATGGAGACGTGGATGAAGCCAGCAGCTATACAAAGGAGATATGGATGAAACTTATTTGGGGAAGAATGAAGGTAGCCCACTTAACACATTGATACACACAAAAAATAAATGCAATAATCTTGCTGTAAAGGTCTGTTTGACCAAAGCAGAAAATTCATTCAGCATAATTCAACACATGGCTTGACAAACTTTTTCTGTAGAGAGCCATGCAGTAATTATTTTAGGGATTGTAGGCCATATGATAAATGTCCCAACTACTCACATTTAACATTGTAGTGCAAAACCAGTCAGGGAATGGGTGTGGCTGTGTTTCAGTCAAGCTTAATAGGCAAAAATGTCACTTTAGTCTGTGAACTCCAATAGAACAGATATAAGTATGCATGAGTAGTGTTCTGGGGGTAAAAGCAAATGCCCTAATGGGTAGTGTTTTATTGATTTCTGTGTTATAAATATTACCACCATGGCCAGTTCAAACTACCAATGGTTTGAAAACCAACTTGCAAAATTCCTGAAAAATCAAACATCAGCACTTGGGAACCCATACTAGACAATTGAAGGATACTACAAAAAATGTCTTACTTACATAGAAGTAAAGGATCTGTTGTCCCAACCCTTAGCTTTAGAGATTCTGCAATCTTACATTACTTTCCTTTCTTACATGTTCCTCTGTCTCTGCCCCTCAGACCTGCTTCCTGGAGTCACATTCCCCCTCAAAAACCAAGTACGTGCAAGCCTTTGGCTTGGGCACTGCTCAACCTCAGAGCTATGAAACATTTTATATTCTTTATATCCTTATTTATTTAAAAGCTTACTTACTTATATTTCCCTCATATGAGTTATAAGATTTTGAACAAGCACCTATATTATAATCATCAATGGGTTATTTGGGAAAAGTAGACACCTAGAGATCAGTTGATGATTTCTATAATAGAAATTACTACCTAAAATGAGGTATTCACAATCTAAGGAATCACATTACAAAAGAGAGTATGTTTAGGAAAAGACCACAGAATGGGCTGAAAGGGAGCATAATTACAAAACAAAGAAATGATGAGAAACAAGCTTGGGTTCATTTAGGGATGTATATAAACTCTAGGTCCAACTATTTGTTATTAGACCATTTTCATAATGAACCTGTTCTAAAAAAGTCGAAGTGGATATGCACTTGGTGCTAAATGAGTTTAGAAGTAAAACAAAGCTGCAAAAGACTTCTTTTATCCTCCATCAAATTAGAAAAACCAAGTAGGCCTTTGTTCTTGTAATAGTCTATTTGCTTAAACACATAGACAAGTGGCAGGGGAATCATTTAAATGTTTGCAGGCAGTCAACCACATTAAAGAAGCACAAGAAAACAGGCTGAACTCTGAAGTCAAACTGCCAACTTTATTCTAATTAATAACCCTAAATTGTGTAGCTATTAATGGATTGCTTACATTTGGGAGATATGAATGTTGAGGCTAGAGGCTGAAGTTAGAGGTGAAATAAAACAAAATCATCACCATACATGAAAGTTTTGGTAATCCATGTAGCGGTAAAGGGAGATTATACATCTTTTGAGATTTAAAAGATTCTATGATATGAATAGTATGTGACAACCACAATGCTTTTATTTCATAACTATGTTACAATCCTAACTTTACACTGGCTTATCCCTCACTAACCTATCATAGAATCGCTCTGTTATCCATCTAGTCCGAAATTCCCCTCCTTAAGAGTTGCTTATACATGCAAGATATGAGAAAGGGTGCATGCTCTGCGAAAGATCATTAGTTAGTCTTTTAAAAATATGTGAAATCCTGAGCATTTTTAAGGTAACAAGATTCAGGTCCTGGTCTTTAGGAACTTACAGTCTCTATCTTTGCTATGTTTCACTTTCATGGGAGGACCTTGCTTCAAATTTTACTGAGATAAGAAAAGGCTGTCATATAGCAGATTATAAATTTCAACTGCAAATTGTAATAATTCCTGCTGTAGTCCATTTGGGATGATATAAAAAATACCGTAACTGGGTGGCTTATAAACAGCAAATATTTATTTCTTACAGTTCTGAAGGCTGGGAAGTCCAAGATCATGGTGCCTGCAGAGAGTCTGCTTCCTCATTGATGGTGTTTTTTTCACTGTGACCTCAGCTGATGGAATGGTGAGGGAGCTTTCTCGGCCTCTTTCATAAGGGTGTTAATCACCTCCCAAAGTCCCCACCTTCTAATAACATCACCTCTGGCTTAGGATTCAATACATGAATTGTGGGGGAGATAAACATTCAGTCTACAGCAATTTCTAAGTGCAGACGATGCATCAGATACCCTTCCCTTCTCCCTCCATTTGATAACCTGCTTTATCAGAGTGCCTGGCCCACAGTAAAAATTAATAAATAACATTTTTAATGAATTTTTACAAAGATTTAGTTATTTATTTTAGAGAGAGAGCACAGGGGGGAGGGGAAGAGAGAGTCCCAGGCCTACAAGAGAACTTTCCTCATGGCTCTCAGAAGAAACCAATCCTGTTAACACTTTCACCTCGGACGTCCAACCTCCAGAAACTGTGAGAAATAAATTTCTGTTGTTTAGGCCACCCAGTCTGTGGTGCTTTGTTATGGCTTAACAAACCAATTCACAACCTCATAAACTGATCTCTCTGACCTCGCGCTATTGCATCATTAAATAATGTTTCGTATTTATTTTCTTTCTTTTTTTTTTCTTTAAGATTTTATTTATTTATTTAACAGAGACAGACAGCCAGCGAGAGAGGGAACACAAGCAGGGGGAGTGGGAGAGGAAGAAGCAGGCTCATAGCGGAGGAGCCTGATGTGGGGCTCGATCCCAGAACGCCGGGATCACACCCCGAGCCGAAGGCAGACGCTTAACCGCTGTGCCACCCAGGCGTCCCTCGTATTTATTTTCTTTTTCCCATCACTAGAATGTAAATTCCATGAAGGCAGGGAGTTTTTCTTTTGTCCATTGATGTTTTCCCCAGTGCTTTGAACAATGTTGAACATATACATACAAGTGTACATGTATAAATATGAATTTTTATTAATGCACAATCTTTCAGGTAGACACTAAGAACCATGTGAAGAGTGAAGGTCACTAGGTAACTCTGGGTAAATCAATTCAATTCATTATAATCTTAATTATCTCCTATGTAAAAATAAAATGTCTGGATCCCTTTGAAGTATAGAGGATCCCATCATTCTGTGAAGGAACGAATATTCAGCTTTTACCTTTTCACTACTGGAAACACATTTACTCTTTGTACTTTGACATTCTTTGATGAAGTTCCTTGGATCCAAAGATTTTGTTCTTCTACCTTTCTGTGCAGAACTTAGGGGAAACTTGTGTTTCTCCTTGTTTTTAGAAATGTACCAGTGAGTCTTCTACATTGCAACTTGGAAGTGAAATAAATATGTGTATATTTAAATTCTCAACTTTATTTTCAAAATTAATAGTAGGTTGAAAATTCCTGTTACTTCTGGTGGAAATTTAATTTTTCATGAAGAAAAATTTTAAAGTCGTTTATGGAAAGGAAAGACTATTAACGAAAATTAAGCTTCATAAAATTACATAACTTCCTAGTTGGACTCATTGGAGTTCCTTTCTCCCTGTATTCTGTGACTTAACTGGCTAACAGATAACTGTTCAAGTCTATCTAACCTTTATTTTGGAAGCAGTTACAACTTGCATTGCAAGATTAGTTCAAATTTTATTATTCATTTTATCCTTGACCTCAGTGGTTAAAACTATTAACTAAAGTAATGCTAATTGTGGCGGCGTTTTTTGATTTAGACACTTGTCCACTAGGAATTGGACCGAGACCAATTCATTTCATTCTGGCTACTGAAAAGACATCAAGCTGTAATGATTTTTGGTCACTGTTCAAGAGTTTACATTAATATAAAGGGCACATAGGGTAAAACTCAATCATAAATACCACCCTTACATTTAGGAGGATGTTTTTGTACTATACTGAGTGAAATAATGTGAAAACTATAAACATATTTTAATATTTTGCAATTGAATATGAAACATCCTTATATATTTTATTCTGATATATTATCATTTTCATCAGATGAAAATGACAGTGTATATGAAATCTGTATGAAAAACTAAGAAAGATATTATTTGCTTGATTCAACAAATATTTGATTGCCTAGTATTCCTAAGGTGCTATAGAAAGAATACATGAAGTCCCAAATGAGTAAGGCATGATTGTGGCCCTCAAGAGATTTATGGTTTAGTAAAAGTAATGAGATTAGTAAATAGATAATAAATGCATATTTAAGATAATTGATAACACTGAGTACTCATCATGTACCAGGCACTCTTTTAAGAGCTTTATATACATATACCAATCAAACCTTTTTCTCGAGAGAGAGAGAGAAAGAGAGAGGGCAAGAGGCAGAGGGAGAGGGAGAGAGAGAACCTTAAGCAGGCTCCACACACACCCAGTGTGGAGCTGAAGCAGGGCTTGATCTTGACCATGAGATCATGACCTGAGCTGCAATTAAGAGTTGGATACTTAACCCACTGAGCCACCCAGATGCCCCACCAATCAAACCTCTTAACCATACTTCAAGGTGAGTATTGTTTTATTGATGAGTAAACTAAGTCACAGGGAGTTAAAACAACCTTTCAAGGTTAGGAAGTGAATAGGTAAATATGTTGGCATTTGAACTTGTGATGTTGGTTCCTGAATCATACTGTTAACTTATTTTCCCCTTAGGATAAAACTTTTTTTAAAAAAGATTTTATTTATTTATTTGAGAAAGAAAGAGAGCATGAGTGGGGCGGACGTGGGGGCTAGAAGGGGAGGGAGAAGCAAACTCCCTGCTGAGTAGGGAGCGCCGTGTGGGGCTTGATCTCAGGACCCTGGGATCATGACCTGAGCCAAAGGTAGATGCTTAACCGACTGAGCCCCCAGGCACCCCTAGGATAAATTTTTTAAAAGCAATGTAAAAACAAAACAAAAACCTTACAAACTTGTTTAATGACTCACATATGGCAGAAATCACACTTATGTTGGAAGAACTTACAGGGTGTCTTAGGAAAGTTGAAATGGACCTCAAAGCAGTCGGGTATGTGGAACTCTAGAATGGCATATCATCTTCAAATAGGCAAGCTAGTTTGTCACCAAATCTTCTTCCTGTACATAGAGCTACACTATGTTTCTCATCCTCCCTTATAGATAGGTGTAACCATGTGACTGAATTCTAGCCAAAGGAATATACTGTGTATACATAGTAATGTATATAACATGTAATATATATGCAGTATAGAAATGCTATAAAGTCTACAGACTTCTAGGTCAGGCCTACAAAACTACCCATTTGTGACTTATTTTTCTTGCTCTTCTCCTGATTGCAGATAGTCTGTGGATCTCAGAAGCCAAATAATGAAGATCAGAGATCATATTCACAATATGGAAGAGTCCTAGATCCCCAAATCACAGCTTGAAGGAGAGCCAGCCACCGATTAGAAAAATCCATTTTAGGCATTTTTCAATGAGAAATAAATGTTTACTATTGTAAGCTACTGAAATTTTGACATTTGTGGGCTACAGCACTAAACTTACCTTCACCAACATAAGGAATATAAGACACAGAGTGTCATAAGGGAGGATAGATTAAATTTGCTTCTTACCAGTGGATGAAAAGTGTGTTGTTAGGTTCTAAAGCCAATATGAAAGGTTAAAATTACCCATGGTGAAACTATCTTTGGAGTTCCCTATAAAATTTGATATATACAACACAGTACAATATAAAATCTAGTATACATAGTTGACCTTATACAAACCTATAGAACATTATGTCAATTCTTTTCACTCTTGCATTGTTAATGTTTGGCTAGTGTTAATTAATTATTCAACTTCTTCCTTTAGGATATTGATGAAACCATTACCACTTATTTGTCTGGCCACCTGAACCACACATTCCATTTCTTTTTAATGGAAAAGAAACATATTCTTTCTAAAGTGGTTGGCAATATTTACTGGCTATTTCAGCCTTGATTTCTACAATTGCTGTCAAAATACTTTTTTATATGATTTCATGGAATTAAGAGGCGGTTTAATATATTAGAAATAACACAGGCTTTATCAGAGAGGACTTGAGTTTGAATCTGAACTCTAGCATTGTTTGAGTTGTGCTGTGGATCTTGGGTAATAAACTTAAATTTCCTGAACTTTTGTTTTCCAATTAATGAATTGGAGATAAAAATACACATATTGTAAGACTGTCCAGAGATAGAGGTGTCTGGGTGGCTCAGTCGGTTAAGCGTCTGCCTTTGGCTCAGGTCATGATCTCGGGGTCTGGGGATTGAGTCCTGCATTGGGCTTCTTGCTCAGAGCGGAGCCTGTTTTTCACTCTGCCTCTCCCTCTTCGTGCTCTCTCTTGCTATCTCTATCTCTGTCAAATAAATAAATTAATTAATTTAAAAAAAAGGTTGTTCAGAGATAAAAAATACACACATTGTTAAGATAGCTCTGAACATATATATATTCATAATATTTATTGAGTACTTACCATGTTGCATCTTCTAAAACAATTACTCCATAATAAGTTTATAATGTTTTCCAGGTTTCTGTGTTTTAATAAACCTTTTTGCTTTTGGTCTGTACATTTCACACATTCTGTTCAGTGTTTATAGAATTCCCAACTCAGGGATAGGCAATGTTTTATTTATTTCCTTCACTCCCTTTTTTTTTCTCTTCCCAATCTCCCATTTACCATTATACTTACATTCATAATATTCTTTTTTTTTTTTAAGATGTATTTATTTATTTGAGGGGGGAGCAGAGGGAGAGGGAGACAAGCAGACTCACTGCTGAGCAGGGAGCCTGATGTGGGATTCGATCCCAGGACCTTGAGATCATGATCTGAGCCGACATCAAGAGTCAGATGCTCAGCCAACTGAGCCAGCCAGGTGCCCCCTTCCAGCACATTCTTAACCCTATTTACTCAATCTTCTTTAAAATTGACTACTTACATTAAAAAGATCTTTTTAAGTTAATACATAAATTACTAAATTTTAAAAGATTTACACTTATGACAACCTTAGTTACTAGTTCAGGAAGGTGCTATTATCTTCATTTAAGAGTAAATGACTTGCCTGATGTTCCACATTATTTAGTGACAGAGCTAGGACTAAAACACCAATTAACAATTACTGAGCACTTACAAGTTGTGTAACACTTTTCATATATTAACTAATTTCATGCTCAGAAAACCTCTATGAGCTAAGTATTATTATTATAATCAAATCATATATGAGAAAAAGGAGGCACAAAGAGATCTGAGTTGCTTACTATGGTGACATAACTACTCTTTGGTTTGGAATTTGAACTCAAATATATGTATGTCTAAATCATGTTACTATGTTGATTTTCACTAGAGTGTATATAATATTTGGTGCTGTGACTACTACATCACGTCAGTGAAAGACATTGTTATTGAACTATATCTGAGAAGGTCAACATAACTAAATCATCTTGCTATTGTACAATTTAGAGGAAAGTTTAGCTAGGAAGACATAGTAGGTACATGTGTTGGCATTAGAAATCTTAAATGCCATGTTTTGCATCTACGTGCTTAAACATCAAACATTATTATGGTTTAAATTTTTAAAACCTCAAGTTAAAAAAACAATGAACAAATGTATAAGATGAAAAAAATTTCGATTTTAGGATTGAATCTAAAAGTTAAAAAAATAAAACAAAATCCCAATTGTACCTTTACTGGAAAATGTTTTTTACTAGGTCATGGGATGAATTTCGGCTTTTAGGAAAAATATGAAGGTAAAAACAAAAATAGAGTATTTAAATCATTAAAAATCTAATGTGATAATTTCTTTTTTTATTTTATACCGACTATTTATATTATGAGGATCTGTAAGTATATGCTATGTATCAGTTTGATGAGATTATTTTAGAAAGCTATCTGCATTGCCTGTTGGTAGGCAGAAACATTTTTTTTCAGTAACACTACAGCCATCCTTTCTAGCTTTGGCTGAAGACTGAAATGTATCAGAAAATACACTATCACTGTTTCACATTTATTCTTTCTAAGTGATATCCACATAAAATGAACTCATTTAAAAAGTTAAAAGTTTATCATTTTCTAGCTGACACTGTGGTCTCAACCTAGGGATTGAAAATGAGACCGTGCTTCTTCTCCCTCTCATATAGTTATGAGAAACATGAATTTGCAGCTGGAATTCAGCTGACAAATTTGGTCGTGATCCAGTAGTCATAGTTCTGTAAAAAGACAGCAATAGGTATGGTCACAGAACTAATTATGTTGATTATGAATGTGCTATTTTTTTAAAAAGTGGCCTTTATAATTTCTTTGTATATGATTTATAACCCATTTATTTAATCCTATTTATTTAGACATGTATATAAAATAATTCTATATTTTATATAATGTATCCAAATCAAATTCACTTTTATACTTACACATATTTTCATCTTACAATTTTGTACTAACATTTATTACTTAAAAACTTTAATTTTCAATAGCTTGCCATCTACCAGGAAGATGATTAATTGTGGGTCAATGGAGAATACTTAAAGAGAGACGGGGTAGCTTTTTCTTCAATCAAATTTAATTGAAATATTTACTGTTTATTATGAAAGCGCTAGGATTAAAAGCGATTCCAAAAAGTTCAGATGGGTTGTACTTATTGGTGAGAAAGTGAGATGAGAGGACTTGTATTGACACTGTTTTTGGATAATAATTGTGTTTTTTACTTAGATTATACATTGATGGGGTGGGAAGGGGGAGGAGTGAAAGAGTTATAGAAGGGGCTACAAACCCAGCTACTCATGGGCACCACTACAACTTAGAAGATATAAAAATAATTTAGACACTTTTTCCCCCTGTTCTTTAATCAGCTGACAGACAGAGATACATACAACAACCCTAAGCCTGTGAATTCATAATAAAATTGTGAACTGAATGCCTTAATTAGCACAAGTGAACAATTGATTATGACTGGTAAATTATGACAGTTATCATCAAAAAAGTTGTATTTGGGGGGGCCTGGGTGGCTCAGTTGGTTAAATGTCTGACTCTTGATTTCGGCTCAGGTCATGATCTTGAGGTTGTGAGATTGAGCCCATGTTGGGCTCCATCCTGAGCCTGCTTAAGATTCTCTCACTGGCTGTGTCTCTCTGTCAAATAAATAAATAAAATATTAAAAAAAAAATATTCTCTCTCTCCCACTTCCTCTGTCCCTGCCTCCACTCTCTCCCTCTCTTCAACTATATATTTGAACGGAGTCTTGAAGGATAAATAAGATTCAAAAGTTAGAAAGGAGGAGGAAAGATCTTCCACACACAGGCAATAGAATGGCCAGGGACGTAGAGGCATGGCAGCATATGATTGTACAACAGTGAGGGACATTTTATAACTAAAGATGGATGCACAGTGGGGTAGGGAACAAGGAGGGGGGAGACAAAGCAAAAACTCGGGATAGATTTCATTTTGAAAGCCTTAATGCCACTCTGTTAGGGATATTTATTTTTGATGTGTCCATCCCATTGTTCTTTTAGCAAAAGTAACTTTTTGGGGGAGGAGGGGATGCGGGATGCGTGTGTTCAGAGATTACCTTGCAAAAGCCACTCATGATCAGACCTAATGACAGACGTTTCTTTTGGAATGTGCAGCTTTTGAGTAACTCGGACCTGCTGAGTTAACCATTTGCTGCCCATAGACAGTGCCATAAATATTAGAGAATCGCCAGCATCTAAAATGCTAGAGTCTACCAGCAAGGGGGCGGGGTGCAGTGAAGTTCGAAGGAGAGTACTGAACTTACCATAAGGAATCATGAATTTGAAACCAGGAGCATGGAGTGCAATTAGGCAAGCTAGGTGGGCTTGGAGAGGGATGTGGGTTCTGAATCATTGCTTAGCTGTCATCTGTGATTTGCTTTTATGAGCTTACAGTAACTAGATGCAAAGACAGATTAATAGGATCCAAACCCAAAAATAAGTCAAGAGTAAAATTGAAATAACCAGAGAAGAAAAACTAAACATTAAAAATTTTGCTCCTTCCTGTTTCTCCCTGCTTGTCTCCTCTCTTGCTTCTTTTATCTTCCCATGATTCTAAATCCCCAAAAGAAGAATAGGATGCCCAGATTTAGGCTAAACACTTTTTTTTTTTCTTCAAGGCAAGGGCAAAAGCTGACCTTAAGGTGGCAGGATCTATGGGTGCTGTGTATAATTCATTGAGTCTTATCTTTAGCGGACTGTTTTCCAGCATTTGACAAATGGGGTAGAATATGAAGCTTTGTATTTTAAACCTTAAAGGAAAGGAAGTTACATTTTTCTCAAGAACAAATTTTTTTGGTGGGTCGATAGAGAAACATTAGCTATATGAGCTAAGTAAAAAGGAGCTATTGTTTCCATAGGACGAAAGAGAGTGCAAAATGGACTGACAGTAAATATCTGCTACTTCATGCTTTTGCAAAGGATTGGTCCCTCTTTCCTCTCCACCAGATCACATCAAGTTCTCTTTTGTTATAGTCTCATTCCACACCAATATTCCCTTTCTGACCCATAAACTCCTAGCCAGAGCCCTTACTCCATTTCTTCTTGATTGCTCACCCAGATGACTAACCCTTAGCTGCTCCCCAGATGCAATGCTTAGTCTTCTATATCACAGTCTCAGAAGCACCACACTGTGCAGGTACAAATTCTGTTTCTTTTATTTTTATTTTAAGAGAGAGAGAGTGCATGTACAAGGGGACTGGGTAGAGAAAGAGGGAGAGAGAACCTTAAGCAGGCTTCATGCTCAGCGGGGAGCTCCATGTGGGGCTCGATCTCATGACCCTGAGATCATGATCTGAACTGAAATCAAGAGTCGGCCGTTCAACTTACTGAGCCACCCAGGTGCCGCCAGATTCTGTTTCTTGTGAATGAATGCTCCCAATGTTTAGTTAGATATAGTCCTCAGAAGATTGGAAGTAGGAAATCTAACTGGATATGTTTTCTTTGGAGTGACTCTCTTCTCTAAAAAGTGTGACTAATAAGGCACCTAGCACATAGTGGAGGCTCAATAAATGTTTATTGTTGTTAAGCAAGGCCGATGACTTCTTAAGTAGCTATGGAATAGAATATCCAATAGAGGAAAATACAGGAATTGTCTAACTGTCCTCAGTGGAGAAATGAACCAACTGCAGCATGAGTATGAAATGCATCCACAAGAACAAAATAAAAATATTATTTTGAGATTTATTTGGAAAATAGCTATTTCCCAAGGTCTTGAAGATTGTGGACCAGATTTTATCCTTGGGTAATTCTGTCCGACAGCTCTCTAATCTGCAGTGATTAAAACATAGTATTTCAAGACATGCCTTTGTTATTTTATTATTTATAAGAGTAGTTTTCATTGTTAATACTTTGCAACCTTTCCAACCTTTGCAATACCTCCCCAAAGTAGTGAAGTTTAGTACGTGAATCAGTATATTCTCACCAATTTATAAATACAGTGACTGATGGATTTTGAAGATCTATATTATATTAAGGAAAAATGGACAGATAATAGGAAGTATAAATTGAAATAAATATTTATTCTTTTTTTCTAATCCTTGAATTATTTTAAACGTACATCTGTAATGGGTAGGGTTCTTTATCTACCTCAAACACTTTGGAATTTTTTTTCCTTTACTTTTCTTATAGTTAGAGCTTATTTTGGTCATTCAAACCATCCAACAAGCAATAAAATACCATAAATTCAAATGGGAATGTAGAACCTTCTTTATCACTTTCTAGATGTGACAGCTCTAGCTAGTTGCAATAATTTTGTTAAGCGTTGTCTGCTCCATAAGTTTGCTATTCGAAAGGCCTAGCTACCAAGATAATCTTCTAACTGAAATAAAGTTATGCATTTTCCGTCATAAACTGATATTTACAGAGTTGTTCTTTATTATAAATTATTATACTCATGATCTTCAACCCATTTATAAGGATGAATCAAAAACCATTTGAAAGACTTCTTTTTTTTTTTAAGTAAGCTCTAGGCCCAACATGGGGCCTGAACTCATGACCCTGAGATTAAGAGTCACATGCTCCACCTACCAATCCCTGAAAGATCTTTTTAACTCTGTCCATACTTTTGTCTCCAAAAACTGGAATAGAGAAAACAAGTTCACAAATGAGGGAATGATTCTTAAGGGAAAGCTTGTCCCTCATGGTTATAGCAATATCTATTTATACTTTAAAAAATAATTTAATACGCTGTGTAAAAAAATGTGTTTGTTGTCTCACTACTCTAAGTGAGAAATGGATTAGCAATTAACATATGGCAACTCTCTGATGCTTTAATAAATGGGAAGGAGCTTTTGCTCAAAGCTGTGGGAGCTCTTTCACAAATTAGTTGACCCTAACAGGTGGATATACTGTGCCCCATGTTCCAAAGGGGGAAATGAGTATAGCCAACTTACAATAAATTCTGAAGTTGTGGAACATATCTAAAAGATAAATACTTCTGAGAGGTGAATTTGGGGACAGCTTTACATTTTCTTGTCCTAGTCTGATAACAGAAAGCATCATTTCTATCCTTTCATTCTGACTGCAGATATTATAGAACTAGTTTTGTCTTCAGTTCCAAGCCCGTGAGAGGAAGTCTAAGCTATATTTCCATAAAGTTACTTTAGTAAACTATGCATGATTATATTAAGTTTTTTTTTCCCTTTGGTAACTCTTGTTTGTATCTATGCAACATTCCATGTTTAAAGGTCACATACTGTGTATTTTATTTATGTGACATTCTGGAAAAGACAAAGTTCTAGTGAGGAGAATAGATCGGTGTTAGCCAGGGGTTGGGACTTGCCGTGATTACAAATAATAGCCTAGGGAGTTTCTTGGGTGGTGATGGAACTATTCTGAAGCCTGATCATTATGGTGGTTGCACGGATTTACACATGTGTACAATTTCTTGACCTAAACACCCCCAAAGATCAACTATACTGAGATAAATTTATAGAATTAAAAAAAAGTTTAAAAAGATGATTTTATTTTTTGTTCTTACCTTAAACGTAGAATGATATTTAAAGGGTTTGTAGGAATTGCCGACAAACATTTTCAGATTTATAAATAAATTCTTGAATCTCTAAATATCTGTTCATTTTATTGATGGTTAACGGGATACTGTGAAATCTTTTTGTAATACAGTCCTCAAGAAATCAGAGCAAGAGATCACTTTTGAGTTGAGGTTCTTTTTTTTTTTTTTTTTTGTATAAAACATTTAATTTATTTGTCTTTTGGGGGTATTTGATGTATCTCCAGTGTATTACAACTGAGCCATTAATCTTGTTGTTTCATCAACATTAATTAATTCATTTTCATGACACTGCTGAGGAATCAGCTGTTTCTTCAGAGGTTCAAGGGAAAGGCCTTTTGAGAAATGTGCAAGTTCCTCTTGTGTATCTACAAAAGCTTCATTCATTCTGTTAACTTTTTCATCATTCACAATGTTTATCTTCTTAAGATTAGTGGTAACTGGTTTTGCTTTGTTTTTAGACTTAAAGGTTTTTTTGGCTGGCTATATGAAATACATTCCTGGACTTCTGCCCTCTTAGTTTGTTCTTGGCCATTGTCTTCAATACCCTCGTGCGGCAACTCACACTCCAGATGATGCCATCTACACTCACAGGATCTTCAGGAAGTTCCAGGGGAGAAAGGATTGAGGTTCTTTTTTTATCTTTACCTTTTTATTTTTTTTTAGATTTTATTTGTTTGAGAGAGAGAGAGAGAGAGAACACGTGCACACGTGCACAAGCTAGAGAAGGAGCAGAGGGAGAAGGAGAGAAACCCAAGCAGTCTCCATGCTCAGCCTGGAGCCCAATGGGTGGCTCGATTCCACAGCCCTGAGATCATGACCTGAGCCACAATCAACAAGTCAGACACTTAACTGACTGAGCCACCCAGGCGCCCTTATTATCTCTACCTTTTAAACTTCTCCGGTAAATGAGTGATAAGCTTCTTTCTGTTATATTTTTCTAAGGATTAAAGTGTTACAGTGAAATTTCAGTGTATTTTGCCACCCATTTTCCATATTTTTGTCAGCCTGGTGGGTAGAATGGTCTTATATTTTGATGTTATATTTTTAAGTTATATATAATAGAGAAATTAATATACATATATACATATATATATAGCATAGTAAAACTAATTGTTTGTAGTTTATATCTCCATATTTTCAAATCTGAATAATGTATTTATATAACAGTGCAGGAAGTTTATAAACAATAAAAATTATCCCAGAAAAATGAGAAGGTTAATGTCAATCCTTTCATTGGCTATGAATCTCAAAGTGTGCTGATTTCGACTTCTAATTAAACTGGGTAATTCAGCACTTCTTTATGCCTGCCTACAGAATGTACCTAAAAACCTGTCTCTCCCTTGAATAGTTTTGATAAACAATTAAATATTTATACTGTAATTTTTACCATGCTGTAATTAGTTAATTTTTCAGTAATAAATGGCAACGCCAATGGTGTCCACATTTTTAATCCCTTATTGGCCTTAGAATTTTTCTACTTACATTAAAAGGTAACGATTTCCTTCATCATTTAACATTTATCAACTTTCACCCTCAGATATTCAGTTTCTTAAACACTCCTAATGAAAGAAAAAAAAAACTTGTTCAGATATATACTTATTTTTTGAGTATATGAGGTTGCCCTAAGAATTTAAAACAAAGGAAAATAAATGTAACTTTTTGAAATTTGCTGAGCATTCAGTTTAAAATACAAATACATTAAGTTGGGATAAGATTAGGTTTATCAGCCAATATTCTCCTTTTCTCTCTTTCTCTTTCTTTCTCTCTCATTGATTTGTTTGCTTGTTCCCTAAAACTGTAGCTCACAATGTTCAGGGACCCAGAATATCCTGGGGTGATGGTTTTTACTAATTCCATATCTTTTGAAGTTGCTAGTAGAGATTCTCCGTGTTGGTGTTGGCAGAGGCTCATCCCTAGAGGAAGGGGAGTAAGTGAAAGGAAAGGATTGGATTGGAAAAAATTGTGGGAGTGGAATGATTAAAGAGCCCTTACTTCTCCTTTTGACCTCTCTGGTTCACTCACTGTTTATAGTAAAATTATTTTAAGTTTAAATGTCTGTTTATGTGAAGTGAGTTTTAATTACAGAAGGCTTCTCAACATGGTATATATTGTGGGTTTTTTTTTTCCTCAACGATCTTCCAGGTGTATCATTTGTCAAATCGCACTTATAATTAATTGTGTGAGGTTGAATTTTAATTTCTATAGTTTTAGATTGTTGAGTGAGTCAGCAGGGCCAGTCATTTAAAAAAAAACAAAGTGTAACCATGTGTAGCAGGGCAGAATTCCAAGATGGCCCTGTAGATTCCATCCTCTCCCCTTTAATGTGGCAGGACCTGTAAATATGATGCAATATCATTCCTGTGATTATGCGAACTTTTATGGAGAAAGGAGTTCTGCAGATACAAAAAAATTCCTTAATAAGTTAACTTTGAATTAACGAAAAGGGAGATTCTCCTGAGTGGTTCTGATATAATCAGGTGAGCCCTTAAAAGAAATCAGAGAATCAAACAGTAGATCCTGCTGTCCTTGAGGAAACAAATTATCATGTTGTGAACTGCCTTATTTAAGTGGGGGAGATTGGCAAGTTCCTAAGATGGCCTCTAGGAGTTGAGAGTATTCCTGACCTCCAGCAAGCAAGAAAATGGAGATTTCAGTCTCTACAGCCTCCAGGGACTGAATTCTGCCAACAACTGGTAGGTTTGGAAGAGGACCCTGAGCTTAGGATGAGATTGCAGTTCTGGTTGCCATCTTGATTTCACCCTGGTGACGCTCAGCACAGGACTAAATCCATACTTAGAGTCTTGACCTAAGAAAAATGTGAGACAATACACTTGTATGGCTCTAAATAGCTAAATTTGAAAGAATTTGTTATATAGCAATAGAATGCTAACATTACAAATGGGTGACTTTTAAAAAGATATTACCCAATGAAAATAAACTTTCTTGAAATAATACTTAATGAAAATTAGTATTTATTAGTATTAATAAGATACTTTTTTGGAAACATTACAATACCTGAACACTTTGATCATGCAGGAGGTATTCAAATTTCTAAACAAATTGGTGAAATTTGCAGGAGGCCAGATCATTAGGCAGAATTTTCAGTGGCAAAGGGGTAATTGTTTATGGATTTAGAAATTCCCTTATCATTAAAAAGTACAAAACAAAGATACTACGTTAGTACACAGATTTTGGTTATCTATTTCTAGTAAAGTTAAACAATTCTCAAATAAAATATGATTTGGATTTTAAATGCCAAATAATTACCCTCACTATGTTCATTAATTAACTGTATTATTTTATAGGAAATGGTTGGCCAAGTTTTAAGGTTTATTACATGAGATAGTGTTGTGTATATTTTTGATGTGTATGGGCACAAATAACTAGAGATAAGCCTAATATTCTGCTCATGGAATCTTTAAAATGAAATTGCTTGATATAGGTGAAACAAAGTAGTAAATAAATATAAACCACAATGCAAGCTTCAAAATCAGTTAGCTGAGATGATTTTAATTTTTTTTTTGTTAGAAGATACATATTTTATGAAGTTGCAGTATGTCTTCAAATTATTGCTTGAAGTAGTCATCCTTGGATACTTCCTCTAAATGCTTCATTAATGATGGATCTACCACCTGTCTCCCCACCCTAAGTAACAAGAAAGGTGATTTTAAGAATGATATGACCTTGTGATTTTACGCTTTTATTAGAGTCACAAACATATAAACATGGATAAGTTAGAATTGTTCTCTGTGGTAGATTGTTTTATTAGTTCTAATTATGCCCTCCCTTCTCTAATAAAGAACTGTATCTCTCCTCTCTGTAGTTTGAAATTTAGTTTTCTCTGAGGTGAAAATATGACTATTTCATTTCTCTGATTAGCACTTCGGTAGTTGCCTTCAGACTAAGGACCAAAGTCTCCACTGGTCTGGAATGTCTTGAATGTTTGGGCCTCCACCAGATTTTTTTTTTTTTTAACAGTTTCTAGAATTCACCTATGTACTTCCTATGTCAGGAATTCTTTCCTGACCCTCCTTTCCACCCATTGCCTCTGACAGCAGGAACAACATATGCAAAGATCTTGTGGTTATATGTAACTACATATATGATTAAACGATTAGTGCCTTTTTTCCTACTTTCTAACCAAGATAATAGGGATTGTATTGTTTGTTCAATATTTTATCCACAGTACCTATCACAGTGCTAGAACATAGAAGTCTAATAAGTATATGGTGAATGAAGCAGAAAATGAAATCAATTCTTTTGATCTCCCATTTTTACCCAAGAGACATCACACATTCTCAGATTAGAGCTGTTTTCTTAATGTTTAAAAAAGTTTATTTCCAAAGACTCGGAACATAATGTTTCTATAAGAAATATAAGAAATATGTTTTTAAATATTACTGGAATATTTATTAACTCAAAAGTGTAACTAGCATATTGCACATCCCTCTTTAATAATTATTTCTCATGAAGCAAAGATTCATATTCACTTTCCTTAGTGCCTAAGACTAGTTGAATGGATTTCTGTTGTCATAGTAACACTACTCAGTTTTTGCAGTGGTTTTCCTCATATTTTAAACATTATATTATTTCATTAAAGAAACTTAAGAATTTTGAGGCAAATAATATTGTCTGTTCTTCATGGCTAAAATACACACAATTTCCTATGCTTTCTGCATATATTTAAATTTGACTTTTAAATTATACTTATTTTAATGTAACTCCAATCTCTTTTGTGTTTTGCACTTTATATGTTCCAATTTACAGAGTCAATCTTTATTCTTTCTTAAGTTTATTTTTCTCAGTATGTGTTTTTAATAAAAAAGCATTGCTTTCATCCATCAAATTTAAGGTTTAGCTATTCAGACCTAAAAGAAACATGGCATAATATAGGGCAGGTTGAGAGTAGGCCAAAAGGCAATTCTGTAGTGCATACTCAGAATTCCATTATACTAATCAAAGACTGAAGGACATAGAGCTAAGTTGTTAACTGAAATATTGTTTGATACAATAAACATGAAGGTGTAATACTTCAGTAAATATAGACCAAGATGGCAGGATGAATATTTTCCTTTCTGACTCCTAAGGAGATATAACTACTATTCTTATTTTCAGGAGATATAGATATAACATGAACAGAGAGAAAAAGTTGGGAAGGAAACATAAATAACTTGGATATAGCTGTGGCAGATCTTTCCACAAGATAGCATTCCACAAGGGTCTTCTTACCTACTATTAAAATTCAAAGCTCTACCTTGACAAGAAGTTTGGAATAAGCTCATAATGTGTGCTTTACATGTTATGTAGGAGATTTCCTGTGCATTTGGTGCTTCAATTTTGCTTCTGACAGTTATACTTTTTCTCTGAGTGTTGAATCAATATATTGGGACTTTGTAGATGTGCAGCTATGAGAATTTGGCAGAGGCCACCCATGAGTTGGTGAGATATTTAAGGGCCAAATTTTCATACTTAGTAGTGTTTGTTAGACAATTGAGTACTTTGGTTTAAACCAAATGTAAAATAACACTTTTCTCCTTTTCACAAATAATACTACAATTCTTATCTGGTCTTTATATTTTTATATACTAGAATGAATGAGTTTTTGAGACTTTCTTGAAAATAAAGGGACTCAAAAATAGAGTTTGGGTGAAGGGATGGAAGAAGAAAACAATGAAATAAGGGGGAAAAGTCAGCAAATTGTTTTATTTTATTAGAATATTGAATGAAGTTTTAATTTTTGGAAATGAAAAAAGAGAAAGAAAGAAAGAAAGAAGAAAAGGAAGAAAGACAGACAAGAAGGAAGGAAGAGAAAGAAGGAAGGAAATAAATAAGGAAAGAAAGGAAAAATTTTCAGTTAGTTTCTAAGGACACAAATTCAGCATTTGAGCTTACAAATTTAGATTTTGCAGAGGAAAAAAAAGTGTAGTGCTTGCCCATGGAACTCATACACTATGATAGATGATATCACAATCATTCTCTATTTTGAGAGGCATTTGTATTAGGGAATCTTTTTTTGTTCCCTGCAATTAGTGCTTTGGGTACCCCAATTAACTTAATGCCCATCAATTATTGAGTATTGTTCACAGCCTGAAAAATATATTTCAGTAAATTGTGCATATGAATGGTAGATTATGAAGTAATTCTTTCTAACCTCATTGTATTGGCTTGAAAACTGTTGATGGTGTTGATAATAAAGTAATAATAACTTATTTTGTGCATAATATGTAACAGGTACAGTGCCTTTTCATCTTAACAAATCGATAGGGTAAATAGTCAACTCCAGTTCTGCAGCTGCAGAGATTGGAGCACAAACAAGTTATTTAACCTTTCATAAAGATCATAGATACTATAACAAGTATTTTGGGGATCTGAACAAGTTATTTTGGGAGCTTTTCCATGCTTTTGCTATTATGCCTCCTTGCTTCTTTAAATGCAAAATTAATAGATGTATATAAAGAAAATGGTAGAGAGACTAATAGTTACCTATCCAAAATATGGTGACTTTGGAACACTAAAAGTGGTTTCTTATAATTGTAAGATAGTAATAGGTAGTGGTTTTTATGGAGTTTCTTCTTTGGAATTTAATGTGGAACCAAGAGGTCAAGGTCATCCATTCAATTATTTATTTAAAGTTGTTATATGTATACCATTATTTTAGGTCATGAAGCTAGCAAGCCTTCTTGCTCAGCTATAGACCCCAACAATTAAAACCAGAAATAGACAAGACCATTTACATCATCCTCTAACTGAAACCCATTATTCTTATTTCGTATCACACTTTCCTGAGGCACTGAAGAAAATGTTTTGCAACGATGAGAACACTCCAACCTCCAGACCAGAAAAACCCTGATAACAACAGGATGACTTGAAGACTACACCCAAAATGTCCCCTTCCCTGACCATGATTCTGGGCTGAACACATACCCCCGACCCCCACTCTTGATCACAGGCTCCCCACCTGCTCTCTTGCACATACCCACCCTGAAACTTTCTCTGTAAAACCTACGTGTCCATATTGCTGGTGAAGAGGTCCATTGTTAAGGCTTGAGCCTGCCACCTTCCCAGGGTGCCAGGACCCAAAATAAATTTTTCCTCTTCTCTTTTCCTAACCCTCCTCTTGAGTTATTGGCTTCTCTTGCGATAAGTTTATCTGAGTTTGTTCTGCAACATGGTTGGCAAACCCAGCCAGGAGCTACGCTTTCAATTTGTCCAGCCCCCTGGGGTTCCCCAGGTCTGAGCAGCTTGTCCTGAGCCCTGAACAGAGTACCAGGGCTTACCTCTTCCTTTCTCAAGTTAGCAGCTGGGATAGTTCATTTGCTAACAATGGAACAGAAAAAAATTGCAAGATAGCTCACGTCAACAAAAAAGATTATTTTGCATAAATTTTATCCTTTAGCAACTGTGATGAGGGTGGAAGGCACGTTATCTTCATTTTATATGAGAAAATTGGGGAACAAATAGTGTTCTTCTGTTCTTCCGAATAGGAATGGGAAAACATGCCCTTGAAAAAATATTACATTTGGTATTAATAGCAATATACATGAAATATGAAATATGAAATAATTTGGCCACTATGGACTTCTGCAAATTAGATGTTGTTTTCTAGTGTACAGATCGTGTGGTTTAGTGGTCCATATCGTTAGAAGTATAGTAGGAGACCAAAAGCCTCCTAATTTGGTGGCTTGGATAACCTACTAAGGGAATGGCGAGTGTTGGCTAAATAAAATACCGTTTCATTAATGAGGCAGCTTTGTCTAGCTGTGGAAAATTTGAGAGTTTTGGAGATACACACACACGTGTGTGTGTGTGTGTGTGTGTATGCATATGCATATATATTATTTACAATATATGTGTCTTCAGGAATTTTACTAAATCTCTCTGAGCTTTAGTCTCTGCATCCAAAGAGATACTAAATGTGTGCTAGTAATACTTAATATTTAAATTGCCAGGCACGTAGGGAATTTTCAGTCATGTTAATTCTATTCTTCCTATCTCCCTGCACTACTTGTTTGATCTATGATGTTTCTAGATTCTATGTCAGAATCTCTATTTTTTCCTCCTTTCTCAAATTTTAGATCTCAAAAGAAATGGCTTGATTCTTTTGCAAAACATTTCAGTAGTATATTTATATATATGATTATCATGAAAAATGTGTTTATGTCAGCATCAAGCCAGTTTGGTTTCTATCTTGTACACTATTCTTGAAAACGTCAATAAAATTAATTGTTTTACCCTATTAGATGGGAAAGAGAAGGAGAAATGCTTAAGTCTTATGTGGAGTTGACAGAGAGGAAAATAAATTGCGGGAGAGACAGAGACAGAGAGGGATCTACATGTTGACCAGAAGAAATCCCCATTAGAAATGTGACTGGGAAGTTTCTGAGACTGAATTTCAGTAGGAAAAAATTGCAGAGGGAAGAGCAGAGAAAACTCCTAAAATATCAATACATGAAACAGATAAGAATTTATTTAGATAAACTGGGCAATTAGTTACTTAAACAGAAACCAAGACCATGAACTGTGAAGTAATTTATTTCAAAACAATGTGCTAGGGCGCCTGGGTAGCTCAGTCGTTAAGTGTCTGCCTTCGGCTCAGGGCATGATCCCGGCGTTGTGGGATCGAACCCCACGTCAGGCTCCTCCACTATGGGCCTGGTTCTCCCTCTCCCACTCCCCCTGCTGTGTTCCCTGTCTCGCTGGCTGTCTCTCTGTCACGTAAATAAATAAAATCTTAAAAAAACAAAAACAAAAAAACCCAATGTGCTATTTTCTGTCCTATGGTTGAACACAGACCAGCAGAACACAGAGAGGCTGTCCTGAAGTGTTTCTGAACAGAAGTCCTGGTGTTCAACACTGACATTATATGTTTGTAGTAGTCACAGAAGGTATTAGATGAAGAGTTAATGAAACTGCCCTGGTTTTCAACATTTATTTTGCTGTTTATTGGAATATTATATTAATACCTGATTTGACTGTTTTCAATAAATTAGGTGAATTATATCTATAATATGCTTAATAAAAAATTTCGCTTGCTTGAATGTTGTGACTATCTGACTTTTAAAATTTTTTCAGTAAAAGCTTCGCAGGCAGCTAACTGAAACTACTAAAACATCAATAGGTAATGTTTAATCAGGAATCTTAGAATTCAGAGAAAAGATTCCTGGATTATTGATAGCTAGTATCATGACAATTTTCTACATAGAATATCCAGATGAAATTGGGAAAACAACCAAACTTGTCTGAGGGAAGAAAAAAAAATGCAAACGTACTATTGTGTTCTGAATTTCTTAATACTTTAAAATTCTTTACTTAAATGCTTATCTCTATCCCCAAATTTCGGGAGTACTTTTGTTTGGCTGCGTAAAGACACAGCGATGCTGGGAATAGATTAGATGCCATCACCCATTTTGGAAATCCGTTATACCAGGTATATTTTCTTGAGACTCATGCGTAACTTCCATTAGTGTTAATGAGAGTTGCACTCATGCATGGAGTAGAGAATAGATCCATTATCTCTAAAGGGCAGTTTCCTTTTTAATACATTGCTCAAGTTTCATTACATGTTTCCCTTTTGTTTATAGTATAGAGACTCATCTCTTCATTTACAGAAGGGGGTATATAACTGTGGGATGAATCTCCTTCGTCCGAGGTTTCTTCAGTGTTTAGATCACGAGAGTGGAAGTATATTATCTTTTAAAGTCTCTGTTCTTATAAAACTGTTACTATCTTTGATTCACATAAAATGCTAAAATAGTTGAGATTCAAATCAAACAATCATTCCAGTAGTTAGTTACTGAATCAGTTGCTGATATTTGCAATCATTTGCAAACCTACAAGAAGTAATTTCCCCAGCAACTTAGTTTGAATACAAGGGAAAAGGAAGTTGTCAGTGAAAACTTAGGTATTTCTACAATGTTGTGTCAAGTAATATAGTCACAAGTAAAATATTTTGTATATTTCTCACATAGGCTAAGAGTCTTTAAGAAGAACGGCAAGGAATGGGAATGTTTTTTTAACAATTGTTATATAGGTGGTTGTAAATAATGGTAGGAAATAATCATAAGGAAGATTGTCCATCTATTTCCTGCATTCTACTTCTGTATGGATTTCCTCTTAGAAATTCCCTTATCATTGGTATAGATGATGAAATGATCTAGCCTTCAATGAGAGAATTCTTTATTGATACAAACAATAGAATGTTTCTCCTTTTCTGTCTCATGTGCTAAACAAAAACGTATTGAATCAATAAAGTACCACCTATGCATATAACATCCCTTCTACATTATTTGTTAAAATATATTAATAAAAGCACAGCCTTTGTTGATGGTTGTCAATGCTTTGTGACAATTATTATATCAATGGTATTACCATCTATACAGAATGATGGAAAGAAAAAAAAATATTTTCCCCCCTCCTACCTTGGTGGCTGATAAAAACTCAAATCTAATACCATCTACAAAAAGTAAATGTAATGCTTTTTTTTCTTATGCTAAATTACTTGGCCAAAATATCTTTCATAATTGCTAATATTACCAATAATCTGTAATTACCAATAATTAGTGATAAAGATGTGACCCTGTCTCATCTGTACTGTGGATGGTATATAGTAGCTGTTCTATAATAGAAATTAGATTTGCAGCAATGACCAAATTTTTTAATACAAATTACTATCACTCTCTCCTTTCCTCTCCACACCCTGGTCTACAAGCACTCTATGAAGAATCTTTGCCGCTATCCTCTTTGGATAATTTTTCTGGATCCTATCTCCTGTCTTCTCTTTTAACTCCTCCTCCCTCCTTCCCTCCCTTTTTTTTTTCTTTTCTTATTTCTATCTTGTCCTTTAACACTTGAATTTTCTCTTTCAAGATGTTTGTGACCATCTGACTGGCTTTTTGAATAGGCTAGATTGCTGCCACTGGATCACTAGAAATTATGTCCTATACCACTGTGTGCATCTATCACAGAATTTCCAAGATTTTCCCATTGCCATATTTCATCCCATGTGGTTCTGTATATCTCCTAATCTCCATCTCCCTTTCTTCTTCATCCCACGAAATTCTTAGAATATGCCCTCTGGAGCCCTGATTTTAGTTGGATACATCAATGTCCAGTATCAGATAATACATTGTCTAGCCTTTCTTGCAACAGCGATTGTCATGTAACTAACTCTAACCAATGTGATACAAATGGATCTGTTACATGGGACTTCCAGTGTGGTGGCTTGAAGAGAACCGACACAATTGAAAGGGTTCCCTTCACAAGAGCCTGACTTTCCTTCTTCCAGCTTGAAAGAGCACGTATTTGCAGGATTTGGTCTCATCTGAATAATAGGTGAAATTGAGGATGCGAAACATGTGCCAGAAGAGCAGGGTATAAATACGCAAACTTGAATCTCCAATGATATTTTGATTATCCCTCTTCAGACTTGTTTACATGAGCTATACTTTACTTTCATAATTTTAAAGTAGTTTATATATGGTTTCCTCTGTCATGTGCAGAGGGAAACATACCCTGACTGATATACTTCCTAAACCTGCTCCTTCTTCAGTCTTCCTTTTATCAGTACATAGCAAATGTATTCTCCTAGTGGCTTAGACCCAAACCCTTGAAGACATCCTTGATTCTTTTTCTTTATATAGCCTTCTGCTAATATATCAAAAGTCCTCTAGGCTCTACCATCAAAATATATCCAGAATCCGACTCCTTCTTACCCTCCCTACTCTATTATCATCTTGATTCAAGCAACAAGTAGGTTGACTAATGTATCTTTTCAAAGAACATTTGGTTTTGTTGGTTTTCTCTATTGCTTCTCTTGTCTTTTAAATTTTATTGGTTTCTGTGTCTTTATTATCTCATTCCTTCCCCCTTGCTTTGTGTTTAACTCTTATTTATCCAGATTCTGAAGGTGAAAACAGTAGGGGAAGAAAAATAATTTTCCCTCTGCACTGCTGAGTTCTTAGTTGAGATCTCTGTAATAAAAGACAGATTAACACAACAAAAACAAACACACTTTTTTTTTTTTAAGATTTTATTTATTTATTTGACAGAGACAGAGACAGCCAGCGAGAGAGGGAACACAAGCAGGGGGAGTGGGAGAGGAAGAAGCAGGCTCATAGCGGAGGAGCCTGATGTGGGGCTCGATCCCATAATGCCGGAATCACGCCCTGAGCCGAAGGCAGATGCTTAACTGCTGTGCCACCCAGGCGCCCCCCAAACACACTTTTTAACATGTATACTTTATATATACAAGGAAGATAACCAGGAAAAAATGAGTCACCCACAGAGCTGGCTTAGAATTCAGGCATAAGGAAAAGGGAGGAGGAGGATGAAGGTCTTTAGGGGAGAGTAAATGATTTTTAGGAAAGATGAATGGGCCCTTAGAAGAATAGATGGGAAGTATGATAGTTTGGGACAAAGTTTGTCTAGGTGTGCTGTCAACTTCTAGTCTCCTCTCCTGTGATAAGTCAATCTTCCCTGGTCGATGAAACTCCTAGGAAGGGGATTTATGATAATTTGAGTTCCTTTTGGAGGATTGGTCTTTAGGCAGATAAAAGGAATTCAGAGAAAACCTTTCCATGCATTTTCTGATTATCAGGTGCTTACAGCTCAAAATAATCAGTATGCCAAAGTGGTATATTTTGGGGTGGTATATTCTGCCACCTTTCACAACTTAGTTCACAGATTTGATATCTTCTTTTATAATATGAATATTTATGTCATAATTTGTACTCTAATTACTGCTTTAGCTGCTTTCCTCAAACTTTGATGTGTTGTATTTTCATTTACATTTAATTCAAAATATACTTTAATATCCCTTGAAGCAACCTGTTTATTTAGAATATGCTGTTTAACCTCCAAATATTTGGAGATTTTCCTATTAACTTTCTGTTATTTATTTCTAGTTTCTGTCTATTATGGTGGTTCTTATTCCAGGTAAATGGAGTAAGCATAGTTCACCCTGTCTCCCCTACTTAGTACACTATATATAAAACTTAGACATAATGAATGAAGCAGCACTTTGAGGACTCTGAAAGGAAAATACTGGCAAAAATATTTTCTAGTGATTCAAGACTGGTAGTGAATTTACCATTTTTTCCATTATTTCTTAATTTGGACTCAAGTCAATTGGATATCCAGAAGTGAACATCAGCAAAGATGCAGAGCTCTCTAGGAGAAGCACCTTATTTAGTGGTTAACCAGCAGGAAATAGAAATTTGATAGTGACAGTGGCGATAGCACTGTGCACTGGTATCTAAAACTGAGAAGGAGAGGAAATTTCTTCTTTGATCAGAAGGACTGTGCTCCCAGAAGATTGGGGTAAGCCCTTATTGCTTTGTGTTTCTCTCCAGACCACCATGACTCTACTCATATGCAGGTAGTGTGTGGCAGAGTGAGGTAAATACAGCCCCAACTTTCTGGATAGAGGACTGAAAAGGAGAGTTCCTGGGAATTGGAAAGTACCAGGCAACTCAAGGAGAGGAAGGAGCTTGGAAAAGCAACCCAGATAAATTTATTATGAACTGTTGGGATCACTCATGAGATTTATATGTGTGGATGTAATCCTAAATAGCATACTAACAACTTTGAAAGCTGAGCTAAGAGACAGACTCCCCATTCAAGTCCCAGGCTAACCAATGAGTGGCACACAGAACAGATTCAAATAACTCTGTAAAGGCTCTAAAAAATTGAAGTGACAATGAAACCAAAACCTATGGAATCTTGGTCAGTTCTTGAAGTCTATACACCCCATGAGGTTGATTGCCTGATAACATAAAAACTTCACCATTATCCATAATTTTTAAATAAGACCCAAAGTCTCATAACATAATATTCAAGATGTCCAGAGTAAAATTCACAACTACTCAACATATGAAGAACCAGGAAATCACAACTCACATGGAAAAGATGATCAACGGACCTCAATGCCAAGATGTTGGAATTTTCTTTTCTTTTCTTTTTTTCTAAAAAGATGTTAAATTACCTCTTATAAAACCAGTGGAAAGATATATGACTTTTTATTCTTGGTGTTATTCTTTTTTTTTTTTTAAGATTTTTATTTATTTATTTGACAGAGATAGAGACAGCCAGCGAGAGAGGGAACACAAGCAGGGGGAGTGGGAGAGGAAGAAGCAGGCTCATAGCGGAGGAGCCTGACTTGGGGCTCAATCCCGTAACGCTGGGATCACGCCCTGAGCCGGAGGCAGACGCTTAAGCTTAACCGCTGTGCCACCCAGGCGCCCCTCTTGGTGTTATTCTTGATCACTTGTTCTGGGTTGAATAGTGTCTCCCAAAATTCGTATCCACCTGGAACCTGAAAATGTGAACTTATTTGTAAGTAAGGTCTTTGCAGATGCAATCAAGTTAAGATGAAGTCATACTAGATTAGTTTGGATGCTAAAGCCAATGACTATTTTCCTTTTAAGAGGAAAACTTGGCAACAGACACAGACACGTGGTGAATAAAGCCATGGGAAGACAGAGGCAGAGATTGGAGTGAAGCCAAGGAATGCCAAGCACTGGCAGTAACCATCATAGAAGAGGAAAGGAAGAATTCTTTTCTAGAGACTTCCGAGGAAGCACGGCCCTGCCAACAACTTGATTTCAGATAATTAGCCACCAGAACTCTAAAAGAGTGCATTTCTGGTGTTTTAAGCCACTGAGTTTGTAGTACTTTGTTTCCATAGCCTTAGAAAACTAATACACTGTGTGAGGTGGTATCCACTAAATTTCTCCACTGTAAAGTTACTATACTTCCCTTGTTACATGCAAGTTACTAAATCCAACCTAGACTCAAAGGGAAGGAAATTAAACTTCACTGTCTGGAAGGTGAAGTAACAGTGCATTTGTGGACACATGGTAAAAACCTTAACAAGTTTGAATAACTACTTTTGGGGAAATATTTTGAAGCTTGGCAAGCATTCTGGTTTTTTTTTTTTTTAAGATTTTATTTATTAATTTGAGAGAGAGAGAGAGAGCACAGGTAGAGTAAGGGTCAGAGGGAGAAGCAGACTCCTGCTGAGCAGGGAGCCCAACGTGGATCGGGACTCCGGGATCATGACCTGAGCCTAAGGCAGATGCTTCATGACTGAGCCACCCAGGTGCCCACATTGTTTCTCTTAAATGTTTTACTTTCTAGTTTTAGCATTCATTACTGGACTTTGCTGCATACAGTCCATTCCTTCTACATTTAGTCATTGGAATTTTCTGTAAAGAGATTTGTTCCTTCTCCCCATTTATTTATTTATTATTTTAGCATGGGTATATAAGTGTTTATTATATTCTTTGGGTTTATCATTCAGTATGATCTTTATTTATTATATTGCAGAAATTGTTCCAGGTTTGGCTGTTGGGAACTCTTTCTGTTGTTCTTCTGTGTCCCTTTGACAGGGATTCCTACTCAATGTCCTTTTCTTGAGCCCTTTCTTACTTTCTTATACGCTAAGATGCTCTAGGCTCATCTTGTATTTTCTCAGTTTCAGCCTTAGAGCAAGTCATTTCTTCAAGGAGCTCTAATTTTTCTTCTAATTAGGTATTTAGAAACCAAGATCTGGTCATAAGGTGTGCTTATTGTTACTGGATGCCAGCTTTTAGGTCCTTAGCTGACAAAACTAGAAAATACCTGTATGTATGTACAGATATACATACCTACAATACTAAATCTATTTGTATATATATTAACATAAACAGAAACTCATACTGATATTTCTTTTTTTTTTTTAATGATTTTTTATTATATTATGTTAGTCACCATACAGTACATCCCCGGTTTCCGATGTAAGGCTTGATGATTCATTAGTTGTGTATAACACCCAGTGCACCATGCAATACGTGCCCTCCTTACTACCCATCACCGGTCTATCCCATTCCCCCACCCCCCTCCCCTCTGAGGTCCTCAGTTTGTTTCTCATAGCCCATAGTCTCTCATGTTTCATTCCCCCTTCTGATTACCCCCCTTTCTTTATCCCTTTCTTCCCCTACTGATCATCCTAGTTCTTATGTTCCATAGATGAGAGAAATTATATGATAGCTGTCTTTCTCTGCTTGACTTGTTTCACTTAGCATTATCTCCTCCAGTGCCATCCATGTTGTAGCAAATGTTGAGAACTCATTCTTTCTGATAGCTGAGTAATATTCCATTGTATATATGGACCACAACTTCTTAATCCAGTCATCTGTTGAAGGGCATCTCGGCTCCTTCCACGATTTAGCTATTGTGGACATTGCTGCTATGAACATTGGGGTGCATATGGCCCTTCTCTTCACTACGTCTATATCTTTGGGGTAAACACCCAGTAGTGCAATGGCTGGATCATCATACTGATATTTCTGAAACTAAGCTAGCACCATAAGGTTCATTCTAGCCTTTCTTCCTTGCTTATTTGTAACTTCTTTCTCTGGCAGTGAGAAATGAGGTCTCATTATGTACAATTTATTTAATTATATGTTCAACCCTATATACATGTAAAGTAGTTTTAGAATAGCTGATCTGCATCCCTGTGACAGACCAATATATCTAATAAGAAAAGAATGGTTATATACAGTTCTTTTTGTCCTTGGCCTTAATATCTAATCAAAACATTGTTTTAAAGTTATTTATATTGACTTTTTTTCTTTCCCCCTTCAGTGAAATTATGCCATGCATTTGTAATCTAATAAGAGTTCTTTTTTTTGGTCACATATTCTATTTTTTGTCATTTATTCTATTCTGCAATTCCCTGACAAATTGGTTTATTTTTTAAAATTTGCAAGCTGGGATGTTCAGTCTTTGTTGTGAATAATTCTGTGTATCTTGGCAAAGGCATAGAGTCATGTATGTAACATCACAGAACTATCTAAAATAAAACTTCATCCTTGTAAAATTCTCTTTGCAGTCTTAAAGACAACTGCTCCCTGTATTACCAACTTCTGATACCACTAATCTGTTTTCTATCCCTAAAGTTTTACCTTTTCCAGCATGGTCATAAGGTAACTCTATAGTCAATCTTCCATGCAATTGGCTAACTGTTTTTCAAATCATGCCATTTATAGACTCACCAGCAGTGTTTGTGGATTCCAATCTCTCTACATCCTCACCAATGTTTTTATTGTCTGTTATTTTGATTATAGTCATCATAGTGGGTGTGAAGTGCTCCTCTTTTTAGTTTCAGTTTGCATTTTCCTAATGACAAATGAGATTGAATCTCTTTTCATGTGTATGTCGGACATTTGTATATCTTCCATGCATAAATGTTTTTTCAATTCCTTTGTTCAATTCTTAAAATTGGATGGACTTTTTATTGTTGAATTGTAATAGTTTTTTATATGTTCTGGATAATAGACCATCGTCATATATATAATTTGCAAAGGTTTTCTCCTATTCCGTGAGTCTTTTCACTTTAATAGTATCCTTTGCAGCATGAAAGTTTAAAATTGTGATAAGATCCAGTTTATTTTTTCTATGGTTTTGTGTTATACCTTAGAATATCATTACCTAATCCAAGGTCACAAAGATGTACACCTATGTTTTCTCCTAAGAGTTTTATAGTTTTTGGCTCTTCCATTTAGTATTTGACTCATTTTGAGTTAATTTTTGTATATGGTGTGAAATCCATATTCAGTTTCATTCTTTTGAATGTGGCTGTGCAGTTGTCCCAGCACAATTTGGTGAAGAAACTGTCCTTGCTTCATTGAATTGCCTTGTAGAAAATCAATTTACCATAAATGTATGGGTTTATTTCTGAATTATCAATTTTATTTCATTACCCTATGTGTATATACTTATGTTAATACTACAAGGTATTGTTTACTGTGGCTTTCTAGTAACTTTGGAAGTCAGGAAGTAGAAAAACTCCAACATTGCTCTTTTTTATACATATACATATATATATATGTATATATACATATATATATATATATTTGGTTATTCTGGTCCTTTGCATTTCCTTATGAATTGTAGGATCAGCTTATCAACTTCTGCAAAAAGGCCAGTTGGAGTTTGATAAAGATTTGTTGCCTTCGTTGATCAATTTGGGGATCTATTTCTTTCTAAGCCATTTTTCCCAAACTAGTTTATCCACAGACTGATGTTATTTAAATTCATTACAATGTCATTACATAGGAATGAAAGGAGACAAATTAGGGGGTAATAAAGATGAAATAAAATGGTAGTTTATGAGGCATGGTGAGAGGGGTGGTTAGGAATATACTTTCGGCTGACTGTTCTAGAGTGGTTATTCCCAGATGCTTAGGAAGCACTGTTCTCACTCTGAAAACTGGTTATGTTTGCATGAAACTAAATGATAAGTCTAAAGGACTTTTAAATAAATTATGTTTGTCTTACATTTTTAGTGTTATGATGTCCTTTTAGAATAATAGTATTTTGAGATGGCATATTTTAATATCACGATGTTTGCCAATTCTATGTTAATTCATAAGTTTATTTTGTCTGTTTTAGTTGCCTAAAAACTTCAGATTTTTGAATATTCCTTAATGAACCTCTGATATCAGTCAAGATTATCAGTTATAAGAAACAGAAGTAACTGGATAATTGAAAAAGAGAATGGATTCATTAAAAGGATACTGAAAAGATCATTACCTCTCTAGGAGGGCTAAAAAATTATGGCAGAAGCTTCCATTGTGACCACACTGGTCACATATACTAATTGTAGCCTATACCACAGATTTTCAGAAAGACCCTGATAATCACATTCTGAGGATATGAACCTGCCACCATATTTCAGTGTTAAAAACTGGCACTTACAATGGAAATTTTTTTAAAGCTCCAATTTAGTTTAAAGCTCTCTGTGATCATTCAATTAAATTAGACAAATGTGCACTGACCACCCACTATGAGCACTTGGCTAGGCTCCGATCATGAGCCCTGCTATGTTTGACTTGGCTTGCAAACAACTTAGCCATGTTAAATGTGTTTCCTTGCCTACCACTGAATGAGTAAGGGGAACTCTCCAACTCTGTTGGGTTTTGATGCTAAACAGCACATCCCGAGAGCCCTGCTGCACCTGATGTATACACAGAGAGCAGGAACAAGAATAATTACAATCAGGCTTCTGCTGGCTGTGCTTAAGATCAACGAGTCAGCAGCGTGCCAATCAGTGCATTTCTGCAGAAGCTTGAGATAGGAGCTTCCCTTTTCTCACAGCAAGATGGCCTGTTTGTGGGAAACAAACAACACTTGCGTGCTTTTCCACTCCGTAGTGCCCCCACTTCAAAAAAAAAAAAAATTGCAACAAATTGAGAATGCAAAAGTGGCTGCCTGTGGTGTTAAATACAAGGAATGTCTTCAAGATGTTGCACTTTAGAGTTCTTTATGGCAAGGAGGCAAATCAGCTGAAGCAGCAAACCAATAACGGCTCATGAACTTGTTTATGTCGTATGGGAAAGGCCTTAGCCAAGAGGCGTCATGTGTTGATGGTAAACTTACATGTTTAGTATCAGATGCAAAGCTCGTTGTGGTTCGTCTTTATGTCTGTCAAAGTAAGAAAGTTTCTGTTGGTAGCATAAACTGTCTTAGTCATGGGAACACCCAATGTCTGAGAGAGTGAAAATGGTTTCTTTTTAAATGATATACTCTGTAACAGAGTTCAGGCTAACCTCAGAATGGTTTCTGACTGAATTTAGTTTTCACATCTCCGAAGGGAATAGTATTGTTTCTTAGTTTCTACGATACCAGCAATTTTTACATATGGCTTATAAAAGCAGGTTCACGCTAACCAAACCTGAAGACGTTTTGTCTTTGATTAATAAAGGCGTTATTTCTTGGACTGGCATTGTTCACATCCCATTTCTTCATACATATTGCACTTTATTTCATATGTCTGATTTATCTTTAACATACAGACGTGTGATCTTCTTATTTACATTGAACAAAAAATGCCAAAAAGACCCAAAACACATTGACAAATGCATTACTTTAAATTTTGCAAGAACACTGAGAGAAGGAATCTTTCATCACTGAGAACTTCCTCCATCTAATTCAGTTCTGCCATAAGGATCTACCAGGCAGAATGCCTTTAGATTTAAAAAGTGACAACTTACTCCCTAGATCTTTCTGTCAAGAGGAATTAGACAATGGGTCTAATGATGTATTTCCGGAAAAAAATTGAAGGACAACCTGACTTTTTTTCCCCTCCTGTTCTTCTACTAGAGGAAGAGTAAATTGGGCATAAAATATTTGTATTTCTTCGGGAAAGAGTCTCACAACATAACAACTCTTGAGAGGGCACACAAAAATGACCTAACAACCTTGAAAGTGTTCTTTTGGAGTCTATTCCATACTGAAGCATTATTTCTGAATGGAAAGCTTTTTTCTTGCTTGATAGCTTTGATTTTCCAATATTATATATGATTGCCTGCCTTAGTGTGCAAATTCAAATTTCAAAAAGCATTTTATTTTTCTCCAAGAACATTCAAGTTGTGTTTTGCTTTGTGTTTTAACCTTGGTTTCATTTCTAGTCAGGATATTAGCATTTTGGACATGACTTTAAGGTGTTTAGACTAGTTAGATTTTTATTTACCTTGATATAACTTTATTGATGATAAGATATACGAATATTTCTTTTTAATTGAATAAATTAGAAGTTTAAAGTGATTTCAAATGTGTTGTAAGTTACTCAGTTTTACGACTTATTACTATTACTATTACCTTAAAGTTAGTTATATGTTGTTGAAGTTGATTTATTATAGATATAAAATTTTTATGAACACAAAGAGCTAAAATTCTAAGATACTGTTATTTTGATTTGAGTATCCACCACTATAAGCCTTCTTTATCCTTAGATGAAAATGGAATATTTTTAGTATGTTAGATAAATCTGTCTTGATCAATGCTTTGAACTTAATTAATTCCAGAAGGAGCACTGAACACGGATCATTGAACTATGGTAGGTTGAGGATTTTCTGCACTCCCAAATATAACAATTAAGAGGGTAATAAAAAGGATACTTTAGAATGATCAGTGTCTGAATCTGGTTGGAGTTTGCATGACATATTCTTCTAAATGGAAGTTACCTCCAGAATAGCTGCGGATAGTGAGCAAAAGAGAATGCAATGCCTAGATGTGACTAGTGTCATAGTTGGGAAACAGGCCTCCAAAACGTCTTGTAGGCTATACTAAGAAATTCTGTCTTCAATTGCATAGCACTGGAAAGCTTTAAGTTTTTTAAATTTGGGGATCAAATGATCAGGTTGATATTTTTAAAAAGATTGCTCTGAAGTTGTATGGAGATTCAACTAGAGGATGGGAGTGTGGGTGAGGAAATTAGTAGCTGGAAGTCTATTGCAGTATTTCAGGTAGGAAGGAGATGGCAACGACTGGGACAAAGGTGGTGGCAGTGGTTACGGAGAGATGTAAATACATCCCTAGGTGTGTAGGCTATGCTTAGGGAGTTTGCAAATCTACCCTTTAAACTGTATTGATTAGATCAGTCCAGGCGCACACTGATGTTGATTTTTTTCTTTTCATGAAATAACTCAGTTTACCTGGACTGAAGTTTAGTTCTCTTTTTTCTTGAAAGGAAGCAAATCTCATCCATTCTTTTTTTATTGCATATTTTTACTCCCATAATGAAATTCAGAAAGTTGCTAGATATAACTAGGTAATTGTTGCTTGTCAAGTAGTCATTAAAAGTGTTTTCAGAACAAATAAATAAAATGCTTTTAGATAGTACTCTTCTTAATGATTTTGACATCTGTGGGTGGGTCCTGTATTTAAAAGTAGCTCCTTTTTCTCTGCCCTCCAAACACATTTACATTCCTAACTCCCAATAAAAAATGGGCCTCTGCACAGTGCTCCGGAAGATCCCTTCCCCACCTCTTATCTGAACACTTCTGTTCTTTTACCACCCAGAAAGGGATGGGAGTGGGGGCAGGCAATGTAGGTGAGGCTATAGGAGGAGGAATCTTAACTTTCCCTCACTCTTTTTTTTTTTTTTTTAAGCAGGAATTCCTTCCTTTCTGGCAATGTCTGCGATTAAACATTTCTAGCAAGCTATTGAAAATGAACAAACTATTATTTTTACACCAATGTGAAGAATCTTGAGGTCCATTCACAATTGTTGAATAAAAAGAGACTGGCAAATTAGGACTATACGGTCTGAATTTATTCAATGAACTCAGT
Organism: Ursus arctos; assembly: GCF_023065955.2. Lineage (NCBI taxonomy): Eukaryota > Metazoa > Chordata > Mammalia > Carnivora > Ursidae > Ursus > Ursus arctos. The sequence continues at coordinate 46,854,737 of NW_026623111.1, read as the reverse complement.
ACAGCATTTTCCAGGTTCTCCTTTATTTTTCTCCTTAGAAAGCCTGCTTTATCCTGTAATTTGAACCATGCAATCATTTGTCTATGCTTCATTTCCACCTACTAAAAGGCTGAGCTAAGTTATTTTCTACTTTTATGGTCAGTGTTCAAGTAAGTTCTTTTCCAGTTTGAGTCCTAACTCTATCACTCATTTTCACTTAGAAGATATTTGAATAAAGGAGTTTTTCGAAATCTGATTTGGTGGTTTCCTCCTGCATCATCCACCAGGTTTTCTAGTATATAGTCTTTTCTGAAACTCAAGCCTTTAGCGCCAGCTTCAAGCTGCATATCCTCTTTTGTTTCCTTCTATCTTTATGCCATCCATATTTGTAATAACATGGGAAAAATAATTAACAATTGGCATCCAAATCCATCTTAGGGAAGAATCTATGTTTATTTGGGAAAAGCCAAGTAAACATTTGTGAATAGAACAGGACTCTGAATCTGCAGGATATGAGTGGGACTGTTCTACTAATTAGAGGGTAAAGGATTTGTTTGTTGCTCCAGAAAAGGCACAGGGGAGACACGATGAACAAAAGAAGGGAAGAGGAATCAGTGAGCTGCTGCAAAGTCATGGTCATGAACCCTGGCATATAACCACTGCTTATGACACCATCTTAGTTTCAGTACCCCCACCCCAACAAAAACAACAGAAAACCACAAATGAATAGCAAACAAAAAGAGGAACAAAAACAGTAAACACAAGAATCTGAGACATAGCCTTGGGTGAAGGTAGTTATTGGCAAGCGGTTTTATAGTCAAATGCAAAGTGGGGAAATGAGACAAGGAAGGTAACAAGACAATAGAAGATGAATTGATGAGTCTGTTATTGCTGTGGAATCCACCCCAGTGTGGGCCCCCTTAGAAATTCTTTAGAGTGTCACTGGAGGGCAAGTTTGATGGGGAGGCTGGGGCATCCACAAAGCCCATTCTTCGTTCATTTAGGGTTGCTCCTGCCTCCTTCCCATGTCACACTGGCTAGAACTGTGTTTGTGGGCAGCAGAGCAAGCTCCTGATAAGAGATTATGGATCCCATCTCACATCTGCCCTCTCCTACAAGCCTTGAAGAAAGCCTACTGAAGTCATGAAGAGATTGAATTGTGTCCAGGATGTCTCAAGGCATGGATGGAACTTTCAAGGATGCAACATGGTGGAGGCAGAGAAAACCATGACAAAATAAGTTGCAGGAACTAGAAATTCTTGGGAAGGTTTAAAACTGTGATAGGCAAAGAGGCTGAAGTTCAGATCCCCATTTGCCCACATCTTTGACAGGCCGGAGATCTTGACTTTAATTAGTGAATCCTACAATTCCCAAAGCTGGGGGTCCCATGAGACATATGAGGAATATAAATGATTTAAACAGCTTAAAAATAAAAGGGATCTTAGTATTTCATTTTATTTAATTGTTCAAGGCATGAGTTAATTTTTTAAGCTTTTCTCCAAAATCTCTGCCTCTCTGTCTCTATTTCTCTCTGTCTCCAATTAGAAGACACAGGAGTTGTATGGCCCTGGTGCCTGCCTATCTGTTTAAAATGGGCAGCTGCTACCTAGCTAGAATGTACCCTACTGAAATAATCTCCATGAAAGCAGGGATTTTTTTTTCTTTCCTTACCATCTTTTTCTCCCTTCTTCTCCCTCTCTCCTTCTCCATCTCTGTCTCCTCCTCCTCCTTCTGCTGTTGTTCTTTGACATATTCTCAGTAACTACAATGGTGCCTAGCCCATAGTCAGGGCTCAGGGGATATTTGAAGAATGAAAGAATAAATTGTTTACATGAGAAAAAGCAGTTATAGTATTATCAGATTTTTAGATTATTTTAAATATATAAGCTGGGAATCTTGAATATTTTGCTGAGACATTCTGATTTTTAGATGTTGGAAATCAAATAAAATGTTAAAGAATTCTGTTGGTCTTCCTTTGACAGACAATTGAAATATACCGAGGGAGGGCTGCTACATTGCCACTTATGCTCTAGGGTTTTTATTTGATTTTCTAAACATACATGCGTGTGTGTTTGAGCAAATTTGGCACCCAGTATAAGCATCCTCAAACTTTTAAGCCTTGAGTGTTCCCAGAACATATTTAATGGAGTTTCCAGTCATTTATCATTACTTCTTAGTCATAGAAGTTTTCAATTCAGACTGAATTTGAGAAAAGTTATCATATATATGTCATATATATATATATATATATATATACTATATATATATATAATTATATGTTATTTTGTTTGTTTGTTTGTTTATGGTGGGGGAGGAAGCTATAGTCCCACAGCTTTCTCCTTCAATTGCTACATGATTTAGCCATCTATTTTGTGTCTTGTGACATCAGTGACTGAAGACTTTGTGAAGGGCCCATATCCAACATCTTTCCTTCAAGAATTTTCCTCCAACTCTAGTCTGTGTTGTCATCTTTTTTGAAAATCTACTAAGTTTGCAATCTTCATCACTCATGTTTATGGTCTTGTTATGATGAAACTATGTGTATCTGTCTTAAATTTACTCAATAAAAATTAAAGCTTCATATAGACTACATATAGACTGTCTTATTTAAAGCTTCTTATAGGATTTAAAACTTCATTTCTATTTTTCTCATATTTTATCCAGTACGTAGTACAGCACTGGGTTTAAACGAGTGTTCAACAGACATCTGTCAGAATAAATTCTATCAATATCTGAACATGGGGAGACAAAACTTTTCAGAAGACAGAACCTTTTTTCCTCACTTGACTTTTTCATCACTGTTGGAAGCACACACATTTCGCATCGCTCTCAAACATGAAAGTTAGCCTTTGCTTCTTATTTTTTCCCCTGCACTGATTTCAGTTAAATTTAATTTCTTCATTCTTCTTAGCATCTGAGTCTACATAATATCATGTAGGAAATTGCAAATTGATTTCTCATGGATTATCTTCCTTTTTTTGTGTGGTGTAAAATAATAAAATATACTCTCTTTATTTGACCACATCTCCATTTTCCTTAAAACCCTGTAGTTTCTCCTAATCAATGTCTGTACTAAATTTGAATTCGAAACTATTTAATTTCCAGTCTTCTTATTGCTCTTTTTTCTTGTCTTTTTTCTTTTACTATTAGTCTAGTAACTTTGAGCCAAACAAAATGGCCAGTAAGGTCTTCTGGTGTGTGTTCAAACCTCTTTCCTAGATCCCAGAATATCTACTTATTAATTTTCAATGAAAAATTTAATTATTGCAGATGAGAACACCAAAGTCTGCATGACCACTGCAGGTTCCTTTTGGTAATTTGCACGGGAAGTCATATTGTAATCTAAGTCACTTTTAATTTGCCATAAGAAAGTCTTGTCACAGAAACCCTAAATACTCTAAAATCCTCTTGATCAGCACATTCTTTCTCCGTTGCAGAACCGCACGGGAAGCCAATTCATAATCAGAAGGTTGCTTGGCAAGCGTGGAATTAGAACAAGTAGCTTTAGATGACTCAAATATTACATAGGCTGAAGCTCAGATTGCTACGGTGCAACTCTTTACACTTGCAAGGTTTACTAACAGTGTGCTCTGAAATCTTGATAGGTAGAAGCTGTAAAAACTGTCACATAAAAAGCTACAGGCAGCTTCTTTAACGGGTAATGACTTGAAGACTCCTTTGGGGCTGATTGTTCCTTCACTCTGGGAAAACCTCCTCAGTGGGCCTTTAGTTGCACAAATGTAAAGCAGGAATCACTTATGAATTACGTATTGTTCTTGAAGAAAAATGTGACGTAATTGTTCGCCTGAATGAAAACATTTTGGACTGTGAAGCTAAGTGTGCTGTTTGCTAATGTGGGATTCTGCCTCTGCTCGTGCAGGTTGGTGAACCTCTCCGAGCCTCAGTCTCCTCCTCAGTAAAAGGGGGATAATAATATTTGGGAAGATTAATAAAATCATACAAGTAAACTTATTTGAATGGGGTCTCACATCAGTAAGTGGTGTAATATTAGGGATGATGTATCTGAGAATATAATTATTTTTCAAGATTTTATTTATTTGAGAGAGAGAGCATGCAGGGGTAGAGGCAGAGGGAGAGAGAATCTGAAGCTGGCTCTGAGCTGAGCATGGAGTCAACATGGGGCTCCATCTCACAACTGTGAGATCACGACCTGAGCTGAAACCAAGATTTGGACGCTTAACTGACTGAGCCACCCGGGCACCCCTATCATTATTTCGTTTTATTGAGACTGCATTTTACCAGTAAACGGGATTTTGTTCTCCCTAGAGATGAGGATACTTTGTTTTGAAAGAAGATGGCAGAATGAACTGTAGGTCTGCTCCTTGCTTGTTGCAGCAGGACCATGTATAAAGTACAGGGTGGCAAGTGCGACGTGGAAATGGCTGTTGATTCTTACACATAATGAACCCAAATGTTTATAGTAATATGCACTATTGTGCTCTGCCATGTTTGCCAGTTCCCGGAAGGAGGTGTTTTCTTTGTTTTGTTTTTGTTTTTGTTTTTAATCAACTTTCTCATTCACAACTGTCTTGAGTTCAGGAAGATTCTGGGACAGAAAATTAGAAAGTAAACTTCTACTTTTTATTTATTTTTTTAAAAGATTTTATTTATTTATGTGACAGAGAGACATCCAGCGAGAGAGGAACACAAGCAGGGGGAGTGGGAGAGGAAGAAGCAGGCTCCCAACAGAGGAGCCTGATGTGGGGCTTGATCCCAGAACGCCAGGATCACACCCTGAGCTGAAGGCAGACGCTTAACGACTGAGCCACCCAGGCGCCCCAGAAAGTAAACTTTTAAATGAGGTGGAAGGGAAATTGTTTTCTTCGCTCTGACCAAAGGACTCTTCTTCAGGTGTATAGTCATAGAAGTGGGTTGCATCCTCCTGTGCGATAGGGACAGGGTATAAATCAGTCACTATCCCCTGAAATTTTGTTGGATTGGGGCCAAGGCCTATTGCAATTTGTGCAATAATGCTGCCTGTTAAAATTTATTCTCCCTTTTTCCGTTGGAATGGAAATGTTAGACAAATGGTTGTTCAAGTGCATGACATTCTCCACCTTTCTTTGCAGTTAGATATTGCCAAATGACAGAGTTGTCGCTGATGCAATGTGAATAGAAGCATGTTCCATTTGCAGGCCTGGCCTATAAACCTCCTCAGCATTTCGCCATGTTTTTTCTCCTTCTGCCTAACTAGTGTGACAACAACCAGGGAGATCTTGGAACGCCTATGTGTTGAAAATGGCAGAGTCACCATCAGACTCATCTCTGAATGACTGCATGGAGAAAAGCCAGAGTTGGCCTGGAACCCCTATTCTGACTTTTATGTAAAAAAGACATATTTCTTAAACCACTAAATTTTTGGTGTTTGTTTCAACCAATTTGCCTATTGTAACCTATCCAGAAATTAATGTTTGGGCAGTGGTGCCACAGGCTAAAAAGTTGGAGAAATATATGATATCATGGCAAAATGTTGACATTTATAAAAACCATCTCCAACTATAACTTGGAATACAGACCACATGCTCATATAGTTTTAGGTGTAGTAGTTGGAAGGAGCCAGAATGTTTATACATGTTGGCTGCTATTCATTGCTTCAAGTAAGGTATTATAAGAATTGGCTGGTTTGTGCACAGAGGTTGAAGGGGAGAGAGAGAAATCACAGATGAAGGGCTTCACACCGTTGGAGAAGCTAGCTGCTTCTGAAACCCAAACTGGAAATATGATTTAAAATACGATTTGCTTCAGATGCAAAGGCCCAATAAAAAGTCAAAGTTACATTAAGGTACTTAGCCTTGCGGTGAACATCAGATCACAGACACGCACACGCACGCACACACACACACACACACACACATACACATGCACACACTGCAGGCAAGTTAAATAAAACAGACTGAAGAATTACGTCTAAGAAATTATTTTGGGTGTGGCCATGGACACTTGGAAGGGACAGGAAATTAATAGAGCAAAAACCAACTGAGTTTTTGAGGGACCTGTACTGCCAAGGAAATCTGAAGCCCCACAGGAGCTTTCGATTTTCTGATTTGTAAGGAAGACGTACCCTTGACGTTCTCAGTGTTCATCACAGATGTGCTGTGGAGGGAAGCAGAGAAGAAGGAAGCTTTCAGAAGACAAATCCAGGAGCCTCCGAGGGTCAGGATCAAGGAAGGCGTGTATATTCTCCCAGAGAGCAGAGTCATGTCTCATCTGGGGATCCCCTCTATTACCAGGACAGGGATTTACACGATGCCAGCTCAGCAGGAGTGCATTGTTTCAATGGACTATGATTGCTGAATTCCCTAGTCTTCTCTTTAAAAAAAAAATAGACTTCTTTTTTGAGCAGTTTCAGGTTTATAGAAAAATGGAACGAAAATTATAGAGATTTCCTGTGTACTCCTTCATCCCAGCCCTCTCCTCATCCCAGTTTGCCCTGTTATTAACATCTTCCATTTCTATGGTACATTTGTTACAATTGATGAGCCAATATTGATATGTTACTAACTAAATTTCACAGTGTACATTAGGGCTCATGTTACATATTCAATGGCTTTTGACGAATATGTAATGACTTACAGCCACCAGTTTAATATCACACAGAATAGTTTCGCTGCTCTAAAAATTCCTCTGCTCCACCTATTCATCTCTCCCTTCTTTTTCAAACCTCTCCCCACCATCGTCCAGCCCTAGCCTTTGGTATCTAATCTTTTTACTGTTACCAGTTTTGCCTTTTACAGAATGTCTTATAGTTGTAGTCATATGCCATGTAGCATTTTCAGAATGGCTTTTTTTTTTAACTTAGCAATCTACATTTAAGATTTTTCCATGTCTTTTCATGGCTTGATAGCTCCTTTTTAAAAAATTACTGAATAGTATCCCATTTATAGATTATATATATAGATATAGATATAGATATAGATATATACAGTTTGTTTAGTCATTCACCTACTGAAGGGCATTTTGGTGGCTTCCAGGTTTTGGCAATTATGAATTATTCATGTGCAGGTTTTTATGTGGACATAAGTTTTCAGCTCATTTGGGTAAATACCAAGGACCATGATTGCTGGATCATGTGGTGAGACTATGTTTACTTTTGTACAAAACTGCCAAACTGTCTTCCAGAGTGGATTTACTTCTCTGCATTCTTACCTGTAATGAAGAGAGTTTCTGTTTCTCTACCTATTCTTTTCTTTTTTAACAGGTATTTTTGTTGTGGTTATCCTGCTTCATCAATGTGTATTGACTGGGCTTGGGGTAGATAACCTTTATTATACTTCTCTGTACTATAAAAACAAACAAACAAACAAACAAACAAACCAAAACCCATTCAGTCCTAGTGGGGAAACTTCACATTCCAGAGATGCTGGACTTTGGAGTGGATGCAGCAAGTTGTCTCCTTGGAGAAAGGAAAGAGTCCATTGTATCTGTGTACAGATATTTGATGATGAGAGAGGTAGACTGTACTGGAGATGACTACTTGTCCCTCATAACCTACTCCCCCTTTTTCCATTGTAATCAAAGTGCTGGACATATGGTTAGTGAGCTACATGTTTCCCAGCTACCCTTGCATTTAGGTGTAATCTTGAAAGTATGCTCTTCTCATTGGCTCCAGTGTCCTATATGAGTAGGAATAATGGGTATCCCTACTGATGCAGGCTATAAAAACTCCCAGACATGCCCCCTTATGTTCTTTCTCACTTTTCTTTGGGCTGGAATGGTGATAATCAAAGGTGACCAGAAGAACATTGGAAACCATATATTATAAATGACCAAGCCCTGTGAGTCTTAGTGCCTGAATAACAGCATTGGGAACTACGCTGGTGACCTAAACTCTCTCCCCCGGACTGTTATGTGAATGAGTAATAACCTTCTATTGTATTTGAGCTAAGCTCGGTTCTATTTGAAACAATAGTTGTACCTTTCCTAATTAATACATACACATCATGTAAAGTGCATTATTTTCATCCTATCCTAGGCTCTCAGAGTGCTCCCTGCCTTTTAAAAAATAATGGTCATGGACAGGGAGGTCACGATCTCACTCTAAATTGTTTTTTCTCAGTGTCATTGATGGGGTGAGAGACAATGTGATATAGAAGTAAAGAAATTGGCATCTAGCTGTTTCTTTACTACCTGTGCCTGCCTGCATTTAAATGTCAGATTTTGTTAACTTGGAAAAATGTTTTTAACTTTCAAACTTTAGTTTACTTACCTGAATACCTATTTTAAAAGTTTGTTGTAGATATTAAAAATAAGCCGTGTAAAATATTTAGCATAGAAATTTGGCAATTAGGTACTCAGACAACATTAGCTATTAGCTAGATCTTACTTCCGTGAAGTTTGAGTTTATACCCACATTTAGTGGAGAGTCTGGTGTTTAAAATAAAATAAACAAAAAATGTTTCTGCTATCCTCATAGCCCCCGGCTGAAATACCTTTTGACTTTAGTCAGAGTGAGAAAATGAGGAAGTATAAAAGGCAAGGGTTTTGCTTGATTTCCTGAGGGAATAGCTAATTTCTCCAAATAAAGTAAAATAACAGCACCTCCCACTGGGCAGAGAGTTTGTAAAGAGAATTGCTGAACTTCTCTATACCCGAAAACCCAGCAGTCGGGGCAGATGCCAGAAACAGCAGCAAGGGGATAACACAATGAATTGCAAACGTGTACAAAGAGTTTAGCAACTGGCAACCACTTGAAAACTGCACTGAGCATGTGTTGCATGGAAGTTATTGGCAGATTAAGTTCAGAAATCCAGCAGCAGCTGAAGCAGTGAAGACAATAAATAGCTTAAACTGGCAACCAACACTTTTAGCAAACACTTATATATACATAATGAGAACAATACAAAAGGGTGTGAAGGAGGGTGAGCAGGGGGTTGGCTGGGCTTCTTAAGGAGGTCACAAAGCCCAAATGTGTGGGTTAACTAGACTATGCATCACTGTCAAGGGTCCCCCACAAATCCCTGCAATGACACCAAGGAAGAAAATAGAAGAGCAGAGAAGTGAAGTACAATAAATCAAGTCTTACTTTTCAAAAAGAGGAGGGTGAAAAAAATTAGAGAGAAGAGATTTTCCAAATTCCTAGGCAAAGAGTAATTGATGGTCAAATCCAAACTCAAAACAAACAAACAAATTCTTTCCGATAGTCTCAATTAAATTCCTCTTTGTTATAGTTTCCAAACCATAATTCTCACAGGGAATTATACCACTTCTAAAACGATGCAGCGTTTGGGCGTTAACGAACGTGTGGCTGTTATAATAAGGTATGGTCAGTGATTAATTATATTGAGTTGAATCCATCACTTCCTAACCTATAAAGAGGAAGGAGAACGTAGGCGTAAACAAAGTTGAGATTAAATTCTTCTCTGGTATACTGCCAATCAAACGATGGTGGCAAATGACTGAAATTTAAGTGCAGAAAAAAGTCTGTAGGTGAATAACTCAAAGACGCAAGGATGCAATTCTTAGAATATTATCTAATAAATGAGGCTTCCAGTCGCGGCAGGCTGGCTGCTCACTCTACCTCACCTTGGCCACTGTCCTTGCTTCTGAGCTCACCTTCTATGCTCATACCGTTTTATTTTTTTTTTTGGTAATGGTTTTCACTTTTTTTTACTTTTTCTATAAAAGCCTTGCTCATTCCTCAGAGCCCAGATTAAATCTTCTAATCTTTTTCCTATTATTGAATTTGTGTAGCATATAGTTCTTTGAACCACAGAATTTAACACTTTATTTTATGGCCCTTTAATCATTTCATGTATGTGAATCATATTTGCCAATAAGATGATATATTCTTTGAGTAAAGGACACAGGTCTTTCAGGCACATGGTAGACATTTAATAAATATTTATTGATTGTTTAATATGCTTCCTAATGCACGTAAGCTACTCTTAGGAAGTAATTATACAGTGGACGACTCTGTCTAAAAAAAAATTGATGCAGAAAGAAGTTGGGCTGAGAACTGGATAAAAACAAAGCTTACATTAATGGTAGCAAATGACATGATTAACACCTTTTCTGGCAGCCTTGCAGCTTGAATTTGATAAAGGAAAGTAATTTCTCCAAAGAACCAAAAGCTAAATTGAGTGATTGAATTTAACTCCATAGTGTAAGGCTGTGTTAGTAGATTTTTAAAAAGATGACATTTGAGTGTATTTTAAGTGCAATACATCAATCTGCCATTGAGCTAATGAACTTCAAGTTAAAAATCACTGAGGAGTTTGGTATAGATGACTCCCTCAAGTATCCTTGGGGAAGCAAGATGTGTAGGTAATTGAATGAAAATCTATCCTGACTGACCCCAATGACAACAATGTCCAACTCACATTACAAATCACCTGTAGTCTTTAATGGACTATTTTTTAATTGCTTTAAAAGTGTTAATGGTGACTGCAAGGGAGCAGAGTGTTTCCTATCTGCTTGTTCATCATCGGTAAAATAAATTTTGGGTGGGTTTTTTTTCTTTATCACTGGCAGTTTACAATCAGCTTTAGTTACCCTAGTTTACATTTCATCGGAGGAGAAAAAAGCACATTTGGTTGTCTTTTATTTTGCTAATCTCTCTGTTTTTATGAATGCCTTGAGATTATGGGATCAGATTTGTTCAACCACAAAATGTGGGAATAAACGAGTAATTGGTGACTGTAAACTAATAAAAAGGAAAATAAAACAGAGAAACACCTTTTCCTATGAGTTCTTGTAGGCCTGCATCCAAGTTCACAGCTCAATTAAAATATGATTTTCTGTTTTTCTGAAGGGAAACATAAATGTTTAAAGACTGTTACACAAATAATATATTATGAAGGAGTCATAAAATGAATACATTTTTAAGAAAGGGTAAAAATGCATGTAGTTGAACATTAAAATATGTAGTACTATGAATAAAAACAGAACCAATAGCTAGAATATTTAAATTAATGGTTGACCAAATGTACTCTTTGAGGCCGTGTCAGAATTACTTGGATGCTTGGAGTGCAGGTTCCTAGATCACACCCCAGATCTATTGAATCAGAATTTCTGAAGGTGAATCACAAAAATCTGTAGAGTAAAATAGTATCTCTGACGATTCTTGGAGATGCAAGAATTAGAAAACTATAACATCCACTTGACTTAATTCTTGACTTTCAAAAATATGTCTAGAAAGATAAACACCACACTATTAATAGTGTCAACTCCTGACTGCAATGTTGAAGGAGGGGAAACTCTTAATTATACATCTCTGCATTGTCTTTCCCCCAAATTTGGCATCTTTTAGTAGTAAAGAGAATACATGCAATTGATGGTTTCTGATATTATTATGAGTTTCATTTTGTCTGTGGATTCTCACCTCCAACTCATATCTTCTGCTTAAAAGGGTCTTACTGGGGAAATTGTGGTGTGGCTCAGGCTGCCATAACAGAATACCACAGATTGAGTGGCTTCAACAACAGGACTTTATTTTCTCAACAGTTCTGGAGGGTAGAAGTTCCAAATTAAGGTCTGGCAGAATCAGTTTCTGGTGAGAATTCTCTTCTTGGCTTGCAGACAGCCACTGTGTCATCACATTCTTTCCTCTGAGCCAGGAGAGAGAAAGAATGAGAGAGAGAGAGAGAGAGAGAGCGCGCTCTCCTATTTCTTCTTAAAAGGACACTAATCCTGTCAGATCAGGGCCCCCTTTTAATGACTTCATTTAAGTTTAATTACTTCTATCCTCCAGGAGTACGGTACAGCCATGCTGGCTGTTAGGGCTTCAACCTCTGAATTATGGGGGGACACAAATATTTTGTCCACAGAAAGGTTGATCTTATGTATCTGAGTGAGCCATGTAAGGGAAGAATAAAGTGATCTTTGTCAAAATCCTTGAAGATAAGTGAAGGATCAAAATGTAGAGACCAAATGACAAAGGTTAAGGGGTAGAAATGAGGTAATAGAAATAAAATAGAACAGAGATAAAGAACTGGGAGGAATAGGATTAAAATGGAAGGAATCCAGGAAGATGATGGTAATCAACAATGGACACTCCTCTCAGAGGCTAACAATTTGACAGCTGACTTAAATTTCCATGTTAAGGGTCCAAGAGTCAGAGATGATCCTGTTTGTTAACTTTTTTTATGATTTTAATTTTTAATTAATGATTTAATTTTAATAAAAATGAATTATTAACAAAAAAGCCAGTGCAGCTTAGTTTGGTATGAATGCTATGAATTTGTCATCGAAAGACCAAGTTGTTGATTCTAAATATTTCTGAATAAAAACCAGTCTGTTAACAAGAGAAATAGAAACAGTATAACATAGAAACATCACTAGTACAAATCTGGAATAATCTTGGTGAATTCAGGGACATAAACTAAATAGCTAAACTTAGTTCATCTAGGGAAAAAAGTCTCTAGTGGGAAAATGTAGAGAAAACAGACATCTTGAATTTTCTATTTTTTACCCTATCGCTTTCTCTCTTCCTCTGGATGTAGGTTTATGTGATAGGAAAGATCTTGTTGACTCAGAACAAGGACAGGTTTTGTTATATGTGTGGGCTAGTGGTAATGTCTGCCTCTCTCATTCCTGCTTGTCTGTGGACTTCCCTGCCCTTTAAGTGAAGAGGCATCCTTGCTTAGTTCCTGAACTCATGTTGGCAAATACCAGGAACACATTTGTTATTTCGATCCTACCAATGTGACGGAGTCTAGAAATAGTTTTGATGTTATTCAATCAGGATTCGTTATGCCTAAAATGAATTTCTTGTCTCTACATGTCTACACAGTTTATACTTTCCATATAGATCTCAATACTTTGCTCAATTTTGCCTTTATGTAGTGGTAACTACTAATTTTCTCCAGGGGTTAACTTTTTTCCCTGAACTGCATACCTAAAAAGAACTCTAACACTTTGATTACCTTTTGGTATTGCCATAGCGTAAGTTATTTATGTCTTGTTTCTGGTATCATCATTACCTATTTGGTATCTTCTGCATAACTCCGTAGCCTGATGCCAGGATTCTATTATACACCTGATTTCAAGTCATGCCTGCTTCTCGGACCTTTCCTCTGCTTTCTCACTTGCCTGGTTGGAGTTCCTCCATTTTCACTGTCTATTAAAACAAACCATGGTGTCTTTGGGCACTACTCTTTGTTCAGAGGGCCCTCCTTTAGAGTTGTGCCCTACAGAAATGTCAGTTGTTTTCAGTTACCTCTTTTTTATGGTCCTCCTAGTTTCTTCTTCTTGCCCACTGGCAATGTTTCTTGTTCATTATGCTTACTTTGAGGCCAAGCTCACTCAACATGTAGTTGAAAGAAATTTTGAATTATAGTTCTCAGTGCTTGATAAAAAGCATCTGATTCCACAGAAAGAATATATGTTTTTGAATCATAGACATACTAGTAGAATTATTGCCTCTAAGAATTTCCCAGGGCTTGGCAACCTCCCATCATTTGTGGGATGAGATTGTCTAATATGAATTCAGGAGAAAAAAAAAAGATTAGGGAACCTAGCCATCCGAAAGTATCTTTGCCTTTGGACTAGTGTGTTGGGGGAGTGATGGACCTGGTGTTCACAGTTATCCCTATTTTTGAGAGGCTGACACAAACCTATATTCATCCCCTTCCTCAGTGATTTTTGCTGTTTTATGCTACATAAGATCTTTTAAGAATGGAATGTTTTGTGCTCCAGCTCATTCTCCACTCTGCATTTTTCAATGCATACCTGGAGTAAAAGAAAGCAAGTCATGAATACAATTTGTATGATTCTTTTATAATAGTCCATTTGCATTGTTGTAATGCCATTTTTCTTGGCTGCAGGTATAACAACAGCATTTCTACTTTGTGTCCACCTCCTCTTTGATTGACAGTCTCACGTTTTTACTAAATGATTCCCAGTAAGTTTACATAGTCTTACATATTCACCTTGAAACAAAGCCACAGTAGCACCCCTTATTTGTGAAACCAAATATATCCTCATGTGCTACGCACATTTGCATGCAGCTTCCTGTTACTACAATGTAACAATTTGTGTGAAATCCATTCCTCTTTTTCCCTTCTTCTTCTTCTTCTTCTTCTTCTTCTTCTTCTTCTTCTTCTTCTTTTTTTAACCAGTCTTATTTATTGACCTTGTGTACTTTGACCTACTGTGTGGACCAAGTTCCCTTTGCATTTATCACAAGGCACCATTTTCAAATAAACTTCTCTGGACCGAGACATTCTTTCCTTACTTTTCTTATTGTAACTGGTAGTTCAACAGCTGGTCTGTCTCATTTTCCTTAAGCTTGTTTCACAGAGCTTTCCAGCAGAAAACCTGAAAGAAGATCATTTAGGTGCTTTATGTGTCACCGCCATCTAAATTATAAAATCCATTAATTTTATCTAAAAGTGAAAAAAAAAAGAGCCTCAGAGAGTTTAAATAACTTCTCCAAGGCCACATCATTAGCAAATGATAATATCAAATGTAAGGAAGGGTCTTCTGATTTGAAGTCCAATCTTTTTCAGTGATACTGTGCATTAATAGATAAGCATTATCTCATTGGCACTTTCATCGGTGGGAAAGTAAAAACATGAATTTGCAAACACTCAGTGACTTTTCACGTGGTCATCTTATATAGAGCTGCTGTACTCGTTGAATGGTGGTAGCAAAACCTCAGACTGTCATTCATAACTGTCTTCAATTCCTTCATGATTCTTCTTTGCCGAGGTCTAAATCTAATTAAATTGTCCTCACCCTTAGAGGGCATTTGATTAGGTTTAGTTGAAGAAGAGGAGAAAACAAAGGACGAATTATCTGACATAACAATATAACTTATTTTTTGTTGTTGTTGACACATAATTTTAAAGTTAAACCATTTCTAGAAAAGAGCAAGAGACATTTTAATGCGAAGTAAAGGGAATCCCGCTGGGAAAAAAATCTCTTTACATATAAATCTAAAACTTAAAAATCCAAACAATAGTTTGAATTTTAAATTTCTCTTGTTTTTACTATAATTTTTACAAAGCGAAGTACTACTGGGAAAATTTCAAAAAATATGATCTATTTATTTATATATTTGATTAAAGTATAGATATAAGGGTTCAGCCAACACTAGAATTTCAGAGGAACTAATTTTGTTGAATATATATTTATTTTTTGATTAAATACAAACTTTCTGTGAAATTGTTTACTAAGCCAAAATTTTCATGGGACTAAGTTACGAGCTGGGCTTAGTTCTGGACAGATTTTAAGGTTTTTAACTGCTTAGGTGTAGTATCCTGCTAGTGGCTCAAGTTAAAAATAAATACAATATCATGGTCAGTGGTGATTATTATCACTGAAATTGCTTCATCTTCAGATTGGAAACTTTGGAGAAGTAATCTAATCTTCCTACTCTTTAGATTTGTTATCAAATTTGTCATGCAGGACCTTTTCTTTTTTTAAGATTTATTTATTTATTTATTTATTTGGGGGGGGGCAGAAGGAGAGGGAGAGAGAGATTCTTCAAGTGGACTCTGTGCTGAGCATGGAGCCTGACATAGGGCTCAATCGCATGATCCTGAGATCATGACCTGAGCTGAAATCAAGAGTCAGAAGACCAACTGACTAAGCCACCAGGTGCCCCATTATGCCACCTTAACATATATATTTTTATGATATATACATATATATCAATAGATATGTAGATATATAGATATGTATCTGTAGATATGTAGATATACAGATATATATCATAGATATATGATATATACCTATATACCTATATATGATATATACCTATATATCTATGATATACACCTATATATCTTTCTGAAATTGCTATTACACTCATTGTTTTCTCATAGCCACGTTTAACTCATATTCATTCTCTAATCACTTTAACTTGATCACAGCAATAACTTTCTAACTGATGTCCCTGTTTCCAGTCTCTCTTCTTCAAACCTATCTTTCATATTGTTGTCAGCTTAAGCATGCTACCATGTCACTTTCTTCATGTCACTCGATTAAAATAATCAATAATTTATAATGAGTCTAGGTATCTATAAAAAACCAGGTGGTAATATTGAAAAGTGGGCTGTGAAGTTCAGGGGAGAGAACTGTCAAAGAGATAATTAAGGGTTATACAGAGTTAGAAGAGAATCAATATCAAAGAGGTGAGTGTGAAAATAGGAATTAGAAAATTAAACTGAGAAGGAATGGCTCTAGAATCATGGCTTGCAAAATTTCATCATGGCTTGTAATAAGAAATACATTTTATATTTTGGCCAGGTATACAAATGCACAATAACCCATCTACACACACACACACACACACACACACACACGCAACCTGAAAAAAAAGTCACCAAACAATATTTATTATAATCAGTGTGATGCATCAGATGTTTTCAAGTCAATTCTCTTTTATTTTATTTTTTAAAAATGCAAATTTGTCACGGTAATCCACTAATTGAGTTCACAAGTGAGTCTTGACCTGTAATTTGAAAAATATTCCTACACAAGAAAGTAGCTGCAAGTGTGCCATTAAGACCTGAGAGGAAAGAGTTGTAAGGAGTTTTAAGCATTTTAAGGAGATTAATCTAGGGAGTCAAAGGCAGCAGAGAGATTAAGATAATGGTTAAAAGACCTTGGTTGGATTTAATAATCATAAAATAATAATGAAGGGGTGACTGTTGCAATGTTGATTTCAGTGGTCAAATGTGGAATAAAACCAGACAGGGAAGGGCTGAGAAATACTCAGGTAAGGATGGCTGTATCCCTAAAAGAAAGTTGAAAAAGTCTTGGGGATACTGTTTATCCTCACTTTACCAAAGAAGTAGGTTTACAGAGGATAAGAAATTTACCTACCCTTGCACAGGTGTTGGTAACAGAACCAGCATTCAAATTAAGCTAGTTCTGAAGCCTAAGCTTTCCCCATCATATCACAAGAGCCTGTGACTGATGAAGACCATGGCGGGATTGACGCTTTGCCTAATATCGTGTCCTCCATTATGTTTCTCGGTTCATGTAGCCACATCCTCCTTTTGGGCATCTATTGTGGAGTATTTTTTGTACTCATTAGACAGTTTTCAAATATTGTCTTTTATCATAATTAGTTTACATGACTTACATGCCCCACTAGGTTTTAAGTTGCATTTCAGCAGAAATAATATCCTATTCTTTAACTTTTTTGGTGATTGTGGTCAGGGACTGGGTATGATGTGTTAGTCCATCGCTCCCAGCACTTAGAATAAGACCTTGCACTTAGAATATGTTAGATAAACATTTGTTGATTTGATGAATAAGCAAAAACATTAGATGCTGCCTACCCTTTGAAAAGACTGTTGCTTTAGAAATCAACATGTATTGGTAATTTTATAACTAGGGTGATTGGCCACAAGCTATATGACTAATAAATAATATTAAACTCTTTGCTAATCTATTTTTTTCATGGATTTTGTAGACACGTAGTCTCTTTGAAAATCTTTTCAAAGCAACATAATCTTCATCTTTTCTGTTTTGTTTCTGAAAGTACCACTAACTCACCTTAGTTAAATAGAAGCAGTAATTTTTCTTTTTAATGAGCCAAATGATACACTATTGTCCTACTTTTCTACCTTCACCATTCTTTCCTCTCAATTGGAGAAAATCTGTTCTAAGAACCTAACAACTCAGAAAATGCCTCTTATAAATATCCTGACAATTACAGCAATTTTTCATTTTGTGTGTGTGAAAAATCTGGTGGTAATTAGATATACTAAGCCTGCAAGTTTGTTTCTTTTAGTATTGTGTTTTAGTTTAGTTAGTGTTTTTATAGGAGCTGCAAAATTTTATAGACTAATATATCTTAACACTTGAAGTTCCGAATTAATTTGTCTACAATTAAAACATTTCTTGTTCTATGAATTTTGTGAGCTAGCTCCTTTAAGCCAAGTCAAGTTTAGTATGGTTTCTTAAACAAAGATCCAGGGTATCTTTTACATTCATAACTCCATTCCTAAGAAATTGCCTCTTTTTGAAAGTATGAGAAGAAAACTCATAGAGACCATACTTTCGTTGAGAAGCGGCATCTGTGAAGTGAGGGCACTATTTGGCTTTAAAATAATTCTTCCTCAGGAATTTTGTATCCTGTTGATATTGGAGGTATTTCTCATCTTTGAATAAAAAGTGGAGATTTCTGCACTAACCAGAGAGGAGTCCATATGGCATTGTTCTCGGTTCCCATTATATATGAAAAGGGAAACTTTCACCATGGCTGGAGCCCTTGATGTTCTGCAAATGAAGGATGAGGATGTCCTCAAATTCCTCGCAGCAAGAACCCAGTTAGGTGTCATAACCTTGACTTCCAAATGTAATGGAATATTTTTTTTTAAGGCTTTTATTTATTTATTAAAGAGAGAGAGAGAGAGAGACAGAGATAGCGAGAGCGAGCACAAGTGGGAGGAGAGGGAGAAGCAGGCTCTGTGCTGAGCAGGGAGCCCGACTTGGGGCTCAATACCAGGACCCCGAGATCATGACCTGAGCTGAAGGCAGATGCTTAACTGACTGAGCCACCCAGGCGCCCCTGGAACAGGATATTTACAAAAGGGAAAATGATGGCATCTGCATTATAAATCTGAGGAGACCCTGGGAGGAGCTTCTGATAGCTCCTGCCGTTGTTACCATTAAAAACCTGGCTGATGTCAGTGTCATATCCTCCAGGAATACTGGCCAGTGAGCTGTGGTGAAGTTTGCTGCCACTGCCGGAACCACTCCTGTTGCCGGCCACTTCATTCCTAGAATCTTCTTCACTCATGAGATCGAAGCTTCTTTCTGGGATTGCAACTTCTGATCGTAGCTGATCCCAGGGCTGACAACCAGGATCACAGAAGTCTTAGGTTAACCTGCCTACCATTGCTCTGTGCAACACAGACTCTTCTCTGCACGGCGTGGACATTGTGATCTCTTGCAAGAAAAGGAGAGCTCACTCAGTAGGTCTGTTGTGGTGGATGCTGGTCCGGGAGTTTCTACGCATGCGCAGCACCATCTCCCATGAATACCCGCGGGAGTGCGAGCTTGAATCTTCCTTCTACAGAGATCCTGAAAAGATTCATAAAATAGAGCAGACCCTTGCGGAAGAGACTGTGACCAAGGAGGAATTTTGGGGTGGCTGGACTGCTCCAGCTCGTGAATTTACTGCTACTCAGCCCGAGGTCGCAGAAGCACCTGAAGGCGGTGCTGTGCCCCTGTGCCTACTCGCCATTTTTCTGAGGAAGACTGGAGCGCGGAGCTTAACCCTGAGACGGCTCTGCAGACCCCACCGCTCAGGCCGCTGACCCGGTAGGAACAACCACTGAATTGTCTTAAACTATTCGTTCACATACTCGTAAACACAAAATGGTAACAAGGTTGATGAGAAACAAACTTAAAAAAAAAAATAGGAAAAGGCCACTTACTAAGTGCCTGCTCTGTGCTGTTTACTAGGCTAGGCCTGTTAACGTTAAATATATCTTTAAAAATTAATGCATTTTTTCAGTATAATACATTAATCTATATAGAAAAAAAGTATTTATTTTTTAAAGATTTTATTTATTTGAGAAAGTGAGAGAGAGCACACAAGCAGGGGGAGCTGCAGAGGGAAAGGGAGAAGCAAGGCTCCCCGCTGAGCAGGGAGCCCCACTCGGGGCGCAATCCTAGGACCCTGAGATCAGGATCTGAGCGGAAGGTAGCCGCTTCACCGACTGAGCCGTCCAGGCACCTCTATACAGAAAAAATTTAAACTATAAAGTGTATTAAGTGAAAAACAACTTTAGCCCCAATCTCCCAGCCACACTTTTGTTTTCTTAGAGTTAAGCTTGATTTTCTTGAGCATTCTTTCAGAAATAGTCTATATCTGGTAGATATAAAATTTGGTCTTTTTCACTATGGAGTTTTTTACTCTTTCCATAAATTGTGCCTCTCCAAAATATTATTTAATATATTTGTTTTGCATATCTTAGCATCAAAACTAAGGAAAAAAATATAGGCTAATGTGATTATTATTCAGTCAAATTTTTGTCTTTTTGGGGTTATAAATTTCTTAGCCTGTGCAGATTCTGTGAGCAGTGGAAAGTGCATGCACTTTGGTATGCTGTATGGACGAAGCTAAGCTAGCCCGTGGCACATTAGTTGGGACTCTAGAAAAGTTGTTTGAGTTCTTGGAACTTCAGTTTCCTTTACTGTAACTTGACTGTGCAGTATTATAGTTACCAGAGTAGGAGGGTTATCTCTGGGTCAGATGTCCCAGGTCATGAATCTTGGCTCTATCACTTTTTGCCACCGGGAAAACTACTTAACTTTTCTATGTCTTATATTATTTATCCCTGTTATAGGGATACTAGTAACTACCTTATGGATTTATTGAAAAATAAATGACAAAACACATGTGCTCTGCTGACTTATAGTACTTAATGTTCTTTGATAATTTTTACTCATTGTGTTCATTAAATTAGATAATACCTGCAAAACACTTGGCACATAGTTAATAGTCAACAAAATTCCCTCTTTTTCCTGTAGATCAGTAATGAGTTGCTTTATTAATCAAAAGCTGTGTAATTTTACATTGGGAATTGATAACATTCCATTTATTTTTTTGTATGTGAAGTTAAGAGAACAGGAAATTGATTTAATAAAAAGTTTAGATATTCCTTTCTTATTCATCGTTTCATGAGAAAGGTGGTCATGCTGCCATTAGAATTTAATGGGTATCCAGCTTGATCTTTGGCCATGAAATATTTATTTTATTGCATATACATGGGGAAGAGTGGGAAGGGAGAATATTTTCTTGCACAGATTATGGAAGGATATGTACTAAATAGTCAAATAGTCAACGTATACAGAAGGGTGACAAATGGATTATCTTAGTTGCACCCCTTAGGGGAAGAAATGTTTTGTTTAGACAAAACCTTCGATAAGCCTCTGTGTGGGAAGCAGAGAGCCAAAATTGAGGCTTGTAAGGTTTAGGGAAAAAGGCTGCAAAGTACTCGGCAATAGGAGTTGAGAGAAGAGGAACACAACTGGTTTTTAAAAATTTCAGTTGCAGGGAAGATTTTTGAAAAACATTTGATTTTATGTGGTTTGTGTTTCTGTAGCATAACTTTTCTGTCTTCAGGAAAATCTAATGCACAAAAGTAATTTGGTGGAAATCCAGGAAAACAAGTAAATTCCATGTGGGTTTATGCTGCACAAATAGGACATATTATGAGAGAAATGATGAAATGGTTTCCACAATGAATTATTTTAATATGCAGAGAGATAGAGATGACCGTGAGAACTACACCATCCTTGCTGTGCATTCAAGTCTGGAGGAAGGATTGGCTCTAACAATGAGTGGAATGGGAATTTGCATCTGTAATTTGGATATTAAGAGGAAGGGAGATCCCAGTTGATATCTGGATTTAGTTAGTGAGAAAAATATTTCTAAATTCCTACAGTATTGGTTTTATTACTCCCACAACAAATTTAGTGGCTTAAAACAATACAAATTTATTAACTTACATATCTGTACGTCAGAAGTTTGACATGGTTCTTGCTAGGCTAAAACCAAGGGGTGGACAGGGCTGTGGCCCTTTCTGGAAACTCTAGGAGAGGATCTGTTTCCTTGCCTTTTCCGCTTCTAAAGTCCACCCACATTCCTTGGCTAGTGGCCCCCTTCCAACATCTTCAGAGCCAGCAGTAATGGGTAGAATCCTTCTTAAATCTCAACTCTCTGACCATCTTGCCATAGTCCCCTTCTCTGACTAGAGCTAGAAATAGTTCTTAGCTTTTAGGCACTCACATAATTATGTTGGGCCCACTTAGATAATCCTGGATGATCTCCCATCTCCAGATACTTAATCTAGCCACCTCCGCAAAGTCTCTTTTGCCATGCAAGCTAACATATCCACAGATTTCTGAGATGAGGACAGGGACATTTTGCGGGGGGGTGCACCAATATTCTGCCTACCACATATACAAAAGCTGACATAGTAGAGAATGAGTATACCATGTACTTAATATTACTATTTAATTGAAGGAGAACCTTAGTGTTTATTTTAATAATACTTTAATACCATAAGTATGAAACCAATAACTATTACTCTATCAATGATGATACCTCTATAACAAACCCGTTAAAGACTCTTTTCCCAGCTAGCAGGAAATGCTGCCCTTTCTACTCAAGCAATTGTGTTATTGTACATGATACACCTTCACTATGGAGAAAGAATAGAAACATTTTGGGAAGTTTTCTTTTTATGGAGCAGGCACTGAGGTGTATTCAGTTCAATGAATTAAAACATTGTGCACTGTTTCCCACAGTGGTACTTTTACAAATGGTGATTAGGTGCTGAAATACCATTAATATTATACTTCAACTAAATTCTAGGTAAAATATGCTTACATGGGCTTGCTTGCCTAGAAGCATAATATTATTTTTTCCAAGAAAAACTGTGCAGTTTCTTCACAACTGCATTATAAACAAACACAAGTTTCTTGTCAGTTAACAACATCCTGCATTTATAGTCCCTGTTTGTGTGTGAAAAGGGAGACATGCACAGGAGCTGGGGCAGTGCAGGATAATGGGACTAGCGCTTGGGTGGGAGACTGCTACCCTGGCTTCAGGTTCTACTACTGAATAGCTGTGGGAGGAAATTGGACCAGATAATATGCAGGCTCTTCTAGGTGGGGCATTCTGTGCTTCTATTTCATTGCTTTACTAGCAGAAATCAGAAGTAGCTTTTAACTCTAAGATGTAGTAAAACCCTTAGGCTTCATGAACGGCTGTTGTTGCAAGCTTGTCTGTCTTCAAGATAACTGTTAGGCTGCAGCTCCTCCACAGATCACCTGCCTTTTATCTTACACTTAAAAAGCCCCACTATCTTCATGCCATGATCTCTGGGTACCAGGTTTCAAGCACATCTAAGGCCAAGTGGATGATTCTGGAATGTATTTTTTTTTTCTTAAAGTGGAGCTTAGGCCCTTGCTTGTATTGGGAAACATGGCAATTAAGAATTGAATAATTAAGACTAAATGAAGAAGTTGAGCTATCATATCATTTGACAAGTTTTGAATATTTCCTATGTGCCAACTACACTATTTTGGCTAGTAAATAGACACAACCTCTGTCCTTGTGGATTATATATATTTATGGAATAGGAAATTAAAAAATAAACAAAAAGAATTAAAACATATAGCATGTAAGAAGGTGGTAAGTGCTCAGAGATGACAACACAAAACATCAGGGTAAGGGGGATAAGATTTCAGTGAGTGTCACAATTCAAAATAGGGGGGCAAATCAGCCTTCATAGGAAAGGTGAATTCTGAGTAAAGACTTGAAAAATGTAAAGGAAGGAGCAATGGATATCTGGAAAATTGTTCCAGGCAGAGAAAATAGCTGCTGCATGGGTCTAAGATGGGAACATGTCTGCTGTTTTCTAGAAAGAACTTGGAAGCTGGTGTGTCTGAAATGACAAAACTGAAGGATAATAGGAAATGTGGTCGTAACCATATCATGTAGAGGTTTGTTGGCTATTGTTAAGGGTTTGATTTATATGCCAAACAAAATGCTAGTAATTCAATTTTCCTGGGCAGAAGAAAGACAAGAACTGATTTCCTTGCCATCATGCTTATCCTGGTGGCTGTGTTGAGAATGGACTGTTGATGGCAAAGGATGAAGCAGAGAAAACAGGAAGCTGTTGCAGTAACACCCCTAAGAGAAGATAGGGGCTTGGATCAGCATGGTAAAGTGGAGGTGATGAAAAGTGGTCAGACTCTTGATATATTTTGAAGATAGAGCCAATAGGATTTCCTGACTTATGTACTGTTGTGCGATAGAGAAAGCGAGAAGTCAAGAATGACTCTGAAATTTTTGGCCCAAGCAACTCAAAGGATGGAGATCCAAAACACTGGAATTCAGTTTGAAAAAATTAAGTTCAGAATGTTAAGTAGGCAGTAAGAAATATGATTTGGAATTCAGACTTATCTCTGGTATCAAGATATAAATTTTGGAATCATTGACAAGCACAAGATATGGAAATCCACAGGACTAGTTATAAATCACCAAAGGAATAAAGGGGGAGAGAAAGAGAAGACCAAGGACTGAATCCTGGAGCACTCCAATGTTAAGAGGTTGGAAAATGTAGAAAGATAAATAAAATGACCAAAAAGGAGCAGCATGTGATAGCCAGAGGAAAACCAAGAGAATCTGATGGAAACCAGAAAGATGAACGTATATCAGGAGGAGAGAGTTTTCAAATGTGTTTGGTAGATCAACTAACATCAGGACTTAGACCAGTGGGCAAGCAGTGTTGAAGTGATTGGTTACTTTAATAAAAGCAGTTTCAATGGAGGGGTTAAGTGGTTTAAGAGAGGGGCACCTGGGTGGCTCAGTCATTAAGCGTCTGCCTTCGGCTCAGGGCCTGATCCCAGGGTCCTGGGATCAAGCCCTGCATCGGGCTCCCTGTTCCACTGGGAGCCTGCTTCTTCCTCTCCCACTCCCCCTGCTTGTAAAATCTTTAAAAAAAAAAAGTGGTTTAAGAGAGAATGGGAGAAAAGGAATTGGAGACCATGAATACGGACAACACTTTCAGGGAATTTTGATGCCCAGAGGAGTAGCAAAACAGAGGTTGAAATGGGGTGAAGAGAATGTTTTTTGAAGGGGAAAATAACAGCATATCTGTGTGTGCATGAGAAGGATCCAGCTGGGAGGAGAAATTGATAATTTCAGATAGAGAGGGGAGAATTGCGAAAGTGGTGTCTTTAGGTAGGTAAAAGGGATGTGAGCTGATGTACAAGTGAGAGATTGATGTAAATTAAAGACACAGGGACTAGATCTGGAGCAGTGCTGTGCAAACAGAGAATATGAGCTATACGTGTAAATTACTTATTTTCCGGTAGCCACATTTTAAAAACAAATAGATGATAATATATTTATTTGTCTAATATACTCAAAATATTGTCGATTAAACTTGTAATAACATAAAAATTATTAATGAGTAATTTTATGTTCTTTATTTTGTACAAGATTTTCAAAATTCTGTGTGTATTTTATATAATGGACATTTAAATTTGGTCATTAAATTTTTATCAGAAATAATTGCTTTTTAGATTTCAAAAAATGTACTGTATAAAAGTACTTTTATATATATATGCAAGTGTTCCAGACATAACTAAAATTGCCAATAACTGAGTTGAATAATTTTAAATTTAAATTTATATTAAGTAAATTTAAGTAAGATTACTTAGTTTTTCAGTTATGCTAGCCACTTTCAAGTGCTCAATGGCCACATGTGTCTAGTGGCTAAATTAGACAAGCGGCTTTACAGTCTCAGGGTGGCACAGGATATTGGAACAAATGCTGGTAGGTAGATATGGTGAGCAGGTCTTAGGAATTTTCTTTTGAGTGTCCCAATTTTCTTAGTAAAGTTGGAAGCACTATCTTCAGCCTGGGATGAATGTATTAGTTTGGACCACATCAGGAAATAGAATCTAACTCAGTTGGTTCAAGAATCTTACTAGTGTGCTGGAAAGATTCAGGCAATCACAAAGGAAACAAACACCATCAGAAAGCTGTTTCACTTCTAGGCCTAAAAGGGAAAGGGGAGGGAACAGTGGTAAGCAGACGCGCTGTCCTTCTGAAGCTGTAGATTAGGAGGATGAAGCAAATGGTAGAACCACAGTCTGTAGCAAAAAAGGGAGCAGGAAGGAGCTACCATGATTCTTTTCTTTGGCACTTTGATATCCTGCTAAAAACAGCCACTGGCAAACTCTGCGTTAATTTATAGGGTCAATTCCCAGAGGGCAGAGCAGAGGGGGGGGGGGTAGAGCATGTATCCTAGGGGTAGGAGCAGATGGGGACACTGGCAATTTTGGAGAGGAAGTGTAGGTTTGAGGAGAGAAAAGTTGTGCAGTAGTCACTTAGGAAAATGAGAGAGTAAATGAACTAGAGAAAGATAAAGACTGTATTGGTGTCTTGATATTTTTTTCACTCTCCTTTCAACAAACATTTATTAAGCGCCTACTGCATACAGTGGTAGAGCACCTTGACCTTCTAAGCCATGGGGACAGACTATTAAATAGACAAAGCTCTTCTTTATCCTATCAGTGGGAGACATGGGCAATAAACAACTGAACAAATAAAAGACAACCTTAAATAGTGATGCATTCAGTTTAGACAATTATAGTATTTGGATAGGGATTGAGGCTACCCCAGATTGTCAGGAAGGACTTCTTTTAGCAAGTTATATTTGAACTTGTGTCTGAATAATGTGAAGGAAGCAACCATGTGAAGATCTGGGGAAGGATATTCTTGACACATTAAGTGCCAAAGGCCCCGAGACAGGAAAACTCTGTTGTCTTGGTGAGAAAAGAGTAATAGTGTGGCTGGATGGGAGGTACTGAATTAAGAGAAGTGCCATGCAACAGGAGATTGCATGTGAAGATCTTTTTGTTGTTAAATGTGAAGACTTTGAAGGTTTTATCAGAGAAATGATAGAATCTGGTTTACTTTTCAGTAAGGTTACCCTGGCAGCTGTATGGAGGACAGACCAAATAAGACAAAATTAGAAGCAAAAGACCAGGGAGAGGGCTTGATGCAGAAGTCCAGATGAGAGTGGCCAGGATGAGAGAGCTGGCAGCTGAGCTGTTCAGGCACTGTTCTGTTAGATGTGGAATGTTTTTGAGAAGATTTGACAGGACTTTCTAGCTTTGCTTCTTTCCCTCCCTCCCTCTTTTCCTTTCTTCTACCAATGCTGAATGGCAGGGTGCTAGTACTTGGGATCCTGAGATAATTATGGTATATTTCCTGACTGTCAGAAGGCTGTGGTGGGAAGGGGAGTAGAAGGGAGTGACCGTGCGAGAGAAGGCTTGTACACGGGGAAGTGTGCCTGATGGGAGATGCACTAGGATATGTATACTAAGATGGGACAGTGAGAATTCTGCCAGGGTGGACATCCAAAGGGAGGGATCTGGAAACTTTACAGAAAAGGTAATGCTTGAGCTGAATTTTGAAAGATGAGTAGGTGTGTGTTTGCTAGGCAAACAAAGAGGGAGAGAAGACTCCTGGCAGAAGCAGCAGTGTCTGCAAAAGCAAGGCAGTGTGAAATAGCCGGGCGTTTTTGAAGAACTGCAAGTCATGCAGTTTTGTATGGTTTGAGGTTGAGAAGAGTGGGTGGATGAGTGGGAGAAGGAAATGAGAGGCTTGATAAGAAGTGTAGCTGGAAAGGTAGGCTGGGGCTTGGGCACTGAATGTCTTAGCGGTCTGATAAAGAGTTTGGGCTTTGTCCCTTAGGCAAATGAGAATCTTCAAAGGGATATATAAATAAGGAAGCTCTTGATCAGGTTTGATTTTTTAGAAATGGCAAAATCTTAGCAGCATGGAGAATGGATTAGTAAGAGGGTAGGACAAGGGATAAATAGATTTTTAAAAAATTAGTAACTTCGTTTTAAAACCAATTGTTATTAGTTAATAATTGCTTATAACAATTCACAAAATTCACTTATTATTGTTTTCCTCTATCACATGTTCACATAGTTCTAATTAAAATTGGGGAAACTTTTTTTTGTGTGCATATGTAGTATTATTATTGGAATTGGAAAATGTCCAATTCCTTTCACAATTGTTAGAGAATTTGTGAAGCTGGATGTTGGGACCTGCCAGCCAGATTGTCTCTAGGGTCCCTTTGACATTTTGTGAGCTTGTAACTAGAACCAACATATAGCTCTTGCTCCCTTTGTGGATATTAGAGAGTGTTCTAGTTAAAATAGCGTCTATGCTGATATTATCAACTACAACCTTGGTAAGTTAGTTCTCAATGAGCCAAATGTGCTTAGAAGTTGCAGCAACCGAACTTCACTCATGGTTGGCAGGGTTTAGATATGAGTCATATGAATACCACATAGAGATACGTGTATTGCCTAATGATGCCATCACTAAAAATGAGAGAAAATTGGCTCAAGGTTAGTGTGTCCTTTGGAAGGCCAGCTGCATAATACTGTTACTGCAACTACTATCTTAATTTGTATAGAATTTCCTAGTTTGCAAGTTACCTTCACAAATATTCAGTAAAACCCATATTAAGCAAAATATCCATAAGGTAGTTATTTTCTTTCATCAACTGTATTTTTATGACACCAGGTTCTTTCTACTTTGGTAAATATCAAGTGACAGGACAAGATCAATGCAAACAATTTGGTCCTAGAACATAATCTGCGAACATTGAAACCATAATGTTTAAAATTCTGATAAGCTGGACAAGGCATATGTGAAAGGTGGAATACAGCAGAATATCTGAGCACCTGCTTTGTTTTCAGTTTAATTGGGACAATTTCAGGAAAGGCACTAGAAAATGCTGGTGGAATTCTGAGCTGCACAATCTTAAAGCACAGGACACAGCTCTAGGTAACTCAGAAGCAAGGGCAACTGGAAAATTGGCCAATGGGTGTCAGGATTGGATCAGCTCTGTTCGTGGAAAAAACCAACCTTGAGTCTAGAAGGCAGCTTGCCCAGGCATGGTAGAGACATTTACCAAAATAGGATTAATTTTACTGTCTACAAAATGGAAAGAGCTGTTAGTTCGACATTATCATCTTCCATCTTTCTCCTACACAAAGATTTTGGTTCTTCTTTAAGACCCAGGACAAATGCCATCATTTCCATAAGGCCCAGTTCAATCTAACGAGGAGAAATAATTTCTCCTTTCTCATGATAGGCACTTCTAAATGTTAAGTGAATACAGTAGTGTCATCTTGAAAAAAATAAATATACCTGCTCGGATTTTTTTCTTACTCTATATTCATATATGTATAGGGCACTTAAGTCTGAAGATGGACTTACTAATTTGAAATATATTAAATTTTTTCTCTCTCTCTTTCTGGTTCCATTTCAGTTCCGTTTCTTCTTTTAAATTTCCCTTTTTTCCTAAGCACTGTCATCAGACAGCTATCATATTCAGATGCTTTGGTGAAGATTTTTATTTCCATTTGCATTCTCTGGTCAATTTTGAGATGGGTGTCTGCTTTCTGTGATTAGTATGGAAAGGAAGCAGCTGTGAGTAGGGAGGCGCTGGCAGTGAGGATTTTTGCTTTTCATTTTTTTGCTGTTGGTAGAAATTGTCTAAATAACAGGTGTCTATCATCATAAGTGTGAGAACATGTTATTTTTATCACTGTGAGGGCCAGATCCAGCCTCTAGGTACTCATCCAAACTTAGAGAGAAGTCAGCTGTGCTGAGTCCCTGAGAGTAGATTTCACCTATATGATTCTGTGTTCTGACCTTCAATTGCTTCCATATGTAAAATTTCCACTCCTTTAGCATCTCTACAAACCTTTGCCACAAATCTCATGAATATAAACATACCATCCATAGGCTATGACATAATACAAAACTTTTCTTCACAATGAAAACACACTATTGGCACTTAACACCTACAATTATAAGTAGCAGATAACGTGATATCAGTCACTCTGGAAAACACAAACCCTTTGTCACTATTCTTCCACGCAGCCCTGAAAATGTCTCATGATGGTTTGAAACATTTTTGCATTCCACAGATATCTTTGAAAGCATTTTTATGCTGGTGGCAACACACCATTAGCAACATGCAAGATATTAAAATCTTTTCTTATTAATTATTTTAATATAAAGTGACTAATTATGTGGAATGGGAAATCCTAGTGCATGAATGCACAGAAAAGCACAGAGCTGGGCCGCATGCACCACTCTGCTCTGCACACTCAGAGTTCAGAGGGCATAGCATATTACTCTCCTTCCAATCATTTAGGTCATCAGAACCCACTCGCTGTGAGTACATAGCCTTTTAATTTAGCAGTGCAGCTTCTCTACCTAAAACAGCATGAGCCAAGCAAAGTATGAGTATAAGAAAAACACAATGTGCTGATTGCCATAGTCCCTTTGACATGATTTGCTGAGCCATGATATAAAAGAGGAAAGGTATATGACTACAAGGTACCATTAGGCAAGTATAGAGATGGATTTCAAAAGTGGTATAATGACTATTCCCAATTTATTGAAGATAGAATGGATAGATATATATTTTATAATCTCTGGTAGCTAATTCCAGGAGAAATTAATGTTTTTCATTTAGATTTTAAATTACTTGCTACCTATGGCACATTTTTTTTCATCTGTGTATAACCACATTTTATTCTTAGCAGTGCTATGCTCATGGCAGGCATTTAATAAAAGTTTTACTTGATTTGAAAGGGTTATCTAAAAATTAGTTCTCCAGTTAATTATATTTCTTCTATTTTTAGTAGTTACTGACAGTACAGAATGGTATCTTATGTATTAGATAGATTTGTAAGTCTTACCCAAGCGCTTTGCACGTAGTAGGCACTTAACAAATATTTTTAAATTGAATTTTATTAGATTAAAATTAAAGGAGTCTTGTTTCTAATAGTGTTAGTTTGACAAGTGACTTAAATATGCATTAGTTTTTAATTATTTTGTGCTTTTTTCACAAGTGCCATTGCTTGACTACGATTTGGAGTTGAATTTGATTCTTTTCTATACCTCCTCCTACCACCCAGTATAAAATAAATTCTGTTTGCCCTACTACTAAAATATGGCCTGAATTTTTCTCCATCCCAGTTACTACCACCCTAGTCTGAGCCACCTAGACACTCTTCTTAAAAATTCCAGCAGTCTCCCTACTGGCCCCTGTTCTGTACTCCTGTCCCCCAATAATCTATCTCTCACACAGCAATGAAATCATCTTTTTAAAAAAAAGTAATTTCACTTTCCAGCTTACCACTCTCCACTAGCTTCTGCTTTAACTTAGGCTTGAACCTGACTTCTTTAAGGCCTGAGCGGCATTCCATCATTAGTCCCACACCCCCCTCTCCCTGATCTTTTCTTCTCACCTCGCCTCCTCAGTCATTACACCATGACCACATCAGTCTGCGTTCTAGTCTTCATTCAGAGCTCCTAAGTTTGTTCTGCTTGAGGGCCTTGGAATTTGCTCTTCCTTCTGCATGGAATGCTCCTCCTTCAGATCTAAGCTTAGCTAGAATCTTGGAGAAATTCAGCTCTCAGCTCAAAGATCATCTCCTCAAAGTGGCCTTGACTGTCCTCCTGTAGGAAGTATCATCACATCATGTGCTCACTATCCTGTCACCATGTTTTATTTTCTTCATAGCATCCATTACCATCTGATGGTCATTATTTTGTTTGTTCATTGTCTTTCCCTTTCAACTAGAATTTAAATGTCATAAAGCAAAGACTTTGTTGGTCTTGTTTATACTGGCACATAAAAATATGAAGAAATAATTTGCTGAATGAATGAATGAGTAAATATGCATATTTACAAGGCAGATTTTGAGTTTAGTAAGAAAATGTAATGAAAGCACACTATTTACAATGTTTTGTTTTAAATAGAACTCCTTGCTAAAGTTCATGGATTTAAATGACTTATTCCTCAGCTGTTTTCTTTTGATGTGTTGGGAATCATCTTATTGATCAAAACTTCCAAAATATAGTTCTGAAGACTTTTATATATTCTGAGATATATAGAAAGATCCAAGAGATGTGGCTTTGAGTTTTAATATATACAGTCCTATTTTCCAGTCTAGAAAAAAAGGACTGAGACCAACTACTTTCTAATTTGTTTTTTTTTGAAGATTTTATTTATTTATTTGACAGAGAGAGAGAGTGAGAGAGAGAGAGAGAGTGTGCACAAGCAGGGGAAGTAGGAGAGGGAGAAGCAGCCTCCCCACTGAGCAGGGAGCCTGATGAGGGGCTTGATCCCAGGACCCTGAGATCATGACGTAAGCCAAAGGCAGACACTTAACCAACTGAGCCATGAGGCACCCCTCTAATTTGGTTTAATGTTTTAAAATATTTTAGTGAGTGACCTGGATTTCAAACAGGAGAATATATGAATACATATACATACATACTGACATATATATGTGTGTGTGTATATATATATAGTTTGTTCATGACACCTAATATAGGATAATTAGATAGTTGCTTTAGTACCTGCAGAGTAGGATCTGAAATTAAATTATCCTTATTAACTTGAAGAACTGGTCAGAAACAAATAAGTTAAAATTCAGTGAGAAAAAGTATAGAACAATATGTTTTGGGATTAAATTAATTATGTTTTTTTTTTTTTACCCATTTAATTACTTAAAGCCATTATAAAGTATTTTGTGCCAGATTTATGTATTATGGTAGATAGTTGCATGCATAATGTAGTTTTAGTTTAAATAATTTTATAGAACAAGAAAATATTAAAATGTTTTACAGAACAAGAAAATATACTACATGCTAGTAGTATATTATCCTAGTATACTATATATACTATATTCTACACTACTATGGGGGAGATACTATATCTCCATGTCCCAATATTTCTCTATACTGAGGGCCATATTGTCTGAAATTGCACCATTACAGAGTCACATTACATTTAATTTATGTCTTACTATTCTAAGATCTCCTTTGAAAATACAACTACTTTGTTTTTCCAAAGTAGTTTATCAGAGCTCTGAGATCCTGATCTCAAATTTTGAGGATGGTAGAAAGAGAGCCTGAGAGCCAGATAATATTGCAATATAAGGCAGTGCCAGGGTGGTGGGCCACCTGTGGCAGTACTACTTGATAGCTGCTGGCAGGGGTGGGCATCACTGGAATGGAAAAGGGTGTGGAAAAAATTGGTAGGCAGCTGCTGCTGCAAAATTCACCTACCTTGCAATTGTGCCTTAGGCAGGCCCTGTCATCACATTCCTTTTGGTGCTAAGCCCAGATCTGTAGGGACTGATTAATGCTGAATACCTTATGGTTCTTACATTTATGATCCTACTATCATGTGTCCCACTATCATGTTCCCTTTCTTAACTATAGTCCTACACTGGTGTCCCATTGTCATCTTATCTACCATGATTCCTGATCCTTTTTCTCTATAGTCATACATCTGGTCCTATCCCACCTTGTAATTGGGCAGCCTTTTTATCTGAGGCACCAGAATTTCTTCTCTTTTATATTTTTTTAAATGAAAAGACCTGAATATATGATTCTGTCAGTATAAGCTCTGCTTATAATAAATTGAACTGCCAACCTGAATGAAACATACATCCATATAAGAACTTAAAGATCAGAATTTGAAAGTGGGCAGTAATATATTCAACCAGCTTTTGAGTACTTGGGATTGGCATCAGGAACAAAGGAGATTACAGAAAAACAATGGATGCAGGAATAAACAGGGAGGAGCAACAGACAGACCATGTAAGGTATATGATAAGAGAAACCCAAGCAGGTGGTGAGTGAAGAAAGGGCAAGAGACTTTGCTTACCTTCATCCATCTCGCATTAAAAAACAAAGGCCGAAACACAAAAATAAAAAGATAAAAGCAGGGAGAGGGATAAATGTAAAACCTACTTAGAAAAAAGTGAATTTGATATGCCGAAGTAAACTCCTCCCTGGCTTTGTTGTTTCCCTTCTACCAACTCCACATAATTTATTTCTTCCAGATTAATCTTCCTATATCACAACTGTGATTATGTCTCTTAATTGCTTAAAGCAGACACACGCAGACACACACACAGACACGCATATAGACATACATACAGACACACACACACAAACACGCATACATACACACCAGCATTTTGCAGAATAATCTTCTTTCCCTGGCTCTCAGTATCCTTTACTCTATCACTCCATTGGATGGTCTTAGTCTAAATGGTGAAACTTCTCTACTTGTTCTCAGATTGTTAACAGACTGGGAATCCATCATGTAGAAACTTTTTCATATTCATCATTGTAGGGCCAGTGCTAAGCCCAATGTCTGGCCCACAATAGAATAAGTGGACTCAATCCTTTACTGAGTCTGAACTTTTGCGCCTTCAATTCTCTGTTTGGAATGCTTTCTCCCACTTATCTGTAGATACCATAATTACACCAACATTTCCAGAACCATTTCAGTTACTTTTTCATGATTCCATCCAAGTGAATGAATCCATTTTCTTGAATCATTTCTGTATCACCTAAAAATATTTTTAGTATCTACTTCCATATTCTATCTCATGTTACAGTTTTCTATATTGCTGTCTTTCTCCCTAGGGGACTTCTGAAAGATAAAATCTGTCTCTTACTTTTGGCATCTAATATAGTTCTTTGTACAGACAAATGTGCCCAATATTTCTTATAATTAACCAATGAATTGACCAATAAGGAAATGGGGCAGAAGAAGCTCTCAGTTAAAATAAAATACTGTGTTCTGAACTTGAGTTTTAAAAAATTGCATTTGTTTTTCTATCAACCAGTAATTCATGCTTCTAAAGAGATAAATATGTTTCTGAGAACTCTGCTATTTATTTGTACAGAATTAGGAATTTAGGATGATTGTCATATCTTCCAAAATAAAAGACTGTGATTCATCTCTTAGCTGTCTTCCTGGGATAAAATATCCTTCCTATTAAAGATAAAACAGTGTAAAACTATCACTCTTGAATTGAGACAAAAAGTTAACTAAAAAAGGCACTGGAGAGATGCTACTCAGTTTAATACATATGAAAATATATTTCACACTGTTTTGTAAATTTGTGGAATACTATGTAATTTGATAAAAAGATCTAGAACTTTTAACATTTAATTACAGCCCAGGAGCACCAATATAGATTGTTAAAAAAATATGCTAATGCCATGCAAAGACAGAGCACTCTTCTAGAACACTGATAGAATTGTTCTTTTAAGATACACAGAACCAATTTGTGCCGGGACCATCTTGTCAAGACAAGACAGTAGTCCTTCTCCTCCTCAGGGTGTGTTTTTGTTTTCCTCCACACTGGTGTTTCTATATACCACTGTTTCTCAATGGTTCTCAGTCTGTGAAACATCTGTGACCTTGCCAGGATGGTAGAGAGATTGGATTTCAATAAAGCAAAACTAGGGGAGAAAAGAGATGATACCTAGCAACTGCAAAGATTTGCAAGAGTAAACACATACATTTCTGTACATGGGACATCCTCCCTTCTTACTCTGTGGTGGTTATCACCACTTCATTGAGTATATTCATCCTTCACCTTCTTGATTTAAAAAAAAGGCAAACACTAGTGTGAAAATCCAGATTGTCAGTAAAACAAGATGACCTGATAGAGTTCTTAGGAGAGAGTAGTCTGTGACAATATTAGTCACATATATAATTAAAAAACAAAATAATCTCCTCACATATGACAAAAATAACTGAGTATTGCTATTATTAATTATGAAACTTTAAAAAATTAGCATGTAAGAATTCTAAGTGATTTGGAAAATAAATAAGATAGAAAGTCTTCTCAAAAGAAAAAAATTTCTAAAAAAAGAGCAGATGGAAAAACAAAATAAAAAATTCTCAAACTAAGACTGGTTTTGCAGGGAGTGTTCTTAAAATCCTGACTTTAGGCATACTTATTACTATCATTTATGAACATAGCTATTTCCTATCTAAACATCTTTCCTTTCTTGAAAATAAAGCTTTGTAATGGATAAGTGGAATCTTGTGAAGTACTTTCAAGTTCTTTAGAAAAACAAAATGGCATGTGATTTATGAGCTACTAGATTTTGAGTGAACACATTTTATTTATTTACCTACTTTTATTTTGCTATTTAATTCCAGTATAGTTAACACACGGTGTTATATTAGTTTCAGGTATATAATACAGTGATTCAAGAGTTCTGTATATTACTCAGTGCCCATCATGATATGTGTACTCTTAATACCCTTCACCTGTTTCACCTGTCCCCCTCCCCTCTGGTAACCATCAGTTTCTTCTCTATAGTTCAGCGTCTGTTTTTTGGTTTATCTCTTTTTTTCCTTTCTTTGTTTGTTTTGTTTTTCTAAATTCCACATGAGTGAAATCAATGTATTTGCCTTTCTCTGGCTGACTTATTTCACTTAGCATTATACCATCTAGATCCATCCATGTTGTTCCAAACGGCAAGATTTCAATCTTTTTTGTGGCTGAGTAATATTCCACTGTATGTATATATACCACTTCTTTATCTATTTACCTCTTGGTGGACGCTTGGGCTGATACCGTAATTTGGCTCTTATAAGGAATGCTGCATAAACAAGGGGTTACATATGTCTTTCAAACTGGTGTTTATTTTTTTTATTTATTTATTTATTTATTTATTTATTTATTTATTTATTTAGATAAAAATACTGAGTAGTGGCATTACTGGATTGTATGGTAATCCTATTTTAAATTTTTTGAGGACCCTCCATACTGTTTTCCACAGAGGCTGCACCAGTTTGCATTCCCACCAACAGTGCATAAGGGTTCCTTTTTCTCCCACATCCTCCCAACACTTGTTGTTTCTTGTGTTTTTGATGTTGGCCATTTTGACACGTGTGAGGTGATACCTCATTGTGGTTTTAATTTGCATTTCCCTGATGATGAGTGATATGGAGCATCATTTCATATGTCTGTTGGCCATCTGTATGTCTTTTTTGGAGAAAGGACTGTTCATGTCTTCTGCCCAGGAAGAAATTTTTGTTTTTAAGATTTTATTTATTTATTTGAGAGAGAGAGTGAGAGAGAGAGAGCATGGGCAGGGGGCGGGGCAGTGGGAGAAGCAGACTCCCCATTGAGTAGGAAGCCTGATATGGGGCTTGATCCCAGGACCCTGGGATCCTGGGATCAAGACCAGAGCTGAAGGCAGATGCTTAACTGACTGAGCCAGCCAGGTGCCCCGGTTGAAAGTTTTTAAATTAGTGATCAATATCGTTGCTCACAATTGGTCTGCTCAAATTTTCTATTTCTTCCTGATGCAGTTTGGGGAAGTTATGTGTTTCTAGGAATTTATCCATTTCTTCTAGGTTGTACAATTTGTGGGCATGTAATTTTTCATATTTTCTTATAATCCTTTGTATTTCTGTGGTGTTGGTTTTTATTTCTCCTCTTTCATTTCTGATTTTGTTTATTTGAGACCTCTTCTTTTTTTAGTGAGTCTGGCTAAAGGTTTATCAGTTTTGTTGATCTTGTCAAAGAACCAACTCCTGGTTTCATTGATCTGTTCTATTGTTTGTTTATTTGTTTTTAGTTTCTATTTCATTTATTTCTGCTCTAATCTTTATTATTTCCTTCCTTCTACTGAATTTGGGTTTTGTTTGTTCTTTTCCTAGCTCCTTTAGTGTAAGGTTAGGATGTTTATTTGAGATTTTTCTTACTGTTTGAGGTAAGCCTGTATTACTATAAACTTCCCTCTTAGAACAGGGT
Organism: Ursus arctos; assembly: GCF_023065955.2. Classification (NCBI taxonomy): domain Eukaryota; kingdom Metazoa; phylum Chordata; class Mammalia; order Carnivora; family Ursidae; genus Ursus; species Ursus arctos. The sequence goes on along the minus strand of NW_026623111.1, from coordinate 46,817,615 downwards.
TTGCTGCATGAAAGGTTTTGGACCATTGTGTTTTCATTTTCATTTATCTTCATGTATTTTTTTTTAATTTCCTGTTTGATATCTTGGTTGGCCCATTCATTGCTTAGTAGCATGTTATTTAACCTTCATATATTTGTGTTCCTTCCAGATTTTTTTCTTGTGGTTGATTTCTAGTTTCATAGGTTTGTGGTTTGAAAAGATGCATGGTAGGACTTCAATATTTTTTAATTTGTTGGGACTTGTTTTGTGGCCTAACATATGATCTATCCTGGAGAATATTACATATGCACTTGAAAAGAATGTGCATTCTGCTGTTTTAGGATGGAATGTTCTGAATATATCTGTTAAATCCATCTGGTCCAATGTGTCGCTATATCTTTGTTGATTTTTTCTTTGGATGATCTATCCATTGATGTGAGTGGGGTGTTAAAGTTCCCTATTATTATTATATTACTATCACTTATTCCCTTTGTGTTTGTTATTAGAGGCTTAATGTATTTGAGTACTACCATGTTGGGTACATAATCATTTAAGATTGTTACATCTTCTTGTTGCATTGTTCCCTTTATGATTATGTAGCATCCCTCTTTGTCTCTTCTTAAAGTTTTGTTTTAAAGTCTGTATTGTCTGATGTGAGTATTGCTACCACAGCTTTCTTTTCACTTCCTTTTGCATGATAAATGTTTTTCCATCCCTTCACTTTCAATCTGCATGTGTCATAGGTCTGAAATGAGTTGTAGGCAGCATACAGATGGGTGTTTTTGGTTTTTTTGTTTTATCCACTGTCACCCTATGTCTTTTGATTGGAGCATTTAGTCCATTTCTATTCAAAGTAATTATTGGTAAGTATATACGTATTGCCATTTTGTAACTTACTTTATTGTTGTTTTGTAGTTCTTCTCTGTTCCTTTCTTTTGCTCTTTTCTCTCACAGTTTGCTGGCTTTTTTTAGTAATATACTGGAGTCCCTTCTTCCTTTCTGGGTTTTTGTTTTGTTTTGTTTTTTTTGCATTTCTATTACTGGTGTTTGATTTGTGGTTACCATTAAGTTTATATATAACATCTTATGCATATAGCAGTCTATATTAAGTTGATGGTCACTTAAGTTTGAACTTATTCTTCTCCTCCTCCACCCCACATTTTAAGTATATGGTGTCATACTTTATATCCCTTCATTTTGTGAATCTCTTGACTGATTTTCATAGATATACTTAATTTTACTGCTCTTCTATTTCTTACTTTTCTTACTCCTGCTTCTAGTCTTTCCTTTCCACTTAAAAAGTCCCCTTAACATTTGTTGTAGGCTGGTTTAGGGGTCATGAATTCCTTTAACTTTTGTTTGTCTGATAAACTTTCTTTCTCATTCTATTATGAATGATAGCCTTCCTGGATAGAGTATTCTTAGTTGAGGGTTTTTTTTCTCTCAGCACTTTTAACATATCCTGTCACTCCTTTCTGGCCTGCAAAGTTTCTGCTGAACAATCAACTGATAGCTTTAGGGGGTTTCCCTTGAGTGAACACATTTTGAAAAGTTCTTTATATCTAAATATTTTCTCAAAGTTTGGTAGTTAGTAATTGAAGAGGCAGTGACTATTTGCTGTCCTGCTTTTATGTTTTTCAAAATATGCTAATTATAATTTATTCCAAAATAATTTTGTTGTATGAAGTTGCTGGATATACTCTATGTCAGGAAAGGCTGCAATATAGTCCTCATCTACCTCCTCATCCAGCACTGGACATATAGACCTTGAAGTATCAATGATAAAATATTTTCACTATACTTATGAATTGGTAGGCCTTTTAAAATGCAAATATTTGGGTGCCCCTCTTTTATCATACAGGACTGTTTTAATACAGCTATTTACTGGCTCTGAGTTCAAGCCACAAAATGCATTTGGATTAGATACTCCTCATTTTCCATGTCAATTCTTGCTCACTCTCTTACAGTATCTCTTTTCAGCAGTTTCAGAAAGAATTAGTCACTTGCTTCAGGTCCACAATCTGTGTCTATTGACATCTAATCCAGGGCTGTTTTGACAACATCATTTTGCCTCCTAGTTTGTAAAGGAGGATATATACTATTCTCTGGTGAAAGACTCTCAAGACTAAATATTTCTCCAGAGAAATTTCAGGTTCTTAAAATTAAACCTTGCCAGTAAAATCTTAAGCTCTTTCTCCTCTTTTGCCAATGTTTGTTTTCTTGGCAAGATTTGTGTTTTCATCAAAAATGTCTGGAAATTTTGTTCGATTTGAACTATGTAAAATAGCATCAAAGTTGTGCACTTTCAGCTTGCAAGAAAAAAAAAAGATAGGCTAATGGAACTTCAGATGTTGGGGCAGGTCAGGCACCAAGGTGAATGGTGAACCAGCATACAAAAAAAACCAGATCTTTTGGAAACCATTTCTTGGGGGGAAACTCACAGAAACTGGTGCTTTATGGTCTATTGACCATCACCTTCAAGGGCAACAAATGGATGTATCAATGCCAGGAATGTAACTCAAGGCTTTTGGATTTGTTAAATATCTTGATTAGGAAATCATTAGTCCTTCCCATGCCATGCATCGTCAGGAGCTGGGATGCAATTGTAGCATCCACAAATGGTATATCCTAGTTTTTAGCACAATTCTGCCAACATGGTGGGGCAAGATTCAGACTCTTTTTTGATATAATCAGGGAGAATGCATTCCAAGATTCCTGCTACAGTTTTTCAGAGCTAGTGAGTAGACCAGTGGCCTGGTAGACCATCTCCACATTCTACTAAGACAGTTGGCATAAGCATTCAGCTGTAGCCAGTTTCTGTGGTTTTCCAGGGGTTCTGCCTGAAGGTAAACAAGTAGTTTAATTCTTACCTCTCATTCAAGCCAGAAAAACAGAAAACAGTGTCTGAGGTTACTAAGCTAGGTCTCATGGAAGTACAGCCTTGTTTAGGCAGAGCAGAGAGACTATAGATGGGAAGGCACATCTAATGGTTACCCTCAACTTTGGTGTTCACAGTGACTCAGTCCATTATGTGACTCAGCTTATTTGTGTGTTTGGAATATAAATCTGAGAGAAAGGAGAATTTTTCTTTTTTAAAGACTATCCTGATGACCTTTCCATATCCTTAAATCATCTTTATCAAGATTATGAGACAAGGTAACTGTTAGACTAATAATTCTGATTTGTCAAAAGGATTACTTCCATATGCATTCATTCCAATCTCTTAGACAATATGCTTTTTTGTGTTTAAAATAACTGTTTCTTCAAGATCACCAAAATCGATTCCTAACCACAATTTAATTAATTTATTATTATTTTTTAATTAACATATAATGTATTATTTGTTTCAGGGGTACAGTTCTGTGATTCATCAGTCTTACACAATACACAGCACTCACCACAACACATACCCTCCCCACTGTCCATCACCCAGCCACCCCATCCCTCCCACCCCCCCTCCACTCCAGCAACCCGCAGTTTGTTTCCTGAGATTAAGAGTCTCTTATGGTTTGTCTCCCTCTCTGGTTTCATCTTGTTTCATTTTTTTCCTCTCTTCCCCTGTGATCCTTTGCCTTGTTTCTCAAATTCCACATATCAGTGAGATCATATGATAATTGTCTTTCTCTGATTGACTTATTTCGGTTAGCATAATACTCCCTAGTTCCATCCATGTCATTGCAAACTGTAAGATTTCAATTTTTGATGGCTGCATAATATTCCATTGTGTATATATACCACATTTTTTTTTATCCATTCATCTGTCAATAGACATCTGGGCTTTTTCCATAGTTTGGCTATTGTGGCAAAGAAATGGAAAAATGTTCCATGCTCATGGATGGGAAAAACAAATATTGTGAAAACGTCTATGCTACCTAGAACAATCTACACATTCAATGCAATCCCTATCAAAATACCATCAAATTTTTCACAGAAGTGGAACAAATAATCCTAAAATTTGTATGGAACCAGAAAAGGCCCCAAATAGCCAGAGGAATGTTGAAAAAGAAAACCAAAGCTGGTGGCATCAAAATTCCAGACTTGAAGCTCATTACAAAACTGTAATCATCAAGACAGGATGCTACTGGCACAAAAACAGACACATAGATCAATGGAACAGAATAGAGAACTCAGAAATGGACTCTCAACTCTATGGTCAACTAATCTTCAACAAAGCAGGAAATAATATCCAATGGAAAAAAGTCTCTTCAACAAATGGTGTTGGGAAAATTGGACAGCCACATGCAGAAGAATGAAACTGGACCATTTCCTTACACCATACACAAAAATAGACTCAAAATGGATGAAAGACCTAAATGTGATACAGGAATCCATCAAAATCCTTGAGGAGAACACAGGCAGCAATCTCTTCGACCTTGGCCACAGCAACTTCTTCCTGGACACATCATCAAAGGCAAGGGAAGCAAGGGAAAAAATTTACTATTGGGACTTCATAAAGATAAAAACGTTTTGCACAGCAAAGGAAACAGTCAACAAAACTAAAAGACAACTGACAGAACGGGAGAAGATATTTGCGAATGACATATCAGGTAAAGGGCTAATATCCAAAATCTATAAAGAATTATCAAACTCAACACCCAAGGAACAAATAATCCAATCAAGAAATGGGCAGAAGACATGAACAGACATTTCTGCAAAGACATCCAAATGGCCAACAGACACATGAAAAAGTGCTCAATATCACTCAGCTTCAGAGAAATACAAATCAAAACCGCGATGAGATAACCACCTCACACCAATCAGAATGGCTAAAATTAACAAGTCAGGAAACAACAGGTGTTGGCAAGGATGCAGAGAAAGTGGAACTCTCTTACACAATTGATGGGGATGCAAACTGCTGCTGCCACTCTAGAAACAGTATGGAGGTTCCTCAAAAAGTTGAAAATAGAGTTACCCTATGACCCAGCAATTGCCCTACTGGGTATTTACCTCAAAGATACAGATGTAGTGATCCGAAGGGGCACCTGAACCCCAATGTTTACAGCAGCAATGTCCACAATTTAATTAATTTTTAAATTACACGCGGCTGGAGGCATAAATACTTAGATCACTTAAATCTACACAGCCAGCCATGTGGTTGTTGATCATGACACCAGGTCCTGGTAATAGCATCCATTTTATCCATTTTCATGATTGATGTAGATTACATCAGACTCACAGTTGTTAATATCAGCTGTTATATTGGCTGAAATAATGGATTAATTATGCCAGAATTCATATATTTCATTTATAAAGACAAGACTTTAAATAATGTGATCAGAAGAGGGGCTGAATTTTCAGCCTATGGTAAAACTGAAGCAGTCATCATGAAAAATTTCAACCTACAAATGAAAACTTTTTTCTATTGTCACATTTTGGTTGTAATATAAAACATATATATATTATTTTTTATTTGAAATTGTGTTTTTTATTATTTTACTATTACTATAGACTCAAAATGCTGGAATTCTGGGATTTGGGAAACAATCACTTCTATAAAACTTGACCTTTAATATTTGATAGAACATTTATAATATACTTGTTGTCAAAGTGAACTTTTGAGTTTTGAAAGAATAAAAGTCTTTTGCTTTGCAATTCAGAATTGTAAAATCAATACCTATGAGTCCAACTATAGAAAGAAATTATAGTTGGAAGTTTTGTTTTACCATTATATTCATCTCCTTTAGAAGGCAAAGCTATCATAAAGCACATCATAAAATACACTAAATTTTATTTTTATGAGTTCAAGTTTGATTCATTAGGCCTCTTGTTGAATAAATGTTAGAGTAAAAATAAGGTTTTAATTTTTAAGAATACTAAAAATTTTGAGCCTGTATCATTTAACTCCTTTTTTTCCTAATAAAAATCCTCAGGCATCTTAGAAGAAATGGAAATAGAAAAAAAATTTTTAAATGTTTTCTGTTGCTTTCAGTTAAGTATTACCACCTTTCAAGATGTGTTAAAATTCTCAACCTTTTGAAATTATACACTTTACTGACAAAATATTATCATGAGATCATAGGCATGGATTTTTATAAGTGCTTAAATTCTTGATATTATAATAATATTTCTGCACATAGAAAAAAGGTTAAAAATAAGTGGTTTTGTGGTTGGATATTCTTAAAAGAATAAATGGAACTGCTATGTTACAGTATACTCCAGAACACTATCCTTTTGGCATTATTAGTAACCATATGGCCTTATAATTGCTGAATATGTTGATCATTTTATTATTCTTTCTACTAATAAGGTTACTAATTCTCCTGTAGTATAAGGAAAAGAGGCTCAAGCTAGGAAAATGGCAGTTTTGCTTTCCTTACTTTATTCCAGAGGATATTTTTAAAAATACATGGGAATAAAAAGGGTCAAATAAGTTTGAGAAACGTGAAATTGAATTGAGTTTATAAGGTTCATTTTTGTAGGATTTCTTTGAGTTTTTATTATGCTAGTGTGAACTACAAATCATCAAACGGGGATTTTCTCTCTCTCTGTCAATATATTTTATAACCCTAACCCATCACCACAAAGTATCTGTTGGCTCTGGTGTTCTGAGCAACATATTTTAGTAAATTTTGGTTAAGTTAAGAGGTAAAGGGTCTTGAGTAGATTTTCTTCTATTTTTAATGAGAAAATGACTCATTCTTAAAGTTTGTATTGTACACTTCTGATGTCAGACAAAATGGTAAATGCTCAAGTATTGGGTTTTTTATTACTATCATAACAAATTACAACAAACTTAAAGGTTTAAAGCAACACAAATTTATTTTCATGTGGTTCTATAGTCCGGGATCCTGACATGGGTCTCACTAGGCCAAAATCAAGGTGTTGACAGGATTGTGTTACTTATTGGAGGCTTTGGCGGAAAATGTTCCCTTGCTTGTTCCAGTTGTTGCCAAAATTCAGTTCCTTGCAACTGTCAAATCGAGATTCCCATTTTCTGGCTGGCTGTCACCTGAAGGCCGTTCTCAGCTTCTAGAGTTCTCTTATATTCTTTGGTTCTTCCTTTCTCCATCTTCAAAGCCAGCGATGGTGAGTTGAGTTCCCCTCTTCAAATATCTCGTCCATCCTCTTCAAATATCTCGTCCATCTTTTATCTCATCTTTCTGAGCCAGAAAAGGTTACTTTTAAGGACATCATTAGACTGGGCCTACCTGCCTTAGTCCAGGATAATTACATCTGGAAAATCCCTTTTGCTATGTAAAGTAACATTCTCAGAGGATCCAGCCATTGTTCTGCCTACCACAGATGGCAACAGAAGATTGAATGAGACTCAGACTATGCCCTTAGGGACTTTCAGTTAGTGTGGGTCCCATGCCCCCTAAACTTATAAGTAATATTCATCAATTAATATGATATTTAAGAAGTTTATGATGAGATCTGAAGGTTACAATATTCACATAGCCCCTCAGTATCAGAATACTTGAGAAGCTGCTAAAGTAGCTATGATATATTTTCATGATAGGTTTGAGTGGATATTCTAAAAAGAAATTCTGGCCTGGCCATGGTAAAGCCTATAGTCTCATCCATTACCCAGTCCTTATTGGGAAATGATTTCCCTCTCTCTCTCTCTCTCTCTCTCTCTCTCATATTCTCATAGTCTAATGTATGAATTTGGACACAATATGTTTGAGAGTAAGATGTTCTTACATATAAGGCACTCCATTCATAATCCTTTGAATTATATCTCTCTCCTCTACCCAGGCCAGATATAGAAATGGGATTTGGTAAAAACAGATGTTGATAAAATTGTACTGAAAATATACTACTTTCTACCCTCAGTTTACTGCTTTTGGTGGCTATACACTTTTCCCCACTCTCCTTCTGCTAAACATCTTCTTGATATCTAGTCATAATTTTGCTTTTAGTTTCTTTTAATGTGGATGACACTTTTACCCATGGTCATTCAAAGCAGGAGTGTGTCCTCTGGGTAAAATTAAAGGCCTCATTTCTCCCATTCACCTCTTTGTTTTAGTAATATTACCTTGCTAGTTCTTTGGGCACTGCGTTTTAAATAAAAGAGAATGAAAATCTTTTTTGAATATGCATCTTATCGACTTTAATGAACTTTTTCTTTAGTCAGATCTGGCATCCATTTTCCTTGGTAAACACTGCATAATATTCCAACTTTTCTTTCTTTGGGTTGGCCTTTCTAAACTATGCAGACCATTTCCCCTGGGTTAACATATTCTTCTCTCAGCTTTAGACATGGAAATTAGTTTAGATATCCTCCCTGGAGACTATTTCCTGGTCACTTGTATTAGAATTTGTTTCCCCCAGTGTATGACCCACTGCTTTACAGATTATTTCTCAGGATAGGTTACTTCTACGTCCTATTAAGCCCAGTGTGTACTTATGTAGCTATTGAATTATGAACATGGAGTGATTAATTCAGCCTCATCCTTTCTGTGAATGCCACAATTTCTATTAGGCCTGACTTTTCTCACGTCCTTGAAATAACATTCTCTCTCTATCTTCTACCATTTATTTCTCTAGAAAAAAATAAGACAAACAAAAACAGTCTTTTGTGTGACAGAAGATCCATTCATTGATGGATTATCTGAATCCCACAAGGTTAGTTATGGCTAAATAAAATTATAAGAAATATTGTTTTTGATAAGGAATTGACAAACTATACTGCAAATGTCTCTTCAATATTGGCAATATTTAAAATAGATGTTTTTAGAGAATGGGCAAGCTCTTTGTTCCAGATATTCTCATCTAATACTGTTACTCATTTTGATTAGACCTATAATTCCCACAGAAGTTTTAGAAATTACTTATCTGGAGCACATACTCAAGGTGAATCTTGTTCAGTGGACAAAATCAGCAGTTTTAGTTATTGAGCAACTACTTCTTGTTATAATCACTGGCTCTTTGAGATCTGTTCAATATTAGTGCATTAGGTGGCTACATCATATAGAGAAAATGAAATTAGACAAACACCCTCAACCTTCTTGCTCAGTTCTGAGCTGTTTAAAACTTGACTCTAAATATATATTTGAAAATTAGCTCCTTTTCTAATAATACCTAATGGCATCCACAAACACTATTTTTGACCAATTATCATGACTAAAGGAGGCTGCAGTGTTTTCAGTGTATGAGCACTGTCAGAGACACTTTTTGGCCAATAGGTACCAGAGCTCTAATCAGTTTTAGGCAAGGAGTTGTGGTATGATTCTGGCACTATGGAGAGGAAAGGAGGCATCTAGGATGCTAAATAACTCTATGAACAAAGAGCCCAGAAATATAAAATCCTGCTGCCCATCCCCAGGAGAAAGTAAATAAAACCAAAATTTTCTAATTTAATTTTCCCTATAATCCAAAGCAGAGAATGAGTAACTTGAACTGGATCACTAGAATACTTCTTTTTGCAAAGATACATGTTTTCAACCAATGTAAGGAATAGGTCGGCTTTATTTTTTATCCCTTCCCCTGATCCTCTCCATACAAATAGGTCTCAGATATTTCCAAATTTCACTGAGTAGAGGTAAGACACAAATCAATTTTTGTCCTTTCTGTGTGAGTAGGCCTCTTTTAAGACTAGATTTGGCTGAATATATGGGGTACCTGGGTGGCTCAGTCAGTTAGGCATCTGCTTTAGGCTCACGTCATGATCCTGGGGTCCTGGGTTCCGGCCCTGAGATGGCTCCCTGCTCAGCAGAGAGTCTACTTCTCCCTCTCCCTCTGCCCCTACCCCCCTCATGCTCCTGCTCTTTCTCTCAAATAAATAAATAAAATCTTTTTTAAAAGGTCTAGATTTTGCTGCATATAAATAAAAATTAAAGACATGATGTAGGCAGTTTTAAAGGCTGATTTGGTGGTTCCACAGGTAGCAAGGTCCCTATCTCCCACTAACATTCGGCTCTACTAGCCACAACATAATGGTCTCCATTCCAAGGTTGCCTCACAGACAAAGATGGCTGTTGGTGCTTCCACCATTACATCTCCATTACAGAAGTAGGAAAGGGGGAGTGGGGGTGGAAAGTGTCTTTAGGCAGGCATCTTAGAAATCTCACAAGTAATTGTCAGTCAGACAAGAAAAAGCACTAAAAGACATTCAAATCAGTAAGGAAGAAATTTTTTTTTTTAAAGATTTTATTTATTTATTCGACAGAGATAGAGACAGCCAGCGAGAGAGGGAACACAAGCAGGGGGAGTGGGAGAGAAAGAAGCAGGCTCATAGCGGAGGAGCCTGACGTGGGGCTCGATCCCATAACGTCGGGATCACGCCCTGAACCGAAGGCAGACGCTTAACCGCTGTGCCACCCAGGCGCCCCAGTAAGGAAGAAATTAAACTTTCACTATTTGCAGATGACATGATAGTATACATTACAATCCTAAAAGACTCCACCAAAAAACTACTAGAACTGATAAATGAATTCAGAAAGGTCACAGGATACAAAATCAATATACAGAAACCTGTTGCATTTCTAAACACTAATAATGAAGCAGCAGAAAGGGAAATTAAGAAAACAATCCCATCTACAATTGCACCAAAAAGAATAAAATACCTAGGAATAAACTTAACCAAGGAGGTGAAAGACATAAACTCTGAAAACTATAAAACACTGATGAAAAAGTTGAAGATGACACAAACAAATGGAAAGATATTCCACGCTCAGTGATTAGAAAAACAAATGTTGTTAAAATGTCTATACTGCCCAAAGAAATCTACAGTTTTAATGTAATCCTTATCAAAATGCCAAGAGCATTTTTCACAGAACTAGAAGAGGAAGTCCTGAAATTTGTATGGAACCACCAAAGACCTCAAATAGCCAAAGCATTCTTGAAACAGAAGAACAAAACTGCAGGTATTACAATCCCAGTTTTTAAGATAGATGAAAAAGTTGTGGTAATCAAAACAGTGTGGTACTGGCACAAAACAAACACATAGATGAATGGAACAGAATAGAGAGCCCAGAAATAAACCCACAATTATATATGTGGTCAATTAATCTTCGGCAAAGGAGGCAAGAATATGCGATGGGAAAAAGACAGTCTCTTCAACAAATGGTGTTAAGGACACCAGACAGCGACACGCAAAAGAATAAAACTGGACCACTTTCTCATGCCATACACAAAAATATGCTCAAAGTGGATTAAAGTCCTAAATGTGAGACCCGGGACCATAAAAATCCTAGAAGAGAGCACAGGCAGTAATTTCTCTGACACTGGCCATAGCAACATCTTTCTAGATGTGTCTCCTGAGGCAAGGGAAACAAAAGCAAAAATAAACTACTGGGAATATATCAAAATAAAAAGCTTCTTACAGAAAGGGAAGCAATCAACAAAACTAAAAGACAACCTACTGAATGGGAGAAGATAATTTGCAAATGGCATATCCGATAAAGGGTTAGTATCCAAAATATATAAAGAACTTATACAACCCACACCAAAACACCAAATAATCCAACTAAAAATGGGCAGACGACATGAACAGTCCTTTCTCCAAAAAAGACATACAGATGGCCAACAGACATATGAAACGATGCTCCATATCACTCATCATCAGGGAAATGCAAATTAAACCACAATGAGGTATCACCTCACACGTGTCAAAATGGCCAACATCAAAAACACAAGAAACATGGGGCGCCTGGGTGGCTCAGTCGTTGGGCGTCTGCCTGTGGCTCAGGGTGCGATCCCGGGCATTCTGGGATCGAGCCCCACATCAGGCTCCTCCGCTGGGAGCCTGCTTCTTCCTCTCCCACTCTCCCTGCTTGTGTTCCCTCTCTCGCTGGCTGTCTCTCTCTCTGTCAAAAAAATAAATAAAATCTAAAAAAAAAAAAAAAAAAAGAAAGAAACAACAAGTGTTGGGGGGATGTGGAGAAAAAGGAACCCTTGTGCACTGTTGGGAATGCAAACTGGTGTAGCCTCTGTGGAAAACAGTATGGAGGGTCCTCAAAAAATTTAAAATAGGATTACCATACAATCCAGTAATGCCACTACTCAGTATTTTTATCCAAAATATAAAATAAAATAAAATAAAATAAAATAAACACCAGTTTGAAAGACATATGTAACCCCTTGTTTATGCTGCATTCCTTATAAGAGCCAAATTATGGTATCAGCCCAAGTGTCCATCAAGAGGTAAATAGATAAAGAAGAAATGGTGTATATACATACAGTGGAATATTACTCAGCCACAAAAAAGATTGAAATCTTGCCGTTTGGAACAACATGGATGGATCTAGATGGTATAATGCTAAGTGAAATAAGTCAGCCAGAGAAAGGCAAATACATTGATTTCACTCATGTGGAATTTAGAAAGACAAAACAAAGAAAGGAAAAAAAGAGATAAACCAAAAAACAGACGCTGAACTATAGAGAAGAAACTGATGGTTACCAGAGGGGAGGGGGACAGGCGAAATAGGTGAAGGGTATTAAGAGTACACATATCATGATGAGCACTAAGTAATGTATGGGATTGTTGAATCACTATATTGTGCATCAGAAACTAATAAAACATTGTATGTTAACTATGGTGGAATTTAAATTAAAAAAAAAATCTCACATAGCACTCATGCTTAGGTATTGTCAGCATGGAATCAAAATGACATACTTGGTACTAGGGATGCAAGAAAGTTGAACTTTTAAGTTCCCCACTGCCAATAAAATTTCAGACTCTTCCATGCCTAAAATAGTAGATTTTTCTATTAACTATTTTGAAATTATTTAGGAAGCCTAGAGAATCTGTGGTGTTTTTAAAGTTAAATTGATGCTAATAAGGTGTATAGATTTGATTTTCACCATTTTTTAAGAAAATCTAAGGCAAGTCACAAACTTTGGGACACCATTCTTTACACTACAGAAATAGAAACAATATAGTTTGTGGCTTAGCAACTGACCAAAAAGAAAAAAAATCCCCCCAAACCAGAAAAAAAAACTCCACATTTTTTGTTTTGTTTCTGCTATTGGTGTATTTATGTATTTTTAAAATAATGGTGATTTGTGTCTGTTATCTATGCATACAAATTAAGCAATGTTAAATTTTTTCACAGGTACCTGAATAGTATTTATTAACAAACATGTCATTTACTATTTGTTAACTACTCTTCTAAAAGCTTTATAGATATTGACATTTTGAATCCTTACAGCCATTGTACGTGATGAGTACTAATGTTTTCCTTACTTAGTAATGAAGAAACTGAGGTGGAGTAACGATAAATAACTTGTTCAAAGGTGTACGGGTTTTGGTATTATTTGAACTTAGAAGTGTGACTGTGGAATGTATGCTCTGTACCACCCTGCTACATGTTCTCTAGAAATACATGCTGTATTTCTAAAGTACCAACTTACTTCAAGAACACACCGTTACTCTTGTAATTAAACACAGCAATTATTATTTGATAGTACAGATACAGAAACTCCAGGCAGGATAAGTGAAATATTTGGTCTTATTTGATTATGTCGATCTGAGTTGTAAATAGAACTCAGGTTTTCTGACTTCAAACAAATGCTAAAATAGCATGAGCCTTCTCATCTCTTTGCAGACAGAAATATTCATGACATCTCTCTATAGAAAAATATATTCTGATCTTTTTCAATGAATTGAGAGATGAAATGTGAGTCCAAAGTATTTACATTATTATCTTTCCTTTCTATACACTTAATAAATTTTGATTCACAAGAATATTGTATGTCATGAGGTTTAAACTAAAGATTGATTGGAGAAGCTGCTTGTTTTGTTGCTTACAAAAGTATACTGTTTGTTCATTTGAAAACAAATTATTGGAAGTCTTACACCTAGAGTCATCTAAAAATGAATTATGTCTATTTTCCAGGAAATAAGTGAATTTATTACTTGATTTGCTTTATTGCTTTAATCTTTATTAAAGATTATATATGCATACGCATATATATATATATATATATAAATATTATCTATATATGAAGAGTAGATAGATGGAAAGATAAGGTGATGACAAATCTAACATTTGAAAAGCAGAGCAAAAAAAAAAAAACCCTACCAGTTTTAAGCCTGTTGAATCCTATCAACCTCAAGCATGATTCAAACATTTCAGATCTTCATGGAGACAATTACGAAATGAAAATGTTTATAAAGCATATGCAGCATGTGTTTTACAACCTTTGGATTTTGTTTTCGGGAGCTTCTGAATCATTGCTGCTGTTTATAATCTGCATCTGTTATAAAATCAAATAAAAATGATAAAAATGTAGTTCATAAAAATACAATAAAAAAAACAGGAGAGTCGGAAATGTATTTGTTTTAGGAAGGAAATGAAACAATAATGAGGTTGGGGTACATTGAGGAGAAACCTTGTTTGCAGTCTCCAGAAAGGCCTAATGGCATGGCATTACCTTGGAGAATTCATGGAGGTTTGGGGTATAAACAGTCTTCACTGGGCTTCTGACCAGACTTGGGGAGGCAGATAAAACAATTAGATTTATAAGACACTGGAGTATATAAAATATCTGCCAAATTGTATATGCTGTTTTGGCTTAAGCCTAAATAATATTTCTTTTTGGGATTTAGGTACATCTGGAAATCTCAGACAGACAGACTGAGCAGGTGAAGCCTCCAGAAACTTATTTGTGTGACAGAGAAGCCTTCTAGGAAAAAATACCTCCTAAGAGATGAGGGAGTTAGCTTCAGTTCTCAAATAGAAGTAATGATTCTGAGAAGAAACACACGTGTTTGTTACACAAATGAATCCCCATCTTATCTTCCATGAACTCATGTCTGTATCCTAAGTCAAAAGAGCTCTGAGTAAATAATGCAAAACATTGGGGACAATGGCCATGCTATGTAAGTTCTCCCCTAAGAGAGTGTAACACAAAAAGGAAGAGACATTCTCTCCAGTGTAGCCAAAGATCATAATCTTTGGCTTCTCAAGGTCTCCCAAGTATCAACAATATTGGCAGTAGGAAGCAGCAATACATGTCAGAAGAATCAGTTATTCCTTAAAAAGTGATGGAATATTACGAGGAGGCAGCTGTGTTTGGGTGAGGTGATTGTATAGGATCCAGAGGGAGGGGTGGAAGTGTTCACAGATGGGGCTGTTCCCCGTGGAAGTGGTGATAATATTAGAGGCAGGAGCATAGCCTAGATGAGGCACGATGGTAGTATGTACTCAGAAGGGCAGCAATGCCTAGCAGAAGAGTTTGTACCAGGCAGAAATGGATGAACGGGTGGAAAGCAGTTTTTCTCTAACTGCTGGAAGCAGTGGGGGTATAGATGCTGTTGGTGTTTCTTTCAGCTCCTGTTGACTGGTTTAGACACTTATTCCCTAATTTCTGTAAGTGTTGTCTCATTTCATCTCACAGATGGTCCCTTACCTGTAGAGTTGCCAAACACATTCCGCATTATTCTTAATATGTAGTTGTAGATGAGCAGTAACTTACGATCATGGTCAGTTACTGCCAGTATGGTAGCTCCTTTCTTTGCTTTCTGGAAGCATATTTTCCATCTGGGTCACTTTGACTTCTTACTTTTGGTTTCCAGACCCATGTATTCTAATTACTGGGGACACATCACCACACAACTGCCATTGATTGAAAGTTCGTACTGCGTTCTGAAGAGCAGCACCCCATCCATTCTTTGTGAAGAGATTAATAGCCTGAAGCAAATGTACATACAGACACATGAGCAGTGTCATATTGCTTAGTTTATGATCAGTGGCTTGGGAAGAGCAAGATTGGAAGATTAGGGACAAGAAGGTCTGGAGAAAAAACATGTGGATAGACCCGTATAAGTAGGCAGAGAGTATGAGGCTCTTTTTATCGCATCCTAATGCCTACCAGAGAGCATCCACTACAGAAGAGGCATTGAAACCAGGTGAACAAAATGTCTCAGTTAGTAGATACCAATCAGATTCCGTCCTTGACCTTCTTAGTGCTAGTACCCTATGATGACAGTGAAGGATGCTATGCATGGACCTGACAGCATGGGCTCCCTCTCATCAAAGCTGAACATTCAGCCTCCCCACAACAATGAATAACTTTGAGCTCCCAGGATGGCACCAGTCTTTGAGGAGACAAACTAGTGACTTGGAGTCAAGTGGTTTATATCAGTCCCTACGCATTATGAAAAGGAAAATGTTTCTGATTGACATGTGATCCAGATGCAGATTTACTTTTTTTCCCCTTCAGTTCCTCCCTCCATAAAATTAAGGGCTCATGGTATCTGATTCAACAATGTGGGATTTTGTAGAATATTGCCTTGGACTGAGAGTCTTACATTATAGAAATATGCTGTTATGATGAACTCTGTCCATTGAATCCACATAGTGCACCGTCCGAAAGCGCTGGCTAATAGAATCAGGTTGGTAATGAATCACAGAGATGCTTGGGTGCTGCTGTCCTGTAAGACATCTTAAACTAATAGCCAATGACTAACTAATGACTAACACTGTATGGAGCTGTGTATCCAATAGTTAGAATACATCGGCATAGGAAATAAGAGTGGCTCACCTATTCTACTCGTGACCCATTTAGGAATTTCAGATTCCCATCTTTGCAACTTCAAGGTCTATAGATCTTGAGATTCTGATTTGCAGAAGGAGTCACTAAATGGGTGAGATTTTCTCCAAATTTAAACCTAAAGACACTGTGTGGTCTTTGTATACTTCAAGCCAGTAGACCAATAAAGAAATGTTTGTTTCTATGTTACCTTTACCATACTGGCAGGGATAATTGATCCTGATCATCATGAGGAGGCATAGTTGCTACTTTATTGGGACATCTCTATAGCTGTAACTGAAAATGGCAAGTACAGTAACCATGGTCTGAGAAAGGCATGATAACCAAGGGTTCAGAGCCCTCAGGCATGATAGTCAGGGTCATCTCACAAGGCAAATGAGAAATTAAGACAATCACAAACATTAGAAAATGAGCAAGAGAACCTAGAAAGGGTGATGGAAGAGGAAGATGATTTGGTTATGGATTCAGGACCAGGTGCAGCAGCAGGTGGGGCAGTTCATCCCACCAAACTTTCTCTTGTAATTTTCTCCAGAAAATGAGAGTAACCAGAATCCTAGAGAAGCTGTGCTCAGATGAAATGCATTTAATGTGACAAACAAGTGGATCTGAGTTATATAAAAAATAGGTATTGTCAGTGCCTCACCTGAGTTCCTTTGCCATCACATACACCCATCTTCCTGCTGCTCTGAGTGTTGGCTAGTAAATAACAATCCACTGCTCTCCCATTCTCCCAAAAATTGTTATTGACCAAACAGAAGATACCTCCCCCCACTTAACTGCAAGTAGACCTTGGCCAATGACTGTGCAACATGAGTGTTCAAAAGGGTAGCTTCTTGCCTTAAGGTGGGGCTACCTTTGTGGTACAATTTAAATTTCAGAACTTCATTGTAGAATCAGAAGGAAGCTAGTCACCGGCTGAGACACATCCTTGCTTAGTTTTCTCCTCACCCTCTGGTCAATCCTGCTTCTCTCATCCTACTCCTCATAAAAGCACCATCCCAAAATTCCACTCAAAGAAGAATCCTCAACTCAGGCTCTGCTTCAATGGAACACATCTTAAAGGAGTGGTGAAATGTCTTTTCACCTTTCAGCAGGAAAGAAGTAGTGACCGTGGTCATGACTGGGGCAAATCAAAACAAATAATGTACGAATGGTGTGGTCACGTGGTTACTGAAAAGAATTGCTCATGAACACTTGAAGATAGCTGTTGGGGCATTCCCAATGTAATTGAAAAAATTCTGTCAAGAATTGGAGGAACTGCAAGTCAGAACAAGAATAAGTAAAATTTATTGCTAATATGTCTTTGTTTTATACCCGGGACAGGGAAACATGTTGCATTACCATAGGAAACCAGCCTTTCCAGTCATTGAATTGCTTTTTTGTCTTTCATTCAGATTACTCCATGTCTCGTTGTATGTGACAAGTCATTGTGGCAATCAAAAGATGGATCATTATGCATGCACACAGAACTAATAGACTACATGATTTGAGGTATAGTTCTTCTGGGCCATGGTGACCCTTGATGAGTGATATCTACCCTGTTGTATGATTTACCTGTGTAGTACTTTTAAACATTGCAAACTTGAGCCCTATTTGGCATAATTTTCCTATCTTCTGCTATTACCTTTCGCTTCATCAAATCTTTTTCTACATATTTTATTTGATTTCTACTTTTTGAACTTGGAAATTATAATCCAACTTCCCTGAGATTTCACTTAGGTCTAGTTGACTTACGTTTTTTAATGTTCCTGTACACATCAGTCATATACAGACAGTTCCATTTCCACCAAAGCTACTGGCATTTGTTTTATATGGATCTTATTGTTTGGGATCTTAGAGCATTTTTTTTTTTAAAGATTTTATTTATTCATTCAACAGAGAGAGAGACAGCCAGCGAGAGAGGGAACACAAGCAGGGGGAGTAGGAGAGGAAGAAGCAGGCTCCCAGTGGAGGAGCCTGACGTGGGGCTCGATCCCAGAACACCAGGATCACGCCCTGGGCCAAAGGCAAACGCTTAACGACTGAGCCACCCAGGCGCCCCTAGAGCATTTTTAATTCCTTCAATTACAAGGTCTAAAGGCACATCTATTTTTTTCTCAAATAGTACTCATCACTTTAAAAAACTGGGTAGAGCTGAAATAAAAAAAAGAAGAAGAAATGACCTGAATATCAATTATTAGCAAAATACCAGTGCATTTTATCTTAGAAGAAGACTGATCATAGGATTTTCAAGGCTGTTAGTCTATCTTCATGCTTTCAGGCTAGTACTAAACCTAACAGTTTAGAGCAGAGGATTTAATCTCTTTTTAGTTTATCTTCAAACTGAAAATGATTCCTTTATATTTTAAGATTAATCTAGAAGCTAAAGATAACGCAATTCTCTCATAAATCACTATCATTTCATAACTATATAGCAATCAGAAGATTCTTAACATCTAAAACAGCTTGAATAAACTTCTATTTACCAGAGAATTGATGTCTATCAGTAGGACCCATACACTGCTGAATCCTGGCATATCAGTCATTTTTGGAGCTAGAAAATTTCTTTTATTCATAAATACTCCCCGATTTGCTGTCAAAGTCACTGTGACTCCATCACTAGAGATTTGTTTATTTGGCTTAGGGCTTTGCTTCTCTGTGATTTGATTTAGCAACCTGGATGTTGGGTATCTAGGCTGAATTGGTTTGCATCCTTATCTGGGACTGTTTTTGCACAGGGGAAAAATGGTATTTTCCTTCTGGCCTCATTCTTCTTTCTTTCTAAGACTTTAAATCAGAATGAATACGATAAGAATGAGATTCCTGAGGACAATTTTCCCTATCTACAGTGTAAGACTAGTCTAGTATTTCCCAAACTGTGTTCTGTGAAGATGTTAATAAATGATATGGTTTTCTTTGAATAGATGGGCACCGTGGCTACTTTACACCACAGCAAGAATTATGATGCAATTAGAAGCTTTGAAAAAATGGTAACAGAAAAGAAACTTGTTTCTTTGTTTAAACTTTATATAAATAATTTTTGGTAGCATATTGTTTAAGCGCATTCAAGCCACTGATATTGGGACTCCTAGTTGGGAAATACTGTTTTAGAATAAAAGCAAGTATTGTTATCCTGAATCAATGTCACATCCTGTCTCTCTAATGTTCTCACCTCTCTAGTTCCTGAGATCCATGGGCATATGAATCATGCAGCACCCTCACCTAGGGACTTCCAACCTGAATGTGATCACTGTGGGTTTCTGTACTAATTTTTTTTTCAAGAGTATTTTTTATTATAAAATAAAAATATATTCACCATTAAAATATAAAGTAAAGGTTAGTTATATAGATTGATATATCAAATAAAGATCAGTCTTTTTTTTAAAAAAAGATTTTATTTATTTATTTGAGAGAGAACGAGAGAGAGAGCGCGAGCAGGGTGAAGGGCAGAGGGAGAAGCAGACTCCCTGGCCAGCAGGGAGCCTGATGTGGGACTCAATCCCAGGACTCTGGGATCATGACCTGAGCTGAAGGGAGACACTTAACCGACTGAGCCACCCAGGCACCCTAAGGATCAATCTTGGTTACACGTTCCAGAAATACAGCTCAAACTTGCTTATATAGGGGTTTTCATCAGGTGATGAAATTGGAAGGTCACTGGGGCTCCTGGGTGGCTCGGTTGGTTAAGCATCTGCCTTTGGCTTAGGTCATGATCCCAGGATCCTGGGATCAAGCCTCTCATCGGGCTCCCTGCTCAGTGGGGAGCCTGCTTCTTCCTCTCCCTCTGCCTGCTGCTACCCCTGCCTGTGCTCTCTCTCTCTCTGTCAAATAAATAAAATCTTTAAAAAAAGTGAATCTCTGGATTATATTCACTTTCCTCAATCAGGTCTATATGTACCACTTCATGATCTGGCCAGTTATGGGCTAATTGATAAATAAAACCATAAAAGAAACACAGTAAGACCTCCCTTTTAGAAACAGGGAAAATGGAATGCAACATGCAGAGATCAAAATTCCAGGATACAGATTTTATTCTAGTAGACAATGGTCTCTTAAATTATTTCCTCCCTGGCTGAAGAGTGAATTCTATAAGGCGGCAGCCATATTTCCTCTAAGCAAAATGGTTGGAGCCCCCCTCACCTACCTTCCTGTCCATGATGACTCTTTCAAGGAATATTGGGAAGATGAAGATTCCTGTCTGTGGATAATACTACTTTGGAAGTTCTCTTTCCTATTTACATGAGTTTGGGAAATCTTGGAATTGCTTCAGGGACTAAATAGTCATAGGATTTTTATAGCTAGGCCTGGGCGGCAAATACTTAAATAACTGATTGGATACCAGGCAACTAGATTTTTTTCTCTGCACTAACTTCCTAGGTATTTTCATAGATTTCAGGACATTTATGAAGCTCAGTAAATATATTACTCCCTACATTTGCCCTGTGCATCAGACTTACATTTCCCAACTCCTCTTTGGAAGTTCTAATTTAAAGAGGCCAAACCAGTGGGCCTTCTCATGTCTTATTATCCAGCCCTATGATTCACCCATATTCTCAGGCCAAACACTCTTATGAATCATAGATTTATGCACAAGTCCAAGTTTTTCTGAATCTGAGTATTTATCACCACTTCCATGGCCATCATTCTGATTTTTTTTTGAAAGATTTTATTTATTTATTTAACAGAGAGACAGCCAGCGAGAGAGGGAACACAAGCAGGGGGAGTGGGAGAGGAAGAAGCAGGCTCCCAGCAGGGAGCCTGCTGTGGGGCCGGATCCCAGGGTCCTGGGATCACGCCCCGAGCCGAAGGCAGATGCTTAATGACTGAGCCACCCAGGCACCGCCCATCATTCTGATTTAAGCCAACATAATCTCTTGCCTGGACAACGTGCTTCATATATGGAAACTTCATAGCTAGCTTCCCACCTCTCCTCCTGACTCAGTACTGTAAATTCACTAATAGCAGCCAGAGTAGATTTTATTTTAAAGTTGTACGTCAGATCAAGGAAACCTGTCTGCTCAAACAATTCTATCATTTCTTTTTTGAAAATAAAATTTAAAATCCTGGCCATACCCTGCAAGGCTTTATATGTGATCGTTATGACGATCTATGAAGTCTCATTCTGTAATGGGCTCCACCTTGCTCAGTCCATTCTGACCACACTGGTTTTCCTGCTGTTCACTGAACACTGCAAGCTCATAATGCCTCAGGGCTTTTATATTGCTGTTTCCTCAGCTCTATCTTTCTATCCCCAGATGTGAACATGACTTTCCTCATTTCTTTCAAGTTGCCCCTCAGATGTCACCTCCTATACCTTATGTTGTTTTTTCTTCATAAGGCTTATATGAAGCCTTATAATTTATATTATATATTATTTATGAATTTTCTATCACCCCACTAAAAATGCTAGAATGTGATCTCTCTCACTATAAGGCTTTCTTTGTTTTGTTCATTACTATTTTCTAGAATGGTATCTGGAATATTTTCAATTTCTTTATATGTATGCATCATATTGAATGTATATATAATTTTTTTTAAAGATTTTATTTATTTATTCATTCGACAGAGATAGAGACAGCCAGCGAGAGAAGGAACACAAGCAGGGGGAGTGGGAGAGGAAGAAGCAGGCTCATAGCAGAGGAGCCTGATGTGGGGCTCCATCCCAGAACGCCGGGATCACGCCCTGAGCCGAAGGCAGACGCTTAACCGCTGTGCCACCCAGGCGCCCCCTGAATGTATATATAATTATTTTTATGGTTAGTAACCAATGCCTAACTTGTGATCATTTAATGTTGACCTGCCTTTTTGGTTTTTGTTTTTTAGCAACAGCTAGCATAGGCTCTGTTTTTAATCTTATTTCTAAGTCTAATAATAAGTGTCAAGCACTGTTTTAAATATCTTAACAATGTGGTAGTTCATTCTTCTATCTAGTAACTCTATGGGGTAGATAAAATAGTATTATCTCATTTTAGAGAAGGTAAGTGAGGCATAGAAGTGTTCGCTTACTTTCCTGAGTGACATGCCAATAAGAAGCATGACTAGAATTCAACTGAATTAGTTTGGCTCCTTAGTCTGTGCACATGAATACTTATATGACACTTTGTCCCACAGGGGCCTTGACTTCTTCCTCAGAGCACTGAGCAGCATTGGGTTATGAGGGGAGTCTAAGGGAACAACATTCCAGGATGCATTTCAGGAAGGATTTGTCAGGAGGCTTGTGTGGGGGGCTGGCCCAGCTCCTTCAGACTTTTTTTTTTTTTTTTAAAGATTTTATTTATTTATTCGACAGAGATAGAGACAGCCAGCGAGAGAGGGAACACAAGCAGGGGGAGTGGGAGAGGAAGAAGCAGGCTCATAGCAGAGGAGCCTGATGTGGGGCTCGATCCCACAACGCCGGGATCACGCCCTGAGCCGAAGGCAGATGCTTAACCGCTGTGCCACCCAGGCGCCCCTCCTTCAGACTTTTTTACTTTCCTGGTACCATCTTGGCTTGAGGAGGGGGCCCACCTCAGTTTCATGTAATCATTCAGGGACTGGTGCTTCCATGCTTAGCCTAGAAGAGACATTTCATTCCTTCCTAACTCATGGAAAATAACTAGTGAGAGGGCTAGTCCTCAATTTAAGAGACTATAAAATGTATTTAGCTGCATACCAGGTAAAGGAAACATGTTTTAAAAAAAATATCCAGGGGTGCCTGGGTGACTGAGTTGATTAAACTTCTGCCTTCAGCTCTAGTCATGATCCCAGGGTCCTGGGATCAAGCCCCAAGACGGGTCCCCTGCTCAGTGGGGAGCCTGCTTGTCCCACTCCCTCTGCCTCTTCCCCAAACTCATGCTCTCTCTCTCTCAAATAAATAAATAAAATCTTAAAAAAAAATCTAACCAGCATTATCCAGTAGAACTTCCTTTAATAATGAAAATGTTCTATTGTACTAATATGGTAAGCATTAAGCTAGATGTAGCTATTTAGCACTTGAAATATAGTATGACAGAGAAAATGAATATTTCATTTTATTTAATTTTAATGAATTTAAATGTAAATAGTATGGATGATAATTTTCATATTGGAGAATGCAGGCCACTTGCATAAGGCAGTAGGATATATGTTCACGGATGTTTATTGGGCATTATTGGCAATAATAACAATTTGGAGGCAAAACAAATAGTCAGTTTGGGAATTCGTGATATGAGCCCCTCAGCAAATGGTTAAAATATTATGTGTTGAATATTGGTGCTTAGGTTCTGAGCCTGTGGAGGCTAGAAATTTAGGAGACTTGGTGGAAAATATCAGAGTATCAGAGCAGATTGGCTCTTTAAAACCTTGATTAGGTACTACAAGAAGAACCATTCTTTGGTCTAAGGTAATAGTTCTCAAAGTGTGGTCTCAAACCAGCAGCATCAGCCTTGCCTGAGACTTTGTTGGAAGAGGAAATTCTCTAACACCAGCCCAGGCCTACTGAATCAGAAATTCTGGGGGTGTGGCCAAGCAATCTGTGTTTAATTAGCCCTTCTGGTGATATTGACACATGCTAACATTTGAGGACACTGATCTAAGGCAATAGTTCTCAACTCTAGCTGCTCATTAGAATTATCTAGGAAACTACAAAAAAAAAAAAAAAAAAAAAGGGGGTTGCCATGGCTCATCCTCAGAGATTTTTATTTAATTGTTATGTGGTAGGGCCAAGTATTTTTAAAAGTCCCCTGGGTGATTCGAATGTACAAACAAAATTGAGAACCAAAACTGAGGTGACCCAAACTGAAAACAGAAAAGGAAACAGATCGCAATTTTATTACAAAAGACTTTTTCTACCTGTGGTTCACAGCAAAAACTGCTGGTGAGTGAGAAATAAATCTTGATGGTGTCAATCCATTAGTATAGTGAGGTGTTTAGTTATAACATTTAGCCCAACTTGATCAGTGCATTGCCCTAGAAAAATGTTGGGAATTGTGATATAGCATTCTTAAGTACCAATAATTTTCTTCAAAATATTGCAGACATCAATTAATTCATTCTTATTGTCATTTATTTTTGTATAGTAGACACTTGAAAGCAGTTTAATTTTTTATTTCTTTATAGGCAACTTTTTTTCTTGATATTTGGAGACATTATTTTTATTCATTAAAATATTTTTATATATGTACACATTTGTTTTTTCTTGGTATTTGGTGAAACTTTTAAATATTTAATTTAATGTTAGTTTTTAGCTTAAGAATGTTTCTGTCTAATATTTCTTTGATTATTACTTTGAATCTGTTTGCTTTATTCTATCATGAATTCTTTAAGGTCCTTTTTTTCCCTCTATAGATTGAATTTCCTGGATCTAGTTCCGTTTCCTTTCATCATTGTTTATCAGTCTGCTCAGGCTGCCATAACAAAATACCACAGGCTGGGTGGCTTAAACAACGGACATTTATTTTCTTATAGTTCTGGAGGCTTGTCCAAGATCAAGGTTCTGACAGATTTGGTTTCTGACCAGGGCTCTCTTCCTGATCTAAGCTAAAACTGATGTAAAGTTCCATTTTTTTTCAATATGCTTGTAACCTGCAGTTTATTTTCAAAAGCAAATTTCATAATCTCTCCCTCCTCCCCCCCAACATTTGACTGGATTGTTGGGTTTCTTAGAGCAAGGACATTAGGCATTAAAACCAGTTGCTTATTATGAATGATGACTTCCTTCTAAAGATAAGCTAAACTATCTTGAAATCTGAATTGATCAATTTATTTTTACTTTTTTTTTTTTAAAGATTTTATTTATTTATTCGACAGAGATAGAGACAGCCAGTGAGAGAGGGAACACAAGCAGGGGGAGTGGGAGAGGAAGAAGCAGCCTCATAGCAGAGGAGCCTGATGTGGGGCTCGATCCCAGAACGCTGGGATCACACCCTGAGCTGAAGGCAGATGCTTAACTGCTGTGCCACCCAGGCGCCCCAATTTACTTTTACTTTTAAACAAATTTCAACCTCAAGTTTAATCTCAGCAGTCATATATCGAGTGGTTATTAAATACAGAAATATAAGAACCAAATTATTTAAACATTACTCAGGAAAGTGCACTGTGTTCTAATATCACTCAAATTGCAAAATAAACATCAGTTAGAAAAAGCTAGGCTATGCTATGACAACACATAATCTAAACCTCTTAGTGGTCTGAAATAGCTAAGGTTTGTTTCTTGCTTTTGCTTCCTGTTTATTTCTAGATAGCTAGGACCTACTATCCAAATCTTCCTTACTCTAAGC
This sequence comes from Ursus arctos, assembly GCF_023065955.2. NCBI lineage: Eukaryota > Metazoa > Chordata > Mammalia > Carnivora > Ursidae > Ursus > Ursus arctos. Next base: position 46,791,981 of record NW_026623111.1, on the reverse strand, counting down.
CAGGATTTCTTAACAGTGGTGCTATTGACATTTTGAGTTGGATAATTTTTTATTGCCCCAGAGAGAGGTTAGGATTGTCCTGTGCACTGCAGAATATTTCGTCCACACCTGGCTTCTATTTGCTAGATACAGGTAACTAGATGTCTACTCTCCAACTTGTGCCACCCAAAAAGATATCTTTAGACATTGTCTATCTTTAGACATTTAGACATTAGACACCCCAAATGTGACACAAGTAGTGCTTGAGAACCACTGCTCCAAAAACACTGCTGTCAGGACAGAGGGAAAGAGCCTATGGAGAATTGCACATTGTCTCTTCAAACTTCTGCCTGAAAGAGATTCACAGCATTTCTGCTTACATTTGGTTGGCCAGACATGGCCGTATTTAACTTCCAGAAGGGAGGGGAGTACAAATCTACCATGGTCTCATGAGGAGAGTAAGAAATATTAAGGTGCCAGAATTAATGACCGTCACGGTTGTACATTTTGATGGGGAAATGAATATTTTTTTTTCTTTCTTAAAAAATAGTGTATTTTGGGCAATGATCATTGACTTTAATCATTAATAGTTTCAGTATATACATACATATGTACACACACACACACATATATATGTATATATGTATTTGTAAAGTATATCAACTATTTGCCATACATTTGAGGATATATGAGAAAATAATTACTACAAAACAAGTGATGATATAGTTGTAAGATCAAAATTTATAAAGAAATACCACACCATCCTCAACATTTTGTGTTGTGTTTACCATGTAAGGGACTGCCCTAAGGCCCAAGATTTACCAAAAAAAAGAAGAAAGAAAAAAGAAAAGAATACACATTTTTTGAGCATTGTGCAAAATGATTTTTATACATAGTAAACTGTTTCATTCCCCAATACTCTTTTGAGGAAGTATCATTACATACCTTATATTGTTGAGCAATCTGAGGGTCAGAGAGTTTGAGTCTGTGACCACATTTATTCAGGTGGTAAGAAACAGACTCTGGATTCAGAGTTTGGAGGCCTCTACTCAACTCTGTGCTCTCTTTATCTTATTACATCTTGGCTTCTCAGTCTCCACAACCAAAGAGTTCACAGTTTATTTAGATATGACATATATGTAGAAATATCTAGCAACAAAATGTTCAGAAGAGTTATTTCTTTATACTTAAGGTTATATTAGACGCTGGAAGAATTTCTTGTCTCTTAGAGTTAGGGAGAGTATTAAATATCCTCCAGTAAAATTGTCCGATCTTAAAAATGCTGATGGACTATATAATTATAATTTATAACCTAAATTTCTAAGTACTTAAATTGAATGTGTAATCTTAAAACTTATAAAAATATCATAAGATATATTCATACTGCCTAATATCTTTTTAAATGGTTTGATTTATTTTAAACCAAAGCAAACTTATGGGAATAACACAGAAGACAGGCAATGTTAAAAACATTTAGGAAAACCCAGTTGGAAAAATATAGTGAATGGGTGGAATCTACTGTATGATAAAAATGCTATAAACACCATTTAGTTGCCACCAATAAGAAATTTACTTGTTTTAAAAAAATTCAAATGCTGGCATTGTTCAGAAAAATTTAACACATTTATTTATAACTGTTGTAAAGTTGAACTGCTAAAACTTGTTCATCAAAACATTTTGGCTTACATTAATGTTTATGTTCCCACATTTATATTAACAATTCACACACAAATGAAAATGGATAAACTGCCAATACCTGATTTCTGGCTCCTGTTTTTCAACTTGCAATCATATATTCTTGGGTACTTTTTGGCTCCATGGGGACAAAAATTATCTAATATTCAGAACTACCCATAACAGGAAGAAGAGAAAATTGTTCTTGAGAACTTGATCAATCACAGAGTATAACAGTCTCTCATTAGTAGGGCCTCTCCTGACAGGTGCAGAAAAAGGAACCAAGACACTCTAGCAGCACTACAGCTGTCATCTGAGAATATTTTAGGGTCAAATATATCATGGAGAGTTTGACATGCTAGTAACTCATTTGCAAGCATCATTTTCAGAGACTGGTTTGTCCACTCAAATTGACCTCAGAGCCACTTTGGAAGACAGTTCCTCAAAAAATTAAACATAGAATTACCATTTAACACAACCATTCCACTCCTGGGTATATGCTCAAAAAAATTGAAAACAGGTCCACACAAAAACTTGAATTTAAATATTCATAGCATCATCATTCATGACAGTCAAAGAGTGGAAACAATACAAATGATTATAAACTAATTTATGAATAAAAATGGTATATCTATGCAATGAAGTATTATTTGTTATTTAGCTATAAAAATGATTTAATCATTCTTTTCTGTCATGTTTGCATTTTATTGAACATGGATTAAAAACTTGGAAAAAAATCTGGATGAGTTCTTTCACTTTTGATACTTAGAAATGTTCTTTGTATAGATGTTCATTAGGGCTTTTTTTGTTCCTAATAATTGAAATTTACTCATCTAATTTAAGTAAAAGAGTAGTTTGTTGAAATACACAGAGAAGCTCTCAAAATTAGCAGAAAGATCTGAACATCCTGGCTTTTGGCAGTAGAGAAGTTAGGGTAGTATCAAGTATCAGTAAAGTCTCCTCAGGTCCCTTCCTTTGGAGCAGTTTGGATTGTTTTCTTTTTCCTCCCAAACAAAAGGTCTCACATATGACTGAAGTAACCTATGAGTACAGAAGCATGGAACAAAGAGAAGATTCATTATTTTCCTAGTAAAACATGTCCAACTGTCCAGATAGTGGTGACGTTTGTAGTTATTATGGTACGATGAGAACGACCTTGATACAGCGTAAATGTTGGTGCCATCTTATTTGCAGTTCCTTACAGAATCAGCTCAGGTCTTCCTCCACAGCTCCTTGTGTCACTGTATGTGACTTCATTACTAATTTTGATCTGGATCAGTTGGGGCATGGGGTGATTTTGATTTTGTTTCTTGTTCAGCAATCTCTTGATCCTGAAAGTCTTGTGAGAAGACATGATAAAGAATAGAGCAAAACGCTTATATCTAGATAGTGGAAAAAAGGCCATTCGTTTTTTGTGTTGTTTGTTTGTTTGTTGTTGTTTTAACTCATGTCATCTGCTCAAGATACAAACACTCAGGAGACAGATTTTGATTGTCTGGTTTAGGTCGTATGCCAGTCCTTGGTTGTCCTACCTAAATTATATGAAAGAAGGTGGAGTACTTTCCCAAAAGATATTAAGGGGGCCGTACCCTAGGAAGGTGTCAGGTGACAGAATTTCCACAGAACTGGCATTATTCCACACACATTTATATATATATATTTTAAAGATTTTATTTTTATTTATTTGAAGAGATAGAGACAGCCAGCAAGAGAGGGAACACAAGCAGGGGGAGTGGGAGAGGAAGAAGCAGGCTCATAGCGGAGGAGCCTGATGTGGGGCTCGATCCCATAACGTCGGGATCACGCCCTGAGCCGAAGGCAGACGCTTAACGACTGCACCACCCAGGCGCCCCTATTCCACATATATTTTTATATCATTTCCAAGGTCACCTAACACCAGCAGTAGTCACTAATAAAAATTCATCAGGAAAGGTGAAATTTCACTGGTAGGTTAAGTAAATCATGCCTTTCTCATTTCACTTTAGTTTACTACGTGTCCATAATTGGGCAGGGAACTTACCATTATCCAAAATTTAGGGAAGGGTAGGAGCAGACAGTTTAGGGTAATTGGTTCAGATGGGAGAGATCTGTGCTATGACTTAAAATAATTAAACAAAAATAAAGCAAAACACATTGCACAGAGCACTAGAACATAAATTACAATTGTTTAGCAAATATATTTCATAAATATTTAGCTCATATATAATTTGGTGTACTTTTATGTTTTCCCATATACATAGGGAGTTTTGCTCTGCTACCAGGTAGTGACACTACTTCACTAAGGAAGTAGGGACCAAGACTTTCTTACTTTGACATTTTCTTCTTTAATAACTTATAAAAATTGATGATTTTGAGGGCTCATGAGTTTTAGATGATAAGCTTTTACTTTTAAAAATCCATATATGCTCTTCTGGAGACCAGGAACTTTTGGATGTAAAAAGAAATTCAAAGATTTTATTATTTTTGTATAATCTGCTTTTATTTATGCCTATCTACCTTTTCAACTTTTTCTTTTTTTAAGATTTTTAAATTTATTTATTTGAGAGAGACAGAGAGAGAAGGAGAGTACAGACGGAGAGGGAGAAGTAGACTCTGCTGAGCAGGGAGCCTGCCGTGGGGCTGGATCCCAGGACCCTGAGATCATGACCTAGGCTGAAGGCAGATGCTTAACTGACTGAGCCACCCAGGTGCCCCTCAAATTTTTCTTAAAAGTTATTTGGAAAGCTCTAGGACATGACTATTTCTCAAATATTCATTACATATATTAGTAGTGCTAGAATTTATAAAATTTATTTTATGGGACCTGGTGATTTATTGCTTTATATTTTCTTTTATTGTTTATTTCTTCCTTCATGCAAAGTTCTTAGGGGCAGGAAAAATTTCACACAATTCTCCAATACTTAATATTTTAAATCTTAATAGTTATAAATAATACTATGTGATGTATCTTACATATTCCTCTAATGAGGTAGATAATGCTACCATATCTATTTACAGATGAGGAATTTGGGGCTTACAAAGCAGCCTATATTACACATGTAGTTAATAAAAGTGTTAAATTTCAAATACAGAAAGTTTGACTCCAGGGTCTAATGTTTTTTAAGTTATGAATACTGCTGCTTTGAAATGATTCTAAACATATACTAGACACTTCATAAATGCCTGTTGAATGGAATGACTTTATATGCTCAAAAATTAGAATATCTTTAACTCAACGATTTTTATCACTTTGCATAAAGAAGAGTTTGCAAGCCCATATGGTAAATCAAGTTTATTTATCTACATCAGTCAATATCCTTCTAAAAGGAAAGCACCCTTCCTTGAGAAGAGTGGCAGCCAGTGGCAATGATTTTTCAATAATATTTTAGAAGGAAACACTTTATTACTAAGAAAATGAATACTTTCTCACTAGGAAGTGCAGAAGCCAGATCATATTCCCTAGCCGCAGCAGGTGGTTCCTAGAGTCACTGACAGTCAATAAGCTTCTAGAAGAGCACACAACAGTGGGCCTCCCAAGTTTCAGGGCCTCTCAGCAGTGGAAAAGGAATCCATTCCTTCAAGTACTTAGGGGGTAAAACTAAATCCAGTACTTACCAGTTTTCCAAGCTCCAGGTTTCCACCTGACAATGAAAAACAAACACCACTACAAGCAAGCGTAAAGAAAGAGCAGCAGTGAGACTGAAGAGGGAGGGTAAAATGAATTGTTTTGGGAAAGGGAGTATGAGAAAAAAACAACAAACAGGTATTTAGAATAATAGGCTTTGAAAGAAGTATTTGAACCCATGTTCACATAAAAAAGAAATATCAGTTATCATATACAAAGTCTATTTATCATAGGGTGGAGATTGTAAAGTTTTATATTCTCTCTTGTTAAATAACCTCGTATTATTTTTAGTTATATTTACAGATGCAACATCTGTTTTAAAATTGTGATAAGTGACATGAAATAGTTTTTTTAAACTTCATAATAGAAGGCAAATGTGTTACCCTCACAGGAGCCTCATACATTAACATCTGCACTATATTTCTTAGACCCTACTTTTGAAGAATGGGTGTAGGCTTCAAGATGAACAGTTTCCCAGTGTCTCCCTAATTTTACCATTCTAACTAAAATCTACATTTCTTGCTATTGTCCATTTTTAGATATTTCAGACATCAAACATACCTTGTAAAATCCTAAATTGAATTGAATTGAACTTTGCATCATTTGAGAAAGTTCTTTCAAACATTATAATTCATTTTGCTTTGAAGTTGTTTATTTATTTTTTAATTTTTTAAAAAAGATTTTATTTAAGAGAGAGAAAGAGTGAGCACAAGCAGGGGGAGTGGCAGGCAGAGGGAGAGGGAGAAGCAGGCTCCCCACTGAGCAGGGAGCCCAACGTGGGGCTCGATCCCAGGACCCTGAGATCATGACCGAGCTGAAGGCAGATGCTTAACTGGCTGAGCCACCCAGGCACCCTATAACTGAGGTTGTTTAAAGAAGCCAGGGTAATGGTAAGGAGACAGAAAGCACACTAGTCATTTAAAAAAGAATTATTAATTTGTAAGATGGGACTAGCTACCTAGAGAGGGTAAAGAGAATCCTAGAGAATATCAGGATAGCAAATGTAGGGTTGAGGATGCTCAAGGAAAGAATGAACTTGAAAGAGATACTACCTATACAGGGCTGAAATTCATTCTTCATAGGCAGGATGTGACTGTGGAACACAGGGTGGAGGAGTTTTGCTGAGGTGTCACTGGCCAAGGCTGGTGAGGAGGAAAACACCCACTGGGCTTCCAGGGAAATTCTCTAGGTCACTGTCTATTTTAATTCTGGCAAAATGTCCCAGGAAGAAATGGCTACACCGATGATGAGACTATCTGGAAAGGTTTTCATTGGGGTGGTAGCAAAACTCAGGAAGATACTGTGCACTGGTGTACTTGTGAGACATTCTAGGAAGCTGTTGCTGAGATGCTGTGAAGAGTTTGGAGTTCAAGCCCTGCCAAGTAAGAAGGTCTTGCTGCAGACCTCAAGTTTTCCATTGAATCCCAAGTAGGTTCTTACAAATCCACAGATGACCTAGATATTGCAGTTGGCTGACAAGACACTTCTCAATTTGCGATGATGCATGAGTAAACAGAGCTTAAACAGAAAATAACAGTCTTACTAGGATGAAGAGATACAGATTGGAGTTTAGATCTGCCAGATGACTGGAAATTGACAATGAAATTACTGTGACCACTTTTCTTTTTGTTTTATAATAATTAAGAAAGTATTACACCATCTGTGCTAATTATCAAAATCCATCCTTCTTTGCCCTGCTTTATGATGCTGTAACTGCACCTTGCAAAATTTTTTCTTTGCCAGCTGGCCCAGTATTAGACCTTGTCAGTAAAGGGATCTGATAGGACATTGTAGGAAGAAAAGCTTCACTTAGGCTCCTTATACTTTTCTTTTTGTTGTAATAGTGCTACAACCAGTAAGTATCATACTGTGGGTGACCCAATAACACACAACTTTGAGTAGAAATAAGCACAGGATGAGAGCTTAACATTAGGACTAAGAGAAAAATCAAAATAGAACCACCTTAATAAAGATAATGACTAAGATCATATAAAATCAAGGTAATAAGCTAGTAATTTGACTGTGGTTAAACATATTACAAATTTCAATAATAACACACAGATTCAAGAAGCTCAGCCAAACTCAAGTAGGATAAATACAAAGAAAGGTACATATAGGAATGTCATCTTTAGAAGACCAAAGATACAGAAAAACAATTGAAAGTAGTCAGAGGACTAAAGGATGTTTTACTTATAGTGGAACAATAAGAATAATCATATTTGACTGGTCATATGAAGAAAACAGAAGCCAGAGACAATCAAATGACACCTTTAAAGTGCTAAAATAAAAAAAAAAACCTCATAAAACTATGTAACTAGAATTTTACATCCAGTGAAATTGTCTTTCAGAAGTAAAGGCAAAATAAAGTCATTCCGGATAAATGAAATTTGAGGATTAGAAACAGATTCCAAAGAATGTTGTAGAAATTTTATTAATCAGAAAAGAAAAATGTCAGGAAAATAATTGAGCTAGAGAAGAGAATAAATAGTGTTAGAAGAAGTAAATATAAAATGATTTAAATGATTTTAGACTCTTTAAAAGATATTCACTAATGTAAAAATAACAATAGAGCATTGTGGGGATTATAATATGTAGAAATAAAATAAATATAATAAATAAATATATAATATAATAATATAAAATATAAAAATATAATAAAAACGTATGAAAATATGAGCCAAAGAATGGGAGAAGAAAATGGAAATATAATGCTACAAGATTCTTACACTAGAACACTACTAGAACCCTAGAACATCACTAAAAACAAAGCAAAGCAAAACAATACAAAACAAAAAAGAAGTACTACTAGCAAGAGAATAGTGGAGATAAAATGAAACTTAAGTCCTAAGTTTATCCAAATGAAGGCAAGAATAAAAAGAACAAAGTTCAGAAGAGATAAATAGAAAATAAAGATCAGGATAGTAAACTGAAATCAATCTATCTATCTATCTATCTATCTATCTATCTATCTATCTAATTTACATTATATATGTAGATCTGTAAAACCAATTAAGAGGCAGAAATTGTCAGATAGGATAAAAAAAAAGTAAAATCCAACTGCTATCTATGAGAAACTCACTTTTACATGTAAAGTCACAGATTAAATGAAAAGGAAAATAGTGAATGAATGTAAATGATAGAAAAAGGTATGCAAGAACCAATACAGCAATTCAGCAATGTGGCAGGACACAAAATCAATGCACAGAAATCAGTTGCTTTTCTATACACTAAAAATGTAACTGTAGAAAGAGAAATTAAGGAATCATTCCATTCACAATAGCAACAAAACCCATAACATACCTAGGAATAAACCTAACCAAAGAGGTAAAGGATCTATACTTTAGAAACTACAGAACACTTATGAAAGAAATTGAAGAAGACACAAAAAGATGGAAAAACATTCCATGCTCATGGATTAGAAAAATAAACATTGTTAAAATGTCTATCCTGCCCAGAGCAATTTACACTTTCATTGCCATCCTTATTAAAATACCGCTGGCATTTTTCAAAGAGCTGGAGCAAACAATCCTGAAATTTGTATGGAACCAGGAAAGACCCCGAATCACCAAGGGAATGATGAAAAAGAAAAACAAAGCTGGGGGCATCACGTTACCCGACTTAAAGCTATATTACAAAGCTGCGATCACCAAGATAGCATGGTATTGACACAAAACCAGACACAAAGATCAGTGGAACAGAATAGAGACTCCAGAAATGGACCCTCAACTCAGTGGTCAACTAATGACAAATCAGGAAAAAATATCCAATGGAAAAAAGACAGTCTCTTCAATAAGTGGTGCTGGGAAAATTGGATAGCTACATACAGAAGAATGAAACTGGGCCTTTCCCTTACACCATACACAAAGATAAACTCCAAATGGATGAAAGACCTCAATGTGAGACAGGAATCCCATCAAAATCCTAGAGGAGAGCATAGGCAGTAACCTCTTTGACATTGGACACAGTAGCTTCTTTCAAGACATGTCTCCAAAGGAAAGGGAAACAAAAGCAAAAATGAACTTGTGGGTACTTCATCAGGATAAAAAGCTTCTGCATGGCAAAGGAAAGAGGCAAAAAATTAAGAGGCAATCCACAGAATGGGAGAAGATACTTGCAAATGACATTATAAAGGGCTGATATCCAAGATCTATAAAGAACTTCTCAAACTCAACACTCTAAAAACAAATAAATGTAACTAGAATTTTACATCCAGTGAAATTGTCTTTCAGAAGTAAAGGCAAAATAGTCATTCCGGATAAATGAAATTTGAGGATTAGAAACAGATTCCAAAGAATGTTGTAGAAATTTTATTAATCAGTCAAAAAATGGGCAGAACACGTGAACAGACACTTTTCCAAAGAAGACATACGAATGGCTAACAGACATATGAAAAAATGCTCAATATCACTGGCCATCAGAGAAATACAGATCAAAACCACAATGAGTTACCACCTTACACCAGTTAGAACGGCTTAAATTAAGAGGACAGGAAACAGCAAATGTTGGTGAGGATGTGGTGAAAGGGGAACTCTCTTACACTGTTGGTGGGAATGCAAGCTGGTACAGCCAATCTGGAAAACAGTATGGAAATTCCTCAAGATGTTAAAAATAGAGCTACCCTACGACCCCGCAATTGCACTACTAGGTATTTATCCTGAAGATACAGATGTAGTGAAAAGAAGGGTCACATGCACCCCAATGTTCATAGCAGTAATGTCAACAATAGCCAAACTGTGGATGGAGCCAAGATACCCTTCAACAGATGCATGGATAAAGAAGATGTGGTACATCTATACAATGGAATATTACTCAGCCATCAGAAAGGATGAATACCCACCATTTGCATCAACATGGATGGAACTGGGATTATGCTAAGTGAAATAAGTCAGGCAGAGAAAGACAATTATCATATAGTTTCAGTCATATGTGGAACATAAGCAATAGCATGGAAGATTACAGGGAAAGGGAGGGAAATCTGAAGGGGGAGAAATCAGAGAGGGAGAAGAGCCGTGGACTATGGACCCTGGAACTGAGGGTCTCAGAAGGGAGGGGGTAGGGGTAAGAGGTAACAGGGTGATAGGTATTAATGAGGGCACATGTTGTGATGTGCACTGGGTGTTATACGTAACTAGTGAATCACTGAACACTGCATGAAAAACTAACGATGTACTATATATTGGCTAACTGAACATAATAATAAAAAAATGTTTTTCTCAAAAAAAAGATATACAAAAGGAGTCTGGAGTGTTCATATTAATATTGGACAAAGTAGATTTGGACATGAAATGTCACTAAGGACAAAGGGGGAAATTTCAGAATGATAAGGAAATCAATTTATCACGAAAATAATCCTAAATGAGTATGTATAGAAACATTTCATTGAAATATTTTATAAACTGTGAGAAGTACCTGTACACTAAAAATATGAAATATAGTTGAGAGAAATTACGGAAAAGCTAACTAAACAAAGAGATATCCCACATTCATGATCTGGAAGACTCAATATTATTAATATGTCATTTGTACGAAAATTGATCTATGGATTCAAAGCAATCTTATTCAAAATTCAAGCAAATTTCTTATAGAAATGGACAAGTACATGCCAAAATTCATATGAAAATGCAAAAGATCTAGACTTTGTCAAGTGAATATTGAAGAAAAACCATTTGGAGGACTTAAACTACATTATTTTAAGAGTAATTCTAAAATGATAGTCATCTAAGCTGTTTGGCATTGCTGTAAGGATACAATAGATCAATGGAAGAGATAAATCCACACATATACAGTTAATTGATTTTTAACAAATATGCTAATTCAATAAGGAAGAATAGTGTTATCGCAAAACCATTTTTTAATGAAAGACTCCAGACACAAGAAATTTTATATTCTATGATACCATTTACAAAATTCTAAGAAAGTTGAAAATATAAAGCAGACTAGTCAGTGATTGTCAGAGTCTAAAGTAAGGGCAGTGGTTTGACTGAAGTATGGGGAGAAGAACAAAGATAACTTTTTGGGATCATGGAAATGTTCTCTATCATGATTGTGGTGGCTGTTACATAACCATATGTATTTGATCAAAGTAATTGAATTGTACACTTAATGTGAATTTTTAAAAAGTTTTATCTCATTAAACTATGTTCATATAATGTAATTTACTACATTTACATAATAAAGGGTAAAACTCTTATGGACACTATAGTAGATGGGAAGAAATGAAACCAAAACAAAACATATTTGATAAAATTTACCATTTATTGATAATAAAACTCACAGTAATTTAGTGGAATAGAATATCCTCAATCTGATAAAAGGCATCCACAATTATCTACAATAATGCACTTTCTCTAAGATCAGGAATAAGGAAGGGTATCTGTTTTTACCATTATATTCAACATTGTCCTGGAAGTCCTAGTAGTGCAATAATTCAAAAAAAATAAATGAAGAGCATAAAGATCGGATGTAGCATCTTCCCACGATATAAAATCAATTTATAAAAAAAGAATTGCATTTCTATATACTAGCAACAGTACACTGCTACACTGCACAGTACTATACAGTACTACAGTATATTAGAGAGAAAAATTAAAGAATAAATAAATGGGAGATATACCATGTTTGCTATTAAAAGACTCACTGTATAAAAAGTAAATTTACCTCAAATTTAGGTATAGATTCCATGAAAACCTGATTTGAATACCTTTTATCCCTTTTTGCTGTCTGATTGCTGTTGCAAGGACTTCTAATACTATGTTGAATAATAATGGCGAGAGTGGGCATCCTTGTCGTGTTCCTGATCTTAAGGGAAAGGCTTTCAGCTTTTCCCCATTGAGAATGATATTCGCTGTAGGCTTTTCATAGATGGTTTTTATGAAATTAAAGAATGTACCCTTTATCCCTACACTCTGAAGGGTTTTAATCAGGAAAGGATGCTATATTTTGTCAAATGCTTTTTCTGCATCAATTGAGCTGATCATATGGTTTTTGTCTCTTTTCTTGTTGATATGATGTATCACACTGATGGATTTGTGAATGTTGAACCACGCTTGCATCCCAGGGATGAATCCCACTTAGTCATGATGGATAATCCTTTTAATGTACTGTTGGATCCTATTAGCTAGCATCTGGTTGAGAATTTTGGCGTCCATATTCATCAGGGAAATCGGTCTGTAATTCTCCTTTTTGATGGGGTCTTTACCTGGTTTGGGGATCAAGGTAATATTGGCCTCATAGAATGAGTTTGGTAGTTTTCCTTCTGTTTCTATTTTTTGAAATAGCTTCAGGAGAATAGGTATTATTTCTTCTTTGAATGGTTGGTAGAATTCCCTGGGGAATCCGTCAGGCCCTGGGCTCTTGTTTTTGGGGAGGTTTTTGATCACTGCTTCAATCTCTTCATAATTAATCGGTCTGTTTAAAAAATCACTTTCTTCCTGTTTCAGTCTTGGTAGTTTATAGGTTTCTAGGAAGGCATCCATTTCTTCCAGCTTGTTTAATTTATTGGCATAAAGCTGTTGATAAAAGTTTCTAATGATCCTTCCTATTTCATTGATGTTGGTTGTGATCTCTCCCCTTTCATTCATAATTTTATTAATTTGGGTCCTTTCTCTATTCTTTTGAATAAGTCTGGCCATTGGCTTATTGATCTTATTTATTCTTTCAAAGAACCAACTTCCAGTTCTGTTGATATGCTCTACTGTGCTCCTGGTTTCTAATTCATTGATTTCTGCTCTAATCTTGATCAAATTGGTAAAGAAGAAGTCAAACTGTCTCTCTTTGCAGATGACATGATACTCTATATGGAAAACCCAAAAGACTCCACCCCCAAATTACTAGAACTTATAGAGCAATTCAGTAATGTGGCAGGATACAAAATCAATGCTCAGAAATCAGTTACATTTCTATACACGAACAATGAGACTGAAGAAAGAGAAATTAGGGAATCGATTCCATTTACAAAAGCACCAAAAATCATACATTATCTAGGAATTAACTTAACCAGAGAGGTAAATTATCTATATTCTAGAAACTACAAATCACTTTTGAAAGACATAGAAGAAGACACAAAAAGATGGAAAAATATTCCATGCCCATGGATTGGAAGAATAAACACAGTTAAAATGTCTATGCTACCCCGAGCAATCAACACTTTCAATGCCATCCCAATCAAAATGCCAATGACATTTTTCAAAGAACTGGAACAAATAGCCCTTACATTTGTGTGGAACCAGAAAAGGCCCTGAATTGCCAAGGAATTGTTGAAAAGGAAAAACAAAGCTGGGGGCATCACGTTGCCTGATTTCAAGCTATACTATAAAGCTGTGATCACAAAGACAGCATGGTACTGGCAGAAAAACAGACACATAGACCAATGGAACAGAATAGAGAACCCAGATATGGACCCTCAGCTCTTTGGGCAACTAATCTTTGACAGAGCAGGAAAAAACATCCAGCGGAAAAAAGACAGTCTCTTCAATAAATGGTGCTGGGAAAATTGGATAGCTATATGCAAAAGAATGAAACTTGACCACTATCTCACACCATACACAAAGATAAACTCCAAATGGATGAAAGACCTCAATGTGAGACAGGAATCCATGAAATCCTAGAGGAGAACATAGGCTGTAACCTCTTTGACATCGGCCTCAGCAACTTTTTGCATGATACATCTCCAAAGGCAAGAGAAACAAAAGAAAAAATGAACTTGTGGGACTTCATCAAGATAAAAAGCTTCGGCACAGCCAAGGAAACAGTCAAAGAAACTAAGAGGCAGCCCACTGAATGGGAGAAGATATTTGCAAATGACACTACAGATAAAAGACTGGTATCCAAGATCTACAAAGAACTTCTCAAACTCAATACATGAGAAACAAATAATCAAATCAAAAAATGGGCAGAAGAGATGAACAGACACTTTTCCAATGAAGACATACAAATGGCTAACAGACACATGAAAAAATGTTCAACATCATTAGCCATCAGGGAAATTCAAATCAAAACCACACTAAGATACCACCTTATGCCAGTTAGAATGGCAAAAATTGACAAGGCAGGAAACAACAAATGTTGGAGAGGATGTGGAGAAGGGGGATCCCTCCTACATTGTTGGTGGGAGTGCAAGTTGGTACAGCCACTCTGGAAAACAGTGTGGAGGTCCCTTAAAAAGTTGAAAATGGAGCTACCCTATGACCCAGACATTGCACTACTGGGTATTTACCCCAAAGATCCAGACGTAGTGAAGAGAAGGGCCATATGCACCCCAATGTTCATAGCAGCATCGTTCACAATAGCTAAATTGTGGAAGGAGCCGAGATGCCCTTCAACAGATGACTGGATTTAGAAGATGTGGTCCATATATACAATGGAATATCTCTTGGCCATCAGAAAGAACGATTACCCAACATTTGCGGCAACATGGGTGGGATTGGAGGAGATTATGCTAAGTGAAATAAATCAGAGAGAGAAAGACAATTATCATATGGTTTCACTCATTTATGGAACATAAGAAATAGCAGGAAGATCAATAGGAGAAGGAAGGGAAGAATAAAGGGGGGTTAAACAGAAGGGGGAATGAACCATGAGAGAATGTTGACTCTGGGAAACAAACTGAGGGCTTCAGAGGGGAGGGGAGTGGGGGATTGGGATAGGCCGGTATTAAGGAGGGCACATATTGCATGGTGCACTGGGTGTATATGCAAATAATGAATCATGGAACATTACCTCAAAAACTAAGGATGTACTGTATGGTGACTGACATAACATAATAAAAAATTATTATAAAAAATAAAAGCAAAAAAAAAGATTCTCTGAAAACCCAATTATACTCCAATCAATGTGTTTTTTTTAGAGAGTAATAGCTGGTGCTAGTATGTATAGAAGAATGCAAAGGCCCCCAAAGAAACAAAATAATCCCAAAACTGAAAAAAGTGAGAAGACTTATATTAGTTAATGCTAAGATGTATTTTATTTTATTTATTTTTTTATTTAAATTCAATTAAGCAGCATAGAGTGAATTATTAGTTTCAGAGGTAGAGTTCAGTGATTCATTGGTTGTATGCAACACACAGTGCTCATTACATCACTGCCTTCCTTAATACCCATCACCCTGTTACTCCATTCCCCCCCCACCTCCCCTCCAGCAACCCTCAGTTTATTTCCTATGGTTAATAGTTTCATGGTTTATCTCCCTCTCTGATTATGACTTGTTTTATGTGTTTCTCCCTTCCTCTGTGCTCTTCTGTTTTGTTTCTTAAATTCCACATATGACTGAGATCATATGATAATTGTCTTTCTCCGATTGACTTATTTTGCTTAGCATAATACCCTCTACTTCTATCCATGCTAAGATGTATTTTAAAGCTGCAATAATCAGGAGAGTGTGATATTGGCATTAGCACAGACAAATACATCAATGGATTATAATAAGAGTACAGAAATAGATCCACAGCATATGATCAAATTATTTTAAACAAATATGCTTACACAATCTAGAGAGGAAAGGAAAGGCTTTTAAACAAATATTTCTGAAACAACTGGATAACTATGGGGGAAAAATGTATGTCAACTCTTTTGAATACCATTCCCCAAAATTAATTCATGGCAGATCACAGAACTAATCATATTAGATTAAAACTTTAAAAAGTTCTAGGTCTTAGATTAGGCAGGAAAATAAAAGGTTTACTTAACCAAAATCAAAACCTTTTCCCTATCAAAAGACACCTTTCCAAAAAAAAAAAAAGAAAATCTTCATTCACAATATGTACATCTGATGAAGGGTTTTCATGAACGACATATAAAGAACTTCTAAAAATCAATAATAAAGAGAAAAACGCATCAATAAAAGAATGGGAAAAAGGCTTGAGCAGATAAAAGAAAGTATTAAAATTGTCAGTAAGACATGAAAAGATGTGTAACATGATTTGTCATTGGGGAATTATTAAAGCACAATGAGATAATGCCTCACATTTTTCTAGAAATTTAAAGGCTGACAATAACAAATGTTTATGAAGGTATGGAGCACCTGGGATGATTATATATTTCTGGGGCCTGTGAAATTGTACAACTACTTTAGAAAGCTGTGTGGCAATTTTTTACGAAGTTAAATATCTATTATGACTCAACAATTTTACTGTTAGTTATTTATCCAGGAGAATGATAGCATTGGTTCTCACAAAGAATGTGGACAAAAATGTTAATAGCAGCTTTATTCATGACAGTCTTAGACTTGAAATAACTCAAATGTCCTTGAAGAAAAGAATGAATAAAAAACTTAAATCTATCATACAAAGAAATACTTCTCACTAAAAATGAAAGAAGTTTGATTCTAGACTGGATCCTTAGGAGGGAAAGATCACATAGAAGACATACTTGAAAGTACATAATTGACAAAATTAGAATATGGGTTAGTTTTATCAAAGAATCTTAGTGATGTTAAAATTATTGAATATGATGGGATTTTATGGAGAATATTTAATTGTAGGTAGCTCACTGAGTATATACAGGTAAGGAACCATGATGTATGTAACTCCTCAAATGTTTGAGAAAAATTTTGTATGTTATAAAAGATGTAAGTATGGAGATGTTTATATGTGCATACATATGTATGTGTGTGTGTGTGTGTAAGGCTGACCCTTGAACAACACAGGTTTGAACTGTGTGGGTCCATTTAAACATGGATATCTTTACTGTACTGTATTGTAAATGTATTTTCTCTTCATTATGATTTTCTTAAGAATTTTCTTTTCTCTAGATTATTTTATTGAAAGAATACACTATACAATATATACAGTATAGAATAATACAGTAAAGAACACAGTATAGAATAATATACTATGTGTTGATTGTTCCTATTGTTAGTAAGGCTTCTGGTCCACAGTAGGCCATTTGTAGTTCAGTTTTTGGAGAGTCAAAAGTTATATTTGGATTTTCGACTTTGCGAGGGTTGATGCCTTCTAACCCCCATGTTGTTCATGGGTCAACCATATATGTATGTAGGAGAGAGAGAGTGCACACATACATGTCAAAAGAAATAGGTAAATGCTGTCAACAAGTGATTTGGATAAGAGATATACAGTTTTTTGTGCTATTACTGTAATTCTTGTAAATTTTCTAAAAATTTGGAGTTATTTCCAAATAAAAGATTATTTAAAAAAATACTGAAAAACACATTTTTGTAGCTCAACATTTTATTTTTAGTGAAAGAAGTCAAACACAAAAGTGCATTACTGTATGATTCTGTTTAGATGATGTTCTAGAATAGATAGATCCAATCCCTAATGTTAGAAATCAGAATTATGGTTGTCTGGGCGGGATTCATTATTGGGAGTGATTTCATTATTGATTGGAAGGGAAACAGGGGACCGTTCAGGGGAGAAGGGAATGTTTTATATCTTTATTTTCTTGTTAGTTACATGAGTTCCACGTCTATGTGTTAAAACTCATGGAATGGGGGCACCGGGGTGTCTCAGTCGTTAAGCGTCTGCCTTGGGCTCAGGGCATGATCCCAGAGTCCTGGGATTGAGCCCTGCATCAGGCTCCTCCACTGGGAGCCTGCTTCTTCCTCTCCCACTTCCCCTGTTTCTGTTCCCTCTTTCTCTGGCTGTCTCTCTGTCAAATAAATAAATAAAATCTTAAAAAAAAAGACCAAAAAAAAAAAAAAACCACTCATGGAACTGTATTAGGAATGGTGCATTCTACTCCATGTTGAAGATATTTCAGTAAAATTAATTATAAAAAGTGCATTTATAAATTGTCATTCCAGCAGGAGATGTAGCCAAGCAAAATTAACTTGCCTTTTGGCTCTCACTGGAGGGTCTGTATTGAAAATTCACTTCCTGGACATAATACTAACATCATTAGCTAGCATAGCCTGTGACTAATTATTTTATTGTTTTATACTGACTATTTTATTGTTTTATCCTTTGTCCATCAGGAGAATCTGTGCATCTGAGTATGTAATTCACAAAAATACAATTAGGTTTCCAGCAGTATGTTGGGTAAATTAGGAATTGGTACTACGGTAAAAAAGAGAAAAGAGAAATTTCCATGTAAATAGTCCCACCATGGCCAATTTTTAGCTACCAATGTGATGTCACTAAAAAATGCAGAATTAGGAAGGGATCGTCAATAATTAGCTGTGGGGTAGCTTCAGCACACTAATATGTTTAACTATATACATTCAGCATCTACATATCTAAAACATGCTTTTCATAACGCATGGCAACATCCAAAACATTTGGTAGAAAATCACTACCTACTGCCTGCTATTTGGCCCTTTAGATACCATTGATTGATTATTGGTGATTACATATCCTATTTTGATTCGTTTCTGTTTTGGTGACTTTTCTTTTTCAGCTGAATGTCAGCTTCTTTTCCTCTGTAAATCTTGTAGCAGAAATCTGAGTAAGGGTCATTTAGGTCCATGACTAGCTGAATAAACATGGGATACTGCTGATGGTGATTCTTTTTTACCTGGTGGCATTAGGAGATGTTTGCAGACAATGACATTGTCAGAATACTTATCCTTTACTGCAGGTATTGCCCTGAAAAGTCTTGATTTTGTGTCATCTCTGATTAAGGAGGGCCTATACTCTTCTCCTCAGCACATGAGGCAGTTCTTCTTCCAGTGGATTTCAAACTGCAGGCTTTTTTGAAAAATATATGGAAAGGACAGCTTTCACCCCCTTCTATTCTCCTCTTTCTTCCCCCTGGTTTGTCTCACTTTTATATTAAAGAAACATAGGCACCGATCTTAAGTCCATGGAAAGTTTCAGAGTTTTTAATAAGACTATTTTTTAATATATATTGATGGACAAACCCTAAAGGCATCCATGATTGTAAACAAGAATTTTGCCAATTCGTCATCTGATTGGCAACTTCACTTAATAATCTTTCCTCACTGTAGGTTTTTAAAAAACCCAAGCAATTTAAAAAAGCTCATTAGATTCCTCCAAGTGTTGTCTTTCCCCCTTATTATCTAAACTGGTCATTATATCTGCACTGTTCTACAATATTGTAAAAAAAAAAAGTCAGCTATTTTATGCTGTCTGCGTATTTTTAAACAATGAGTATAATTCAATTTAATTTAGATTGTTGAATTTTTAGTATTTATAGTTGTATGATTGTGACTGAGAAGACAAAATAATACAAGGCAAAAATAACTCTGATTTATCCTAAGGAAAAATTGTAGACACATATAAAATTTAATTTTATGAAAGTTCATCTCAATATTATTTACATTTGTGAAAATTCCAACTAATCTAAATGTAAAAAATGGTAAACTATATAAAATTATTCATACTGTATAACAGTTTTTACACTGTAAACATGAAAAATAAGGGTATAGAGGAATATTTAAAGACATGGGAATATTATGTTAATAAGTGAGAGGTCAGGCTACAAATTTATAGGTTATGATTTCACTTTTATTTAAAATTCATGCAAAGAGAGAAACAGGCAAACGAAGAAACAGACTCTTAACTATAGAGAATACGTTGATGGTTACCAGAAAGGAGGTGTATGGTAGGATGGGTGAAATAGCTGATGAGGATTAAAGAGTGCACTTTTTTTTTTTAAAGGTTTTGTTTATTTATTTGACAGAGACAGCCAGCGAGAGTGGGAACACAAGCAGGGGGAGTGGGAGAGGGAGAAGCAGGCTCCCAGCGGAGGTGCCTGATGCGGGGCTCAATCCCAGAACGCCGGGATCACGCCCTGAGCTGAAAGCAGACGCTTAACAACTGAGCCACCCAGGCGCCCCTTAAGAGTGTACTTGTGATGAACACTGAGTGATATATGGAAGTGTTGAACTGCTATATTGTACACCTGAAACTAATATAACACTGTATGTTAACTAACTGGAATTTGAATAAAAACTTTAAAAAACAAACAAAAATGCATGCCTAAGCATTTAGTGGTCTTCACCGGGTGATAAGATTATGGTACATTTTTACTTTTTCTTTGTGCTTTTCTATACTTGATAAACATTTTAACATGAACCTATTTTTGGAAAAACTTAACTCGAAATAATTTGTGTGATAGGATAATAGAAACTAAAAACAAATTTAGTTATTGGAGCTTTTTTCTTCTTTTTGATTAGTGAAGAAATAGGTAGAGTCATTTTATCCTTAGTCAGTGTTTTTCTGTCACTACTGCTATGCCAATAAGTGTTTTTCTTCTTTTATTAAGGAAGAACTGAAATTTGTGCAAGCTACTTTATGTAAGTGAGAGTTTAGTGTAAAGCTTATGTTCATCAGACTACTAGGAAAATATGAACTATTAGCTCCCAGAGAAAGCTGGAACTTTGAACTACAGAACTGTAGAAAATCCAAGGACTCATGGAGGAGAAGCAAGGTCTTAAATGAGTCTAATTAAGACTTCAAAGCAGCACTGGGGTTTCTTCAAGAGGAACTTCTTTCCTTCTTCCCTATAGTCTCCTTCCCACCCTTTCTCCCATTTTTCCTTCTTCCCTCCTTCCACTCCCTTTCATCTTTTCATCATTCCTTTCTTAGGTATTTTGAGTTCCTACAACATTCTAAGCACCGGAGATCCAGGCAAGTTCTCTGTCTACATTCTCTTGGATGGGAAAACTAACAGCCCTTAACCAGAAACAAATAAGAGAATTGCAGCTAGTAAATAAATAAATAAATAAATAAATAAATAAATAAGAATCACAGGTAGTGACAAGTGCTAAAACAAAAGTAAAACTAAATGATGGGTTATTAACCAGCTGAGGGGTTGAGAAATAAGATGAGGATGCCTTAGAGTGGGTGATTAGGGAAGTCCTTTCAGAAGAGCTGATATTTGAAGAAAAGATCTAGAGACCAAACATTCCAGGTACAGGTGTTCCATGAACGGGAGGAAATGGTGATACAATATAAGCTGGAGAACAGGAACTGGGTAGATCATATGAGACCTTACATTTTATTCTCAATACAGTGGGAAGCTTTTGGAGGATTTCAAGCAAGCATTCAAGTGATAGGATGCATAATTTAAAAGACCACACTGGCAGTTGTTTGGAGAATGGATGGATTTTAGTGGGCAAGGATAACAACAGCATAGATAAAGTTAGGATGCTAGTGCAGAAATCCAATGGGCATATATCTTCTCCCTAGTCATTAAGTAGCTAGCTTCTGTCTTCCATCTAATTATTATCTTATTTATTCCCCTTATTTCTGTTCTCCATTTGCGTTTGACTCAGTTTTTGTTTCCTTTTCTCCACTTAACTTTTTGGTACCTCTTAGCTTCTCGTCCTCATAATTTGGCTCTCTGTGACTGCTCATTCCCAGATTCAACTTCCTTGCCGCTAGGCACTAATATACCTTTTTGATCTTCTGTGTGCAATTGTTCAGCTTTAGGTCCCTCCACCAATTGCTCAGTTCTCTCCAAGCCAATATGCCAGAGAAAATGAGCTTAATTAAGCTTATCTTGCTATATCAGGCAACATCATGTGTTGCTGGCGGGCCTATAGATTATTGTTGAACTTGAATTAAGTACCTGTTTGTAGTTCAGGCACAAGGGAGTTAAGACAAGTTGTACAAGTCATGACTATCTAGAGCTACCCCCTCATCAGGAGCTGTGAATAGAATGGTTTCACTTAAATGGAGCCATAGGAGTGTTGGTTTTCAGAACTGGCATGCTGGTATAGCTATGTGGCATTTTTCTTTTGGTTGATTAGTGGATAATTCTAAGAAATCCAATTAATCAGAAGAATGGTGAATAAAAGAGACATGTTACCAGGGAATAAAAGGAGATAGGTAGTTGAATCATGTGTGCATGTGTGCATGCATGTGCACACTTGTGTGTGTTTCCAGTTACTAAGCCACACTTCAGGAGAAAGGTATGCATTGTTGTTTTTGGAAATCTGAAATTGTAGGCGTAGAATCAAAAATAGTATTCAATTTAGAAAACTTTGTTTAGGGGTGCCTGTGTGGCTCAGTCGTTAAGCGTCTGTCTTCGGCCCAGGGCATGATCCAGGGTCCTGGGATCTAGCCCCGCATCGGGCTCCCTGCTCCGCTGAGAGCCTGCTTCTTCCTCTCCCACTCCCCCTGCTTGTGTTCCCTCTCTCGCTGGCTGTCTCTCTGTCAAATAAATAAATAAAATCTTAAAAAAAAAAAAGAACTTTGTTTATGTTCCTTCAATTTGCCACAGGACAAACTGTTGAATAACTGAGGTGATTTAAAGTAAGTTTGAACTTTTGGGTCCATGATGATTAAAAAGCAATTTTGGTAAATTTACAGATTAACTAAAGTTAATACTAATAATGCCTATAAATGATAAAAGTCTTGAAAAGATCTTTCAGATTTGTATTACACCTAGTACTGTTTTTTAAACAGATTAACCAGTGAGGGTGAAATGTGATTTAATAGTCAATCAACCTCAATTTTATTTTACTTATTTTTATTTTTTAAAATTCATACAATGTTATATTAGTTTCAGATATACAATATAATGAGTCAACAATTTTATGCATTACTCAGTGTTTATCATGGTAAATGTAATCTTAATCCCTTTCACCTATTTCACCCATCCCCCCACCCACCTCCCCTCTGGCAACCACCAGTTTGTTCTCTATATTTAAGGAATGAAAAAATAAAACAAGATAAAAACAGAGAGGGAGGAAACCATAAGAGACTCTTAACTATAGGGAATAAACCAAGAGTTGCTTGAAGGGAGGTGGGTGAGGGGATGGGGTAACTGGGTGAAGGGCATTAAGTAGGGCACTTGATGTAATGAACACTGGATGTTATACGTAACTGATGAATCACTAAACTGTACCCCAAAACCAGTAATACACTCTATGTTAATTAACTTGAATTTAAATAAAAAAATAAAAATATAAAAATTTGAAAATTAAAAAAAGTATTTTTGTTTATCTCTTTTTTCCATTTTTTCTTTGGTTTATTCAGTGAATTCCACATATGAGTGAATATGGTATTGTCTTTCTCTGACTAACATCCCTTTGCATTATGCCTTCTAGATGTATCCATGTTGTTTCAAATGGCAAGATCTTATTCTTTTTTATGGCTGAGTAATATTTCAGTGTGCATGCGTGTGTGTGTGTGTGTGTGTGTGTGTGTGTGTGTGTACTTCTTTATCCATTCATCTATCAATGGATTCTTGAGTTGCTTCTTTACCTTGGCTATTGTAAACAATGCTACAATAAACATAGGGGTTCATATATCTTTTAGAAATTTGTGTTTTCATTTTCTTTGGGTCAATACCCAACAGTGGAATTATGGATCATATGGTAAATCTATTTTTAATTTTTTAAGGAACCTCCATACTGTTTTCCACAGTGGCTGCACCAGTTTGCATTCCCACCAACAGTGCCTGAGGATTCCTTTTTCTTCATATCCTCACCAACACTTGCTATTTCTTGTATTTTTGACTTTAGATGTTCTGACAGGTGTAAGGTGATATCTTATTGTGATTTTGATTTGCACTTCCCTGATGATTGGTGATGTTGAGCATCTTTTCATGTGTCTGTTAGTCATCTGTATGTCTTCTTTGGAAAAATGTCTATTCATATCTTCTGCCAATTTTTTAAACTGGATTACTTGTTATTTTGGTGTTGGGTTGTGTAAGTTCTTTGTATAATTTGGATATTAAACCCTTATCAAATATATCATTTGCAAACATTCTCCCATTCAGTAGGTTGTCTCTGTTTTGTTGATGGTTTCCTTCACTGTGCAAAATATTTTATTTTTAAATAGTCCCAATAGTTTAATTTTGCATTGTTTCCCTTGCCAGAGAAGACATAGCCAGGTAACTTATTCTATGGCTAATGTCAGATTACTGCCTATGTTTTCTTCCAGGAATTTTATGGTTTTAAGTTTCACATTTTGGTGTCAGTGGGTATCCTTGTCTTGTTCCTGATTTTAGGACAAAAACTCTCAGTTTTTCACCATTGAGTTTGATGTTCACTGTGGCCCTAATTATGTCAAGGAATGTTCACTAAACCTACTCGTTGAGAATTTTTATCATGAATGGATGTACTTTGTCAAATATTTTTCCAGCATCTATTGAAATGATCATACTTTTTTTGTATAAGTCTTTTCTTTAAAGATTTTTAAAATTTATTTGTCGGAGAGAGAGGGAGAGGGAGAGAGCACAAGCAGGGGGGAGTGGCAGGCAGAGGGAGAAGCAGGTTCCCTGCTGAACAAGGAGCCCAACGTGGAGCTTAATCCCAGGACTCTGGGATCACGACCTGAGCCGAAGGCAGAAAATTAACCAACTGAGCCACCCAGGCATCCCTGATCGTATGGTTTTAATCCTTTCTCTTGTTAATGTGATGTATCACACCAATTGATTTGTGAATATTGAACCACCTTTGCATTCTTGGAATAAATCCCTCTTGATCATGGTGAATGATCTTTTAAAATATATTTTTGGATTCAGTTTGCTAATATTTTGTTGAGGATTTTAACATCTATGTTCTTCAGAAATAACTGTGTTTTTGGTTTTGTTTTGTTTTTTGTTTTTTTGTAGTGTCTTTATCTGGTTTTGGTATGAGAGTAATGCTGGCCTCTGAATAAATCTGCAGGCTTTTCCTCCTCTTCTATTTTTGGAATATTTTGAGAAGAATAGGCATTAACTCTCCTTTAAGTGTTTATCAGAATTCACCTGTGGATTTATCTGGTCTTGGACTTTGTGGGGAGTTTTTTTGATTACTGATTCAATTTCATTGCTAGTAATTGATCTGTTTAAATTTTCTATTTCTTCCTGATTCATTTTTGGGAAGTTATATATCCATTAATTCCAGGTTGTCCAATTTGTTGGCATATATTTTTTAATAATATTCTCTTATAATCTTTTATATGCCTGTGGTGTTGGTTATTTCTCCTCTTTCATTTCTGATTATATTTATTTGAGTGTTCTCTCTCTCTCTCTCTCTGAGTCTGGCTAAAAGTTCATCAATTTTGTTGATGTTTTCAAAGAACCAGCTCCTGGTTTCATTGATCTGTTCTATTGTTTTTTAAGTCTCATTTATTTCTGCTTTAATCTGTATTATTATCTATTTTCTACTGGATTTAGGTTTTGTTTGTTCTTCCTTTTCTAGTAATTAGGTGTAAGGTTAGGTTGTTTATTTGAAATTTTTCCTGTTTCTTGAGGTAGAATTGCTCAAATCTGCATTGCTAAAATCTTCCCTCTTAGAATACCTTTTGTTATATCCCGAAGATTTGGGCAGTTGTGTTTTCATTTTTATTTATCTTCATATACTTTTTGATTTCCTCTTTAATTTTGTGGTTGACCCATTCATTGTTTAGAGACATGTTATTTAACCTCCAGGTATTTGTGTTCTTTCCCGATTTTTTCTAGTGGTTGATTTCTAGTTTTACACTACTGTAGTTGGAAAAGATGCATGATATGACTTCAATCTTTTTGAGATTTGTTGAGATTTGTTTTGAGGCCCAACATGTGATTGGTTTTGGAAAATGTTCCATACGGACTTCAAAAGAATGTGTATTCTGGTGTTTTAGGATGGATTGTTCTGAATATATCTGTTAGATCCATCTGGTACAATGTTTCATTCAAAGTCAGTGTTTCCTTGTTGATTTTTTGTTTGGATGATCTATCCGTTGATGTCAGTGAGGTGTTAAAGTTTCCCACTATCCTTATATTACTATCGACTACTTCCTTTAAGTTTGTTATTAGCTGATTTATGTATTTTAGTGTTCCTATGTTGGGTGCATAGATGTTTACAATTGTTATATCTTCTTTTGGATTGTTCCCTTTATGATTATGTAGTGTCCTCCTTTCTTTCTTGTTATAGTCATTGTTTAAAATCTATTTTGTCCAACGTAAGTGTTGCTACCCTGGCTTTCTTTTCACTTCCATTTGCATGATAAGTGTTTTTCCATCCCTTCACTTTCAATCTGCATGTGTCTTTAGGTCTAAAATGATCTCTTGTAGGCAGCATATAGATAGGTCTTGCTTTTTTATCCATCCCATCACCCTATGTCTTTTGATAGGAGTGTTTAGTTCATATACAGTCAAAATAATTATTTATAGGTATGTACTTATTGCCATATTGTGACTTATTTTATGATTTTTTTTCCAGTTTTCTGTTTCTTTTCTTGCCCTCTTCCCTTGTGGTTTGATGGTTTTATTTAATTTTAAAATTAAATTAAAAAATAATTTAATTTTAATTTCTTTAAAATTAAAACCAATTTTATGGTTTTCTTTAATTTTTTTGGATACTTTTCTCTTTATTTTTACATATCGGCTACTGGGTTTTGATTGTGGTTACCAGAAGGTTTATATATACCATTCTATGCATATAACAGTCTATATTAAGTTGATGGCCACTGAAGTTTGAACCCATTCTTAAAGCACTACATTTTTACTCCCCTCCCACATTTTTTGTATATGATCGAATATTTTATATCATTTTATTTTATGAATCTCTTGATTGATTTTTATATATATAATTAACTTTACTGCATTTATGCTTTAACCTCCATACTAGTTTTATAAATGATTAATTTACTACTTTTATTGTGTTTGTATGTCCCTGTGAATTTTTTTCCCTTTTCTAATTATCTTACTCCTGATTGTGGCCTTTCCTTTCCATTCAAAGAATTTCCTTTAACATTTCTTATAAGGCTGGTTAAGTAGTGATGAATTTCTTTAATTTTTGTTTGTCTTGGAAATTCTTTATTTCTCCTATTCAGTATGATAGCCTTGCTGGTTAGAGTATTCTTTTTTTTTTTTTTTTTTTCAGAATTTATTTATTTATTTGACAGAGAGAAAACCAGTGAGAGAGCGAACACAAGCAGGGGGAGTGCGAGAGGAAGAAGCAGGCTCCCAGCGGAGGAGCCTGATGTGGGACTTGATCCCAGGACTCTGGTTCATGCCCTGAGCTGAAGGCAGATGCTTAACAACTGAGCCACCCAGGCGCCCCTGGTTAGAGTATTCTCATTTGCAAGGTGTTTTTTCTCTAAGTACTTTTAATATATCATGCTACTTCTTTCTGGCCTGCAAAGTTTCTGCTGAAAAAAATCAGCTGATAGATATTTTGGGTTTCCCTTGTATGTAGCCATTTTCTCTTGGTGCTTTAAAAATGATCTCTTTATCACTATTTTTTGCCATTTTAATTATTATGTGTCTTGGTGTGGACCTCCTTGGGTTGATTTTTTTTTTTTTTTTTGGCAGGCTCTTTCTGCCTCTTAGGTCTGGATTTTTGTTTCCTTCCCTAGATTAAGGAAGCTTTCACCTATTTCTTGAAATAAATTTTCTGTCCCTTTCCCTCTCTCTTCTTCTTCTGGGATCCTTATAATGTGAATGTTATTATGCTTGACTGATGTAGGCTGTCCGTGTCTGAAGACCCAGAGGGGCATCTTGCAGGACCAACCCAAGTGGGTTGGTCCTTGACTTCATGAAGAATAGAAATCAAATGCAAGCTGGTAGGAAGTGAGAGCAGAGTTCATCGAAGAGAGAGAGAGAGAGTGCAGATAGAGACAAGAGCATCTGGGAGACTCAGAAAGGAAAGAATGAGTTTCATTTTTGCTTGGAGTCTGGGGTTTTTATTGAGGTTGGTCGTCTGATGTGCGTGTCCTCTCAGGTAGGCAGGAACTGGTTGAAACAAGGAAGAGTGCCCAAGTATCCTCTATGTACCTTATGCCTTGGAGCCACGGGTCTTGGAATCAAGGTGCCTGGAGTCAGTGGTCTTGGAATATATACATGACAACTTCAACCAGTCACTGCTTAGATGTTATCTATTGTGCTGGAAGACTTCAAAGAAATTATTAACACCTTGACCCTTTATAAGGAGGAAATACATTATCAGAACTATAAGACATCTGTAAAGTGGGGATACAGGTCCTACCCAGAACAGAAGTT
This sequence comes from Ursus arctos, assembly GCF_023065955.2. Taxonomy (NCBI): domain Eukaryota; kingdom Metazoa; phylum Chordata; class Mammalia; order Carnivora; family Ursidae; genus Ursus; species Ursus arctos. The sequence goes on along the minus strand of NW_026623111.1, from coordinate 46,763,888 downwards.
GGAAAAGGAAGCAAACAAACAAGCAGTGTTTTTCATGGGGTTCCTTCAGTTTCCCTGTCTCACAATGGTGTTGCTAAGTTCCCTTAACCTATTGTAATTTTTTATTATTCCTTTTTTCTTTTTGCTGTTCTTCTTCATTGCTTTCCATTACTCTGTTTTCTAGCTCACTGAACCATTTTTCTGCATCCTCTAGTCTACTGTTTATCCCCAATAGTGAATTTTTTAAATTTCAGTTATTGAGTTTTTCATGTCAGATTGGTTCTTTTTTATATTTTCTCTTTGTTAAAGGTCTCACTGAGATCTCCCACTCTTTTCTCAAGTCCAGTAAGTATCTTTGTGACCATTACTTTGAATTCTCTCAGGGTAATTGCATATTTCATTTTATTTAGCTCTTTTGTTGTGATTTTATCCTGTTTCTTCATTTGGGACATATTCCTGTCTCTCTTCATTTTGTCTAACTTTCTGTATCTGTTTCTACATATTAGGAAGTCAGCTATGTCTCCTGATCTTAGAAGTAGTGGCCTTATGAAGAAGAGGTCATGTAGTGCCCTGTAGTGCAAAGTACCATGCTCACCAGAACCTGGTGCTTCACTGGTGTCTCCTGTGTGTGTTGCATGCATCCTATTATGCATCCTATTGAGCCATCTTTGCCTTCAGTCTGCTCATTTGCAATGATCCTCTTTGCCTGTTGAGGGCAGGGTTTAGTCCCTGTGCTATTAAGAGCCCAGTCTGGGTCATACCAGATGCCTGCCTTCAACCTGTTTGCCAGAAGTGCAGTTGCACTGAACTGCAGGGTGCTCTTCCTTCATTGTCCCTTGAGAGGTTTACTTTGGTGGGTGGGGCTGGCAGCCAGGCCAGATGTCTGCCCCCAATCTGTCTGTTGTGGTTATCATGACCCTGAACTACAGGACTCTCTCTTTGTGTAGCCCCCTGTGAGGTTTTTGTTGATCAGGGAGCCAGCAGTCAGATCCGATGTCTTCCCCGGCTTAGTGCTAAGGATGCAGTAGAAATGGTGTGTGTGCTTATCTTCCCCTCTTCCTAGGCAAGAGTCACTTTGGAATGGTACTGGTGACTGTTGGGTTTGCTTGAAGAATGATAGGCATCTGAGGCTGCTTTGGAGGGACTCTTGCAGAGTGGGGTGGATTGGATGAGGGAAGTCTGCAGGAGAACATGGGATTGGGGTGCATGGTGTTAGCAAGCTAGCTGACAAGTGTTCCTGCAGTGTCCACGTGTACACGCTAAGCTAGGCTAGACTAGTGCCCACCAGCTCTTTTGTTCTTGGAGAAGTCTCCTAAAGATATCTGCCACTTCTGTGCAAGTTCTGAGATCAGTAAACAAACCTTCCCATATACCCCAGTCTCTTTTAAAACTTCTAGTTTTATGGTGTATCTTGGTGGGGTTGTTTTTTCTGCTGTCTCTTTCAGGGCAGGGACTCAGTTTCCCATTGCCCTAGGGCTCTTCTGAGTTGAGGCCACTGATTTTTAAAGATCCTGGTGTTAAGCCCCAGTGGTTGTAAAAACTCAGGAAGTTAAGCCCCTCTGATTTTCAAAGCCCAATGGTATAGGAACTTGTCTTCCCAGCATAGGTCCCCTGTGTCTGGGGTGTCTGGTGTGGGGTCTGTTCCTTTCCCTTCTTTGTGCTTGTGGTGTCCCTCCCATTTGTGCTTAGTCTCTCTGGTTAGTTTGGTTCCAGAGTGGGACTCCACCCTTCCTACTCTTTTCAATGTGGCCACCTCTGTATGATTAATTATGGAAAGTCTGCTAGACTTTGGTTTCTTTTCTATGTTAGTTACACTGATGTGGCTGTTATCTAGGTGTATTTGTGGGATGAGGTGAGCTTAGGATTCTTCTACTCTATTTACCAGGCTCCTCAAACTATGCTTTGGATAGGTCTCTGTATCATTTCAGTGTCTTATTGTGTGAAATATGATCGAATGATTTTAGTCAGTTTTTCTCTTGTCATTGGAATTTCTCAGTGTATCTGTAAGCATATGTAATGAAAATGAAACTGTTTATTTTCTGATAAATACATAGATAAAAATAAAAGAAGGCAAAATGATTGTTTTTAAAAGTATTGGTAATTTGTTTAATGATATTTGGTAACAAAGCTTGCAACTTATTTCTAAAAGCAATTTGGCTAAGATTGTAACTTACTTTGAGCCCAGTACACAATGGAAGAATCTCCTGCAAATAGAAGAAAGTATAACTCTAACTCACTTATTATTTTCTGTTTCTTAGCCAAGATCTGCAATGTACTCTCAACAACCAGCATTTTGCCTAAGAGGAAAAGCATTGTGTCATCCATATTAATTACACTCTTGTGTCTGGCAGTAATGTCACTATCGGTGCTGCCAAAACTGTGAGTCTCTTTTCAAGGATATTCCTTGGGTTATGTTCAGTGTTATGCATGATTGGATCGGAATTGGGACATAAGAATTTTTGGCAACATTTGAAAATTTCATACAGATAAAAGGAAAAGAATTAAGTTATAAGTGTTTGCCTACTTTGCTCCGTTGGGCTGATTGGAATAATGGGTAAAAATATTGATTGAAATCTACAAAAGCTAAGTTGATCTACATAACATATGGCTGAGTGTGGATCAGTGTAGAGAGAGTGTATAACAAATAAAAGCCAATGCAGAAGCACCAGAGGTTATTTTAAGAGGAAAGATTTTTGGAAATCAAATATAGTGTCAGAGAGATGAGAGAATTTCTGAGCAAGCCTTTGTGGATATTTGGGAACAGAAAATATCAAAGACAAATTATAGAGCATATTGCTCTGTATCATGCCATTTCATGCATCTCCCTTTGTCCTTCAGTAACTTGAGTAAGAATGTATTTCAGTGCATTTGGAATGTGGGACTTTTATCTTTTGAATGTGGTAGTTTATGGAAATTTGCCACAAAATAAAAGCAAGAAGGCAAGGCCTAGTTATATACAAGTTAGAAAAAAACGCTAGCCCTGGAATACACCTCAGTTGTCCATCCTCATTCTCTCAGAGAGAAAAGTGAATCAAGAGAAGTTTAAATAATTTTCCTGAGGTCATAAAGCTACTAGGGGAAATCCAGTACTAGAATCCAAGAATTATTGCTCATATTTTAGCATCTATACATAATCTCAGTTAATGCTACAGAGTTGCATGGTGTTAATATATTCAGTTTATTACTGGGTGTCATTAAAGAAATTGATATTAGGTTTGAGAAAACAAATTTAAGTAGATGTTTGTGAATGAGAAAGTAATAATAGTAGTAATCTTTTGCCAGTTGCTTTCAACAAAGATTAACAGTGACAAAAGAACAGTGCACTACAAGATATCATCATGCAATTTTCAAACAACTACCCCACTGGAGGATTTTACTGTTGCTTTAATTAATGGCATTGTTGATGCCTTGGTTCCTTATCATTACATTTCATAATTATCAATCAGTTATCAATATTTATTAAACATCAATAGGAAACTTATTTATATAACACAAAAATCAATATAATATATTGGTTATTTATATATGAATTTATATAAAAATAAACAACAGCACCAGACACTGTTCTATAAATTCTATATATGCGAATGAGTTAACCCTCATAATAATATATGATGTATATATATTTAACTTGTATACATTTACCCATATATGTAGCCCATGTTTTACAGATGGGTATTTAGACACTAGAATTTATTTATTTATAATTGTGGTAAAAAACACATAGCATGAAGTCTACCCTCTTAATAATTTTTCAAGTGTGCAGTATAGTATTATTAACTATATGCACATTGTTGTGCAGCAGATCTCTATAACATTTTTCATCTTGCTGGACTGAAATTTTATACTTATTCAATAGCAACTCCCCATTTCCATATACCTCCCACTCCTACTCCTGGCAAGAACCATTCTGCTTTCTGCTTCTATAAGTTTGATGATTATAGATACTTCATACAAGTGGAATCAGTATTTATTCATTATTTACTGGCTTATTTCAAACTCAAAATTCATCTGTTTGGTAGCTAATGGAAACATTTCCTCCCTTTTTAAAGGCTGAATAATTTTGATTGTATATATATACACTACATTTTCTTATCCATTCATCTATTGACAGGCAGTTAGGTTGTTTCTACCTCTTGTCTATTGCGAATAATTCTACAATGAAAAGTGAGTGCAAATATCTCATAGAAAATGTATTTTCAATTCTTTTAGATAAATACTCAGAAGTGGGATTGTTGGATCATATGCTGATTCTACATTTAATTTTTTGAGGAACCTCTTTACTGTTTTCCATTATAGCTGTACCATTTTATATTCCCATCAGCAGTGTACAAATATTCCAAATTCCCTGCATCCTTGCCAACATGTATTATTATTTTTTAAATGATAGCTATCTTAACAGTTATGAGGTGACATCTGATTGTAATTTGATTTGCATTTCCCTGATGATTAGTAATGTTGAACACCTGTTAGTCATTTGTATTTCTTGTTCTCCTTGTTCTCGTTGTTGTTGTTCTCCTTCCCCATCCCCTTCTCCCCCCTTCCTTCTTCCAGTGGAGTTGTAAGAATTCCTTACATATTTTAGATATTAACCCTTTATCAGATATAAGGTTTGCAAGTATTTTCTCCTACTCCATAGGTTGCCTTTCATTCTGTTGTTTCTTTCGCTGGTACAATATTTCTAGTTTGATGTAGTTCCATTTGTCAGTGCTTCCTTTTGTTACCTGTGCCTTTGGTATCATTTCTAGTAACTCATTGCCAAAACCAATATCATGGAGATTTTCTTCCTTTCTTGTAGGAGTTTTATTGTTCTACATCTTATGTTTAAATTTTTAATAAATTTTGAGTTGATTTTGTATGCAGTATAAGTGTCTGGTTTCATTCTTCTGCATGTGGATATCCAGTGTTTCCAACATTATTGTTAGAGAGTATCCTTTCCCATTGTGTTGTCTTTGCCCCGCTTGCTGAAGATCATTTGACCATGTGTGTATGAGTTTATTGCTGAGCTCTCTATTTTATTCCATTGGTCTATATACCTGTTTTTATAACTGGATCATATTGTTTTGATTAGTGTTGCTTTGCAATACGTTTGAAATGAGGAAGTATGCTGCCTCCAGCTTTGTTCCTCTTTCTCAAGATTCCTTTGCTTATTTGGGGTCCTCTGTAGTTACATATGAATTTTAGGATTGTTTTTTAGTTTTGTGAAAAATGCCATTGTGATAATGATAGAGATTACATTGACTATGTAGATCACATTGGGTAGCATGAATATTTTAACAATATTAAATCTTCCAGTCCACAAACACAGGATGTCTTTTCACTTACTTGTGTCTTCTTTAATTTCTTTAAGCAATGTTTTGTAGTTTTTAGGGTATAAATCTTTTGTGTCCTTATTTAAGTTTATACCTAAGAATTTTATTAAATTTATACCTAAGAATCTTTATTCAAAAGATACTATTGTGAATGTGCTTTAAAAAATTTCTCTTAAGATTATCAGTTATTTAAGCACAGACATGCAACTAATCTTTGTATGATGATTTTGTTTCATGACACCTTGCTAAATATGATTGTTAGTTCTAATAGTTTTTTTTTTGTATGTGGAATCTTTAAGGTTTTCTACATGGAAGATCATATCCTCTACAAACATAATTTTACTTCTTCCTTTCAAATTTAGATGTCTTTTATTATTTTTTCTTACCTAATTTCTATAACTAGCAATTCAAGTACTGTGCTGAATAGAAGTCATGAGAGTGAGCATCCTTGTCTTGTTCCTCATGTTAAAAAAAATGCTTGCAGGTTTTCACTGAGCTGTGTGTTGTTAGCTGTGGTTTTTCATATATGGCCTTTATTTGTTGATGTACTCTTTATTCCTCGTTTTTGAGAGTTTTGGTCATGAAAAGTTTTGAATTTTGTCAAATACTTTTTCTCCATCTATTGAGGTGATCATATGATTTTTGTCTTTCATTCTGTTAATATAATGTATCACATTATTGATTTTCATATGTGGAACAATCCTTGCATTTCAGTGGGATAAATCCCACTCAATCATAGTGTATGATGCTTTTAATGTGCTGTTGAATTCAGTTTGCTAATATTTTGTTGAGGATTTTTGCATCGACGTTTATCAGGAATATTGGCTAGTAGTTTTCTTATATCATCCTTTTCTGGATTTGTTATTAGGGGAATTCTAGCCTTAAAAATGGGTTCAAAAGCATTCTCTACTCTACAATTTTTGGAAGAATTGTGGAGGATTGCAAATAATTTTTAAAAATTTGAGTGAAATCTTGGGGCGCTTGGGTGGCTCAGTCGTTAAGCGTCTGCCTTCAGCCCAGGGCATGATCCCGGCGTTCTGGGATTGAGCCCCGCATTAGGCTCCTCTGCTGGGAGCCTGCTTCTTCCTCTCCCACTCCCCCTGCTTGTGTTCCCTCTCTCGCTGGCTGTCTCTCTCTTCGTCAAATAAATAAATAAAATCTTAAAAAAATTTTTGGTTGAACTCTTTAGTGAAATAATCAGGCCCTCGACTTTTCTTTATTGTGAGTCTTTTGATTTCTAATTCAATCTTGTCACCAGTTATTGGTCTGTTCAGATTTTCTATTTCTTTGTGATTCAGTCTTTTTAGGTGAAATATTTATAGATATTTTCCATTTCTTCTAGTTATCCAGTTTGTTGGCATGTAGTTGTCCTACTATTCTCACAATTACTTTCATTTCTGTAGTATCATTTGTAATGGCTCCTCGTTCATTTCCGATTTTATTTATTGGAATCTTACGTCTTTTTTTTTCTTAGTCTGGCTAAAGTTTTATCACTTTTGTTGATCTTAAAAGAATAACTCAGTTTCTTTGATTTTTTTCTTTTGGTTTTCTATTATGTATTTTATTTATTTTTCCTCTAGTCTTTATTATTTCCTGCTTTTTGGTAACTTTGGACTTGCTTTGTTCTTTTTTTTTTCCAGCTCTTTGAGAGTCAAAGTTATATTTCTTAAATAAGTACTTTATATTATAATATTTAATATGTAAAATATATAATATACTTAATAACAATTGATTATATTAAAATAATTATTGTATATAACTATATATTTTATTTTATATTGATTCCTAGCTATAATTTTATATAGTTATATTTCACATTATATTAAGATATAATAATTAATATAATAATTTTAATATGTGATATTTATATGGTAAACCTAAAGTGTCAGTAATTATATGTTTCCTCATTCCATAACACAAAGAAAGAAAATAAATGCATTTTCAATTAGTATGATACAATGCTTTCTTATTCGCTGGAGGTGGTACATTATATTTACAGAAAGAGTTGTTTTTTTGATGTAGCTTTTCCATATCACCCCCCCCACATATATATTAAAACAAACATTTAAATGAAATTAATTCTTTGGTTATCTCTAAAATGTCTTCTCATTCAGATTCTTCTGAATCATGTTTTAGCTTAGTCACTGAGGTGTGTGTTTTTCCACATAATATTGACCTCTGTGACTTCAAGAGAATTGGTCATGCAGTAGTTATCAAACATACCTCCACTATTGTGTCCAAACCTTTCTACCAAACAGCTGTCAACCATTCTGTAAATTTTCACGTTGCTCATTTTGATGTTAGTACAAGGGCTGGCAATGAAACAATGCCATTGACCACTGCCTGGTCAACAGAAATTAAGAGACACTATTTGATTTCAGAAATGTTAGATGTGAAAAAATGTAGGTCTTAAAATCAATGACATATGGTAGTTGAAAAGCTTTCCCTGGAGGATATGATTAATATATCAAGACCAACCTGGAAGAATTGTTAATGTATTTAACATTAAGTCACAAGAGTGTGCCCTCAGCCCTACCCTGTTCAAAATAATCATTAATATTCTAGGTGACATGAATGTCAAAATTACTCCTTATATGAAACTGAAGTGAATAGTCAATAAAATGGTCTTAATTATCTACTAAAGAACACAGTTGAACAGGAAAAATGTGATAGGGATTTATTATGGTACTGTGTGCACTGCTGCCTCTGCTCAAAGGGAAATTTCCCACTGATTCAATTTAATTTTCTTTGAGGAACGGGCAAGATCTTTCCTTCAAACCCTCAATCCAACATGGAGTATCCAAGTTGAAAGTTTGGTTTGGGGGATAGGTGGGGAGAGGTCTGGTGGCAGATTGCCCAGTACATTTGATCAGCAGAATCCATGCTGAAGGACAACTTCCAGGCCTTTTTATTGACTCACAGAAAACTGAAAACTCTTGTTAAAAATCTTTTTAGACAACCATTTTCTTTTCTATACTCTCTTAAGTTCTCAGTGTTGGTGAGGAGTTTAAGACTCATCCAAATCATTCTTCATCACCTACTTTGATATTTATATTTAGATTGACATCCCACTTTGGTATTTGTCACTTTTCATTTTAGGGTCTCTGCTGAAGCTTCCATTTTAGCATTCTGTTACAAGGGTACATTTAAGATGCTACACCAAAACATATAGATTTTTACTAGTCCATGTAGAAAGATTACTGAGTAGACTACCAGAAACTTCTGGTATCTTCTGAGCTTGAATCTACAACAAATTCTTTATATTAGAACTTTTAAAAATTTGTTTGTTTGTTTTATCAAAATGCACACAGTAAAAGAAAATTACTTATGTGATACTTTCTCACATCCTAGTAATAAATGTAATTTAAGCATCCTAGTCATAAATGTAATACTTCTGCACTTATTCAAAAGAACATATTGACATTGAGGTAAGAGAGAAATATACAAATGTAGGTACTGTTTGAGTGAGAAATTCTTTGAGTGAGAAGTTCTTGCACTAGAAAACTGAAAATAACAAGCAAAATTTTGTTTTTACTCTTTTCTGAATGACACATTACTTCAATATGGTTCAAAACTACTGATGGTAACAATGTATTGTGATTCCTTGTTGAGAACTCTTAAGTAATCTTCAGGAAATTGTTGTTATTATTATTATTGAAGTATAGTTAACACACAATGTTACAGTAGTTTCAGGTGTACAACGTAGTTGAGGAAGTTGTGATCCTTGTCTTTTTCCTAAACTGGAAATTAGTGAACCTGAAGATCTCTTTCAGTTGTAAGGTAATTTATTGCTACATATAGGATGAGGAGTTATGGTTAATTACCAAACATGTAAAAGGCTTATGCATTTTAGTTGAGTTATATGGATACACAATAAAAATATTTAAAAATAAAAGACTATGTTTACATATAATTTTTAGTATTTATAATTCAATGTAATTATTGGTTTTGAAAGAAGAAAAAATCTACAAGAAATGTTAAGTTTTCCATCTATAGCTTTGATATTTTATTTTTAGCTTGCTTAGGTAAAATCTTGAGTATTCTTTTTTTTTTTTTAATTTAAGTAATCTCTACACCCAGTGTGGAGCTCAAACTCACAGCCCTGAGATCAAGAGTTGCATGTTCTTCAGACTGATCCAGCCAGGTGTCCCAAATTCTGAGTATTCTTGAAAGAAGGTGAAAGTGTATGTTGTAACTGAATTTGCTTCATTACTTCTGAAAACTGCTTATTAAGAACTATTACCTCATGCATTTTGATTGATGCAGCTCCTCTTATATGAGAGTCCTTTAAGCAGGTTAGTTATTTATAATTCAATCTAGAAGATAACAGATAAGAAAAATGATCAGGAAATTGAAGATCTGCTCTTTAAGCACCTATTATTACACTATCTCATTCAATGTTTTACCTTTTCATAGGATATTTTGCATATTAAATTCCCATCTTTAATAGTTTCTTGTGTCACAGAATAGCATCCTTATGTTTTTACCAGGTAATTATAATGAGATATGATGTTACTTCAACAATATGGTGTTGGTTTGTTTTCTCTCCAATTTTGATAGGTCTCAACCATGCCTGCAACATTAGAATAACCTGGAAAGTCTTTGGAAAAGATTACTATATCTCAACCTCAGAGATTCTGGGATTCTTTTGATTGGGGATGGGGTCCAGTATTAGGTACTTTTGAAAAGTTCCTTAGATGCTTCCAAAGTGGAATTTGGACTGAGACCCGCTTCTTTTTTTTTTTTTTTTTAAGATTTTATTTATTTATTTGACAGAAAGAGAGAGGCAGCGAGAGAGGGAACACAAGCAGGGGAAGTGGCAGAGGGAGGATGGGAGTGCTCAGCAGGAAGCCTGATGCGGGGCTCGATCCCAGAACACCGGGATCATGACCTGAGCCGAAAGCAGACGCTCAAGGACTGAGCCACCCAGGCGCCCTATGAGACCCACTTCTATAAACATTGCAGAATATATATGTATATATGTGTATATATATATACACACACTATTGCAAAATATGTAATTATACTATTATAATCTTATATGTTACTATTATTTATATATTTATAATTACTATTATGCTGTATATACATGCACATAGATATATAAATATATTTATAATATATCAGTATTTTCCTGTTGATTATAAAACCAATCTGTATATTTCACTAACTTCTGGCCCAGAGCCATATTGTGGATAAAGCACAAAATATTTCTTAATCAGGTATGAGTTAAATTGAAAACATAGTGTTAAAAATAGCCAAGTTAAGAATAGAAAACAAAAAGTAAAAATTTTGATATTTGTAAGTGCTGTAGTTTGAATATGGCATTGTTTTAGGTCCATGAAGTCGTCTTCCTTCCCTGACTAAAAGCTCATTTTGATATTCTAGCCATTGAGATTTGAACAGAGCTCAAGGTGGACCTAACCTTGGATTGAATTCTTCATGCAAAATATTTTTACTATGATTCTGTTATGATATATCATTACATTCTCTAGAAGATATTTAATGATATTTAAGTTTCAAACCAGATATTAATCTACATCTTTGGTCTTCACATGATGATAATGACTTGCATCCTATTCTCAAGAAGTGGCCAGGAATATCATGTCCTTATGTAAACCAAATGCCAGCAAGGACCTAATTTTAGGGTAGGATCTGAGTGATGAAAGTCAGCAAAAGATACATTATTTTTTTAGTTTTTAAAAAAGAATTTATGTATTATTTTGAGAGAGAGAGAGAGAACAAGGGGAGCGACAGAAAGAGAGGGACAAAAAGAATCTCAAGCTGAGTATGGAGCCCTATGCAGGGCTCAATCTCACAACCGTGAGATTATGACCTGAACTAAAATCAAAAGTTGGATGTCTAACTGACTGAGCCACCCAGAGGCTCCAAGATACATTATTTTTTAATATTATTTTTACTAGTATAAATAATTTTATTTTCTCTATTCTTGCTACTGCTATTATTTTTTAGTTATTTACTGCCAGTGACTTCTATGTGCAGAGATGGGATTTATTGCTTTTTGTTCATTATTCTGTATGTGAGTGAAGTTTAAAATGGGAGAATGTTTTCAGTTCAACAAGCCTTAATTGAATACCCATTATAAACAATGCATAGGTTTGTCTCCATGAGGATTAGAAAGGTAATAAGATAAATACCTTGTCCTCAAGTGTTTTATAATGATAGGAGATACAACTCATTATTAATATGTACAGTTTAGAATGCTGGGAGTACTATAAAGAGGCATGGTATAATTAATATTAACTTTTAAATAATCACCCTTGTCTTATATTTTCAAAACTATTAGAGCTTGCAGTTTTTGCTCTAAAAAATGATTGTCATCATAGGTGGATTTGACTAGGCAGAACAGAATATGATTATGGTTCTCACATATAAAAGATACTCAAGGCAGTTATATAAATGTGTCCTAAAAATTATAGTATTTTGACAGTTTTTTGAGATTTTTACACAGAAGACATATAAAATGTAAATTTTGCAGAAGATACTCTTTTGATATTGTAATTTTAGGCTTGTAATATTGACATATAAGAGATGAACTTTCTAAGTTAAAAAAAGTCATTTTAATGAAACACAAAGAATGTTAGTTTTGCCTGTTGTGATTATTGTTGGAGTCCCATATCCCAGTGACCCACCTGAGATTACATGCATTAGCAGTGGAATTTCCAGTGCATTTCTGGCTTCCTACATCAAGGGCTGCGATTCTTTTCCTCTTTGCCTGAAGTCTTTCTGTAGTTATGGTGCAAGCTTGTTTTATAGCACATGGCAAACAAGAAGTGTGAGATCATGAATATTCTCATAGGAAACACTTGTCCAATGGGGAAAGTGGTCTTAAAGAAAAGCCTCAGTCTCCCTTTCTCAGGTGGAATGATTCTGATGCATGTTTCATGTCATCTCTCTGAGTGTACCCGAAGGACTAGAACTCCATAGAAGTAACCTGCTTATTGATGCTCTATGATTTGTTTTTTTCCCTCTCTTTTTCCATTTTTAAAATTTGTGCTTCTAAGATCACTATTTAAAATCATCCCCTGTGTAAGCATTTGTTTTGGGGGCTACCAAAACAAAGACATCTCCAATTTTTATTCTTACCCACTCTCTCACAGAATAGAAACCTTGAGTTTGGGCTATGCTATAGCTTTTCACAATAAAGACTAGATTTCTCTGCTCTTTTTGCCACCATATATGATCATATAACCAATCTTTGTTAAATAGAATATGGGTAGAAATTTTTGTTGCACCTTCAAGGTTATGCCCTTAAATAATAGGGATATCTTGTCATTTTTCCTTTTCTCTCTTCACTAGATGGAGCTAAGCCATCTTGACCATATAGAAGAAGGCTTACTGCTTTTTCAAATTTGGGAATGACAACAGAAGCCTAGATACCACATACCACAGAGCCTCTATAGGAGAGTATAATGCTTGTATTTAGGCTATTACTTAAAAGAGAAACAAACTTCTCTCTTATTTCTGTATCTCTCTGTTACAGGAGCCCAAGCTATATTGAAATTATTATGTTGTCTGCACAGATTAAATATAAATCCGTGGGATTGTATCTAAGAGCAGAATTATAAGCCTAGTGGAAACATTTTTTTCTTTATAACATATATCACACCTAGATAGAAATAAGACTAAGAATTCTCTAAGAGATGATGCTCACCTCATTTTAACACTCTAAATGTGGGAATTTTAACTGAAATTGTCAGGTAGAATTGTATCACTTCAGGAACTACTTAAAACAATACTTGAAACAATTTTTTAGCTTAAGTAGTTATAAAATGACATGGAAGTAGGAAAATACAATTGAATCTTCTCTCTGAAATGAGCACATTATACATTTATGATGCATTAGCTTAAGCATTCAAATATTCAGCAATAAAAATAGTTTGTTGGTTGTGATATGAACTTCCAGTTCTTCCCAACTAAGGACTTTGTAGTGATAAATTTCTGAGAAATCATATGCAAATTTTTTTCAAGATATACCTGCCCACTTAACAAATCTGTATTTTTTTTTTAAGATTTTATTTATTTATTTGACAGAGAGAGAGCGCGTGCGCACAAGCAGGGGGAGCAGCAGGCAGAGGGAGAGGGAGAAGCAGGCTCCCTACTGAGTAAGGAGCCCAATGTGGGGCTCGATCCCAGGACCCTGGGATCGTGACCAGAGCCGAAGGCAGACATTTAACCGACTGGGCCACCCAGGCACCCCTTCAAATCTGTATTTAAAAAAAAAAAAAATCTCCAGGCATTTGATGAACACCAGAAGAGGGGAAGCAGAGTATTAATCAGCAGTGCTGAGTATTCTTTGTGAATTGGCCATGCAATTATTTTAGGATTATTATTTTCAGTTTTCAGAATATTTTTTGTCTCTGTTAGTACTTTTTAAATTTTTATGTATTTTTGTTATTATATTCAATTAGCCAGCATCTGATAGTATTTTGTTTCAAACATTGAGTTTTTATCAAACATTTTCCATGGGTATTTTTCCCTGTGATATTTCCTGAAAAGTGTCTATGATTATTTAACTTAAAAATGGCTTCTCTCTCTAATAGGAGTTTGCTGTTCTGCATTTGCGTTGCTGTTGTTTTCTGTTTCCTGTGTGTTCTTGGATAGATCAGGAGCATTATATTTATTCACTCACTCGCTCACTCACTCACTCATTCACTTCCTCACTAATCCAAGCACAGTAATAAGCAATGTCCCTTTCCATTTGGGGATCAAACTGAAGGCATGCCTTCCTTGGAAGCATCATGCCATTGTCTAGATTAATATCCTGAGCACTCACCTTGTGGCATCGGCTAGGGTGGCATTATTTGTAACCATCTCATTGCCATGAAGTGGACTTCATTTATTCTTACATTCCTGCTTTTGGTGGTTGTATTTCCACTGTAATCACATACCATCAGTATTATTCTACAAAAGCATTCGATTTCTTTTAAGATACTTAAAATTGAACTTCCTTATTTGCTCTGGATATAGTCTCCAATTTGTTATTAATGACTTATTTTCACCTGGACATGTTTGAGATTTCTAGTTTTGCCTGTTCATTTACAAGGTAATTGTTTTGGTCCTTCTCAATAAGGTGAAGAAGGAAAATACAGAAATTTTGCTACAACAAGGCTGTGGAGAATCCACAGAGCCATTAATGGAGAGAAAGTTTATGTTCTGAAAAGGTCAGTGACTTATATTGGCAGAGATTATTTTGAGCCCTGGTTTTCTCTATCATCAAGTGCTCCTGAATACATTATTGTTAATCTCTTTGTTAACCTAATGAATTATTCCATATATAATACACATGCTTAAGTAGTGTCATAAGGGTAAAAGAAAAAGTTTTTTTATTAACAGGAATGTGTAGACTAAAATACAAAATGAAAAGCAAATTATTCTGTTTCCTTTTGGCTTCATTGATTTCAGTGAAAAGACAACATCAAAAGTTTAGTGCTAAGTTTATCTCTTATAAAAAGAACTGTGTCTCCTGTTTGAATTTTGTGTAAAATGGACATCCTGAATTCATCCTAAAGTATTTTGGGATTATAAACACTTTAGTTTTAAAATCATGGCTTACACTACATATGAAAGACACTTGGCTGAAATGATTTATTCATCGTTTCCTCATTATGGTCTTCTTCAGTCTGATATAAGGAAGTGGGTATTTGTTAAGTCATGCAGGAATGAAGAGCATGATAAACATTCCTATTCTGTTCTTTAGGCTGCTTGTAATACTATTCAGTGAGGAGATTCTGGAGTACATGAGGCAAAAGAAATTTCATCTTCTAATACATTTAGATCACATTTCAAACTGCCAGAAGTGGTTCGGCATCTTTTCTCCACAGCCTGGCAAATTAGGCTATTTTAACGTGATAAAATATAGTCTTGATGAAAACTTTTATTTTTAGTTTGGTATCTTATAAAGGAGGCTTACAAAATCACTGTGTCTGTGTATGTGAGTGTCTGTCTACCCCCATATGCTGTCACAGACAGTTGGCATTGCCTTGGCAGCTTTACAGGATCAAATTGCTGCATTCAGTATTCAGTGAAAGCAGGACCAGCACTGCCTCTTCTCCCCATCTGTAAATGAGAGAAAATCAATCTCTGTAGGTTTCAGTCTTTTGTTGTAGTCAGATAGTTATAAAAATTATAATAAGCTCCTTTGGGGAAGGGAAATGTTCATTTGGTTTTGTAACAAGAGAGCCTTGCCGTACCTGGCTCATAGGAGGTTCTCAATAAATCTTTTTTAATCAATGGATTTTCAAAAAAGAGAAATTATACAATTGCTTCTGGATTGTTTCAGAAGTTTTCAAAAGTAGAGCAAACTACTTGGTGATGAGAATAGCTTCAGAATGGAGGTGAGTAGCTCACAGGAGGCTTTTGCAAGATCTCACTTCTGTGAAGATTATTCTGCTTCCCTTCTTCCTTCCAGATCTCCTATGAATACCTCTCATTGGTGGGAATTAACCCAGAGATTCTGGGAAGTGTAGTTTCCAGGCTTTCAGCTCCTATGGTACAGGAGAGAGCATAGAAGTGGGGGACTCTTGCTGAGTTGCCGAAAGATAATCCCTCACAGCTTTCTAGGCACAACTCTTACACAAATTACCTGGAAGTGGTTGTATGCCAGGCATCAAGTAGAATTCAGTATGACTGGTCCAGAACTTGGGCTTCTACAAGGATCAGTTGCATACAGGTTTCAAAATGACTGCATGGGAACATTTTACTGTAAGATTTAAAATGACAACAGTATATACAGGCATTTCCTGTGTGTGTCCTTATGAGATTTTTCCTACAGGTATGCTCATTGAGTTGTCACTTTGGAGAGTCCTTGTAAGTAAGGGCTAGTTATGGGAAAATCTTGGGAATATTCCTTATGGGTGCTAAGATTCTCTGATACCTCAAAGTTACAATTTTTTCTTTTAGGGAAATCAGAATGGACTAACTACTGATCTTAGTAACTTAAAGGATCTTTTGTTTATACAAAAAATATGTAACATCTATCCATTTTACCCTAAAGATTTATCTTTACTTTGATATCATTTTGCTAATTTTTAGAATGCTTCTACTAAAAACTGGGATAAATGTGTCCTCCCTGAAGTCCTGAATGAACTTTGTTACCAGCCTCAGCTGGTAACACAGTGTCTTCTGCCAAAAAGTAATAAAAAAAGTTTGTAAAGAATTCTCTCCCCACCAAAGCTTAAATACTGCCTAGTACACAGTAGGTGCACAACGTATATTTGCCAAGTGAATAA
Source organism: Ursus arctos (assembly GCF_023065955.2). NCBI lineage: Eukaryota > Metazoa > Chordata > Mammalia > Carnivora > Ursidae > Ursus > Ursus arctos. The sequence continues at coordinate 46,747,345 of NW_026623111.1, read as the reverse complement.
TGAAATAAACCATCATTTGGGGTATCAAAGTTTAAAAAGTTTTAATTTTGTTATGAAACATCTCTTTGATGTGGCTGATAGCTGAAAAATGAGTTTGGCTTCTTTTTATGTTAGGAATTAATGCAATAGTACTTTAAAAAGACCAATGACTTGAGTTATAAGACCTATATTACAAACTGTTATTTACCTGTCAAGACTCAGGTTTCTATGATTTAGACCATTGCTTGCCTTCTTTTTCCCTTTTCTCTATATTCATGGTATTTTCTACATACCTCATGTATTGCATGTTCATTTTATATGGACTCAATTTGTCCATATTTATTGTCTGCTTTGCATTAGATGTTATACTAGGATTAGCATACAAACAAAAATACAATATCACACCTCCTTTCAAAAATTTGCAGTTTAGTTGTGGAAACAGATGGTAAACTAGAATTTTAATATTTTGAGTGAAATATAGGCATAGAGATATTCATTGGCTGCAGTAAAAAAAATAAAACTGATAATGCATTTCATTTAGAGAGGGTTTCAGGGCTGGAAGAATATGTTGTTCATTTTGTACGCCTAACAACAATTAATAGGATCTCAATAAATGTGCAATACACTGATTAATAAATTCCCAAGGCAACAATATTAAGTAATGAATAATTAAAAGTATACTTTTGAGGGACGCCTGGGTGGCTCAGTCAGTTAAGTGTCTACCTTTGGCTCAGGTCATGATCCCGGGGTCCTCGGATGAAGCTTGCCTTGCCTTGTGTTGGGCTCTGTACTCAGTGGGGAGCCTTTTTCTCCTTCTCCCTCTGCCACTCCCCCCTGCTTGGGTTCTCTCTCTCTCTCTCTCAAATGAATAGATAAAAATTATTTGAAGAGTATATTTTAGATTGATCTAAATGTCATATGACATTCTATTTTTAAGAACAAATTTTAAACATTTAATTTGTACATAATTCTGCACTAAATTTTGAGTTTTTCCAAAGCTCCTTTGTGCACAGCATGTTGAAACCCGGCACTGATTCTAAATTGGAGGTAAATTAGGAAGTTTGCTTTCATTTCTTGGTAGTGATGGGAAATGCACTGTTTCCATATCTTTGAATATCATTTCCTCCTGTGCTCCATGGCTACCTTTGGTTTATATTTAACTGTAAAGATAATATTGGAAGTGATTCCATGAATTTTTCAATGGGCAGGCTCAAATCTAATTCAAGGTATACTGAGAATAAATTTTGGCCCACTTGAGCACATGTGAAAGATTCTGCTGCCTGGTAGGTACACACTTGACTCATCCTTAACTCATACACTGATGCATGTTCCCGACACATCACACCAGCCTCCTACATCTTTCCATCCCACAAACACACTACTAATTCCACATGGCACAACACCCACCACTGCTCAGGACATCAGGATCACTATAATGTATTTTCACAGAGGTACGCAAGAAAGAACACACACAGCTCTCCCACACAGCTCGGAACAATCATGCAGAGTGAAGCACAGTCTATTCTGGTTTCATATTCCTGTTTTCCAAAGGTGAGTAGGCAGATACAAAGATGATGCTGCTGTAATAATCTTTATGGTCATAAAAAATCTTTAAAAATATTCAGCAAATATATTCCTAGGGTTATTCGGTCTTTAAAACTACCTCTTAGTTGATAGGGATCAATTCACCCACTGTTTTTTAAATAAATGCCAGGTCTTTTTGGCATAAATTCTTCTCCATAAGCATCAGTCTCCTGCTTAGAAAGGTACCCAATCTAAATGGTCAAGAAATTCTACTCCTGCATTTCAAATGCCAGCAAGCCTTATTATTGCCGGCATTTGAATCCCTATTAAAATCAAAACAGAATCAAGACAATAAGTTGGGGCACATCCAAGTCAGGACGCTTCATAGATAACAGAAACAAGAAGGTAATTGTTAAAACGTGGGAAGATGTCCCTTAGGCATTCAGGTATTTACAGGCTATCTAAGTATTAGCATTGGTATTTCATGCGTGCTCTGCAGCAATAAACTGAGAGCCAGGAGACCTGGCTCCCCATCTCAGATCTGCTGCTTAGTGCTTGTGTGACCAGGGACAAATGACCCTATTTCTTAGTCTCAATTGTCTCCTAAGTAAAACTGGGTATCCAGATTTATATGATGCTATATAAATGTAGTATAACTCAACTGGAAAACATACACACATTTTTATTAGATATATCTCTCAAGGAAAAATTTATTGAATATCTATAATCATCTTATATAATCCTCAAAAACATCATAGCAATAGGCCCCCACTCCTGGCCCTCATTACTTACTGGAAAGCAGAGCCCAGAAAGTAGGAATACTATGTATAATATTCCCAAAATAGTAAATGGTATAACTAAAAGCTCAATCTATTATACTAAACTATCTGGAATTATCATTCTCTGACAAGATAGTATTTTAATTATGAGTGACATTCATCAAATTTTAGGATATATTCAAGTATTTAAGGAAATCTGTAAATATTAGTAACTTTTATCCTAATGAAAGTATTGTACTGTCCTTGTAAAATAATCTTTTATATTTGAATATTTGGACTTTATTTTTAAAATTTTTTTAAATTTTTTAAAATACAGATTTTTTTCTTTTGAGAGAGAGAACAGGAAGAGAGGGAAGAGCAGAGGGAGAGGGGGAGAAAGAATCCTCAAGTGGACTCCCTGCTGAGCATGGAGCCTATTGCAGGACTTGATCCCATGACCATGAGACCATGACCTGAGTCAAAATCAAGAGCTGGATGCTTAACCAATTGAGCCAGCCAGGTGCCCCGAATGTTTGGACTTTAAAAATTTTTTAAAAATCTGTGTTAAATTATAGACCAGTGGACATTTTTGTATGCACATATTTATACACATTTCTGGTTCCTTGTAAGGGAAATTTCTGGTTAAAGGGTCTGAACTTTTTTGAACCCCTCTAGTCATACTAAAACATCATTTTCTTTCTTTTTTTTTAAAGACATTCTTTTTTTTTTTTTTTAAGATTTTATTTATTTGTTTGTTAGAGAGAGATAGATCACAGCATGGGGAGCGGCAGGCAGAGCGGGAAGCAGACTCCCCGCTGAGCAGAGAGCCTGATGTGGGGCTTGATCCCAGGACCCTGGAATTATGACCCAAGCCTAAGGCAGATGCTTAACAAACTGAGCCACCCAGGCGCCCCTAAAAAATCATTTTCTAAAAAGACTTGTAGACAATTACACTTTCACTTGGGTATATCATTGTGTCTGTCTCTAGCACCTATTCTAGCAATAAAAATCACATTACTAAAGATATTTACTAGTTTGATTAGCAAAAAATAACATTTATTTTTTATTTTAATTTATATTTATTTATCTATATTGAAGGTGAACATCTGGTTTTATATAGATTTTTATATTACCAACTTTATCTATCTGGGATTTATTTTGTTTTATGAGGTGAGGTGAGGATATACTTGGAACTTTACCCTAATTGGAAGCCCATTTTTTTCAAAATTATTTGTTTCTTAGCTTCATCTGTTTATTGATCTGTGGTACTTCATTAATAATATGTTAATTTTTTTTTACTATTAATACTAGAGGATGTTTCTAGATAACATACAGCCTTGTAAAAATTTTTTTGCCATAATGTTACTCTGTTTTCATAATTATAATTTAAAAATATGTTTCAATAGCTCATGGTAGAGTTCTTTTTTTTTTTTTAGAGTTCTCTTGTTTTTATAAATATTTCCCAAATACTTTTGTTAGTCCCACTTCATTCTTTAGATACACTTCAAGATAAATACACGTTTTAAAAGAAAAATCACTTGTATTTTCATTGCAAATGTATCACATTTATTAATATATCTGACAAGAATTGATATCTTTGGGGCACCTGGGTGGCGCAGTCGTTAAGCATCTGCCTTCGGCTCAGGGCATGATTCCGGCATTCTGGGATCGAGCCCCACATCAGGCTTCTCCGCTATGAGCCTGCTTCTTCCTCTCCCACTCCCCCTGCTTGTGTTCCCTCTCTCCCTGGCTGTCTCTCTCTGTCAAAATAAATAAATAAAAATCTTTGAAAAAAAAAGAATTGATATCTTTATATATATCCCAGGCTTTTAAAAAACTTTTGGTTATTACAAGTTATGGACAACAGGTGCTATGATAAGTAGAAACTACAAGGAAGTTAGAGTCAAGATCATAGGAAGAGTAGAAGTGTTGCTGGAGGGTAGCTGAGTCAATTACGTCAAAAAACAGTGGAGAAACGAGCAGGGGTTTCTTGCTGCTGAAGGACGACAGCACAGTGGAGAACTCAGGAACATCTTTAGTCATCTACATGAGTCCAGCTTCCATTAATGCCTGGTTGCAATTTCAATAGTATCCTAAAAGGTGTCCTCTGCTCTTGGAAGCCTGGCTCTGGGCTGTTCCTGTTTTGTTCTTATATTCTGGTTTCTTTTTTAAATTAGTGCTTGTCCTCTGATGTAGCCTCATCATGTCTTTTTTTTTTTTCTTTTTAAAATTTCAAATATAGTTAATATACAGCATTATATTAGTTCAAGGTGTACAATACAGTGATTCAGCAATTCCGTTCATCACCCAGTGATCATCACAATAAGTGCAGTCTTTAATTCCCATCACCTATTTCAGTCACCTCCCCACCCACCTCCCCTCTGGTAACCATCAGTTTGTTCTGTCTTTTGAATCTCTGAGTTAAGAGTCTTTTTTTTGTTTGTCTCTTTTTGCTTTGTTCATTCGTTTTGTTTCATAAATTCCACGTACAAGTGAAGTCGTATGGTACTTATCTTTCTATGACTGACTTCACTTAGCATTATATGCTCTAGATCCATGTATGTTGTCGCAAATTTCATTCTTTTTTATGGCTCATGTTCCATTGTGTTTATATACTACTTTTCTTATCCATTTATTTATGGAGGAACACTTCAGTTGCTTCCATATCTCAGCTATTAGAAATAATGCTGCAATAAACATAGGGGTGCATATATCTTTTTGAAATTTGTATTTTAATTTTCTTTGGGTAAATACCCAGTAGTGGCCTTACTGGTCATATGGTAATTTTATTTGCCATTTTTTGAGGAACTTCCATACTGTTTTCCACAGTGGCTGCCCCAATTTGCATTGCCATTAACAGTGCATGAGGATTCCTTTCTGTCCACATCCTTGCCAACATTTATTTCTTGTGTTTTTGATTTAAGCCATTTTGACAGGTGTGAGGTGATATCTCATTGTGGTTTTGATTTGCATTTCCCTGATGATTAGTGATGTTGGGTATCTTTTCATATGTCTGTTAACTATCTGTATGTCTTCTTTGGAAAAATGTCTATTAATGTTCTTTGCTCATTTTTAATTGGACTATTTGTTTTTTTGTGTGTTCAGTTGTTTAAGTTCTTCATATTTTGGGTTTTAATTACATATTGGGTGTATAATTTGCAAATATCCCCTCCCATTCATTAGGTTGTTTATTTTGCTGATGGTTTCCTTCACTGTGCAAAAGCTTTTTATTTTGGTGTAGTACTAATAGTTTAATTTTGCTTTTGTCTTCCTTATTAGAGATGACATATATAGAAAAAAATGTTTCTATGGCTAATGTCAAAGAAATTATTGCCTGTGTTTTCTTTTAGGAATTTTATGGTTTCAGGTCTCACATTTAGGTCTTTAATCCATTTTGAGTTTATTTTTGTGTATGATGAAGAAAGTGGTCCAGTTTCATTCTGTTGCTGCCCAGTGTTCCCAACACCATTTGTTAAAGAGACTATTCATCATGTCTCTTTTCTCTGCAATGTAAAAAGTTTTAAAAGATAATAATTACCTATTCTTTTAATGTACTACTAAATTTAACTTGCTCATATTTTGTTTTGAAATTATGCGTCATATTCATAAGTGAGATTTGATTACTTTTGTTCGTATTATAGAGGAGAACTCTCTGCTAATCCCTTGATTTTGTTGTCTCCGTACTCCGTTAGCACTGAGAGTGATTTTTACAAAAATGAATGATACATGTAACTTTATGGCTGATGAACACTTGGAACATATGTGTTTTCCCTCCAGCCTCTAAATATCAAAGCAAGGAAAATGTTTTAGAATTAGAGTAAAAAAATAAGTGTTGCATTACCAAATGTATCCTTATTTATTTATTTATTTACTTACTTACTATTTTTTAAAGTAAGTTTTTATGCCCAACCTGGGTCTTGAACTCATGCTCCTGAGATCGGGAGTCTCATGCTCTACTGACTGAGCCAGCCGAGTGCCCCAATATTTTTCTTTCTTTTTTTTTCAACTAAACTCTACCCCCAACGTGGGGCTCAAACTCATGACCCCAAGATCAAGAGGTGCATGCTGTACTGACTGAACTAGATAGGTACCCCTATCCCGCTGATTAAAGCAATGTTTTATCCTGGTTATCAGTGCTTACCATTAATTAAGTTCTTCAATGTAAGTAGAACTAAATAGTTACTGAATGGACAGTGACAAAAACAGAATATTTATCATATACTCATTGAACACCTATTAAATTTTTAAGAACTTTAATAAGTTCAAACTTTAATTATTCAAAGATTTATATGACTGGTTGCTTATTCTTACAGATCTACAAAGTCTAGAAATGAAGAAAATATTTACATCACTTATTATAATTCAGTCTGAAAAGTGGTATAATAAAAATATATACAGGATGCTCTGGGGTGATGAGGAAGTACACTGAGTACTTTACTCTTCATTGTACCAGGCCCTGTGGCAAGTTATAATAAGAAACAGGACACTTTGGTGGGTGGAATATCTGCACCAGTTCAATAAAGTTCATTTGCCACCAAGCATTTGTGTAACCAGGGGTAAATTATTTAACCTCTGTGCCCCAGTTTTCTTGTCTATAAAATGGAAAAAAATGCAGTCTTCATAGGATTGTTCTGAAAAATAAATTACTTAATACATTAAAATGGATCCCTGCATATACTATATGCATAATATATTAGCCTCTATTATGAGGAAGAAGAAGAAGAAGAAGGAGAAGGAGAAGGAGAAGAAGAAGAAGAAGAAGAAGAAGAAGAAGAAGAAGGGGGAGGGGGAGGAGGAGGAGAAGAAGAAAAACAGAAGTGGAAGAAGAAGGTGGAAGGCGAGGAAATAGGAGGAGAAGGAAGAGAAGAAGAAGAGGAAGAAGGAAAAGGAGGAGGAGCAGTAGCTATTAGTGAAGGAGAGAAATAGTCAAAATCCAAGCAATCCAAACTACATGGAAAACATTGTATGAATAGTACCAAATGAGTGCATGATGTTAGGTGTGGGGCAGGGATCAGCAAAAGCTTCCCAGAAGCAGTGACTTCTAACCTATAATCCTCCAAGAGGAATTGAGAAACACCTGGTAAACTTGGCAAATTTGGGAGGGAATGTTACCGTTGAATGAAGTAGAAAATTCTGTAACTTACCAGAGGCAAGAGAATGCATGACTGGAGCACAGAGTGTGAGGTTGAGTTCTTATAAGAACTGATGCTAGTTGATCTAAGTGGGAACATGATCAAGAAGGATCTTTGCTAGGACTCTTGCTAGTTGCAAATGAAAGAAAAAGTAGTACCGAATGACTTAAGTAAAAAGAAAATCTTTAAGTTCTTACAACTGAAAAGTCCAGGAGTAAAGATGATGGAGTTCAATGTCCTCAGATCTTCTCTTTCTCTGTCCTTCCTCTCTGTCTTTTTCTCCAACCATTTATTCTCTCTGAATGAAAAGACTTAACCTCTCACAGTTTCCAATACAGCAGAAAAGACAATTATTTTGTCTTTATCACTTACCAGGAAGTAGTGTCTGAAGAAGAAATCAATTCTGGATTGTTTTAAAGTAAGGGCAGTGTTATGGACTGAATATCTGTGTCCCCCATTTCCCAAAGTCATATGTTGAAATCTTTTTTTTTAATGTTTTTTTATTATATTATGTTAGTCACCATACAGTACATCCCTGGTTTTTGATGTAAAGTTCGATGATTCATTAGTTGCGTATAACACCCAGTGCACCGTGCAATACGTGCCCTCCTTACTACCCATCACCAGTCTATCCCATTCCCCCACCCCCCTCCCCTCTGAGGCCCTCAGTTTGTTTCTCATAGTCCATAGTCTCTCATGCTTCATTCCCCCTTCTGATTACCCCCCCTTTCATTATCCCTTTCTTCCCCTACCGATCTTCCTAGTTCTTATGTTCCATAGATGAGAGAAATCATATGATAATTGTCTTTCTCTGCTTGACTTATTTCACTTAGCATTATCTCCTCCAGTGCTGTCCATGTTGCAGCAAATGTTGAGAATTCATTCTTTATGATAGCTGAGTAATATTCCATTGTATATATGGACCACAACTTCTTAATCCAGTCATCTGTTGAAGGGCATCTCGGTTCCTTCCACACTTTGGCTGTTGTGGACAATGCTGCTATGAACATAGGGGTGCATATGGCCCTTCTCTTCACTACATCTGTATCTTTGGGGTAAATACCCAGTAGTGCAATGGCTGGGTCATAGGGTAGCTCAGTTTTTAACTTTCTAAGGGACCTCCACACTGTTTTCCAATAGTGGCTGTACCAACTTGCATTCCCACCAACAATGTAGGAGGGATCCCCTTTCTCCACATCCTCTCCAACAATTGTTGTTTCTTGCCTTGTCTATTTTTGCCATTCTAACTGGCATAAGGTGGTATCTTAGTGTGGTTTTGATTTGAATTTCCCTGATGGCTAATGATGTTGAACATTTTTTCATGTGTCTGTTAGCCATTTGTACGTCTTCATTGGAAAAGTGTCTGTTCTTATCTTCTGCCCAGTTTTTGATTTGTTTATTTGTTTCTCATGTATTGAGTTTGAGAAGTTCTTTGTAGATCTTGGATACCAGTCCTTTATCTGTAGTGTCATTTGCAAATATCTTCTCCCATTCGGTGGGCTGCCTCTTAGTTTTTTTGACTGTTTCCTTGGCTGTGCAGAAGCTTTTTATCTTGATGAAGTCCTACAAGTTCATTTTATCTTTTGTTTCTCTTGCCTTTGGAGATGTGTCATGAAAACGGTTGCTTTGGCCGATGTCGTATAGGTTGCTTCCTATGTTCTCCTCTAGGATTTTGGTGGATTCCTGTCTCACGTTGAGGTCTTTCATCCATTTGGAGTTTATTTTTGTGTATGGTGTGAGAGAGTGGTCAAGTTTTATTCTTTTGCATGTAGCTGTCCAATTTTCCCAGCACCATTTATTGAAGAGACTGTCTTTTTTCCACTGGATGTTTTTTCCTGCTTTGTCAAAGATTAGTTGCCCAAAGAGCCGAGGGTCCATTTCTGGGTTCTCTGTTCTGTTCCATTGGTCTATGTGTCTGTTTTTCTGCCAGTACCATGCTGTCTTTGTGATCACAGCTTTGTAGTACAGCTCGAAATCTGGCATTGTGATACCCCCAGCTTTGTTTTTCCTTTTCAACAGTTCCTTGTCGATTCGGGGCCTTTTCTGGTTCCATACAAATTTAAGGACTGTTTGTTCTAGTTCTTTGAAAAATGTCATCGGTATTTTGATCGGGATAGCATTGAAAGTGTAGATTGCTCTGGGTAGCATGGACATTTTAACTATGTTAATTCTTCCGAACCATGAGCATGGAATATTTTAAATCTTTTTGTGTCTTCCTGAATGTCTTTCAAGAGTGATTTATAGTTTCTAGAATATAGATCTTTTACGTCTCTGGTTAAGTTAATTCCAAGGTAATGTATGGTTTTTGGTGCTATTGTAAATGGGATGGATTCCCTAATTTCTCTTTCTTCAGTCTCATTATTCATGTATAGAAATGCAACTGATTTCTGAGCATTGATTTTGTATCCTGCCACATTACTGAATTGCTCTATAACTTCTAATAGTTTGGGAGTGGATTCTTTTGGGTTTTCCATATAGAGTATCATGTCATCTGCGAAGAGAGACATTTTGACTTCTTCTTTGCCGATTTGGATACCTTTGATCCCTTTTTGTCGTCTGATTGCTGTTGCAAGGACTTCTAGTACTATGTTGAATAATAGTGGCGAGAGTGGGCATCCTTGTCGTGTTCCTGATCTTAAGGGAAAGGCTTCCAGCTTTTTCCCGTTGAGAATAATATTTGCTATAGGCTTTTCATAGATGGCTTTTATGAGATTGAGAAATGAACCCTCTATTCCTACACTCTGAAGGGTTTTAATCAGGAAAGGATGCTGTAGTTTGTCAAATGCTTTTTCTGCATCAATTGAGAGGATCATATGGTTCCCGAGTCTTTTCTTGTTGATATGATGTATCACGCTGATCGATTTGCGAATGTTGAACCACGCTGCATCCCAGGTATGAATCCCACTTGCTCATGATGGGTAATCCTTTTAATGTACTGTTGGATTCTATTAGCAAGGCTCTTGTTGAGGATTTTGGCGTCCATATTCATTAGGGAAATCAGTCTGTAATTCTCCGTTTTGATGGGGTCTTTGCCTGGTTTGGGGATCAAGGTAATATTGGCCTCATAGAATGAGTTTGGTAGCTTTCCTTCTGTTTCTATTTTTTGAAATAGCTTTAGGAGAATAGGTATTATTTCTTCTTTTAATGTTTGGTAGAATTCCCCAGGAAAACTGTCCGGGCCTGGAGTTTTGTTATTTGGAAGGTTGTTTATCACTGACTCAATCTCTTCATAATTAATTGGCCTGTTTAAGAAATCAATTTCTTCCTGTTTTAGTTTTGGTAGTTTATAGGTTTCCAAGAAGGCCTCCATCTCTTCCAGATTGCTTAATTTATTGGCATATAGCTGTTGATAAAAGTTTCTAATAATCCTTCCAATTTTATTGGTGTTGGCATATGTTGAAATCTTAACCCTTAATACAATGGTACTAGGAGGTGGAGCCTTTGGGTGATTAGGTTATAAGGGTAGAGCTCTCACGACTAGGATGAATGCTTATAAAAGAGACCCCAGAAAATTTTCTTGCCCTCTCACCTACATGAGGATAAAACAACAAAATCACTGTCTACAACTTAGAAGAGGGCTTTCCTGAGACCCTGACCATGTTTGGACCCTGATCCTGGACTTGGAGTCACCAGAATTGTGAGAAATAGATTTCCGTTGTTCATAAGCCACCCAGTCTGTAGTATTTTGTTACAGCAGCCTGAGCTAAGACAACCAGCAAGCTAAGAATGCTCTTTGAACTTTTAAAGGTTTGTGAACAAACAAAACCAAAAATGGATATGTAATTGAGACAGTATGTGGCTGGACCGTCAAAGCCTAGCATATTGTCATCTGGCCCAAATCCCTTTCTTCAGTGAAAGTCCTGTGATTATTGCAGAGCCTGATAGAATTGGCTTGGGGCATAGGCCTGTCACTATCTAGTCACATTGTGTTCATATTGGTCAGGTTTAGGTTTCATGCCCACCCATGGAACTAAAAATGGAACCAGCTTTATCTGAAACACCTGGAATGAGAGTTGAAGAGGTATAGTTGCTCTGAGAAAGATTAGAAGATCTTCTGCGACCATAAAATAATCAATGTCCAGTGTGCCCTTGCAAGCCATTTTGAAGAGAATGTACTCTCTCTTGAGGGTATCAGGTTGCCACTGAAGGCTTTTTATGGTGTGGACTGGCATGCTTATATTTGTGTCTAAATATAGTCCAGTATCAGGATTAATTTCAAAATTTTAAACTGATGTTTCCTGAGAATTTCTCTGTCCATTAGCACTCGCAGAATTCTTTCACCTGCACCTCAAGGGCCTTTTTCCCTTAGCACATTACTCTCATGAGTATGATTAACAATCTGGAAGCACAGAGACTGGGACTCAAAAGAAGCTTCTAGCCAAAGTTCCAGACAGATTTAGATGCATGCTAGCAGAGCAAGTTTTTCCACTTCTAGAAACTAGAAAGATTCAGACTGAGAATGGAGGAAGAAGCCTTGACAACTGAAAAAGAAGGAATGGCATTTAATCCTGGAAGAGGGATGGGGTGGAGTGAGGTGCTGTGGATTAGTAGAAAAGTTTTCTTTTAGAGAATGGCTTCTTAAACTTTAATGTACATATGTGTCACCTGATTTATTGTTAAAATTCTTATTTTAATTTAGTAGGATTCAGATGAAACTTGGGAATATGCATTTCTTCCAAGATACCAAGGGTGAAATTTGCAGTGGCCCACGGACCAACCCCCCTTCGAATGGTAAAGGTACAAAGTAGTAGGGAGCTAAACAGAAGTTGATTTAATGCCCATCTCTTTTTTAACTTTCCAGAGAGAATTAAAATCTGTGTGGTCAATTCATTGGTCATCAATTCAAAGTCACATTTGCCTCACAGCTCTTGCTTTCCCTCAACTCCATTATCCATTGCTTGCAAAGAACCCAGAAACAGATGGCCTTTACCATTTTAATTGAGCCCTCTATTTGAGCAGAAAATAAAGGTTTGAACAATTTGATGGTGGTGGGTTAATGAAAGGAAAGCTTTACTTCATTTCCGTTATAGGACAAGATATAATCAGTTCAAAATTTTTCTCTGAACTGGGGTAGCAGTAAACATACAACCCCTGTAACTCTCCAATACCAGTATGGGTGATGGATTGGAACAAGAGGCAAGACAGGAAATAAAAACACAGGATGATGTAATATTCTAGAGGAGAAACAATAGTGTTCTAAATTGAGATGCAGACAGGCAGTTGAGATAGATAAGAGATCTGGAGAGATATTGTCAGTAGAACTGATGGAATTTAGTCCTTAATTTCACATGGGGCATGGAGGAGAGGAAGGAATCTTGAATAATATCTGGACTTAGAATTTAGAAAAAAAGAAGGATGAGAATTATACAGACAGAGAAGCAGAGTTAGTGATGATTACAAGGGCCTATCCAAAACCCAGTTAAGTAAGTTACGGAGTGGTGACAAGAGATCGGAGTGTATGGGGCTGGGAGTAGAGAATAAAGTAAGCCTTTAAAAGTAGGTGGAGGATGGGGTGCATGGATGGCTCAGTCAGTTTCGCTGTTAAGCGTCTGCTTTCAGCTCAGGTCATGATCCTGGGGTCCTGAGATGAGGCCCCACATTGAGCTCCCTGCTCAGTGGGGAGCCTGCTTCTCCCTCTCTCTGCTGCTCCCCCTGCTTGTGCTCTCTCTCTCTCTGTCAGATAAATAATAATAAAATCTTAAAAAAAAGTAGGTGGAGGTAAAATCTCAGAGGATTTTGAATGCTAAACAAAGACTGGCAAATTGTTTCTGAAGATTAAGGGAAACAATTCTAGAATTTAAGCAGAGGAATGACATAATCTAGCATAGAATTTATGAAGAGAGAGAGGGAGCCATCTTTTATCAATGCATTTTATGTAACAGGGTTTATATTAATTATCTTGTTTCAGCATGGAGGTGAATGTTATTGGGCTTGGAAAAAGGTGATGGCGAATTGCTGCAATTCTAAGCGTGAGAGGTACAGCTCCATTCTTAAAACACAAGGAAGCTTTTCTTTGAGAAATGCACCCTTTTTAGTGTTCATTTCAAGCTGGACTACATAGTTAAGTATGAGTATATTACCTTTAATACAATGACCTGTGGCCACCATGCATCCACACTATAGTTAGGTTTTTTTTTTTTTTTTGGAGGGGGTGGGGTGATAAGTACAAAGTCTTCCATGTACATGTCACTAATACACTCCAAAATTTCTGGAAAATCAATACATTTTTCTACACTAGGTCATCTCACTTTTTTTTATTGTAGGTATCTCTCTTAGAGGTCTTTACCTATACAATATAGATTGCCCTCTAGGCTGGAATATAGATGGGTTTGAGACTTTCCTTCACCTTAATTTTGGGAATTTCTTGTTCTTTAGTGTTGAATTTCCTGGTTCCTATATACCATGTCTTGCTCTTTGGTTTGTTCCTAATGAAGTAGACCCCCTTAGTCGGTTCATGATAAATGGTGCAGGGGAGTTATAACTTTCTAGATATTGCATGTCTAAAATGTTTTTTATTCTAGTCTGCCAATGACTAATAATTCAGGTAGATACAGAATTTTATATTGTGAATATTTTTCTTCAAGAATATTGGAGATACTATTCCATTGTCCTTTGTCTCTAGTGTTGCTGTTAATATTTTCTATATCATTCTGATATGAGATAGTTCATGTGACATTGTTTTTATTTTTATTACTGGAATCTGTTAGGATGTTCTACGTCATCCTAGAATTTGTGCAATATGATTTGTTGAGAATATATTTTCACTTATTTAACTGGGCTTTGGATGGGTCCATTTCAGCTGGAAACATTTTTTCTCATTCAGGGAAATGTTCTTATATTATTTCCTTCCTAAATTTCTTTTTAATTTTTTCTTTCCTTCCAAAAAATTATAATATTTAGATGTTGGAGTTCCTGGATTGAGCCTCTGATTTTCTTATCTTTTTTTCTCTTTTAATATCTATTTTTTCTTTTGTCATATTTTCTTGAAGATTTCCTTTCTTTTCAAACTTTCTATTGATTTTTAAAAAATTTCTTCTATTACAATTTTAGTTTCTAAGGTATCTTTATTCTGTTCTGATTATTCATTATTTATCATTTTGTATTATTGTTTCTTGAAGACAAGGTTTTCTTTCATCTCTCTGAAGATATTAATCATAAGTTTCTCTTTTGAAGTTTTCTTTTGCTTCCTATCTTGTCACTGTTTCTCCTGATTTATTTTCCAAGACATTGCTATTTTTTCCGAATTTGTTATAAGAGGTATTTCAAATGTCTGGAAAGACCTGGTTTTGTAGGCAGAATTCTAAGATGGCCCCTCAAATTCTTGCCTCTGGTGTATATGCCTTGTATAATCCTCTCCCTTTGGCTGTGGTGGGACCTATGAATATGATGGGATAATCACTCCTTTGATTGGTATATATAGTCACTTATGAAATTACCTTGTGTTATGAAAGACTCCCTTTTCACAGAGTAGAGAGAGATTTTTCTGTTGGCCTTGTAAAAGCAAGCTTCCCTGTTGTAGAAAGGACCACATAGCTATAATCTGAGGTTGGTCTCAAATAGCTGAGAATGACCTTCAACCAAGTCAGTAAGAAAACAAGAACTTCAGTTGTACAAGCATAAGAAATTGAATGTTGCCAACTTCCTAGATGATCTTGGTAATGAGTTCTTCCATTATAAAGTGGATAAGGATACAGCCTGGCTCACTTCTTGATTTCAGTCTTTTGAGGCACTGAGCAGGGAACTCAGTGCCTAAAAATCTTCTGACCTAGAGAACGGTGAGCTAATAAATGGACATTATTTTACGCTACTGAATTTGTGATAATATCATACACAACAATAGAATACTAATATATCTGACATCATGCTTTGTCTTTTTCTATTTAAGAAACACCACAAAATAGGGCTGGGTGGCTCAATCAGTTAAGTATCAGACTCTTGATATCAGCTCAGGTCATGATCTCAGGGTCATGGGATGGGGCCCCGTGTCAGGCTCTGGGCTCAGCATGGAGGCTGTTTGTCCCTGTTTCCCCCCAGCCCTGGCTTGTGTGTTCTCTCTTTCAAACAAACAAACAAACAAACAAATAAAAAAAAAATCTTAAAAAAAAAAAGGAAAAACACCATAAAGTAGTTTAGAAACTCTGAGCACATAAGCCAGCTTTAATTACTATAATTTTATACGTGTCTGGTCAAACTTTACATCCCAAGATTGGCCTTTCTTTACCATCTTTTAAAAATAGCACCCATGGGGCGCCTGGGTGGTGCAGCCGGTTGAATGTCTGACTCTTGTTTTCTGCTCAGGTCATGATCTCATGGTCAGGGGATTGAGCTCCTCATAGGGTTCCATGCTCAGTGTGGAGTCTACTTGAGATTCTCTCTCCATCTCCCTCTGCCCCTCCTGCTCATGCTCTATCTCCAAAATAAATAAATAAAATCTTAAAAAAAAGATAGTACCTATAATGCTATCTCCTTACATTTCCTAAATTTGCTGAAAACAATCATCTATACATATAAAAAGCTTAACTAATTTGAAGTAGGATACCTGCAAAGATAATCATACCTAGATTCATATCCAAGATGCTGAAAGTAAAAAAAAAAACTTGAAAGCAGTAAGAGAAAAACGATTCATATATGTAAGCAAATCCCAATAAAATTAACAGCTAACTTTTCCTTGGAAACAATGGAGGCCAGAAGGCAGTGGGGCAACATATTCAACATATTCAAAGTGATGAAAGTTAAAAATAAAACAAAAGTGTCAACTAAGAATCTTATATTTAGCAAGATTATCTTTCAAAAATTAAGGTAAAATAAAGACATTCTCAGATAAGCAAAATTGAGAGAATTCTGTCCTAGCAATTCTACCTTACAAAAATACTAAAGAAGGTACTTTGGGCTGAAAGCAAGTGACACCTTACAGTAATTCAAATCCACATATACACACAAAACAGTGTCAGTAGAGGTAGTTATGTGGGTAATTACGTATGACAGTATAATTGCATATTTATTTTTTAAAAACTAATTTAAAAGTTCTTGCATAAAACAATATGCTTATATATGTATGTGTATATATATATATAATTATATTGTTGAGCTTATAGCATATAGAAATGCAGTGTATTTATTAAAACCAACACAAGGGAGGTGGGTGGGAACAAAACTTTATATTAGCAAGGAAATGATACCAGGTGGTACTTTGAATGCACAGGGAAAAAAATGAAGAGAATTAAAATGACAAGTAGGAAGATTAATATACAAACTCCAGAAATACATACTTGGGGTTTTTCTTCTTTCTGCCCTTATCTTTAAAAGATACAAGATTATTCAATGTCGTAATTATACTAATGTATTATATGGTCTGTAACATGTATGTATGTAATATATGTAACAATAAGAGCACAAAAATGAGAGAGGATGCAGCTATATATGAATAAAATTGTTATATTTCACTGGAATCAAGTTAGTAGAAATCTGAAGTAGATTTTGGAAGTTAAGATATATAAAGCTTCCAGAGCAATCACTAAGAAAATAATTTAAAAAATATAATTAATAAGAATTAAAATGTTACTGGAAAGTACCTATTTAATACAAAAGAAGGCAGTGAAGGAGGGACAAAAATGATAGGAATCACAGAGAGGACAAAATGTAAAATGGCAGATATACATCTAAGTATATTCATAATGACATTAAGTATGAATTAATTAAATAATCAAGTCAGATAGTATCAAACTGCATAAAAAACCTAGGACTCAACTGTATGCTGTCTATAGGAGATACACTTCAGATTTAAAGATATAAAAGGAAAATAAAAGGATTTATCATGCAAGCAGCAGCCATAAGCAAGATGAAGCAGCCAGCCATACTATAATGAGACAAAAAGACTTAAATAAATTGAAATGTGAAAATCCATAAAGTGGTTGAGTAAATACGACTGCTTTCCTGAGGAACCAAAGTGCAGTAACTAAAGGGCTTTTTTCTGGGACTGGTCACTTATTCCAGAGAGGAACACTCCAACCCCTGTCCAGGGCAGGGTATGTATGAGTTTGTTGGTGGTGGTGCGGTCTAAGCTAACTAGGTACTATTCTGGGAACTTGAGGGGTAGGTGGGCCTGAGGGGGACTTAACTGTTTCAGATGTGAATATTTCATCTTCTTTTTTCAACCTAACATCTTTCTTCCACCCTAAACTATGCCCATATTCTCAAGACTAGATTTTTTTTTGGTTCAGTCTCTAAAACCAGGATCCTCTGCTAGGTTGAGACAGAGTAATTGCCTCAGTGGGAAATGTAGAGAAAGGGATTTAAGGAGGAAATATAAAGGTTTTCAACTTCAAATATTTTTTAATTAATTTTTTTTAACCCAGACCCATATTTTGGCCTTAATCTTTTCAGGGCTTTCTAACAGGAATTTCCTTTTTCCTAGCTGCGATACCAATTACCGTCCATCTGCTTTTTATTTTCGAAATATTTACTTCTTTTATATATGATCTCCTCCTCTTCTCTTTGTCTTCTTGGGTTTATGCTTTCTACCCCCTCCTTTACTGTAATTTTAGTGGGATTTTGAAGAGAGCAAAGGTAAATGTAATTATTTAATCTACTATGTTTGATCTTAAAGTATGGCCCCTTGAGAATAGATCAGCAAAGAAAAATTAATACAAGTTCAGTTAAACAGATTTTGGTTCAGATATTGAGTCAATCTCGTACTGATGGTGTTGTAATAAACAGGTTACATATTTTCTCAATGGGAAAACATACATAATAATACCTACCTCATAGGTATTACATGAGAAAGATATATATAATGCTTTCATGGTTTGTTTTTTTTTTTTTTTTGTGGCTGTAATCATCATCATCATCATCATCATCATCATCATCATCATCATCATCCTGGCTCCAAAAAAAAAACAATATGGCCCAAGTGTCTTAGATGAATGTTGAAACTCTTTAGCTACTTAATAATTTAATATTATTATTTGATTTGAATTAGATTCTTCAAATAACAAGGGCCAGTACATTTCAAGCTATTGTTCAGCCTTCTTGGTAAGAAAAAAATTGCTTTGAAGAGAATGTGGATCACAATTTTGAGTCTATTAAATCTGAAGTAGAGGTGAGAAAGCTGAATTCAGTTTTGAAGATTAGAGTGGGCTGAGGTGCTAGTTAACAGAGTGGCCACATAGTTATAATGGCATAATAAGAATTTAAATCCTTAGTAAAATGAGATTTGTGAGATGTCATGAATTATATATGATGCTTGAGGAAGAATTCAAGATACATAGGGTATTTTGGTTCATTTTTCAGCTCATTGCATTTAAAAATTTTTCATTTTCCTCTTGTTTGTCTTAAGATTTTAAATATGATGGCTTTATGGCCATACGTCTTCCTTGATTAATACTACTTGTATTCATAGGTCGTGTTGTCTTTAGTAATGAATAATTCATTCATAAAATAATAAGCACATTTTCATCATTCCAAATGAACCATATGAGTGTTAAATAGAAAGTTAAATAGCTCCTTGACATTATTGTGAACCAGTAGCACCAGAGTAGAATCTGATTGCCTGAAATGATAAGAACGAAGAATAATAAAAAAGAATTAAATCTTCAAGAATCAGAAGAAAAAGTGTAAATATCTGACTGTCATAAATAATAAAAACTTGGTATTCAATATACCAAGTATACAAAATACCAATGTATTTTAAAGTGTGATTATCATCAAAAGCAAAACACCTTTTATTTGCACATATTTTCTGAACAAGAGCCTTCCAGTCTTCATAAATGTTGTCTCTGTATTTAGAGAACTTTATTCAGACAAAATAACTTTTAAATGGAAAACTATCCCATTAATTAAATATTTTTTAAGAGTGGCTTGTTTGCACACATTTCATGCTACGGGATTTAAAATTGTTGTGTTTTAATACTGATTAATAAATTGTCCAGGTATTTTGTAAACATCCCCAAAGAAGGTAGTCTGTAAAATAATAAAATTCCTGAAGCACAAATATTTATCACTGATTCAATAAGATTTTATGTACCCTGTAAATGCAATATTATGTATTTTATGCTTCCTCTGTCTTTGGTGCAATATGCATTCAGTTTTTTCCCATGAAGTTAAGTTCACTATCAGTAGGTATCCCTGAACAATATTTTGTTACAGCTTCATGAGTACTGTTCATTAACAGAATCATCATTTTTTTCCCAGGTAGTGATAAGGAACCAGAAATCTGAATCCACATTATTTATATTTTGAAATTCTGCTTGATATCTAAGCTATAATTATCTTTTATTTACTTAGATCTATCATATTTATGTATTTCTCTTCACCACTTACTTTGAAGCATATCACTAGCTAATCTAACAGGTTATGTAGCGTCATGGATAGCAAAGTCAAGTTCAGAACAGGATGCATTTACATAATAACCAAATGAAGGGAAACCTGTTTTATTTCTTGGTTTTGCATGGTTAGGAGGGTAAAAGCAACTTTCAGTCCTCCTAATTGCTTGAAAATTTGACATTACTTAATTCAAGTATACACCAATATTTGATAAGTGTATATATATATGTACACATGTATATTTGCATATTCACTGTAACATAATAAACCTGTTATAATAAATAGAATTAGTTTTGTGAAGAACAGGGTTACTCAGTAAAAGAAGCTAGATAAGAGATTGAGATTTTTAAATTCTTCTATTTGTATTAGTTTTAAAGGTAAAATTTAATGATTCATGAATTGCTTATAACACCCTGTGCTCATTATATCAAGTGCCCCCCTTAATGCCCATCACCCAATTATCCCTTCCCCCCCACCAACCTCCCCTCCAGCAACCCTCAGTTTGTTTCCTAGAGTTCAGTGTCTCTTATGGTTTGCCTCCCTCTCTGTTTTCATCTTATTTTATTTTTCCTTCCCTTCCCTTATGTTCATCTGTTTTGTTTCTTAAATTCCACACAGGAGTGAAATCATATGGTATTTGTCTTTCTCTGACTTGGCTTATTTTGCTTTGCATGATACCCTCTCTTTCTGTCCATATCATTGTAAATGGCAAGATTTCATTCTTTTTGATGGCTGAGTAATATTCCAGTGTGTGTGTGTGTGTGTGTGTGTGTGTGTGTGTGTGTGTGTACCATGTCTTTATCCATTCATCCGTTGATGGATATCTGGGCTCTTTCCATATTTTGGCAATTGTGGACATTGCTGCTATAAACATTGGGATGCAGGTGCCCCTTTAAATCACTACATTTATTCTTTGGATAAATACCTACTAGTGCAATTGGGTCAGAGGGTAGCTCTATTCTTAACTTTTTGAGGAACCTCCACACTGTTTTCCAGAGTGGCAGCACTAGTTTGCATCCCCACCGATAGTGTAAGAGAGTTCCACTTTCTCTGCATCCTTGCCAACATCTATCATTTTCTGACTTACTGATTTTAGCCATTTTGACTGGTGTGAAGTGGTATCTCATCATGGTTTTGATTTGTATTTCCCTGATGCTAAGTGATGTTGAGCATTTTTCATGTGTCCATTAGCCATTTGTATGTCTTCTTTGGAGAAGTGTCTGTTCATGTCTTCTGCCCATTTCTTGATCAAATTTTTTGGTTTTTGGGTGTTGAGTGTGATAAGTTCTTTTTTTTTAAAGTTTTATTTATTTATTAGAGAGAGCACACATGCATTGAGAGAGAACAAGAGCAGGGGGAACAGCAGAGGGAGAGGGAGAAGCAGACTCCCCACTGAGCAGTGAGCCAGACGCGGGGCTGCATCTCAGGACCCTGAGATTATGCCGTCAGCCGAAGGCAGCCGCTTGACTGACTGAGCCACCCAGGCTCTTGATAAGTTTATTGTAGATTTTGGATGCTAGCCCTTTGTCTGATGAAACGTTTGCAAATATCTTCTCCCATTCTGTAGGTTGCCTTTTAGTTTTGTTGACTCTTCCCTTTGCTATGCAAAAGCTTTTTATCTTGATGAAGTCTCAATAGTTCATTTTTGCTTTTGTTTCTCTTGCTTTTGTACATGTGTCTAGCAAGAAGTTGATGTAGCTGGGGTCAAAGAGGTTGCTGCCTGTGTCAAGATTTTTAAATTCTTATGCCAGTTCTGTCACTGATCTGCTTTGGGAATTTACAAAAATAACTCATTCTGTTTATTTTTGCTCTAAAGTAGAGATTGCCACAATTCAACTAATGGTTTTGTGAAGAGAATAATGAATTAAAAAGGAAGGAAAAGTGAGTGGCCAATGGCTGCTATTGAACCACTTCATAGCCTTGAGCCTGGAAGTGAAAGGGTACTTAACTTTTTGCATTTACACATATTTGGGTTATTGGGTCTTTAGGTTTTTTTTTTTTTTAAGATTTTTATTTATTTATTTTAGAGAGAGAGAGAGAGCGGGATGAGGGACAGAGGGAGAGGGAGAGAGAGGAAGAATCCTTAAGCAGACTCCCTGCTGAGTGCAGAGCCTGATGTGGGGCTAGATGTGGGCTTGACATGGGGCTTCATCCCAGGACCCTGTGACCGTGACCTGATTCCATCACCTGAGCCGAAATCAAGAGCTGACTGCTTAACCAGAGACAGGATTAGGGCTGGGCAAAGTGGGTGAAGGGAGTCAAAAATTACAAACTTCCCGTTATAAAATAAATAAGTCATGGGAATGTAATGTAACACAGTATGGGAACTGTAGTTAATAATACTATATGCATGTTTGAAAATTGCTAACAGAGTAAATCTTAAAAGTTCTCATCATAAGAAAAAATATTCTGTAACTATGTACAATGATAGATGTTAAATAGACTTATTGTGTTGATCATTTTGCAATATATATGGATATATATATATCATCATTATGTTTTACATCCGAAACTAATATAATGTTGTATGTCAATTATACATCAATTTTAAAAAACTGATCTTAAATCAAAAATGAACAAACACCCAAAAACTATGCTAGTATGCCAGTGAGTTCCCCCTCAAACCTTCCTTTCTTCTGCATATCTACTCTGTTGCCTATGAAGCACAGTTAATACTCAAGATCTCTTCATCTTTTCTCATTTTTTCCTCTCTCTTACTCATTTTTCTTATATTATTGAATTCTTCAACTGTCTATTCAAATGAAGTTAAATGCCAATTCTATCTCTATCCCTAATTTCTACTACTTCTCCATTATTACTTCCTATTATTCCCTTAGATACCTTTCAAATTGGAAAAACTTAGCACTGCAGTATCAAAATGTTTAGTGTCTCTTATCTCTCTTATCTGGGTCATTCTCTCCTTTTAGTTCCAGCTATTTCCCTATCTTTACATGGTAAAACGCTAAAAGTGCAATGGTTGCATACATTCTCTGGTTTCTAAAACATTTTACCAGTTAAATTATAAAGCCTGGAAATTTGTAACTAAGTAAAAGTATATTGAATTTCAAATAAGGTAATTGCATTATTAAAATTAATATCATTGTAGGTTGAAAGTTTATCTTCAGTTTTGCTCAGTTTTTATGAAATGAATTCAGTCTCAGTGAGAGGGTTAATATGTATTTCTACTTTTAATGGCGGGGGGTTGTGGAGGGAATTATATGGAGAGTAAAGACTGAATCTAGACCTGTAATGCATTGTGTTTTTTATCCAGTTTCTAATGAAGGAGACAGATTTATGTTCTGTCATTCAAAAATACGGAATGAATGCTTAAAGAAGATGTACAATTTTACCAGGGATTTTGGAGGATACAAAAAATCAGACCTATTTTTATGTCAAGTAAGTTAAGGTCTTGATGTAAATGTACATGAGAGAAAGATGCGTAAAAATATTCGTAATACTAGATAGAGTGAAATAAGTGCCTTAAGAGAGGGAGAGATAAAGTGCTATGCAGATTTTATGATATGCAATAAAATATATGTGGCTTCGTGTTTATACTCATATGCAAACTGCAATTTTTATTTTTCCTAGGTGTCTGCAGTTTTTCATGACAAGAAACTGAACAGTGTAGTGGCTAGGTTCCGAGCCAGACTGCTTAGGTCAGACCTATAATCAGTTACTCGTTAGTTGTATGCTCTTTCCAATTTAATTAACATCTTTCTTTGCCCCAGTTTCCTCATCTGTAAATTTGGGACAATAAAAATAGTACATACTTCACATGATTATTATAAGATTTAAATTTGATTTATTTGTAAAACATTCTGTACAATGTCTGCATCATAGTAAGAGGTAAGTACATGAGAGCTCAATATCTTAATGATACTACTTCTGTTTTTACTTGGCTCAGATTTAAAATGACCATAATTTGAACTTCCTTTTTACTTCTAAAACATTAGGATGCCCCTGTCTAAGAATCTGTCAATAGGCAGTGATCAACAGTTTTGATCGTTAGAGTCAGGCATATATTAGGCAAGTTTTATCCAAAATTATGGATTAAAAACATATTATTAGTAAAATTACGTATTCTGTGTGACATAATTCTTTTTTTTTTTTTTTTAAAGATTTTATTTATTTATTCGACAGAGATAGAGGTAGCCAGCGAGAGAGGGAACACAAGCAGGGGGAGTGGGAGAGGAAGAAGCAGGCTCATAGCGGAGGAGCCTGATGTGGGCCTCGATCCCATAACGCCGGGATCACGCCCTGAGCCGAAGGCAGACGCTTAACCCAGGTGCCCCTCTTTTGTTTTTTAAAAGGCATAATTCAAGCAAAAAGAATTTTAATTTTAAAAAACAAGAGGAAAATTTTCCATTTTCCCCATGTTTGTCCTAAAGTACGTTATCTGGCTTATATAGAAGTCTCCAGAGACAGGTTAAGAATACTATTAGTATGTATATGTACCCAATTTTGCTCCAAGCTCTTTCAACTATAATGGATATTAACAGTTCAAAATGTTTGCATATAATTTCCCAGCTCTCCTTTTTTAAAATTTTTGACCAAGCTGGAATCTGTGCCTTTTTTTAAAAATAGTTTTTATTTTGTTGTATTAGTCACCATACAGTACATACCCAGTTTTTGATGCAGTGTTCCATGATTTGCATATAACACCCAGTACACCATGCAATATGTGCCCTCCTTAATACCCATCACTGGCCTATCCCAATCCCCCACCCCCTCCCTTCTGAAGCCCTCAGTTTGTTTCCCAGAGTCCATAGTCTCTCATGGTTCATTCCCCCTTCTGTTTACCCCCCTTCATTCTTCCCTTCCTTCTCCTACCAATCTTCCTATTTCTTATGTTCCATAAATGAGTGAAACCATATTGATAATTGTCTTTCTCTGCTTGACTTATTTCACTTAGCATAATCTCCTCTAGTCTCGTCCATGTTGCTGCAAATGTTGTGTAATCATTCTTTCTGAAGGCTGAGTAATATTCCATTGTTAAAGTGGCCGGGAGAGCTCAGTGGAGAGCGGACTGGGATCTCTCTGTTCTGAGACAGAGGCTAGGATACGGCCAGTGCTGCTCTGATTCTCAGATGTGCCTTTTTTTATTAACAATAGCCCTGCAACACCGATCCCTGTTTAATATTGTTTCAAATGCAGCGGAAGTTTGCTTCTGAGAACCGAGTTGAAATGTGCAAGCTATAGTTATATTTAAAAGTTGAATTTCATCTTTCTGTTTTAATAAATATTTCTCAGAACCTTTTTATTATTCTGTGTTTCTGTAGTTTGAGATTAAAGTTGTAACATCCTTTATTTTGGGATATGAACATAAAAGAGGAAAATGTTGGTAACAATGCACACATAATTTCTTTCTCAGTTATAGATAATTTGAATTTGATAATTTGTTGTGTTTGACATGTTGTCATTATTAGCATTTGAAAATTAAAAAGGATTCGAGATTAAAAGCTTTAGACACAGAGGTTGCTCCATAGTTGTTAAAAAAATTCTGGAGCATACACGATGGGAAAGAAAAATAAATGTGTTCAAATAGAGATAGGATAAATTTCACAGTAGCCTTCCAGTCATGTTGAGGAATATTTGTCAAATCTTTTGGCCCAGAGTAATCTTTTTATATTATTATTATTAAATTTTTTATTAAAGAAATATAATAAATAAAAGGTAGCTGAGAGTATACAAGTGAACATTTAAGAGAAAGAACAAAATACTCTTAAATTTCATTTACACAAATGAGAAGGGCTCTGTAAAGATAACGATAATATGGTAATTGGGAGAGAATAATATACTAGAGCCTTTTGGAAAGCCAAATTTAAATTTTCAGACCAATTCCAACATTTGTTTTAACTCTTTTCATTCATAATAGTTGTTTCTTAAGGGAATGTTTTTATAATGAGTATTTCTTGGGATTCAATAATAAAATGTAATATCTACTTTTAAATAAATAATGTATTTATATATAATTTTTATATGAAAACATAACACATAAATTATCATTATATAATACTAGGGTAAAATGTATAGGTCTAATTTTATGAAAAATGAGACATGGGATCTATATGAGTAGTCATTTGTTGTTATTTTAATTTTATTTATTTATTAAAAAAATTCTCAAAAATAAGTCAGAGTTTAAGAACCTATTTTAAAGCAAGGATGGCTAAATCCTGTGAGTGTGGAACTAGAGACCATTAAAACCCATGCAAGCAAAAGTGAATATGATTCCAGCTTGGCACAAAATTAATTGAAAACTGGTCTTGGCTGCAGGAAGAAGAGGTGTGCAAAGTAAGGTCACCCTGAGAGAAACCATAGTAAAGCAAATATTTGAACACTTGGAATAATCAGGGAAGGGACCAGCTAAGTGCTGCCAATGGTGATATATATATGAAGTGGAAAAAATTAGAAATACTCAAGTATTTTTAATGCCCAATACAGATGAGTATCCAGAAAAATAAGTAGAAAGCATTAGAGTTGATAATTAACTGTAATATGGCTCTAAAAGGCAAGACTTGAAATATCTTTGAGGTAGTCTCAGCTGATTCTTAACTTTTTCCTATCCCTTTATACAAAAGGATAAAGGAGGCCAATACCCTCACTTATCCCTTCCCCCCCACCCCTCCCTTATCAAAAGTATTTTCTAGCTATTACTTGGATTAATTTATTCTCAAAAATACGAATTATTAATATGTTAATATTAATATATATATTATATGTTATGTTAACATATATAATATGTTAATATAAAATGTTATGTATATGGCTGTCTATTTTTTCCATTTGTTATGCTGGCCTTGGGCTTAGTGGTTTCTCTTTCTTTCCTTAACATAGAATTCTGATTCTCAAATTTAGAAGCATTGACTAAATTTATCTGGTTAAGTCAGTCCTCATTCATATCCTGCCTTTTATCCATCTATAAAATGAGTTGCTTACTGAATTACAATACCAAATAAATGTGAAAAAATTTGTTAGTAAAAATATCTTTCTTTAAATCATTTGTGAGGGAAATAATGAAGAAATGTTAGCATACTAGGGACATCAGAATATTTCTAGTTTACAATGCAGAATTACATAATTTACGTGAAACTGGTTAAAGAATAAATTGCAGAGTAGGTAGTGGTCGACTATGATAACCAGGTCAATCAATTCTCCTCTCAGCTTACTATGACTTGAAAGGTTCTTGTCAGCCTGCCCAAACTATCAAAATTATTGAGAAAGAAATGCTCTTGTTCTTGCAAATTATAATGTAATTGGATTTTGCCTACTTTTATGAATGAGAGAATGGTGTATTTCATGCTTAAACACAGGTGCACCACACAACTAGTCTCTCAAATACACAGATAATGCCTAGTCACATTTTGAAATGTCTAATACCTAGTTTTTTTAAGCTTGAAACTCTTACTTACTACTGATTATTGTTCTTAAAGGTATTTCTTGCTTTGATTTAATTCAGGCATTTCTTCCTTACTATTTGCTTATTCACTTATTACTTATAATGATTCTTGAATTCTTTAATTTTATATATACATTTATTTAAATACATTTAAGCGGCACCTGGATTGTTCAGTCAGTCAGGTGACTGACTCCTGATTTTGGCTCACGTCACGATCTCAGGTGCCTGGGATCAAGCCCTGTGTCAGGCTCCACGCTCAGCAGGAAGTCTGTTTCAGGATTCTCTCTGTCTCTCTCTCCCTCTGCCCATCCCCCTGTGCATGCTCTCTCTCTCAAATAAATAAATACATCTTTAAAGAAATAAATACCTTTAAATATATACAATTATTTAAAAAACTCTAGTCTTTAATTTTTTCCTTTAATTATAAAAATGAAATGCATTCAAAGGTAGATGGAACTAAAATACAATAAGCCTATAAGAAGCAATGGGTTGGTTAGAGATCAATAATCATTTAAATATGTTCTACTTGAGAGGTAACACAGGAAGTCTGTTTTTCGAAATTGGTTGAGATTTCCTAATGAAATCTCAAGTAGCAAATAGAACCATAATTTTGTCTGCTATGTTTCACTGTCACTGATTTTAGTTATTGATTGAAACAGATTATATAATGCCTTTTAAAAATCAATGTTTAAGATATTGGCAAGGATAAGGAGAAAGGGGAACCCTCTTGCATTGATGGTGGGAGTGCAAACTGGTGCAGCCACTCTGGAAAATAGTATGGAGGTTCCTCAAAAAGATAAAAATAGAACTTTCCTATGACCCAGCAATTGCACTAGTAGGTATTTACTCAAAGAATACAAAAATACTCATTCGAAGGGACACATGCACCCTGATGTGTATAGTAGCATAAGTGTTCATCAACTGATGAATGGATAAAGATGTGGTGTGGTGTGTGTGTGTGTGTGTGTGTGTGTATGTAATATATAATGTATTTTATAAATATATATAAATAAAATATAAAATGGAATATTACTCAGCCATCAAAAAAGTGAAATTTTGTCATTTGCAACGATGTGGATAGAGCTAGAGAGTGTTATGCAAAGTGAAGTAAGTCAGTCTGAGAAAGACAAATACCATATGATTTCACTCATGTGGAATTTAAGAAACAAAACAGGTGTATATAAGGGGGAAAAAGAGAGGGAAATCATAAAACAGACTCAACTACAGAGAACAAACTAAGGGTTGCTGGAGAGGAGGTAGGCACGAGGATGGGTTTAAATGGGTGATGGGCTTTAAGGAGGGCACGTGTGATGAGCACCAGGTGTTGTATGTAAGTAATGAATCACTAAATTCCAGAACTGAAACTAATATTACACTATGGCTAATTAACTGGAATTTAAATAAAAATTTGAAAAAGAAAAGAAAATCCATGCTTGTTTTAATATTGTCTTTCCTAGAATTTAAATCCTTTGTCATTCTGTAAGCATTTAAGGATTTGCCATTTTTAAAATCAATATCTTTGCTTTCTAAAGCACCTTCATAGGGGTTACTGGTTGGCTCAGTCGTTAGGGTATGTGACTCTTGATCTCAAGGTTGTAAGTTCAAACCCCATATTGGGTGTGGAGCCTACTCAAAGAAAATTAAAATAAAGTAAATAAAGCACTGTCATAGAAGCCTATCAAATATTTCTTATATGTTCAAATATACTTAAAGTTATATAAAATGATAACCATTTTTTATATATAAAAAAGTGACAGAGAAAGATTGTTCACCTTATCCTTAGTTATAGATTTGAAATAACTTGAATAATTTAAAGTTAACTCAAGAAAACAATTTTTAAAAAGAATGTTATTTAATAAACAAAAGTTATTGTTATCTTCCTTGCCTTGACTGTATATTAATAAAATGAACTCCATGTTTTGAAATGAAGATAAACTGAAGATAGCTATACAGTTCTTGGAGGGGGGAAAAAGTGTTTTCCCTTAATTTACTAGAGATTGTATAAGCTCATTGTCAGGAGGATAAGGTTTATATCTGTATAGAATTAGATGTGAAACCATAAGATATATTCTCATTGTTTCATGTGGATGTTCTTAGTAATGCCTCAGGATTTGTGAAATCTGTTATTCAGGCAAAGCCATATGATGCTGCCACAAATAAGTCTAAAGTGCTGCTAACTGAGACTACGTATTGTATCATGTCAGCCTAATTCATTTACCATCAAATAATAATATCTGAGTAAAGCCCTGGTGTCTGTTTACCATAGCTGGTTTGAATGTAATTTATATATATCGATGAAATTATAATAGACTAAGCAATTATATCACAGGTATTAATAGAAGATTACATTGCCTTAGAACTAATGAGCCAATTGTGTTGATATTTTGGGGTGGATAGATCCACAGGAAAGAATAGCAGATATTAGTTCACTAGACTCTAATATGCTTTTATTCAATAGACATTTACAACATTTCTATAATTCCTATTAAAAAAAAAAAACTTGAATAAGCCCTAGATTTAAGGAGGTCAGGGTCTATAGGGATAGGGGTCTCTAAACAAAGAGTTATCTTCTAGGTGGACATAATTGTGGGAGAAATAAATTCCACATTGTGTGGTCAGACCAATGTGGTAACATTGGTGCTAAGAGTAATAAGAGTGTGAGAGGTAGCTGATATTTTGGGTATATGGGGTATGTGCAAAAGCATAGAGATAGAAGTTACCTTCTTTTACAAGATTATGTGAAGTAACTGAAAGAAGTCAGAGTCTGTATAAGGAGTGAACATTGTGCGAGTGGAATTTGTAAGTGGGGGTGACAGTGAAGGAGTAGATGAGCCTGAAAAAATAGTTCTGAGACTGCAAATATATTTGAATGGTAAGTTGTTTGAACTTGTATAAAATGAAAATCTGTAAAACGTCCAGGAAGGAAGTGACATGATCACAACTATATTTTAGAAAGGTAAATGCGGTGCCAGAGTGGAGGTGTGGGAGATGAATAGATAGCAGAGAGGAGAGAAAGAAGTGAGACTCAATAGGAGGCTATGGAAATACTTAACATGAGAGATTAAATGAATTTGGGGTAAGGACATTATAGCTGGAACAGAGAAATAAACACATAGAGCTGACAAGAAACAGAAAAAAGAATTTGTAATGTTTCAGTATGTTGGATAAACATCCTATTTTCAACTTACCAATCAATTACAATTGTCTGACACACGGATACATTTGTCTAAAAATTTTGTTCCTCTCTTGTTAGACTGACAAAGCTTTAGTAATAAAATAGGCTGTTAAATGGGCTCAGATGGAGTAGACTTAGAATAACCAGACTGAATGGTGTAAGAATGTAGTTTCATGGATTCTGCCTAAAGGTAGATATTAAATTGTTCAAGTTTTCTAGAGATTTCTTTCTATCTTAGATAACCTGGAACATTAGTCCAAACTCTAGTCCCACATTCTTGGGGCTGGAATTTATTATTTAACATGGATTGAAATAACAAAATTATAATTGCCTGTGTATTTTTTGGTGAATATTTTGCCCTGCTGTTATTAATTTGGCAAAATGTGAAATTATTTAGGAAAGAATGAATTTGGCTTTGACAATAAGAAATTATAGATGGTAACTATTTGACAAAGATGCAAGATATGGAATTATTCCCACCGCTCTGTGTTGGCATCAGAGTCACCTTTGGCCCACCTGGCACAGAAGGTTCCAGTCACATTAGGCATGGATTATGGCACACTGAGCTGCATCTCAACATGTTCTTACAGCCAGAAGATCTCAGGAGGGATTCCCTGTGGAGGATGTTGTAGTCTCCCACTGGATGCTTTTTTCCTCCTCCTTTCTTCTTTGCTTTGCTTTGAAGAGCTGGACAAGAAAGGTATCCATGCTGAAAGCTGAGTAAACCTGGAGGGCAAGTGCTGACATTCATGAGATCAGAGTCACTCTTGCAAGAGCTAACCAGCAGGGTAAACAGTTTGCTATAGCTTTAATAAATGAGAGTAATAGAAATGGTATCAGATCAGTTAATCTGCACACTTTTCATTTTCATACACAGCTAGTAGTCACTGAGCTCTCTTTATCACACAATTATTTTTTTTCCAATTCCCTTTGCTCTTTCTCTCACTTAACTCCTCAGTCTGTATAAACCAAAGGCAACATTCTGAAATATGATGTGATTATTGGGAACATTTTGTTGATAAAAGAAGCTCACACAACAGGAGGAAATTAAGTTGTTACTGACATTTCTCCATAGAAAGTGGAAATCTCTGCAGTTGAAAGACCACACAGTGGAATTTCCATTTAACAAACTCTCTATGACTGTGAGAACTTCCTGGTAATATCAGATACTGCAACTTCAGATATATAGACTTAAATGAATAAATGGCAGTGTTGAATATGCTGTGGTGCAGAATTCTGGCTCTCTAGGGAGGGTCCAACGTCCTACATAATAAATCACAGGAAAGGATTAAAAATAAGTTAGGACAATGCTATACTTCTATTTTATTCTTACAGTAAGAGCCTTGGAAATGTAGAGAAAAGATTATTTCTTACTTTATATTTTTAGTCTCTATAAGAAAGCTGGATAAACACTATACGTTTGAGAAAAGCCTTCAAAAACAACATGTTTTAATTTATGAGCATTTAAATTTCATCCAAAGCTAGGATTTAGTTACAATCCAAGATTGAATCAGCAGGGAAGTGCCCCTCATGATGCTAGATCTGTTTCTGTCCACAGTGGTGGTCTTGGATGTTTTTAAGAGTTCCAGATATGTGGTAATATTACCTTTGCTTTCAAGTAGAGAAGGAAGCCTTTTCTAAGCTGGCTGTTTTTATATTATGGTGATATAGTCTGAACCTATCATAAGTCATCACATGGAAATGTCCATTGATAAAGTCATTAATGCCATTTGAAGACTGGATGTCTTATTACAGCATCTAATGCAGTAATTTAGTAAAGTAGCATTTGTTTTTCATCCTGTAACATGGTAAGATTCAGGTAAAATCTTTTTCTATGACTTTGTTAACTAGTTAATGTCTTTCAAAGATGAGAAAAGTAAAAAAAAAAAATCTACATTGAGACTTCTCTCAACTTTATGGTATTTTTGTACATCTGAGATGGTATTTTGATTATATTCTGGTTTTCTCTCTTGACTTTCTGTTTATAAGGACTTTTATATAGCTAAACTGAAGTTTCTATTGCTTTCAGGTGGTGGATAGATGGGGTGAGGAATTTTATGGCAGTATGCAAATATTAAGATTGAATTAATGTTTAATTTCTGATCCCCCCCAATTGTTTTTCCGCAAGAAAATAGGTTTGAAAGAAGACCTTGGAGGGGATATTTTCTAAATTTTCTTAACATACCCAATGTTTATACATCAATGGCACAGACTTTTTAAATTTTTCCTTAAGTATAGAGGGTACAACTTCCACCTTTATGAATAGTCCTTATTGGGTTGGTACCTGTGGTAGGAAGATATGATGTAAAAGCAGTAGACTGATAGCTCAAAGCCTGCCATTTTTGGTTCCAAGGAATTTCGAGAGATAAAGGGAGAGAAAGACAGGTAAGTAAAAGAGTGAAAATCTCCCATTTGCAGACTTTGTCTTGGACAGGAGAAGGTGTGTTATATAAGTTGAAGGAATTGCCAAGGCTAGGAACATTTACCTGGATTCATCTCTGAAACTCTGGGAGATGGACATGGAAAACTAAATTCTGTAACTCAGCATTGTTTGAAGGAGAATGTGGTTTAGCTTTCCCAGTTGCTTCAGGTGACTATGAGGTGTGGGTAGAATGCTTGTATGACCCTGCTCCCACTGGGAACTTGGGAGGTGATGTGACCTTACTGCAGTGATTAGAGGTTTAGGGATGGGATGCCTATTCCAGGTTCTGGATGGAAGAATGTAGAAGAGATACAAGGAGATTGACAGTATTGTCAGGGGCTGAGGTGAGGCCTTGTGAGTCAGAGTGCTCCACTATGCCTTGATGAAGGCTTGCAGAGCCCTGACTGTGAACTACAGCAGGGGATTCCTGCAGGAGGAGCAGTAGCCAGACAGATAAGAAATCTCCTCTGAGACTAGAGGAGCCAAAGGACAAAGGTCATTCCAGCACCCTTCCTACTCTGAAGTCTTAAGAATAAAGTAAGCCCCCTGATATACCCATACCGCACTTTGAGAAAGAGAAGAGTAAAAAGATAAGAATGTAAAGGTGGAAAATCTACCTGAAAAGCCTGAGCAGCCCAAAAACAAAACAAAACAACCCCCCCCCAAAAAACCCCAAAACCAAACCAAACAAACAAAAACCACCCAAAACCAAAAACCAAAAACAACAACAAAAAAACCCCAAACCAAACCAAAACGAAAAAACCCAAAACTAAAAAAAAACAAAAAAACAAAACACACACACACACAAAAAACACAAAAAAAACCAAACCCCATAAAACTTTAAAACAGTTCTGTGAGGGATTTGGACTTTTAAGTTTAAAAATCAGAAGTAAATGAAATACTGTTATTTGGTGGGAATAGTTTTCTTCTATGTGGGATGGTCTTCGGTAGAAGATTAGGCCAGATTTATAGCATAAAGGAGCAGTATTTTTCTGTGTACTTCTGAATATTGTGGGAGAAAATGTAACAATCCTCTATATTTATATGATGTTCTGTACTCATTTGGGTCTTATAATCACAGCAAAATATTACTCATAGCATATGGTAAACATCATAATAATTCGGAACCTCTCCATTAAAACAAGGACAGTCTATTAGTGTATTAGGATTCTATCACTTTAGAACAAATTATCACAAATTTAGCAACTTAAACAACGTACATTTATTAGCTCATAGTTCTGTAGGTCAGAAGCCTGGGCAAACTCAACTGGGTTCCTTACTTAGTCTTCCAAGGCAGAAATTGAAGTGTCAGCAGATTTGAGCTCTTACTTGAATGCTCTGGGGAAGAATCCATTTCAAGCTCATACAGATCGTTGGCAGAATCCAGTTCCTTATGGATTCTGCCAGTCCCCCTGGGATTACTCTCTATTCCTTGAAGTGACCTGAATTTTTCCTCATGTGGTACCCTCCATCTTCAAACCAGCAATGGCATGTCAGGTCTTATGCTTTGAATCTCTGATTTCCTCTTCTGTTACTAGTTAAAGAAAACCCAGGCCTTTTAAAGGTTCATGTGATTAGATTTGGTTGATTCATTAGAATCATCTCCCTTTGGATTAACTAAAAGTCAGTTGATCAGTAACCTTCATTAAATCTGCAAAATCACTTTTATTGTGTAACCTAACATAATCATAGGCATTATATCTCATCGAATTTCCAATCTCAGTCCTGTGTATTAGGGAGGGAAATCATGGGGGTAAGGAGCAGAGAAAGGAGGACCATTTAAGGGTTACTCCTACCACTATGAGTTTTATTGTGTACCTTTTCATATTACAGTAGACACTAATAATAAAGTACTTTCACTGGGAGAATAAATAATGCTGTTGATAACAGCCATGATTCAATTATTAAATATTATGAGTCAGTATGATTAAAGATCCATAAATATATGTATTGCTTATCATGAAAAAACATTTATTGAATATTACAAACTCTGCTATGTGCTGAGGGCATGCCCAGGCAAATTGGACTCAATGACTTTCCCTGTAAAGCTCACAGACTATAAAGGAAGACAGTTATAGAGGTAGGTGATTACAGCACAATTGATAAAGATTATCATATATAGGCATATAACAAGTGCTATAGAAAGAATCCTGTGAAGTCAGTGGAGAATTCATCAAGAAACATTGAGAAAATCATATTTCTTGTTTGCTCAAAGCTTAGAACTTTCTCCCTAATGATAAACAACAAGGTTTATTATGGAAAACTGGAAAACATAAAAAGGAGTAGAATAATAATAACATACAATCCAACCATCTAGAAATAATCTTTATTTACATTGTTGACATATTTCCTTTATGTCCTATTTCATATACATATTTTATAGTTAAGGTTAAGGTTATAGTTAAGGGTATACTTTATATACATTTCAGCATACCTCTTTTATATATAGTGCATTAACATTTTTCTGTATATGAATAATTTTATAAATATTAGTTTTAATTATTTAGTAATATTTCATCATATGGAAGGACCAAATTTTAATTAACCATTCCACTTATTGTTGGATATTTTAGTTGTTTCTGATATTTTGTAATTATAAAAAGCTTGAAGTCACTTTTTTCACATTGTTGTCATGGAATTGACTCTAGAGAGAACTGTGAGTATTCATAGGGTAAAATGAAAATCCAACTTCACACATGTTGTAAATAATTACAAATATTTATAGATACAATGGTCAAAATCAGTACCATTTATTTAATTTTTTTATATGAAGGGCTATGCAATCTAAAATAGCCAAGTAATTTCTTTAACTGAAACGATTACCTGAGGATAGTAAAATAACAGTCTTCAGAATTGTTTTTCCCACTTCTGAAATTGTGTTAGTTTTCTCCAGAGAAACAGAATCTATATATATATATATAAAGTACATATATTACAGTATTATTTATATAATCTCTCTATATATACGTAATATATGTTATATATGTATATAAATGAGAGAAAGGTGGTGGTGGGTGGAGATTTTAAGGAATTCGTTCAAGTGTTTGTGGAGACTAGCAGGTCCAAAATCTGCAGGGTAGGCCCAGAGGCTGGGAACCCAAGGAAGAATTGCAGTTTGCATCTGAAGGCAGTCTGCTGGCAGCCGTCCCTCTTTCTCATGGTGGAAGTTAGTTTTTTTCTACAAATGGGCTAGATGGTGATGGGTATTAAGAGTGCACTTGTGATGAACACTGCGTGTTTTATGTAAGTGATGAATCACTGAATTCTACTCCAGAAACCAATATTGCACTGTAGGTTAACTAACAAAATTTAAATAAAAAAAATACAAAAGAAAAATCTGAGAAAAACTTATCATCAGTATAGAGTTAACAGTAATAAATGGTACCTGCAAGCGTCCTTAAAGGGTAAAAAATTTTCTGCTTTTAACTGTCCTAGTAGAAAGATGAAGTAGTATTTACTACTTTGATAAATCTCTCTCCAATGAGGCCTATTAGTGGTAAAGTTCATATTAATAAATTAAAATTTGGATTATGCAATATTTAAAGGAAACACAGTGTTCTAATTTTAGATGCATACAATTACCTAAACAGGAGTAACTGAAAAAATTTGACTAGCCTAAAATGCTTTTTTGAGTACAAACCATAGGGCAATTTTTTTTATGAATAACCAGAGAAACATTGTAATTAATATATTTCTATATGTAAATTATTTGAGAAGCTCTTGAAAATAGGTCTTTGACTTGCTTCTTTAAAATAAATCCCGAGCTATTTTGTCTATACTGTACATTTATAGAATCTGAAAAGGATTGGCTAGATAAACTAAGGTAAACTTCAGTTTAAATCCCTTTTAAATTATTGAAAATTCCAAGGGATTGTAGTTAATAAAATTTATCATGCTTATGTTAATCTTTAGAATGTATATTTTTTCCCCACAGTAAAATTCTGTGGTTTATTTTTTATCAAATAACTTTTATATCAAATATAGTGTCAGGGATATTATTGGTAGTTTAAAAATAATACATTAGGAAAAATGTAAATTTGTATAAAGTTCTGGTCTTATGTATAGGAATATGTTTTAACTTAGGGATATAAGTGCTTGCTATAGGGAACAGGCCATAAAAATTGACCTCATTTAATATTTAACAATATTAATTGAAATGGTTCTTCAAGAAATTTCCCCCAAATGAAATGAAATACAGATTTCAGTTCCTACAAGGGATAATAAAGTAACAAAATCATGGAATGAATTTAAAAAATCAGTAATGGAATTATTGGTTTTCTGACCTAACCAAGAACCTTCACTTTGATCAGAACTTTGTAGTCCTATGATTAACGAGGTAATTCTAGATCACATGGCCTTTATCTGAGTAGGTTAATAAAGGGTTGGCATATAGAATGCGTATCCTATCGGCCATGTAATAGGTCTTGTACCTCAATTCTCAATAATACTTAAGGGAAGTTGTTTAATTAAGAATTATTTAAGAATAAGGATTTAAAACCTATCATTCTCTTAATTTAG
Source organism: Ursus arctos (assembly GCF_023065955.2). Classification (NCBI taxonomy): domain Eukaryota; kingdom Metazoa; phylum Chordata; class Mammalia; order Carnivora; family Ursidae; genus Ursus; species Ursus arctos. Next base: position 46,710,120 of record NW_026623111.1, on the reverse strand, counting down.
CATTATGGCTACTCATTTTGAAATTCTAAAACTGCAAATGAATAATATATCATACATTAATCCTTAATATTATTATTTTTTATTACTTTTGGGATTATATGCAGAAAAATGTTAGTATTTTTCCAAGTGAAACCAAGAGGAAACTAGCATGTATGTTTTATTCTTTTTTTCCCCAAATTACAAATGTTTTTTCTGACCTTTAAATACTAATGAAGGGAAATAAAATGAGCATAAAATATTTGCCTAATTGTTTTGTGTTATGTTGCTTCATTATTTATCTTCTCTTAACAGCTTAATATTCCCAATGTCATTGTAGGGAGAAAAATATCAAGTGGGCCACTGAAGGGACATTGGGGATTTCAAAAGAAAGCAAAAGAGGGTCGTACAGGTGGACCCCTTTTATTAATATAGATAACTTGACTGAATTACTCATAATGCAGCAGAGTTACTATTTTTATGCCAATGTCTTGGAGAAAGAGGAAACTGTTTCCATACCATTCTTATAAGGGATAAGAACTACTCTTTCTGAGGCTAGTGGTTTCTCTGGGGAAATTGTGATTCAGCAAAATATATAATACATTTTGAGATTATTGTACTCTAAATCATCAGTCTCATTTTCAAGGACTAGGGAGATCACAGAAGTGAGTTCTTTATCTCCACAATTTTTTATATACACATTTACAAATAAAATCTTAAAAATTATCTCCACCTTCTGAATCCTGGATTTTAAGTAATACAAAGATATTTACTTAGGTTGTTATTCTGTGATGGCTTTAAAAATACTTTTCTTTTACAAAGTAAGGAAATACACACAATATTTTACATATGTATTATACATCTGGTGGAATATGGAGTGGTAGGAAGTGATTACCCACACATCAACTATAACCTCTTGATTCGTTTTAGCCAAGGATATAAGAGTGAACAGAAGTAAGATGACTACACACAGCAAACAAGAATGAAACATATTAGTATGGCTTACCCTTTGTCTTGTAGCACCTACTGGGTACATAGATGCTTTCTGTGTAGAATGGGTTCTCCCAATTGAGAAGGAAGTCAAAAGCTTCCACTCAGCATTCATGAAGAAAGTTTACCATCTTCAGACCTCTATTTAACAACAACAGCAACAACAATAATAAATATAGTATGCATAAAGGTATAAATATAAATACTAATCTTACTATGATAATGGTAGCATTTTACATTTACCAGATTCCAAGCACTGTTGTTTAGGTTTTATAATATTATCTGATATAATTGTGAAAACCTGTGTAATTGTGAAAACAGTTTTAATAGATGAATAAGTATTATTACTCTTCTTTTTAAAATAACTATTATTATTCTCATTTGATGTGTGAGAAATGGAGGCACTGAGAGCTTAAGTAATTTGCACACAGTAAATTAGATCAAGTGGCTGGTTGGAAATACTGGACTTTTAAAATTCATGAGTTAACTTCAATATGCCCTAAGAACATTTGAATTCATAGTCCAGAGAGAGACCCATCTCATTAAAAATTCTCCTTTCAGTTGCAACATCCCCTTCATTTCTTCTACTTTCTTTTCAGCTATAGCCCCTTCTCTCACCTTAATCTTTAACACATTTTTCTATGTTTGCTTTTTTTCAAATAATGTATGTGATACATACAAAATGATATTGGTAGTAACTTATTGTGGTGGCCAATTTTATGTGTCAACTTCATTAGGCCATGGTACACAGATATTTCATTCTGTGTCCATGAAGTTTTTATTTTTGTATAAAATGAACGTTTACATCAGTAGACTTTGAGTATAGGACTGTTTTGTTTTACTTATTTTTTTAACTTTGTAGAAATTTATCATACTTGTATATAGCTTTAGTTTTTTAAAACTTATTTTTAAACCCCAAATTATGCCTTAATGGTTCATCTATGCTGTTGAGATATAGCTGTAGTTTATTATCACTGCTCTGCAATATGCCAGTGTATTACTATAATACTGTAATTTTAAATTTATTCTCTTGTTTATGGGCATTTACTTTGTATTCAACGTTTTAAATACTTATATAATCCTTCCTGTACATGTGTCTTAGTAGACATGTGAATGAGTTTCTTGGAATATACCCTGGAATGAAAGTATTGGGTAGCAGGGTATGTGAATGCTCAATTTTTCCATAAAATGCTGCCTTGCATCTCATGAGTAATGTATAGGTGTTTCCATTGATTCACATCCTTTCCTTAAATTTTGCCAAGCAGGTTGATATGAAGTAGGATCTGTTTGTCTTTTACTTATGATGTGTAAAGCATTCTTTATTCTGGGTATTATATTTTTGTCAGTCATGTGTTAACAAGTATCTTCTCCCACTTTATGGCTCATTTTTTCACATTCTTTGATGTATTTTTGACAAACTGAATTTAAGTAGTCCAGTTAATATTTTGTGTGTGTGTGTGAGGAGGTCATATTTAAAAACTGATTTCCTCATCTCAAATTACAACGATATTATTCTATGGTTTTATGCATAAACATTCTGTTTTTTCTTTTCTACACTTAATTATTTAATCCATCTGAGTTGGTTTTTTTTGGGGGGTTTTTTGCTTGTTTGTTTTGAGAGGTAGGGAGAGAGAGAGAAAGAGAGGACAGAGTGGGGGAGAGGGAGAGAGAGAATCTTATGCTGGCTCCACACCCAGGGCAGAGCCCAACTTGGGGCTTGATCTCATAACCCTGAACTCATGACCTGAGCTGAAATCAAGAGTTGGATGCTTAACCGACTGAGCCACCCAGGCTCCCCTAATCCATCCGAAATTGATTCTAAATAAGTGTGAGGTAGGAATCCTTTTTTTTTATTAAATGGATTCACCAGTTGTGCTGCAACATGTATTGACATCTCCTCTTCTCCCTTCTTACTTCTTTCCCCCCAATCGGTATGCTGTGTTTGAATGTATCCCTGTTCCAAGCTCTCTAACCTGTTGCATTGCTTGGTTTTTATCTCTTGGCACATATGGTACATGTCCAAACACCATAGCTTTGTGGTGGGTTTTGATATCTGGAAAGAGAATTCCCCTTGCTTTATTTTTCTATCTTTGTCTCAATTTTTCTTTTTTTATACTTCCACAAAAACTTTAGGATCTGCATTTGAAATTCTTGTTAGAATTTGATTGAATTGGGGTGCCTGAGTGGCTTCAGTCGATTAAGCATCTGACTCTTGGTTTTGACTCAGGTCATGATCTAGGGTTCTGAGATGGAGCCCTGCTTTGAGCTCTGCACTCCCATGGAGTCTGCTTGGGATTTCTCTGCCTCTGCCCCTGCGCCCATGCTCGCTCGTTCTCTAAAATGAATGAATGAATGAATAAATAAATAAATAGATAAATAAATAAATCTTTTTTTAAAAAAAATTGAGTTGATTTTTGTAATTTGGTATAACTTTATATCTTTTCCTGAATTTAATATTTTTGTCCATAAACACAAGATATTTCTCCATAGGCCTTTTTTCCCATACACCTTTTGGACATATTCCTAGGTAACCCATCAGTTGCTAATATACAGTGTTTATTTTAAAATAATTATGTGTTGGTGATATATATGCAATTGGTTTTTAATGTGTAAATCTCCTAGCTATCTAACTTGTCAAACTCTATGCTTATTTAGATTCCAGAGTATTTTGAATTTTCCATGTAGACAGTCAAGTCATCACATAAGATGACTCTTTACTTTCTGATGTTAAGTCTTTATTTTTCTTGCCTTAATGTTAAGAACATTTAGTACAATTTAAGATAGAAAAAGACTTCACCATATGTAATATATGCAGAATCTGACTTTGTCTCAATTGCTCAGTACCAGTCTAGTCTAAGACATCTTTATTTCTTGTAAGGATTACTTTAATGGCTTCCCAACAGTTTGCCCTTACCTTGCTCCTAGTCTATCACTACAGTTTACCCTCAATAGCACAACCAGTTGGTTTTACAACTTTCTAATGGTTTTGCAAATCTCCACATTTAGTGTAAAAAACCAACTCAATACAAGACATACAATGCTCTATAAGATCACCCTTCCCTAAATCCCCTTCCCCTCACCTTATCTCCATTTCCCTTGTTTTCACTGCTTGCAGCAAACACTGTTAATCCCCCATCCCATACCACATAGACTTACCTCCTACTTCACTCATAGCTGTGGTAATGGGTATTTCAAATGCCCACTAATACCATCCTACTTCAGATACTGTGTGCCGTGACCTTAGTTTCTCTGCCCCATGAACTGACTCTGGCAGCTGGAAGATTGCTGGGCCCATTTCAGGGGCACCCCAGAAGAGCTGGGTATGTGATGCTCCAACTTCATCCCTTAACCTGTGGAGGATGGAAATCAGTGGGCAAATATTCCTGCTTCCCTCTCTCTTGCGGGGGAATTCTAAGATGTCATGTACATGCATCCACAGCTAGTCCTTAGTAGGATTGAGATTCATCAACTTACCTTTTATTAGCCATTCTTTCCTCTGCCTTACGTTCTTCCCATTCTTTTGCGTGATCCTCAGGATCACCTCTCAAATAAACCATGAGTATCCAAATCCTTGATAAGGGGATTAATATCAGGGAAACTCAGTCTAGAATACTGCTTTGGCTGTGCTGGCCACTTTGCTACTTCTCAAACATAAAGGCATGTTACTGCCTTACCACAGTTTCACCATCAGGAATTCTTTTCCTTCAGATATTTGTTTGATTTCCTTCATAGCTTTCATATGATTCCTAAATATTTTCTTCTTAATGAGGCTTAGCATGACTACCTATATATTTTTTAAAAGTTTTTATTTAAATTCCAGTTAGTTAACATACATTGTAATATTAATTTCAGGGGTAAAATTTAGTGATTCAGCACTTCCATACAACACCTAATGTTAATCACAAGTGCTCTCCTTAATCTGCATGACCAATTTATCCCATCCCCCCCACCTCCCCTCTGGTAAACATCAGTTTCTTCTCTATAGTTAAGAGTTTGTTTCTTGGTTTGCCTCTCTCTCTCTTTTTTTCCCTTTGCTCATTTTGTTTTGTTTCTTAAATTCCACATATGAATAAAATCATATGGTATTTGTCTTTCTCTGACTTACTTCGACCACTTCCTTGCAAAAGTCAAGATTTCATGTTTTTTATGGCTAAGTAATACTCCATTGTATATATATACCATTTCTTCTTTATCCATTCATTAGTCGATGGACACTTGGGCTGTTTCCATAATTTGGCTATTGTAAATAATGCTGCTATAAACATTGCAATGCGTGTATCCCTTTGAATTAGCATTTTTGTATTCTTTTGGTAAATACCTAGTAGTGCAATTGCTGGATCATAGGGTAGGTTTATTTTTAATTTTGTGAGGAACCTCCATACTGTTTCCCTGAGTGGCTGCACCAGTTTGTGTTCCCACCAACATTGCAAATAGTTTCCCCTTTCTCCACATCCTCGCCAACACCTGTTATTTCTTGTGTGGTGGATTTTAGCCATTCTGACAGGCTGATGATTTCCCTGATGATCAGTGATGATGAGCATCTTTCATTTGTCTGTTTACCATCTGTGTGTCTTCTTTGGAGAAATGTCTGTTAATGTCTTCTGCACGTTTTTTAACTGGATTGTTTGTTTTTTTGAGTGATGAGTTTTTTAAGTTCTTTATATATTTTGGATATTAACCTTTTATCAGATATGTTTGAAAATATCTTCTCCCATTCCATAGGCTGCCTTTTAGTTTTGTTGATTGCTTCTTTTGTTGTGCAGAAGCTTTCTATTTTGATGAAGTCCCAATAGTGCATTTTTGCTTTTGTTTCCCTTGCCTCAGGAGACATATCTAGTAAGAAGTTGCTACGGCCGATGTCAAAGATGTTGCTACCTGTGTTCTCCTCTAGGATTTTCAGGGTTTCAGGTCTCACATTTAGGGCATGATGACCTATTTAATGCTACAAGCTGTCTCACACACCACCCTTCTACCCATGTGCTCCTGACTTTCTTTAATCTGCTCTACTTTTCTTTTTTAAAATCATAGTTCAGATTATAACATTTATCGTATTTATTTAACATTTATAAATCTTTATCACATTTTCAGATTCTATCATCTATGTAGCTATTAATTTTACTTACTGTTTGTTTTCTATTATCCATTAGAAGAATGTAAGTTACTTGAAACTGGGGATCTTTATGTTTTATTCACTTATATATCACAAATACTTAGAAGAGTGCCTGGTTATAGGTTTAATCAACATGTTTTTAGTAAGTAAATGAATGAATAGTTGAATCAAGGGACATCTTTGACTTGTTTGTGAAATTAATGTAAAAGATTTTAGTGTTTCTCCATTAAGAATATTTGCTGCAAGGGTTTGGTAACAAATCTTTATCAGTTTAAAGAAATTAATTTCTAGCTATGTTTTGAATTAACTTGGCCTGTGTATGTCTTTCTTTACTGTCCTTTTCGGATTTTGCTTTTATGAAATTAGTGGAGAATGTCACACTTTTTACCTTCTGGAAAACTTTTTATAATGATGGAAGGACATATTTCTTTAAAGTTTGATAGAATTCTCCCCCAAAACTATATGATCCTAGAGGGTATATCTATCTCTGTGTGTGTGCATATATTTAACTATTGCTTCAGAGCCTATAATTGTTAGAGGATGATGCAGTTTTAAGTCAGGTTTGATGTTTTAATTATATAAGAATCTAGTAATTGCATGTAAGTATTCAAATGAATGACATAAAATCATTAATCTCATTTTATTTTCTTTGTATTCTCTGCTGCATCTGTATCTATCTACTCTTGTTTTCCTTATGTTGTTTATAGGTGATGTCTCCTATTTTCCTTATCAGACTTTCCCAGTTTTTGCCTATTATATTATTCCTTCCATTATCAAGTTTTGACTTTATTTTATCTTTGCTTTTAGATCTTTTATTTCTGTTCTTAGCTTTACTATCTCCCTCTTTTTACTTTCTTTGCATATACTCTGTTCTTTCTCTGACATCTCAACTTGGATATTTATTTTATTGATTTTTCCATATCTTTCTTTTGGAATATAACCATTTAAGACCATAAATTGGTACTGATTTCATTAAATTCTGCAAGTCTACTCCTCCAAGTCTCTCAAGAGGACTGACAAATATTTTATTTTTAGAACTTCGAAATAGTTATAACCAATCCATTGAGTTTTTTTCTACTATATGTTATATGCTATGACAAAGAGGTTGAATAACTCATAATCTTAACTCTAAACCCATCAAGCTCATATTTTATGAGAAACAGATACATAAAACAGGCAATTTATAATCTAGTGTCATAGGTACAACATAGGGGATAAAAGGTAGTATGGGAGCACAGTTAAAAATGAATATCTTTACCAAAGCAAGCAATGGAAATTATAAACAAATATTCAATTACTGAGGAGCTCTTCTGAAGTACTTCAAATATAGTTATTAAAATGGAAAACAAAATTGCTGTTTTTGCACCATAATGAATTTTGATGGCTAGGGGAAGAGGGAATTCCTCACAGTTATTTCATAAGTTTTCATATATGATATTATCAGAATCATTTAGTTGTAAATAGTTTAGTTTTCACTATGATTTCTTTTTTTTTTCAAGAATTGTTCAGTCATATAGTTCTTATTTTACAAATGTATGAAGATTTTTTAAAAATTAAAATGTATTGTTATTAGTATCTAATTATATCAGTGTTCTCCACATAAACAGAACTGATAGGATGTGGGTATAGCTCATATGATTTTGGAGCCTGAAAAATCCCAGGATCCGCAGGGTCAGTCAGCAAGCAAGAGATCCCGGAGAACCAATGTTTCAATTGAGTAGGAAGGCAGGAAAAGTTGATGTCCCAGATTATAGACCGTCAACCAGGAAGAATCCTTCTTTAGTAGGGAAAGGGTCAGCGTTTTGTTCTATTTGGGCTTTTGTTTTATTGGATGAACCCTACCCACATTAGGGATGGCCTCTTGCTTTATTTACTTAGTCTACCTATTCAAATGTTAATCTCTTCCAGAAACATCTTCTCAGATACACCCCGAATAATGTTTGACCAGATGTCTGGGTAACCTGTGGCCCAGTCAAGTTGACACATAAAATTAACCATCACACTAACCTTATTTCATAATGGTTATAGAATGTGATTTCTATGACAAGTTTTGAAATTTGTTGAGAACATATTTATGGCCAATTTGTCACCTTATTTCATGTGAATTTGAGAAAATATGTATTCTCTAACTATTAGATACAAAGTTTAAATATGTGTGTGCATGCACACACGTGTGTATGTTTGTATATAAATACATGACTTTGAACAGGGTGTTCATTAGCAAATAGGAAACTTTGAGTCATTTTCTTTTTAAAATTCAGTGTGGCTAGGAGTTCCAGAACTCAAGCCAACAAAAATGACAATAGATTCCTATACCTCTCAATTATGTACTGCACTTCTATTAACCAAATTTTTTATTAAAAAAATTAAATTATATATCCTTTACTCATTTAGTCAACATTTTATTCACAATATTTTCTGTATGATCATTTTTTTTTCTCAGTCAAGTGTCCTTTCTGGTTTCTTAAAGCCTGCACATTAGAAACATAAAAGAGGAAAAGAGACATATTCTCTTTTATCTGCAATTATAGCTATTCTCTGAGGCAAAGAATACAGAATGGCCAGAATGACTGGATGGAGAGTTTTGGGAGTCATGGAGAAAGAGGAAATAAAGGAAAATATAATTCCCAGAATACTTTTTAGAACTTAGTAAATTAGGGGCACCTGGGTGGCTCAGTCGGTTAAGCCTCCGACTCTTGATTTCAGTTCAGGTCATGATCTCAGGGTTGTGGAATTGAGTTCCGTATTGGACTGCACGCTCAGCAGGAAGTCTGCTTGAGATTCTCCCTCTCCCTCTCCTCCTACCCTCTCCGCCTACCCACTCTCTCTCTCTAAAATAAATAAAAAAGTAAATCTTTAAAAAATTACTTAGATGGAATTTTCCTACAACTAAAATAAATCATCCATTCCTAGGCTCAGTATGTTCCTTCTGAATATGCCTTCATACACTCAACATCCTTTTCAAATTGTTTCTGGATGTCAAAATGAGCCAGAGTTTACCTATGTTTATTTGGTCTATGTAAGCCTGAGAGTGTAAAATAAATTACCAGGAAAGTGTCTGGGGGAAGCCTGATATAAAGTTCCCTGTTGTTATTAATAACATTATCCATGCTAACTTTAAAACTTAAACATACATAAGTAAGTGAAACTTATAATGCTCTGGCTAATACTGAGTCTAATACTTTAGCTGCTGGCTTGCTGTTGCCTCAGTTGGCTACTTCAGTTTCAAACTGAGACTTATCATCAAAATGTTTTGACCCTAGACCACAATGAACAATTCCAATTTTTTCGTGAGAGCATCACTGATTCATGTTTCTCAGACAGCGTAATCATACTATGATCATATCTTTCCTTTTGGAGTCTCCAGTAGATATATAGGCTTTGTTATTTGTTAGAAAGAGAGGGAGTAAAACTATATACATATATATTCCAACTATGACAAATAGCTACTGGAAAAGTTTGTTCTTCAGCAACTTTTTTCATATTCTGTCTCCTAATTTTAGTCATATAAAATGTTATAATTATCCAATTTACATCTTAGAATGGAAATAAGAATTGTTTTGCATGCTTTCTACAGATCTCCTAGCATTCCTTTTCCCCATGTTTCTGTGTATGGAGGGTGCCCTTTTGTTTGCTTTTGCTTTCAATAACTTGAGGTATTTACGGAGGACTGCCTTTGCGTTTTGGAGGCCTCTTTACCAAAATAATATGGATGATGCTTCTCTTAAGTAATAACCAGTGGGGGCTGGAGTCCACAAACCCCAGACCCCTTGCCTTGGCTCAAGACAACTCAAGAACAGCTTGTACTCCAGAATATCTCTGCAGGGTCAGGCTGAAGCTACCTACCATTGTGGGACTCAGGCTCAGATGGCCTGCCTACTCTTACTTCTCTCGCTTCCCCTGCGACTTTAATGGTTTTCTCAAAAGCATTTCCTTATAAATCATTTGCATATAGATCTTCAAATCAAGTTCTGCTTCTGGGAACTTAGCATAAAGATGTTTAACCTTAAAATCACAGGTAAAATATATCTCTTACTTCATCTTTAACGTGATGGAAAATATACCTGAGTTTACTCTTTAGACTCTAATGGTTTTGACTGAGACTTCATTCTTGCAATACACATAGTAACACAATTTTATGCCTTGCATTTCGTTGACAATTTATCAAGTTATATTCCTAATATGCAGATGATTCAAAACCCATTGCATTTGAAATTCCCTTTATATCTATAGAGATACAAAAGAAACCTTGACTTGAGAGTACCAGAAATTACCAAGAATTCTCTGGTGTATACTTTAGGGTGTGCAGTCACTTGTTCCCATTGAGTTCTATGTAAGAATATGAAATTCTTTGACTTCATGGCTATTTTCAGAATTCTCGGGCTGTTGAAATAAATGGAGAGTCTTACTAACATTAATGCAGCTAGACAAGTCACTGAGAAAAGCTACAAAAAAATAAATATTGTATTTTCCTTTAGAGAATTTTCTGCATAGTATATAGCTAGGGAGATGGTTCTCTTGAAAAAAAGGCAAGTAATTAGTCATTTCACATTGATGAAGTTCAAATATTTGTAGTGGGTCAAAGTTGGTGGGGGTTTCCTAGGAAAAGAGTGTACTGCTGGGAGAAACCAAGCAGGAGAAAGAGGGTTTTTACAGATGACCAAACTATAATGAAAGAAAGAAAGAAAGAAAGAAAGAAAGAAAGAAAGAAAGAAAGAAAGAAATTACACACCTAGAAATCATTCAGCTGCTGTTACAGAGTACAAGGGACTGAAAATAGAAAGTGGGAAAGAAAGAACCAGGAACAAGAAGGAAATGGAGGCTTTTGAAAGAGCTTGGCCAGATGGAAGAGATATTTTTTAATCTATAACAGTGGTCATAACACTATGTTATGTGCAACAAACTTAAGTTATGTAATTCAAAAGTACTCTTTTATCAAAATCAGTTTTTTAAATTATAAAACCTAAATTCCATTTCTTTCTAAACATGTAGGCAATACTTATGAAGCTTTTTTTTTTTTTATCCAGGCCATAAAGTCCTAGTGAATTATAAAAATTCAAGATTGTGTAAGTCATGTTTTATATTATACAGATTTACAAGTTAATTTTTGAAAAAATAAATAAATAATAAATTTAAAAATCTTCTGGGTAAAAGAAGAAATACAAATTATAATTTTAAATGTGAGTAAAGCTTTTCTCCATTGTAAAGCATTCGAAACTAGATAGATGCATGATTTATTAAGAAAGATAATAAGACTGCATATCAAAATGTTGGTGAATAAATATGATTTTTTTGTTTTGGGTAAAATTACAAACATGTATAAACTTATTTTTTATATATGTGTATAACTTATTTGTTATTTATGTATATGAGTTATTTCCAAATAATTTAGTAACTACTGTCCCATTTATGTTGATATAGTAAGCAGAATTCTAAGATTATACCCAATAACCCTAGCCCTTGTGTAATGTCTTCCCTGTGAATGTCCTCCCTATGAACCTGCCAATACAAGATATCAAGTTCTTTTTTATCCCTATGAACCTGCGAATACAAGATATCACTTTCCTGATTATGTTATATCATACAGTAAAAAGGAGCATTTCCAGATTGGACCTAACCTAATCAAGTAAGTTCTTTAAAAGCAAACACTTTTCTCTGGCAGGTGGCGAAGAAGTTGGAGAGAAACCCTCCTCCTGATCCTGACGACATGAACTACCAGGTGTTGAACTGTCTAAGAGGGTCATGTGTTAAGGAACGGTGTGTGGCCTCTAGGACTTGAGAGCAACTCACAGCAAAGCCAACAAGAAAGCAAGGACCTCAGTCCCAAAGCTGCAAGGAGATGAATTCTGCCAAAACCCAGGTAAGCTTGGAGACAAATATTTACTGAGTGAAAATGAGAACACAGGTTAGCTGACACTTTGATTTCAGCTTTGGAGACCCTGAACATAGGACCCAGCTAACAGTGCTGACTCACAGGAACCATGAGATAATAGTCAGTGTTGTTTTAAGTTATTATGTATATAGTAATTTGTTCCACAGAGACTGAAAACTAATATAGTTGGATAAGTGGTGTTTTCTTTACATTCTTTGCCAAGACTTTAACAAATTCTACTTTTGCTTCTTTTGAATTCATCATGTAACATGGTTAAGCCTTAAGGCAGGGGTAAGAAGGCATTTTACTTGGATTGCACACAAAATAAAATGTTGATTATTCATCAAAATGATATTTTAGTAGATATTTTAGTGTATTTCTTGACATAGAAATATGGTCCCAATATATTGTTAAACAAAGAAAAATAGGTTCTAAATGTATTCAGGGCTTGATTCCTTTTTATTCTAGATATGTGTTTATATGATTGTAAGCATATATGCATTCACACACTATATGCACAGATGATACTTTGCAAGTTAAATACCAAAATGTCAATGGAAATTTTTGATAATTGGTACAATTGAGGTGATTTATATTTTCTTATTTTCTATAGTGAATATTGTATAGTTTAAAAATATATGCATAGGAAGCTAATAAAACAATGTCTTACCAGAATTTTCATGAAATTAAATATGAGGTCCTGGACCTTTAGTTTTATTTTCTTTCCCTTTTCAAAAAATTTCATTTTTATTTTCATTGAACTCTAAAAACATTTGTAATATGTATGTATTAGAGTTCTTCAGAGAAATAGATTCAATAGGACATAAATAGGTATATGTAAGAGGAGATTTATTATAGGAATTGGCTCACATGACTCTGGAAGCCAGGAATCCTACAGTCTGCTGTCTTTAAGCTGGAGAATCAGGAAAGCTGGTGATATAGTTTAATCTGGGTTTAAAGGTCTGAGAACCAGGGGGCAAGTGATGTAGGTCCCAGAGTCTGAAGACTGGAGAGCCAGGCTCTCCAATATCTGAAGGCAGGAAAAGGTGGACATCAACAACTCAAGAAGAGAAAAGAAAATTCACCCTTTCTTTGCCTTTTTGTTTATTCAGCCCTCAACAGATTGAATGATGCCCACCCGTGTTTGTGAGGGCAGATCTCTTTACTCAGCCTACTGAATCAAAGGCTAATTTCTTCCACAAACACCCTCATAAACACACCAAGAAACAATGTTTTAGCAGCTATCCAGGCATCCGTCAGCCCAGTCAAGTTGACACCAAATTAACCATCACAATCTGTTTAATACATCAGAATAATATAAGTAGGGGTCACCCTCAAACCACATATTGAACAGAAAGGCCACAACATGAGTCCCATGGTAGATCTGTCATATACAAATCAATATCAAGGATGTATTGATGCCTCAACAGTGCCCTTATAAGCACTGGGGACAACAGTGAAGCAATGTGTCCTTGTCTAGTTGACATTAGAATACTGTTTATGCACAGTACACATTTCTTTGTACTGTATTTACATAGCTTAATGGGGTTTTGAAAGGTCAGAATTAGAGCTGTAGACATTTGGAGCTGTGAATTACATACAGAGGCATTGTTGAATTCTTAATTATATTATTAAAGGCTTTACACAAGTCCAGTTTCTACCAAAGAATAGATTGATCTTGGTATACATTAAAGACTTGTATTTTCACTTATTTTTCAGACCGCTATATCAGATAAAAAATTACTATGTGCCAGCTTCACATAAAATAAAAACCTGGTCTTCCTGCACTATTCTATATTTTCCTGTAGTACATTTGACTTTTTCTTTCTCTAACTGGTGAATACCAAGACTTATCACTGGAACAAGATGAATGTGTTTTCTGAAAGTATTCTGGGAAAACTTTGGAAATGTAATACTAACTGAATAAAGACACTGATTAGTTTAAATTGTTTTTCCATTACTTTTTTAAGTTTCTCATATGCATTTTTAAATAATCCCAGAAGGAAGCCATAGAAACAATCGAAGTTCCAAGTGACTTCAAGAAAAATGACTATGCCAATGGGAATTCTGCAGAGTTTGCAACAACAAAACGAGTGAAATTTTTCCAATCACGGTGACTTTATTCTCTTTTATGTTTTTCCTATTGGAGCACATGTGAGAATAGAGTTTCCTACTTTCAAGTGAAACTACATTTATTCTCTGCTAGGAAAGGTTTGTTCTTCATCTAGGAATCTCATGAATTGGAAGAAAATAGGAAAAATAAGTCAGAAAGGAAGAGTCCTTACCAAGTAAGCAATTCCTTTGCAATTTTAATGGAAAATGAATGAAAGGCAAATGAGTTTTCAAAACTATTTTAAGTTTTAATAAGTTTTGCCTGACTGGTTTTGTGAAAATAAATAAAAGATATTTGGGTAACCTTAGGCTGACCATTAGACCGAAAACATTGTTTTAGTTCAAAAATGAAATATTAATGAACAGAAATTGTTTGATAACAATAAGATAAACCACACAGTGCTAAAAAGATGGCTAATATATGGGGTGAAAGAACAGAGTTCAAAAGGCCTTGGACAGGCTAAATTGAATGGAACAAAATTTACTGTGTATAAATGTATGACTTTGTACGTAGGTTTAATAATATATCTACAAAGTAAAGACAGGGAGATCTGATTGGCCAAAGTTCATGTGAATGAGTTTTGGGTGTTTGTATTTTTCTTTTGCTCCACTAGAGCAATAACATTACTAATACTGTCTACCCAAGCTTATGCCAACTTAAGCTACCTTAATACTAGTATTAATACTACATTTATAGTCTTCAGATGAAGTGGGAAAATTGATCCTCAAGGATCTGCCCCAGTTATACCACATCTGACCTATTGTATTCAGTTTTGAAAAGTTGGAGTTTACTAATAGGAAAATACAAAGGATAGTGAGGACACTCTAATTCAAGATATTTGAAAAGTGGTTTAATGAAATTTACTTCTTTGAGAAGGAAAGATAATATGATAGTTGGATTATTATAGCACAATAGTTAGCTTGAAGAGCTGTGCAACCAGGCTTCTTGGGTTTGATCCAGTGCCACTTGGAAAGTTATTTAACCTTTGGTAGATTTCATAATATCCTTCTCCTCTTTTCCCACATCTGCACAAAAGCATTGGCAGCTGGGCTTAATTTTTAGGATTGTTGTTAGCATTCATTAAAAGATATGCAGTAAACATATAGAACCTTTCCTGGAACATTGTGCTCAATACATTTTGGTTTTTATTATTGTTCTTAACGTACTACTAAATATTTAGAAAGAAGTTTGTGTGGAA
Organism: Ursus arctos; assembly: GCF_023065955.2. Taxonomy (NCBI): domain Eukaryota; kingdom Metazoa; phylum Chordata; class Mammalia; order Carnivora; family Ursidae; genus Ursus; species Ursus arctos. Next base: position 46,694,861 of record NW_026623111.1, on the reverse strand, counting down.
GAGAAGTCAAGAGCTCCGATTTCATACGGCAGAACTATTAATGGTGGGTTAGGCTTAAAGGTAGGAAGATTAACTCAATATAAGAACTTGGAAAAAGAGTTAGCATGGTCTTCCTAAATGAAATAATGAATTCCTATTCCTAAATGATTTTTAAAAGCAAACACTAATGGTCTTATATAAGGGAATCCTAGAGTGAATGGGAGATTCAAGGAGAAAATCCTTATAGTTCATTTCCACACTGAAGATCCTGCCATTTCCAAAATGTTTTAGAAAAACACTTCCTGCTTGAGAAAATAAATATTGAAAATATAGGTTATATTTTGTTTATCAATTATACTTTAATAATGCTGGGAGAAAAATAAAATATAAGACTATCATAATTTATAGAAATTAAAATAATACATATTGTATCTTTAATAGTCTCTTGTTATTAAGAAGCTGTTACATTTATATTTTATGTTAATTAATGTTGCTGTAAAGTAATTCTGAGCTGTGGCCAAAAGCAAAGCATAGATGACATTGATAAAGCAACCTTTCAAATTGTTGTTGCAGTGAGTCTGAGTGAAGAGATCAGTTGACAAAGAGTGAGGAAATTTTGATTCTCTATCCTTTGATGCTTTGAGAAATCACGCTTCTGAGTATAAGAATCCTCATATGGAAAAAATTATTAACTATTGATTTTTTCAAGTTCTTTGAAAAAAAATAATCATATATTCAATGATTACTCACAGGTTGACCTTCCTATGTGGGTATTTTCAGGTAGTTCCTTAACGTTAAAGCCATTTTTCTTCCCTTATGCAAACTTACCAACTTTCTCAATGGAGTTATCAAGTAGAAAAATATTAATTTGAATGTACATCGTAAACAAAATATATTATTATAGCTTGAATTAGAGGGAAGAGTTCTATTTGTAATAATAAAGTCTTGAGTTGTAACCATAGTAAAGGAGCAAAGTAATGAACATATGCTGTATGATTTGTATGTGCAAGTAGCACCATGATGTGTGTGCGTTTGCACACACACACACACACACACACACATACAACACAGACACACAAATTTCCTATGTGTAGCCAGAGAGGATCTCTGAATGATATTAATTGACTGCATATATAGTATCAAAGTTACTACAAAGAGTCTTGTTACTCCTAATTTGAGTTTAATTCAAATGGATTCATTTATGGAGAATTTTAAGATTCTTTGTAATCTCACATTTTGTTTTTCTTCCACGTCTAGGGCATAGGAGGCAGCTGTGAGGCACCATTGCAATGAAATGAAACAAATAGATTATTTTACCACAAAACCTAAAATTTTTTTTGTAGAAAAAACCAAAAGAACTTAGTAGATGTAGTTGCATTTTAATTTACATGTTGACTTAGATGAGCTTTTTTCTTTAAAGCAATGAAGATGAAACCAGTGGCTTGGCACCACACACATTACAACCAATAAAAAGAAAATGAGCTAACTCCCTCAAAGGGGCATTACCCTTTTTCTGATTGAGCTCTGTATAATGCTGTGCTCTGTGGAAATTTTAATAGTGTCGCACAGTGAAGCAAGCTAAGGGACCATAAAACCTTGCACCTTATCTGTGCTTGAACAGTAACCTAGCATTGATCTTTTTGTACTGCTATGCTAACTGCAAGTGCAATTATGAGATTGAACCTAATTTACCATGTGGATCTACCAAAGTAGAATCCCTGCCAAAATCAAGTTCATATTCTGCATGCATTCTGAACTAATGCATTTAACATTTGCATTTGAACAAGTATTTACCATCATACTTCTGGGGTCTACATTGTCAAACATAACAAAATTTTAGAAGTTCATATGAAAATTACTTTGATATTGAATTATCTTTGCATCATTTCTGCCCTCACAGATCTGTGCCTTTCTCTTGGGATGTGTTGCATGTGGGCAGATGTTTAATTTGGGATGATTTCCAGTTGTTATTTTTTAAAACTCATTATCAGAGTCCTCTTCATTTTACAAAAATACACCAGCAGAAATGAAGATGCAATTTGGATAAAAAAAGACATATTCAAATAATTCTTATTTTGAGGTAGAAGGAAGAATAGATACTGAAAATATAGTGAAAGCTTCCCTGAAAGTAAGGTTTTTAATGTAAGACATCTTATATTTGTTAGCAATTAGTCTTATTTATATACATAAACATTGGTTTTAATTTTTATAAATTTTCAGTTTTTAGTTTGATAAAATTAGACTGAAAAAAAAAAACAAAATACTGAAAGGCCATAGAGAATTCAATGAGATCAATTACAATAAAACAAGTGTTTGAAAATTTTATTCAAAAAAGAATTTGAACAACTGTATTCTTTAGTAATAACTGAATTATATTAACAGTTCAGAAAAGTAAAACTCAGAAAAAAAGGTATGCAATAAAAATATTAGAAAAAGCAAACAAATACTCAATTTAGTCAAGGCAGTTTATCTCTATAAGTAAAGAATGACTACAAAATATTATTAACTTCTATGGCCTGGAGCAAACCCCGTTAACGAAGATGTTACCTTACTGAGAAGAATTAATACTGCCCTTCAGTATTCAGTCATTCACTTAGTTATGCACTCATTCATTCAATCAACAAGTCATCATGGGATGGTTAATATATTCAATCTACCGTAGTAGTTTGCAAAAAAAAAAAAAGGGCCATAAAATTTTCTGTAGTTGTATCCATGTTCCTTGCACTATAACTTTGTAGCTTTTCTCTATATGTGTTGCAGTCTATTTCTCCAGTCCTTGAATCTAACTTGGCATTGTTACTTTTGTTGGAGGAGAGATGTGGCAAAAACAATACTGTGTCAGCTCTAAGAATAGGCCTCCAGATGCCTTACACACAGGGACCTCCCTGGAAAACCTGTCCAAATACCACAGGCACAATGCTGAGCAAAGACCTGCCAGATGATAAGATTGCCATGGCGCTACCTTGTCTTCCATGCAACAGTCCAGCCTACCCTCAAAAGCACAACTGCCTCACTGACGGCAGACATGCGAATGAGCCCAACTGGAATACAAGGAACTGCCTAGCAGCACCTGGCCCTAGGTGACCATGGAACAGTGAACTAAAGTCTGTTGTTTTAGGCTACTGAGTTCCTGAGAGGTCGGCTTTACAGCAAAAAACTGATATACTCTTTTAGAAAATGATATATATGTGTATATATATATGATATATATATGTCATTAGATAATTTTACTTTTGTAGCTAGATCTTCTACATTGTCCTTACTGAAATGTTTTTACTTTCTGCAAGTAGGAGTGTGAATTTAGAAATTGGCAAATAGGTATTTTAGCTCATTTTCTTCTTTGTATTAAATTTAATACAACCAAAGCATTGCTTCCCTCAGGAATTTGCCACTGTTCTCTCACCTCAGGAAGGGGTTTTCCTAATATAAGAGGGACAAAATGCACCATCTCAAACTGTAACTGTGAGCACAGCATGTGCTAGTCAACAATTCTGGAAAAAACACAGCCATTGTTTTTTATTTCTAGTTTGTGAGATCAAGGAATATTTATCTCTCCTACTTTTATTCATTAATTAAAAAAAGAGTTAAAAATTTTTGCCATCTGTTTCTTTTTTTTAACAATATAAGCATATGTCAAGTTAATACTGTGACTTGTTTACTTTATTCAATGAGATATTGAAAATTTTCTACTGTAGTTCTTTCAAAAATTATTTAATTCCATTTCCAAACTCTGCATGTTGGGAAAATCTTTATGTGTGTGAGAAAATGAATTTGGAATAATAAAGCAAAATACTGAAAAATAGATGAACTATAATATATTAAATAAGTTCACATAAAAATTATCACCATCAGCCAGTAATTTTCGTGGGTATGGTTTTAAATTCATCAATACTATTACAAGAATAGTTTACAGCAGAATATATAAAATAGGAAATTGAGAAGTATTTGAACTTACTAAACATCAGAAGGGTGTAGTTATCAAAAAAAGACTTATTTTACACAAGCAATCTAAAATTATAACTGAGTAATTGATTTGCTTTTATTATAATCAGTATTTCTTATAATTCATGTTTTTATTCAAATAATGTTAATTCCCTTGTGAGATGTGCTGAGTTTTATATAATTTTATACCTCTTGTTGTTATTAATGTAACTCTACTATTGGCTTTTGTTTACATTATCCTTGAATGATGATAGACAATATGGATATTTTCAACTGATGGCATTCTCTTTTGAAATTCTAGTAAGTTTATATTCCCTTAAAATATTTTTTTAATGATAGTGGTGGAAGGGAGCTAGGGACGGTGAAAGGTGGTGGTTTTGTGTAAAAATGTGGGTGTACACATGCATCTATGAAATGAAGAATAGGACAAATCTAAGTGGACGTCATAATCTTTCTCTTTATAGAGATATGGATGAGATTTATTTCATTTATTGATAGATTAATTATAGTTTGATAAATTGAGATCTTTCTACACCTTTAAAAATAGTCTCCAATTTTAGCTTTTTATGCAATATCTTGGTCATCAGATTCATTTTGGGATTAGATAATTTATAATATCATATTTAATAGATTTTTCTGTGTATTTAAGTATCATGGGAAAAAAGATCTTTCTGGTTAACCAAGTTTACTAAGACTCTTTACCCTCTGATTTGGGTTCAATTTTTATGGATGTTGTGTGCCTTGTAGCTCAATAGTTCATATTTATATTTCAAAATCATAAAAAAGGCACATGAACACACATTATCATCTTGAGTTATTCAGCTGATTTTCAAAATTTTGAATAGCTATGAGTTTTGAAAGGTTTCTTTGCATACCAGTTGGAGAAATAGAAAACATCTGATAGATATTTTTCATGGAAAAGGAGAATGAATAAATAGTGAAAAAGTAAACAAATAGCTAGTTCTAGGACATTTTAAAATTAAACAATACCCTTGATTTTTTTTAAAAAAATCAATCAATCAATGTATTTATTTAATTACTTGTTTATGAGTTCAAACTCAAAGTGGTTACTTGATATAACAAAATTTGGAAATTTATGTTTAATGAATTGCTACTATGTACTAAGAATTATTTCTATTTAATATTTTATAAAATGTTCTACAGTGTTGATTTTTTTTAGTGTTTGAAGAATAATGTAATTTTTCTTAAAGTTTCTCAAGTGTATGCTTTTTTTGAGGTAAGTTATCTTAAAAGCAAAGGTTGCATGATGGTCTTGGAATAGTGGGTTATCTTCAAAAACAATTCTCTTAGCTAGAAATTAAACATAATTTAAAGCAAATTTTTGAATCCAGGACTAATTTACATTGTCATTTATTTTACAAACAGTTTTATAAACTGTGGTATGACAATCTTTAGTAGTACAATCTGATTTAGACATTCAAGAACAAAGTATTCTAGCACATGTTTACTCCCAAACTGTTTCCATTAGTTAACTGTAGCTTTGAAAAACCACAAACATTTTATAAAATACACTAAAGAGATTTTAAAAATTTATAGGTCAGAGTTGGACAGCATATAGTTGAACTTCAAACAATATGGGGGCTAGGGGAACTGATCTACACAGCCAAAATTCCATTATAACTTTTGACTTCCCCCAAACTTAACTAGTAATAGCCTACTGGTGACTGGAAGCCTTACCAATAACATAAACAGTTGATTAACACATATTTTGTATATGTGTTACATACTGTATTCTTACAATACACTAAGCTAGAGAAAAGAAAATGTTATTAAGAAAATCATAAGGAAGAGAAAATACATTATTGCCCTGTATTGAAAGAAATCCATGTATAAGTGGATTCATGCTGTTCAAACCTGTGTTGTTCAAGGGCCAACTGCATATTAATTTTAGATAATCTTCAATCAATGCTATAAAACACTCTTTTTCAGTGTCCTTTCTTAATTTTTTAAAAGAAGAAAATTTGATTGGATTTTTTTTTGAAAAAACTAAAGTTGGATATATGTGAATAATACTCTTTTGGGGCAAAATTGCTTGAATTAAAAAAACTAGTATCTGTAGTGCAATGACTCTTAACCAGGGACAGTGCCAGGCAGTTTGTTATATGTGATATTTATGATGTGGTTCAATGGATGAAGAATAAGAGAGAAAAAGAGATATATAAGGATCTAGGTTACTGATTGATCCTCATTTTCAAATCATTTTTCTGATAGTTGATCTCTTCTTTTGTGTTGATATCCCCAAATTATTTCTGTGGAAACAAACTCTATTCACAATTAATAACCTTGAAAAAGGGTTAATCATTAAAGTCTGCCTTAATTTCAGATTTTATTACTTTGTTACCATTTTTTATCTGTGTAAATATAATGAAAACAATGGTGGCTTTGGTGAACATTCTTGTAATAAGATAAATAATAATATGTAACAGTAATGTTGACAATAATGATAATGGTTTCAGGCAGAAAATATGGTCTTTGAATGACAAAAGATTGTAATTGTAAGTAAAACAATTTTGAAGCAGATCTCTTTGACAGACTGCTGTTTTCCTGCTTTCTAATATCTATTCCAAAGCCTATTTTGTAATGCCACCTGTACTCGTTTGTAAATATTCAGGCTAAGATCACATGTTTTGTTGTCACAAACAGGGTAATAGCTTGCACCTGGACTCAAAGAAAAAAAATCACCAAGAAGACCTTGCTAGAAAGGAATTCAGCCTATGAGGGGGTGGCTTGTTTACTTTCCCCTTGTCAGGACTATTATTTATGCCTCTTCAGGGTGGGAGAGATATATTCTCCATTCATAGTTATCCAGCCAAGACTTAAAAAGTAAAGAAATTTCATTTTTTGCCTTTCAGTCTACCTACTGGAATTTATCATACTCAGTATCTTGGCAACACACACACACACACACACACACACACACAATAAAGGTGCTTGCTCAATATAGTTTAACGTAAGATCCAAGGCCTTTAGAAATATGTATGGTAAATATGAAACCAAATCAGAAATGTTTCTTTTAATGACTCTGAGTTACTGTGTGTTATTTTTTGTTGTTTTCCCCCTTGCATGTTTAGAGTAGAAATGCAATTATCCAGGTGATTGGTCTGTGGGAGGAATGTTTTAGGCAGGAATGGGTGTTTGACCAAAAATCCCCAAGGGGCTCAAAAGCAGGGGGAGCAAAATAATTTCCATGATATTTTCACTTTCCAAGTTGTTATGGAATGTGCTCGCATATTGCAGCTTCTGGAGTCCAGTAAGCTCACTAATAATTGTAGTCATCTCTGAATAGCTCAAGTGGGAGCAGTTGTTTCTCACAAATTCCCAGGTTAAATTCTGTACTTATGAGCTGTTCCATTCTGGGTACACGTCAGGAGTTACAAGTGCTGGGTTTTTGGGGAGAATTGATTATTCTTATAAGAAACGGTGAAGGTGTAGATGAGAGCTTTCCCAAAAGGGATTAAAAGCCAACTTCCCAGATACCTTTTCCTTTATCCTTTGTTATACAGCTGATTTGGTATCAGAAATTGGGGGGAACAAAAACAACAACTAATAAAATTATCAGACTTGATTGCATTGTCTGGTATCCAAGCTGAGAGGAAGCAGAGGAGGAGTGGGGAAGGAAACAAAAAGAAATATTACTTTATAAAAACACAAAATTGACACACTAGAAAAAAATATTCCAATAATTTAGAGATTAGACATTAACATGCTTGAAATTGCACAAATACTTCTAAAGTATTGCTCTTTATAATTTGTAGATTATATTGCTCTTTGTATTTTATTTGAAAGAGTAATATTATACCAATTTTCCTCCATAACATTTGTAACTGCAGTGAATTATGACAGACCATGGAGTAACATTGATTAATCCATGCTTAAGGGTCCAATTCTGCTTTCTATGTTCTAGGACCAAATGGAGTATACAGATGGTACAGAATGAAGCAGACTTCAATTACTGGTTAGAGCTATCAACAGCGAGATTACATCCTGCTAACCTTATAGTGCCTATTCTGAACTGAATTCTTTATAAATTAGTATACAGTAAAACAGCACCTAGTAGGATGAGACTGGTTTATTATATTCTCTTCTTCCTCAGCATTCAAAATTTGCTATTCATTATTATCTGATATATCCTGCTCAAAGCTATAATGGAGTTACTGACATTAAAGTCTTTGAACAAACTATATTTTAAAGAATATATGTTGCCATTATCACCTTACTGTTAATAAATCACAGGGATCCCTGCACATTTGATATTGATCCTCAGCATAACACCATAGTAGATGACCAATTAAATGTTTAAATGAATTATCACACATTTTGTGGGACTTATGGTATTCATGGCATTATATCACTATGGAGTATATAGTGAAAGCATAATATTTTAAACTCCAAATGGTAATCAATGAAATTTCAATAAAATATCCAGATTCTTAAATTATTTGTGGTGGCTTCATATAAGGCATAATCATCCTTCTGGATGGGCTCTCAGGAACCATGGAATTCAGGATATAAAACTTTAATATAAATTTTATAAATGAGTAGATTAATTCATGGTCAAGTTATTTATTATTATATCTATAAAATGAGGTTAGTTCCAGTGGAATGTGTAAAATGTTTGTTGTATGTGCATATATATTATATTATCCTAAATTATATTATTAATGCTCTGAATAATGATTTCAAAATACTAAATAATAGTATTATTTAAACTATCTACCACTCTTTGTTGTATGATATCAGCCTGTACATATATTTATATTACCTGCCTGGTAATATAAGGCATTTTTACTTGCAAACCTGCAAAGCTACTTAAGATGTCAAAATATGAAATAAGCAAAGACATATTAAAAACTCAAAATATTACAACATGAAATTCCTCGTAAGCCGTTTGTTTCCACATACAGTATTCCTATAGTCTGTAATTTCTGGGGCATCACTCTTAGTTTATTTTGCCAGAGAGATAGTTTTGATAATAAAAATATTAGTTGCCTTGCAGCTTAGAAATTCAGTCCAGTTGAATCAACCATCTGGCCTAATTAAGTGTTCAAGGATAAAACTCAGTTTTAAAATCATGTGTATCCTAACAAATCATTGATATCGATACCTGTTAAAATATTTGGGAAGAAATTTATAATTCACATTGGATATCTTCAAGATTTCCAACAACATGCTGCTGCAGACAGAATGAATACAGCAGATCTCATTCACTATTTCAGAGTTAGGTATATAGAGGCTTCCTTACATTTTCCTGGGTTTTCCTTAGATTAATGACATGTATGGATAATATTAAATTTCTGTCATATGACTTATTGGTTGTGTTGCTTTAGTCAATTTAAGTTATCTCAATAAACATCAGTTTACTCTTCTAGAAAGAGGTATGAGCATAAAGAGAATAGGTACAATGTGTATGGCACTTAGGAGGCACTTCATGTGCTGGGTCTGTTATTCTACTCTAACTAGATAATACATTGGAAAACAATGGCACATAAGCAAAGCAACAGATAAATCAAAGGCTTTGTCATTTTGTTTGGGTATGCATTATGTGTTTGTCTAGTTGTTCTCTATATATGTTTTTCTATTGTCATTTTACTTTGAGTAATATCACCATTATTTTGCCCTCTCTGAATAAGTACCAGCAGATGATAGGAAAGTGGTATTCTGAGTGCCAAAGTACTATGGGCATTACTAAATGATTCCATGGACTACTCATATCTGGGTAATAAAGTATAAGTTATATGTTCGTGTCCATCCATATTACCAAATGACACTAAGATGATGTTAAACTGGTCCACCGTAGTTTCACACCATCTGCACCTGTGTTATGGCATTGCCCACCTGAAGTGAACAATGAGGAAAACACAAATCTTGGTACCCAGCTCTGCATATGATGAATGGTAACTACATTGTGAAGATTATGAAGTAAAGAAATAAAGTGTGATAAAAAATTCCATCATCTATCCCATGACTAGAGTTAATTCCATACATATCTCCTCTCATTATGTTAGTTGTTACATTTTAGAGATGGTTTTCCAAGCATCATCAAACCCTGTAAAATGTATTGGTTATAGGCAAAGAAATATGACCTCATTGTATATAATTTTGCTCAAGAGGCGCCTGGGTGGTGCAGTTGGTTAAGCGTCTGACTCTTGGTTTCATCTCAGCTCATGATCTCGTGGTTGTGAGATGGAGCCCAGCGTTGGGCTCTACCCTCCGTGCAGAGTCTGAGATTCTTTTTCCCTCTGCCCCTCTTGCTCCTGCTTAATCTCTCTCTCTCTCTCAAATAAATAAATAAATCTTTACAGTTTTGTTCAGTTAAAATGTATGATCTGGTTTAAAATGTTTAATTCTCAGTATTTTACTCTTTTTGAAAAGGACTGCAGAATATTCTATATTTGACCTGACAACAATATACTTCTTACCACAAATAAGAATATTTATTGCCTCCTTTCCACTTCAACCTTGGCACAAGGTGTGAAAAATAATTGTTTCTACATTTTATTGCCATCTGTTGTATGGCATTAAGATCAACTGCCCCCCCCCCCCTTTTTCCTGTTCATGGTGTTTTTTAAGGTTTTTCTTTGGCACTCAGGTTATACCATCTGATTTGGTGGCTCTGTGCCTGTGGATGGACATCTGGAATAGCTGGCTTAAGTAAGTTTGTGCTTGTTTCTAGTTTTGGTAGAGACAGAGTTCTCAATGGTTATTTCCTTAGATTATCTGTTGCAGTAAATTGGTTTTGTTCCAGTAGAATATCTTCCATTGCACTTGTTTTCAAAGCCGTCCAGTCTCTTGTGTAAGATTTTGGTTCCTTTCCAGTTCTTGCAGTTGTAGGTTAGTAATATGATTACATTTGAGTTGAATATCCTCAGTTTTATATCTACACTTTTAGTTTTTGCAGACTTCTTATAAATAATTTAGGAAATAGTTTCTCCTTATGCTAAACATTATTCTATGAATCCATAATATAAAGTGATTTAAGTTCTAGATTGATGTTAATTTGAGATCTGAAGAGTGTTTGGTTGGTGTAATCATGAGATTTAGTAAGCTAGTTGAATTTTTTGAATCTTTTGCTAAGTCTTTGGATTTTCTCTGTAGGTTGCTTGAAAGACCATATTTGTTGCATGCAGTTACCTCCCTGAATGGTTTCCCTACTAATATCAGTATAAAACAAAGATATCCTCTTTTGAGGATTTGAAAATAAGTGAGCCAAGAGAGTCAGTGTAGAAAAAGGACAGCAGAGTAAGGACAGGCCCTTGATACTATGGATCTAGTAAGAGAAGTGCAGTTTTGAGAAAACCATAAACAGGGTTTCAAAAAAAAGAAAAATTTGAAATTATTATCATTAATTATGTTTCTTTTGTGTTTCAAAATACGGATTAATCATCATTCTACTATCTTCTAAATTATTAGGAAACTATTATTTCCTAAATACCTTGAAATGAGATTTTTCTTTTAAAATCTATTACCTACATTTGACCGCATCAGAAATAAAAATGTAAATACTTTTCTCAAAGCAGTGCCTGAATACATGCTGATTTATCAATTGCTCTGCCTTGAATTGCCCGAAGCAAAGCTGATCCTGCATAAAAGGAACAAATGTTCTCCTGTTGACATGGTAAGTTAACTTTCTTGAACAGCTATCATGGTTTGCACTCATTATCTTCTATGGAGCTCACATTGTGCTAAATTCTTGAATGTGACTTGTAGTACGCGTTCTTTCTCCTTTGGTTTACTCTCTACAGGTGGAAGCTCAGGATTCCACTTTCTGCCTATAGTAACCTTCTTTTACAAATTAAATAACTGATTTCTATTGTTTAAAAAGTCTTTTTGCCTTTTCAGTATATACTTCAAAATAACAGCAATGCAACCTTCCATATACCACCAGGAAATTCCTATAACAGGTCAGCAATGTAGATATTGTATGTAGATAGCCTTAAATCAGAGTTCTTATAATGATTTCAAGACTTCTTAGGTGTTTTTATTCACTCAAAATAAGAATCAGCATTTATGTTCTGCATCGCCATCTTTTCAGACTTGACTAGAGAAATAATAACAAAAAAGTCTTCTTTTAAATTTTATTTTCTTTTAAATTTTATTTCATTTTATTAATTTTTCATGTAGTTATTAATTTATAAGGTAAACTTATAAATTAAATGGATATTTCTAACATTTATTATTGGAAGTAAACAATTTATACATGTGGAATTCTCAAGTATGTATCATATGCCTAATCAGGGCACTGCTTTCTCCCAGATGTTTCTTCTTGAATATATGAAAAAATAAAAATCTCAGAACCTACTAGATAATTCTGATGATAACACCAGCAACCACTTAAGACAGGAAGAGATAGAAACTAATTAAAATTTTATTAGAACAGTAATTCTGTCAATGCTTAATTGATTGCTGTTGTAGTACCCCTAGGCGATGTTTGATTATTTTGAGAGATGGAATAAAATTCCCAACCTCAACAGGAAAAATTAATTTAAATTCAATTTAAAATATACAGCATCAAACCATTTTTGAAATCAAACATCAGTAAATTTCAATGTGAATTCAGAATTTAAATTAAAAATCTATGATAATCTGTATGATCCTAGGAACCAAATTGGAAGGAAAACCACCATTTACTCTCACCTGTTGAATAAATGAATGGATGGCACTCAAGGTGAAAAGTTTGATTATCAGAAAGATTCCATAATATTCAATCCCATTTTTTTTGAAAGTTGGGTAATAAATTAGCATTTGTGAATTTATAGGGGTGGGTTAAAAAATAAAATCTAAAAATAATTTGGTAGAATGATTCAGTAAAAAAAATTAATGTAAAAATAATTTGGTAGAAAGATTCAGTTAAAAAAAACTTACTTGTCACCCACTTTGTGGGTGTAGATGACAAAGGGACAGTTTTCCCAGTTTATACAAATGATCTAACATTTGTACAGGACAAAGTTGTGGACTAAAACATCCAGAATGGAAACACTAAGTGTATGAAATAGTAGTTGAAAGAGGAGTATCTCATGAACCAAAATAATTTACTCTAATTCAAATTTTAGCAATATTTTGCATATCTGGTTTTTAGGAATGCCATTGCTTTTAATAGTGAATATCAAACATTTAAGTTGGCTTATTCTGTAGACTTACCAGCATTAGAAAAAGAAAAAAAAAATGTGCCTTAGTTCTTTTCCTTTCTTTTCTTTTCTTTTTTTTCTTTTCTCTTTTCTTTTCTTTTCTTTTCTTTTCTTTTCTTTTCTTTTCTTTTCTTTTCTTTCTTTTCTTTTCTATTCTTTTCTTTTCTTTTCTTTTCTTTTTTCTTTTCTCTTCTTTTCTTTTCTTTTTCTTTCTCAAATTGTGACCTATGGGAGTGATTTTACTTCTCAGAAATGTCTTCCTCACCATTCTGATCCCACATGCTCTTCTACTAATTCAAAAGCTAAATCTAGTGGGCCTTGCCAAATTCAATTGAGCTGTGTGTTGTTTTAAGCTACTACCTTTGATATGATTTGTTATATAAGTTTTTAAAAAATATATTATAAGTTTTATTACTATCTAGGTATGGCAAAAACCAAAAGAGGATTGTCATTGAAAACATTGTTATATGCACAGTTTCCAAAAGGAAGGGGCCCACCATACCACAGAAAGGCACATAGGGAAACAGCAGGATCTGTCTGGAGACAGAGGGAACGAGGAGAAAATGTGGGCAAGAGACTTTATTGTGGTTCCACAGGAAGGAGTGTGTAACATAAGCAGGGGTAAGTTTGGCTAGTTTGAATAATTTCAGTGGGCTCTGGAACAGAGGTACCGCCATTAATTGTCTGGTACCTGGTCCTAGGGTGATTAGAGCCCAGGAATAGTGGCTCTGGTTGCAAGTATGGGCTCTAGATTGCTTGATTTGCATTTAAAAGACACACTCAAGAGTGCCTCTAGGAATTGACTAGCTCTGGGGGGGCTCTAGGGACTGCAAGGCCCCAGATGTCAAAGCATAAAAATACAGAAAATAAAAAGTTATGACAGAGTAGTAATAGATAACTAGAATACACACACACACACACACGCACACACACACACAATTTTTTAACCAGAATTATTGATGTAAGGAAATCTCAAACTTACTCAGGACTGTGGGACAGACAAAAGCTGGAAGAACAAAAGACAAAAAGCCTGATGGTATTTGAGTTGGCTTTTGATGATAGCTTAAAGGAAAGTGAGTACAATGTTACTGGAAGCTGGAGACCAGGAAAAACTTGTGTAGTATAGAAAGTTCTATAGCAGTTGCCTGCAGAAATGTGGTAGAAAATATAACTAATGAATTGATCACCTAACTAAGGAAATTTCCAGGCAAAGTAATAAAGGTACTTCTTGGCTTCATTGCATTACCTATTGCAACGTTCAAGAGGAAAAAGATAAACTCAGAAGGAACTGGTAAATACAAATGAGCAAGTGTTTGTCGAGTTTGAAAATTAACTTGTTCCCCATTCCCAGCTCTCCAGATGAAAACAATACTAAATTCAATAAATTTAATAAAGATCATTATCAGTGTATTGTCATAAAAACTTGATCTATAAATGAAGACAGAATATAACTCTGGGGCCCTTTTTTAAGTGTTCAGGATTTAAGGCAGTACTCTGGTGAGGCAAAAATTCCTTTTCATATCTCATTGATCCTCTGTTAAAAAAATAAGGATCCTAAGACTATAGTGAACATGGCCCTAAAATACCTTTATAGATAATCTATGGTACAGGAAGTCTTATTTTAAGGAGACTTGTGACTGTGGATTTTATCCAATGGAGTAAACTATGATAAGATTTATAAGAAATCCATAGACTCTTTAAGAAAATAATGTTGGTGCCAACTTAGATGAAAAGACACGGAGGTATTGTCAAATGAAAAGATGACTTCTAGAGATGGTCAGCAATCCTTAGCTTTCCTTGGCTTGTAGATGCTTTATTCCATATACCTTGTTTTCATGTGGCCATCTTCTCCCTGTGTCCTCCATCACTGTGTCTCTCCTCTTTTAAGGACCACTGTCATATGAATTAGGGCCCTTTCTAATCAAGTATGACCTCATTTTAACTTGGCAGATTAAATCTACAGAGACTTTATTTCCAAATAGGGTCACATTCACAGGTACTGGATGTTAGTATTTCACATATCTTTTTGGAGGATGACACAATTCAATCCATAATATTCACGAGCTGGAATATTCATAAAAGTATTATTTGTAATAGCATAAAGCTGAAAACTCTTCAGTTACTCATCAACAGTCAAATAGATAGATAAATCATGGTATATTCTTGCAAAGAGTTACCATAAACAATGAAAATTCACCTATAACTTAAAGAGAGTAGAATGAACAAATCTCAAAAACATAATGCTGAGCCTAATAACTAAAAAACAAAATAGTACATACTACATGATTCTCTTTATATGAAATATAAAACCAGGCAAAACTATTCAGTTACAAGTCAGGAGACTGGGTATATACTTAAGGGGATAAGTGACTGGATGGGGTATGAGAAAAGCTGTCTGGGATATGGGGAATCTTTTTTATTGATGTGGGTGCTAGTTACATGGGTGAGTTTAGTTTGTGAAAATTCTTTGAATTGTACACTTATAATATACGCCCTCCTATTAATGTTTTATTTTGAAAACTTTAAAATGTTTCTAAAATTAAAAAAAAAAAGATGATTTGGATCCTTAAACTTCTATAGGTAGGAGACAGGCTAAAAAAAAGAAAAACAATAATTTTACAAACACTAACCATTTTTTATATTGTTGTTGTTGTTTTATGGCAAATGAAGAATAACATAGAGGAAGCTACCAAAACCTAGAATGCAAAGCCAAGAGCTATGGAGAATCATTTCTGGTAATGTGTGCCCAGGTGGAATTCAAAATTTATATGGACCTGTGATTCCTTGATGCCTTACATTTTTCTCCCTTTTAAAGATTTATTTATTTGAGAGAGAAAGCGCGGAGGGGGGAAGAGGGAGAGGGAGAGAGAGAATCCTAAGCAGACTTCCTGCTGAGCATGGAGCTGGAGACCCCATGACCTGAGATCAGGACCTGAGCCAAAATCAAGAGTCCAACGCTTAATCAACTGAGCTACGCAGGTGCCCCAAATTTTTCTCCCTTTTAA
The DNA here is from genome assembly GCF_023065955.2 of Ursus arctos. NCBI lineage: Eukaryota > Metazoa > Chordata > Mammalia > Carnivora > Ursidae > Ursus > Ursus arctos. Next base: position 46,678,789 of record NW_026623111.1, on the reverse strand, counting down.
ACTGAAGGATCTATAGCATGGTGTGTTGGGGTTATGGGGTACAGATACCCTGTCTCTTTAGTTTATAGGTCGTTGGATCAGTAAGACTTATTCTCTAGAAGCTGTACCTGACAAATTACACCTGATGAATTTCATCTACAATTGGATCTCATTTTGATCATGAGATCCTGGACTTCAATCCTGAAACTAATGCCATAATGGGATAAGACTTTGGGGGATCTTGAAGGAGGGATAATTGTATTTTGCACATGAGAGGGATAAGAATTATCCTGACCAGAAAATAGACTGTGGTAGACAGTTTCCAAAAAATGGTTTCAACAATATTTCTGGTCCCGCATACTCTTGTAAAATTTTGCCCATTGTTGTTTTAAGCTGAGGAATATGAGTTCATCTGTATAGTTTAATAAATTAAAGCTAAATGATCCTTTTAAGATAAAATACAATTTCTCACTCTATCCTTAACACTGTTTGTAAATGTGTAGATTTTTAAATATCTCATTTTGATAGTTCTAAATCAGAGTAGATAGAAAAGCAAAAATGGAAGGATGCCTGGTTGGCTCAGGCAGAGGAGCACGTGACTCTTAATCTTGGAATTGTGAGTTCAAGCCCCATGTTGGGTGTAGAGATTACTTAAAAATAAAATCTTTAAAAAACCACAAAAACCTGGAACAGCACGGTTTGGATGTCACCAGATTATTTCTCCTAGTCAGTGACCCTGCTCTCGTGTAAAGACATGGTTTACAAAAATGACCTTTTCCAGGAGGCCCAATTTTCCCTCAAATTTCTGTGTTGTTTAATAATCTTTTAAATTGTCCTAAATATAGATAGGCAGATATTCTGACAATTGTGTGAAAATAGAAAGGTCATGAATTCCAATGCTTGTTATTAAAAAAATATATTTTTAATGAACTGCCATTCAGATTGCTTTTTGTTTTCTGTGCTTCTTTCTCATATTCTTCATAAAACTAACGCTTTTAAAAAAAACACATATCTTCACTGCTCCACTACTCTGTAAAAACCTTTTAGTAACCACAGTATCCCGAATGTAAAGTGTCAGTATAAATTTGATGAATGAATAGGTTAATTAATTCATGGTCAACTTACCAATTTTAGATCTGTAAAATGAGGTTAACATGTCTAGAAATGAATTACAAGTTATATATATATATATATGTAAAACTATATCATGTATATGTGTGTGTGTGTGTGTATGTATATTCTCTCTCTCTGTGTCTCTCTCACACACACACTTTAATCAACAAATACTTTGTCCAGACATTGTTCTAAATTCTTTATAAATGTGAACTCATTTAATATCTAAAATAATCCTATGAAGTAAAGACTGTTGTTATTCTCATTTTAAAATTGAGGAAACCGATACATAGAAAATTTACACACTTAGTAAATTAATCACTTTACTAAAAGTCACAGTGGATAAGTAGGGAACCCAGAATTTGAACCCAGGCAGTTTAATTTCATATCTATACTCTTAACCATTACAGTATGATACATACAAAGTGAATCTTTATATTGAATCAGCAGGCACTAAGTAAACATATTCGATTGAACTACATTTTTAACCCTTAAAAATGTCAATTTGATGTTTCAATCAATAGCAGTCGTGGTATCATTTGAGCAAGAAAAAGAGTAAATAACTTTATTTTTGGTGAATGAGAAGTCGCAATGAGAATAAGAAGAAAATAGACAAACCCTAGGAGAGTAGATTCTCTAATGCCCAATGAGAGTTGTACCTTCAAAGGGTAAGAGTGATTCTTAGTGTCTCGACTTTCTAATTAATTTAATGATCCCAGGATGGGCAAATGAGAGGAGGCAGCGTGGATCCATATGGTTATGTGAATACTGCCACAGAGATTCAGCCTACTGCGGTCAAAGACTGCTGTTATGCTTCACAATTAGAGACCCATCCTTGGTCAACTAGTCTGGGAACTGATGGATTACCTGGAAGCAAATCCCTAAACAGGTAGTTATTTCCTGGGTAAGGTATTCTTCATTCAGCAGGAGATAACAACACCAAAAGCATTCAACTTTGGATTTTGTGGGTTGACATCGTAGATTTTCATTTTGCTTGGATTTTGACATGGGATACATGTATATTTTCAGATGCTAGGCAGTGAACTCTTCCTGCTCTCTCCCCCCAGATAAATAACATACCTTGAAACTATATTCTAGTGGAGGGGAAGGTTGGGTGTCTGCCCTTCTGGAATCACCTTGCTTTCTCCTTTTTTTGAACAGTGTGACGTTGGGCAAACCTCCTATTTTTCTATTTGTTAGTGTTCTCAATTAAATTTATTTACTTGATTTTGAACTACCATGTAACTGATCACGTGATTAGATGATAGAGCTATGTCTTTGGCTATGATATTGTCCCTGCCCTTGAGGAGAATTTGGGACCAAGAAAATCTAAACAGATAATCGGCCTCTATGTTTCAAAAAAGTTTCAAAAAATTATATGAAATAACAAGACATATTTTGAAAACATGCATTGTAACTGTCGTAGTATTTTAAAACATAAAGTGTAGCTATGGTAATAAATAATAATAATATACTCATGGTGTACCTACTGTGGGTAAGCCCCTAGAAGGTCTCATCTTGGCTTTAAAGTGCCAATTGCCGCAAACTTTTCTCTCCTGTAGCAGCATCTAGCATTTTCCCATGGACCCCATGTTATTAGCCAAAGTTCTCAGAGTAGTACTGCTATGGAACAAGAGGCATAGGTGGAATTTAGAATTATTAACATAGCATAAATAATTAAGGCTTACGTTGATGAGAATAAAGTGAGGAAATGGATTTTGCATAAGAGATTTTAAGTAAACTTTGTTAGTGAGTGTGATGAGAAAGATGAATTAAGCAAAATGTATAGATATATATCTATGTGCTATTTAGAATAAATGCCTAAATATGTGCCTTATTAATGTATTTATAGATTGAAAATGTATTCATATTTTACTTTAGGTTTCAATCTATTTATAACCAAGATATTTAAGAGATTTTATTACACAGCTCAAATATACCTGATTCAACATTAAAAAAATAATAAAAATAAAAAGACTGAAGGAAACCAAAGAAAAAAACTGAGAATCTCAAAGACAAGCAAGGAAATTCAGCTTGTAAATAGCATGGAGAAAAACAATATCTGCCAAAGGCATATAAAGGAGTAAAGAAGATTGACTCAGAAAATGAGTCCAGTGTTTAAGGAGCATGAAATGAAAAACAGTATACAGTGTGCTGCTATAATGTTTTAAAGCATTATGGATTTTATATTGGTGTTCGTGGCAATATCTAATCTGCCTTAGAAACTTATTTTGACATTGTCTTGTACTCAGGATGCACATCAAAGAACCTTTTCTACCTCAAGTCTATCAGAATCAGGCTCAGGAATAGACATCGTATCTCAGTATACTCAATTGTCAGGTTTTATCAGATCTAAACTATGATGAAGTTTTTGGGTGACGTGTAATGGGAGTTAAACAATTGTGAATATCGTTCATCAGAAAGCAAACATAGACATGTTTGTGCAAAATACATTCATTGCCACATTCTTGGTTGGAATGTCTCATTAGACTTTCTGAGAATTTCGAGTGCAATAAAAGTGAATTGGTGATGACATCTAGCACCTTCCTAAGTAAAACATAACTCTCCCTAAGTCTTTTTAAAGAGTGAAAACTATTCGTTCATCATCCTTTTTTTTATTTATTTTATTTTATTTTATTTTTTTAAAGATTTTATTTATTTATTTGACAGAGATAGAGACAGCCAGTGAGAGAGGGAACACAAGCAGGGGGAGTGGGAGAGGAAGAAGCAGGCTCAAAGTGGAGGAGCCTGATGTGGGGCTCGATCCTATAACGCCGGGATCACGCCCTGAGCCGAAGGCAGACGCCCAACCGCTGTGCCACCCAGGCGCCCCTGTCATCCTTTTTTTTTAAAATAAATTTAGCAATAGCCAACTACTACCTACCATTTACCAGTTTCATTTTAGAGGGAAGGTGGAAGAATGAAATCTGACCACTCTCTCACACCATACACAAAGATAAACTCTAAATGGATGAAAGACCTCGATGTGAGACAGGAATCCATCAAAATCATAGAGGAGAACATAAGCTATAACCTCTTTGACATCGGCCACAGCAACCTTTTTCATGACACATCTCCAAAGGCAAATGAAACAAAAGAAAAAATGAACTTGTGGGACTTCATCAAGATAAAAAGCTTCTGCACAGCCAAGGAAACAGTCAAAAAAAACTAAGAAGCAGCCCACAGAATGGGAGAAGATATTTGCAAGTGACACTACAGATAAAAGACTGGTATCCAAGATCTACAAAGAACTTCTCAAACTCAATACACGAGAAACAAATAATCAAATCAAAAAATGGGCAGAAGAGATGAACAGACACTTTTCCAATGAAGATATACAAATGGCTAACAGACACATGAAAAAATGTTCAACATCATTAGCCATCAGGGAAATTCAAATCAAAACCACCTTGAGATACCACCTTTCGCCAGTTAGAATGGCAAAAATGACAAGACAAATAACAACAAATGTTGGAGGGGATGTGGAGAAAGGGGATCCCTCTTACACTGTTGGTGGGAATGCAAGTTGGTACCGCCACTTTGGTAAACAGTGCGGAGGTCCCCTAAAAAGTTAAAAATAGAGCTACCCTGTGATCCAACAATTGCACTACTGGGTATTTACCCCAAAGATACAGACATAGTGAAGAGAAGGGCCATACACGCCCCAATGTTCATAGCAGCATTGTCCACAATAGCTAAATTGTGGAAGGAGCCGAGATGCCCTTCAACAGATGACTGGACTAAGAAGATGTGGTCCACATATACAATGGAATATTACTCAGCCATCAGAAAGAACGATTACCCAGCATTTGCAGCAACATGGACGGGAATGGAGGAGATTATGCTAAGTGAAGTAAGTCAAGCAGAGAAAGACAATTATCATATGGTTTCACTCATTTATGGAACATAAGAAATAGCAGGAAGATTGGTAGGAGGAGGAAGGGAAGAATGAAGGGGGGTTAAACAGAAGGGGGAATGAACCATGAGAGACTATGGACTCTGGGAAACAATTGAGGGCTTCAGAGGGGAGGGGGTTGGGGGATTGGGATAGGCTGGTGATGGGTATTAAGGAGGGCGCATATTGCATGGAGCACTGGGTATATGCAAATAATGAATCATGGAACACTACCTCAAAAACTAAGGATGTACTGTATGGTGACTAACATAACATAATAAAAATTATTCTTAAAAAAAAAAAGAAATCCTGAAGATTCATTCTGAACATCTTTTGCTGCACTTTTAAAAATGGGACCAGATCATTATAAAGCCTCATCTGAACATCTTTTGCTGCGCTTTTAAAAATGGGACCAGATCATTATAAAGCCTCATCCAACATCGTGGGAGCCAAAAAACTTTGCATTCTTTGAAAACATAATTTAATTCGGATTCCGTTTTATGGATTTATCTGTAATGAGAATCTACCAATTAATTATAATATAAGTGATTCAGTTTAAAAGTTACTATCAAGCTTTTGTGGTATAATTCTGCAGAAAGCAAATGAATGCATTTTAGACCAAAGTCATTACTATTTATTTGTTTATTCTAAAGGTGATTATAATAATGACTTTCTAAAGATAGAAATATCAAGGAAGAAAAAAATATTTTATCTTGTAAAAAAAATACAGGGGATAAGCCTCAGTCATATTTCTATCTGCTAAATGGCTTCTTAGATATTATATGTTTGTATATAAAATAGTTTATGTTCAAACTTGGTGTTAGTTAGAATGACATATATTTTAAATGGTGACACATTGTAAAGTTAAATATATTTCTCCCCACATATATAACCTCATGCTCAAACCTGTCTGCAAAAATTCTGTGCCTCAGTTGTCATGGTTCAAAGTGAAAGGCACAGATTTTTTTAAGTGTGAATCCATATTGGCAATAAATATATATTGTGGTTTTACCACTCAGTAAAAAGACTCATGTTTCCAAAAATCTAATATTTATTTTACATTCAGAAACCAAGCCATTGATCTTTTGATCAATTTTAAATAAATATACAAAGTAACCAATGGTATCTCACAAAGGGCTTAGTGAACCTTAATTCTACTTATCGAAATTTTATTATCTAGTTGTCTTTAATGGAGACAAGACAAAGTGCTCAAAAGTATATGGGATCTGGGGAATGTATACATTAGAATGAGATGTCAGAGTTCTTGTTTTGGTTCTTGATCTCTCACACGTTGACTGAGAATTCTTAGACAAATTATGACTACCTTCTTATTTATATAGACCTGACATGTCAAAGAAGCATAAATAAAAAATACACATGAAATATCTTTCAAATGGACAAAGATTAAAGAGTATGAAAATGCAATGGAATATGACTAAAGCTGTATCAAAAGATTGCACTTTTTGACTGGCATTTTCTGAATTATCGATCACAAACTCAGAAATATTTGATTGCATAGCTTTAGCCAGTGTAAGAAGTTAATTTTTCCTTCAATGTCTCCCTGTTGCATTCTCTGTGCCCTTCTTCTGATCCATGTTCCCCTTCTTCCCATGTGATTTTATTCAGTGCAACAAATTCAAACATAATCTTCATGCTGGTCATGCTCTAATTGATATCTTCAGGCCAAACCTCTCAGTTTGATCCTCAAATTGATATCTTTAGGCTGTATCTGTCCACTCCCCATTCTCTTACACATTTTAATTTTTTTCATGAAACTTATAGAATTCATAGTTATTTCATTTTTTTGTGTATTTGTTTTTGTTTTGTTCTTTCTCAGCATAATATAAACACTTTGAGCTTACTTGGTTCATAATAAGCAATCAGTGTAAGTATAGACTCTTCTGAGTTACCATGTCTAAAACTCTTGTGTTTCTCTTACACATTTCCGTCCCCCAAATCCTCCCCTCACTGAGTATTATTCTCTTTGTGAATATATGATACCAGCAACCACATAATTACATTGGTTAGAAATCTAGGTCCTTCCCTTTCCCTCTTTTCTAATATCGAAGTCCATCAACAAGTCCACCAATTTCATCTTCAAGATGTTTCCTATAGAGCACTACTATTTCCTTATTCTAAGAAACCATTATCTTTCACCTAGATTATGTAACAGTTTTCTGACTTGCCTCATTTACCTCTACACTTACTAAAATTCATCTGTACATATCAAGAGTGATTTTTATTAAACATAAATCTAATCATGTTATTCCAGGCTTAAACATCTTCAATAGTTTTGCAATGTCCTAAAAATTAAAATATTCAAAATAATAATGATAATCTACAAAATCCTGCTTGTTTTGTGAATCCTCATTCTCTTTCCAAAGTTATCCCTTGCTATTGTCCTCTTTCTTGCTGACTGTGTCCAATCAAGCCAGACTTTTCTCCATGTCTGGGACAAGGCGTTCTCTATTCTGCCTTAGGGTATTTGTATACATCATTCCTTTCACCTGGAATATTTTTCCTTCTCTCTCCAAATGGTGAGTCTATCTCATCCTTAATATGAATGTTTCAGATCTTTGCTGATATTCCTCTTTAAATTAAGCACCCAGCCCTCTTATAGCTCTTTCATGCTTCTTTCATAAAACTTACAAAATTAATAGTTTTGTTTGTTTGTTTGCTTGTTTTTGTTTTTCTTCCTCACTGTAATGTAAAGTCTTTGAAACTAGAGACCATGCTGGTGTAGTTTCTTTGGCTCCTGGTAAACGATCACTAATTATTATGGAATGCATGAATTCCTAAATTCCTTTTGTCTTATAATGTATCCTACCTAAAAAACATTATCAAAGGAGCCCCCAGTAGACTTGGTAATTAAAAAGGAATTTTGGACAGTGCAATTAAACTGTGGTGTTAATATTTAGATGTCACATATTCTAATATTATTATGTCAAAATTCCTTTAGTTATAAGAAAAATTAGCCAATTCTTATTAGCAAAAAAAAAAAAAAGACATTTATTGTTTCACATAATGAGATAAACCAGTGACTAATTTAATTCTGATATGCCTGGACTCTGGGGATCAAAGAGCATCAGGGCTCCATTTTTCTCCTCACCTGTTGGACATGCTTGACTGCCATGATGAAATAAAATTTTTTTGATTTCCCAAGACTTACATTCTGCCAGGCTGGTAATCTTAGGAGAAACAAAACAAAACAAACAGCTTATTGAATATCTTAGGTAGTCTGGATCAAGGAGGACTGTGATTGGCTTGCATTGGCTATACACCTGTTTTGAGCCAATAACCTTCCCGAGGAATATTCCTCTTCTCTGAGCCTTAGGTCATATGCTCATTTGTAAGGGTAAGGTACAGAAAACGGTGACCCCTTAGAAAAGCAGGAATGCTATTAGATGAAAACAAAGGTATGTTAGAAATAAAGGGCAAATTATATTTCTCCTACCTATTTCTTGCCAAAAACTAGTGCTGTTTCATTTTTTTTTAAAGATTTTATTTATTTATTTGACAGAGATAGAGACAGCCAGCGAGAGAGGGAACACAAGCAGGGGGAGTGGGAGAGGAAGAAGCAGGCTCATAACGGAGGAGCCTGATGTGGGACTCGATCCCAGAATGCCGGGATCACGCCCTGAGCGAAAGGCAGACGCTCAACCGCTGAGCCACCCAGGCGCCCCATGCTATTTCATTTTTAATTAAGGCTTTGCTAAATGAAGAATTTAATTCTTTAACAGTTTTGACAAATGTACTTTAATAGATAATTTTTGTTTTCCCACTCATGTACATTTTACCTACAATGTTCAAGTCATAATATGTAGGTGATGGCTACTCTGTTGATAAGTATGAATTTACCTCTTCATCTTTTATATACAAGAGACAAATATAAAAATTCTCAAATCCAGATTTATTATTTAAGCAATTAGGGTTTGGCCCACAATCATCCTGAAGCATCTTCGTATCCAGAAATACCAGGCAAAAATTAAAATTTAACCTTTTCCAAATACTTTCGAATGTGAAAGAAAATTGGATATAGACTCAACCCAGTTGGAATTAAATCATTACATCTATAAGTAGAAATAATACATTGACCTTTGATAGATTAGATTTCCCAGAAGCTTATAGATAGACATTAGTATTTAATTATAAAATATGTAGTAAAGATTAAGAGTATAATAAAGCAGAAAAATCTTTCTCATACATATATATTTTCTATTATGGTCAGTTGTGTTTTCAAAAAGAATCAGAGTGAGAAATGAAAGTTATAAAGAATAGAAAAATCTATTTTCATCACTTTAGTTCTTTCAGCAAGAATATGCTAAAACAGATTTTGCCTAGGGCTCTCACATCCATCCCTGAGCAGAAATAATACATTTGAGGACTTTTGTATAGTTCTTTGATATTTAAAAGTGGTCTTTTTGAAATTTTGTTTCTAAGTAGATATTATTTACACTTTGTGGCATACAATGAATTGATTTTATAAATCAACCTCCAAGAACACAAATCTTGTTGGCTGCCATGTTAGTAAATCAACTCACCTAAATAATCCTGAGACTCTGACAATGATGCAGTCTCTGCACTTGGAAATTTAGCCATTTCCTCACTGTGAACTTGATCTTCTGATGTTTTAATGGATTGAGGTCCTATTTCTGATGGTTCAGTTTATACATGGGCATAAACTTTTTTGAGTATATCAGAGCTGAGAGTTAAGAGCTGATGATGTTCAAGTTTGGAGTCAAACTGTCTGTCCTTTGGACTAAGTAGGGCAGGGTAAAGTGAACATCTAGAGTTTTCATTATGTGTGCTGTTAACTGCACTAAATAATATCAAATATATGTGTGACAAATAAAAGGACATAACATGAAAGCAATGGATAGCCCCCAGGGCAGGGGGTGGGGTGAATGATATATTTCCAGGAACTTCCCCTATCTCTTAAAGTCCTCTACCATTATTTATTTATTGTCTGTCTGTCTGTCTGTCTCTCTCTCTGTGTGTGTGTGTGTGTGTGTGTGTGTGTGTGTGTGTATTAAAACAAAATGAATGTTGTTACTTGAAGGCATACAATCAGCTTCCAAGAACATGGAGTCTGATGTTTGAAGCTTTAGTTCTTTAATTCTACTTTTTTTCCTAGTGTCTGGAATTGTTTGGCAATAAATTGTATTCTATCCTGCTTCAATTACTAGTCTTTTCAGATCTGACTGCACTTAATTACTCAAGACATGATCTGCTAAAAGCTACATCTGGAAACAATGTCACTCTCTTTGTTTGGCATTTAAAAGTTGGACTTATGTTAAATGAGTACTTTTAACCACAAAGCTTTGGGGGAAAAATAGCATTGCCAGATATTTTCTATGCATTTAGTTTAAACTGTATATGTATTTATCTATTCAGTATTTGTTTTCTAAACTATCTAGGTGTCTTTCTACCTTTATCTTATTTTTAATTGATGTATCTAACCAGGGTTTCCAAGATAATTTCCCTTCTGGTATTAAAAGCAGATCTGGTCTTTTCTACTCCTCAGTTTTTTTTGTTTTTTTTTTTTAAAGATTTATTTATTTATTTATTTGACAGAGATAGAGACAGCCAGTGAGAGAGGGAACACAAGCAGGGGGAGTGGGAGAGGAAGAAGCAGGCTCATAGAGGAGGAGCCTGACGTGGGGCTCGAACCCGGAACGCCGGGATCACGCCCTGAGCCGAAGGCAGACGCTTTAACCGCTGTGCCACCCAGGCGCCCCACTACTCCTCAGTTTTATATGCTGAACATAGTATGCAAAATAGTGAACTTAGCCTTTGGAATGTCAAAGGCAATAGAGGGTGTTCCCATTTGAGAATGATTTTAATTTTAGAAATATCACAGGAACTCTTTAGAATTTGTCTTATAGAAATTATATGCTTCTGTTCAGTCCATACTTATTTAGCCTCTTCGCAGAGTACCTGGTGAACATAGATCATAGCACGTGGAACACATCAGTTGGGCAGCATCTATAATATTTTGGACCCTAGATTTGCTTCACACTGTAAAGATGCCTGAGCTTTTTTTTTTTTTTTTTTTTTTTTTGGCCTGGGCTTTAAAAGATAACCGCGGTAATGTTTTTGCCTTGATTATTTGGGGGTGAATCATTCCAAAAGTTAATAGTGATATTAAATTAATAGCATTTTTAGTTAAATATGTATTTTTAGAAACTAAGGGTAATCTAGATACTAGTGAAACAAAATAAAATTTAATAAAAAAGTAAGATAGTTTCTGGGGCGCCTGGGGGGCTGAGTCTGTTAAACGTCTGACTCTTGGCTTCGGCTCAGGTTGGAATCTCAGGGTTGTGAGATCAAGTCCCATTCAGGCCTCCACACTGAACATGGAGTCCGCTTGAGATTTCCTCCCTCTCCCTCTTCCTCCCTTTCTGTCCCTCCCCCTGCTTGCATGTGCTCCCTCTCTAATACATAAATAAATAAAATCTTAAAAAAATAATTTCTATTGCCTTTTTTCCCTAAAAGTATTATTTCTGATATACTTTTCAATGATGTAACAGGAGACATGATTGTGTTTTTTATTTCGCCATGATATTAAATATTTTTGCTTATAGCAAATAATCTAGTTTTAGCAGAAATCCCTGTTTTTTAAAGTCATTTCCCTAAGCTTTAAGTAATTTGACAAGGTCAGCCTTATGTCATATCTTATTAAATTGACTGAGGCTAGAAAGACATGCAAATAAGATACCTCACAACCCAATTCATTTCTGCTATTTGAATTACAAGGTGGAGTTAAACTTGTTGATTAAAAGGCAAAGTAAGATCAGAGAAGTCTGAATGACACTATTCAGAAGCTCAACCATTTTGTATTTTTGATAGTAAGCTAATTATCAAATAAAGATTACTGAAGAATTGGCACTGTGTGTCACTTTGGCACTGAAATTAATGCTGTATTTGGCAGAAATCAGATGCTCATCATCCATCGCAGAAAAGGATCAGTTTATGTCTTCAGAATCTACTAGCTGCATGGCTCGACATTGCAGGGTAAATTGTTTATATTGCTAATTATATCAATAGAGTATTGCATTATATCAGCCTAGCCATTTTGGAATATTTGTTTTGATGGTAATGTATGCATTATACAGTTGAATCAATTTAAAATCAACACTGTGCCACAGTGTAGATTGTATAAACTGTATTACCTTAATAGAGCACTTACTGATGGGAAATAATTTAAGATTGAATGGTCAACAGAGGTCTCCTCTTTGAGTGCAACACTTCTAAGCCTTAGTGAAATTATTCATGGTTGAGAGACGAAAGGACTAATGTCCTGATATCTGTGTTTCCATTACAATTATGCTGCAATTGAAAACATTTTCTGTACAGCTTGTAAATCTTATTATTAAAGAAAAACCACTCATTCGGGTAATGTTCTACTGATAGTGAGGTGATGCTCAGAAGAATACATTAGAGTTAGTTTCCCAAGTTTTCTGTTAACTCTGGTGTATATCTGCAGTATTCTCATGCTGTCATGAAGAGAATACTATTGGTGTTATGCTTTTAAAATAGGAGAATACCATGTAATAAATCCTTCTTGGACTTGTATGTTGTAACAATGAGGTAACAAAATTTTGATCTAAAAAAGTGGTAAGAACTTGAAAACTTCTAAACTTCTTTCCCTTTCTTGCTTCCGGTGGATAAAAAGTAATGGAGATAATCTTACGTATCTGGGTTTATTGACCTGGATCAAGCAAGGGTTGTACACAACACTAGATTCAAAGTAGACAATTAATTCTTCTAAAATGAGAAGGAAAATATGATGTCACCAGATACAGAGAATTGGAGGATATGGAGATGTGGACTAGACAATGTGAATAGAAAGTACATATTCTTACTTTTGCAATTGTTATTCAGATTTAACTGCAAACTGCTTTCTGGTCATCTGTGTGCATTTGATAGGAATGAAGCACAATGAAGAAAAGTGAATATGCTTCTAATAGAACTCACCATACTGACTTAAAATGAAGACTACCTTTACTTTGTTATGAATTTAAAGTGGAACATCAAGGGATAGAAAGTATTCAGATATTTATAGAAATTTTCTAAACATAGCATAATAGAAATAACGTTAGCAAGCAGTTAACAAAGATATTTGGTAAGCAGAGCTCCATGATATCTCTACAAGAGCTATGTTGGTAATTTTTTTTCTACATTGTTAGGAGATTATAGCATTGCTATGGTGCAAGAAGTTAGAGATGTACTAAATTCGAAGTAAAATTATGAGTCATGAGGATACTTCAAAAAAATGATGTTTTCATCAATCTTTTATTTCCATTTCTTTCAAATAGAAAGGAAATTATATTTTGTTCTGCTAACACATCTGGTACCATATTGAAAAATATTACTATGTTTAATGGCAAGAAAAATTGTTAGCCCATATAAAAATGGACTGTAACTATACATTTGGTTTTCTAGGACTAGTCAGTGCATGCAAATATTTATTTCTTCTTCTATTACTAGTAGTCCGTTCAGATTTCTAGTTTCAGCTGGCTTTAGAATTTTCTTAACATGTTTTTGAGCTACTCTCAATTTCCATTTTTTTTTCCTGTGTCTCATTGCCTTGGAAGAAATGAATCTACTATGAGCATGTTTTCTTCTGCTTTCTGATGGAGGTAAGGGGGATAACTCATCCCATGCTATCTCCCTGTTCCATTACCCAGTTGCCTTTTGGTTTCTCAAGAGGCAACTGTGGCTCTCATAGGCTTATTGCTGCTTTATTTATCTGTAAAACCTTTTATTCTCTATCTCAATGCCCTTTGTAGTCCCCATTTCATTTTCTGCCTTTGCTTTCTGGATCGTTTTCGTGTGTTCTTTAAATCAAACAGGCTGTTTCTGCAAGGTTAATATCCTATGTACCTTTTTTTTTTTTCGGTCTTTGATCATTTTCTGCGTTTCCCTGGTCCTTCATATGGCTCATTTACAACTTCACATAAAAGTTTATTTCTTTGAATTCCCTGAAATCAACCCATGAATACTTTATGTTTTCTCCTTGGCTTTATCCCACTTACAACTCTGTTTTTCAATGTATTTCCTTTAGCAGAACACACATTTATCCCACTGTGCCTTTTTCCTCCTGGGGTTTGTTTGGCTGCTCTTTAAGGACCTTCTGTAAGATTTTTGTTTTGGAACCAACAGATCCGCATTCCATTCAGAATGAAGGCTCTTCTGCTGTTTTATTTTATTTCAAACCTATTTCTTCTGGGGCAGCAACAAACATTTCAAAATGACTTTTACTTCTTCCCTACCACAAAGTAAACATCTCAGAAAGGGGTGAGATCTCTCATTTTATATACTCTCTCCTGCTTCCTGTCATGTAAGGGATACTAGAGCAGTGATCAAAAATGTGTTTTCACCCAGCTGTGTACAGCACATGCAAATAGTGCAGATGCTTTTACAAAGCTATTGCTGAAACTTTTAGGTGCACTATGGTAAACTGGAAAAAATATTTCTCTAGAGAATATTGTAGACTAACACGTGCTAATAATCTTAAACTAAATGAACTGCGAGGTTGTGTTCAGTTCTCTTTCATTAAGAACAGAGGATGAATCGACTGAATTGTAGCTGAAATAATTTGCAATTAGACTTCCAGAAAGCCATACGATTCTAACCATAAGGGTGTGAGGTTATAGAATGCATCATACAAAGATATGGGAGAATTACTGATGCTGGTGATTTTTAAAAGCAAGGAAGGTAAATGCTTTTGGAAAGTATGGAATGTCTCAATGTAGGGGAATGGACTATATCTCTTATGGGAATTCTATTGTCCCTTCCAGCACTATAATTTTTTTGATTTATTTGGATAAAAGTTTTCTTGATGGTGAGCCAGAAATTCTGTGTGTAAATTTCGCTCCTGGGACTATGTTCCAGCTGCAGGATGCTGAGTTTATGTTCCTGTCAAAACACTTAAATTTCTGGAGAGTAACTTATGTACTAAGAGAATCTAACCAATGGAGTCATTAGCTTTTCCTCACTTCATTTAGCCAATATCTCTATTTAACTATTTTTCAATCCGGTAAAAATAGTATTCCTCTTAAGAATTCCACATTGGTACCTATTTCCACATTTGCAAATATTTAGACATATTTTGAGTGAGTGGTTGGATTTTCGTTTTTTTTTTCTTTGTTATTTTCTGGGTTAAAATTTCAAATTTATTTTATTTTTCCTTTAATTTATTTACCAACTTAAAAAATTATAGGTAGTTTTAAATATTGAAAACACCTCTGTTTCAATAAATTTGTGAGTTTCTAGCATTGCCTTTTGATGCAGCCATATAAAAATGCAGACTTTATTTTGGTAATTTAGTTTAATAGAAGCACAGACACATTTATGTTTCTAAATGTTATTAATGAATAAGTGAGTTCAAAGTACTGTTTTTAATTTCATTCTTTAAATTTTTTTATTTAAATTCTATTAGCCGACATATAGTACATCATTAGTTTTTGTGTAGTGTTCAATAATTCATTAGTTGCGTATAGCACCCAGTGCTCATAAAAGCAGTATCCTCATATATGTTGACCATGCATAGCAAAATTCTGGAAGAATACACTAGGAAGTGTTATTAATGGCTACCATTGTGTTATGTGACTAGAGATCATGCGAAGGAAATACGGAAGATAGAGAATGTTTATTTAACATTATATACACCTTTGTATTACATCTAACCACGAGTAAATATTGGCTTTGTAATTTTATAAACTTATGTTGTATTGCTATAACACAAGACCAGCTTTAGTCACCATCGTGTCAGCAACTAATTTGCCATAGATGTTTATAAGGCTCCTTTCCCACCAACATCCACCATAAAAAAAGAAAAATTGTTGAAGCATTTGTTTCTCTTTCCCTCAACTCAGGAATGAATTAAAAGCAGAATCAAGTCCCAGACATATTCCAGAATTCCTTCTACATAAGGCATATTAAGAAAACTAGCCTATTACTATAACTTTCCTTTCTTATTTCTTTCAGAAGAATTAGCATACAATACAAACCCTGGTAGATGAATAAACCCCTTATTTTTGTTTGTTTATTAAAATTCATGGCAGAGTCGAAGACAGTTGCTAGTTCTTAACTTGGTGTGCTTGCCACATTGGAAAGCAGTTCCATGTGGTTGCTGCTGTCCTTTTCCCCCCCAGATCTGCATATGACTGTTGAACTTAAGAAAGGGGATCTTCTCTTCTCCCCATCTGTCAACGCTCTAGGAAGGCTGGATGAAAGAATTTGAGTTCTGAGTATCTGATGGGTAAAATAGGGTGATGATGGGTCTCAGACAAGGTCAAATATACTTCATTCTTGCTTGAATTTTATCTGCAACAAATTCGTTACTCAGCAGTAGGAAAGAGGACATGGAAATCTTGCTATATAACTTATTACTGCTTAGAAGTGACCTCCACCTAGACTCCTGGCCTTCATTAGAGATTTGTAACTAAATCCAGTTGCATTTTCCTTCACTACAAAGGCTCTTCCTGTTAGTTTGTCCCTAGTTCCCAAATACACCACTCTACTCAGTTTCACTCCTAACAGGAATGTGAAATTTCCTCTGCTTTAGTCATTACTGTCAATGTCAGGGAGGGTCTTGGCATTAGGCATTATACAGGCTTGTCTCCTTTCCCTGGTCTTGTCCTATGAGATTGGAAGATTTGAATGAAAGTTGGATACTTCACACTAGTTTCAAGATCAAATACTTAATTAATCAATCTGCCTTAAGACAATAAATTCAAAGAAAAAAGCTGTCCTCAGGAGAAAATTAAATTGTTGAGAAAAAAAAATTAAATTCTTTCAGAATTATGGGTGGTGTTTACAATATGAACAATCAATTCCCTTCTCCTCAAAAGGGTAAATTAATAATTCTGTGTTTTGAAGGCATAAGAATGTCATCACATTAAATCAATACAATTATCTTTAGTTTGACTGCTAGATGAAAAAAAGCTATTTTCCCCATCTTGCTTTCAGACCCATTTCTTTCCAAAAACACAAATTTCTAAGAAAATATTCTTCTTTATAAAACACTGTTTAATAATAACCTAACATTAGCTTAACAGGCAGAGTCAGAGTTCTGACAGTTTATATAGAAAATACATGAATGTACAGATTAAAATTGATGAAATCAGGTCTCAAACAGCTCTAAAGTGTTCGTAGATATGGTAGCTGTTGTACACTTGAAGGCTGAGACAGAGCGGGACATTCTCTTTTTAATTGCTCTTTACCTATGATTTGCTGTTCTTTAACCGACTCCATATAGATACAGAAAGGAAAAAATGCTTGCATCAGTAGAATGTTGCAGTTTTAAAATACAATTAATATTGCACACGTATTCCACTCTGTTTCATTGGGAAGGATATGGATATATAAACCAACCAAAAAGAGTTCATTTGGGATGTGGAAGAATTAGTGATAAATGTTAACCAATGAAAGTCTTCCAAGGTAGAAAGTAGTAACATCCAGTGCTGAAGACATTAACAGTTTGGGAGAGTATTGCAATGAAATATAATTTGCACCCCTCTGATTTTTTTCAATCTCTTTTATAACTGAACTTTTTGGTTGTTAAATAACCTCCCAGTTGACTTGCTTGTTTCAATCTTGCCAGCATATCTTTGATTTTCCAGAGTGATCCTTTTAAAAAATCAGTCAAATCATGTCACCTCACTTAATTAAAGGATTCTTACTATGTATAGAATAAACCTAACTGTTTACCATGGGACAATAAGCCTTGTAAGGATCCCTATCCACTTTCCCTTCCAGTCTGTTTTGTCACTCTTCCCCTGTCTCCTATGCTGCAGGAATAGCTGTTTTATTTTATTGTGTATTTATTTTATGTATTTATGTATTTATTTTTTATTGAGCTGTAACTGATATCTAACATTACATTAGTTTCAGTGTACAACATAATGGTTTGATATTTATTTATATTGTGAACCAATCACCACAATAAGTCTAGAAAACATCTTTGGCAATACATTGCTACTAACTTTTTTTCCTTGTGATGAGAACTTTTGAGATCTATCTTTACAACTTTTAAATGTGCAATGCAGTATTATTAACTATAGTCACCATGATGTACATTTCCTCCCCATGACTTATTTATTTTATAACCGGAGTTTTTAATTTTTGTTCCTCTTCACCCATTTCTCTCAAACTCCTCCCCACACTGATCTCTGGCAACCACCAATCTGTTCTTTGGATGAGTGAGCTTTTTTTTTTTTTTTTTTTTTTTAAATCGAAAACAGTTTTTTAGAGTCTACATACAGGTGAGATCATATGGTATTTGTCCTTCTCTGTTAGAGTTGTTTCATTTAGGATAATGCCCTCAAGGTTCATCCACGTTGTCATGAATGGTAAGATTTCATTCTTTTTTTATGGCTTAATAGTAATCCAAATAGTATTCCACATTTTTCTTAATCCATTCATCCATCGATGGACACTTGAGTTATTTCCATATCTTGGCTATTGTAACTAATGCTGCAGTGAACATGGAAGCAAATATATTTTTGAGTTAGTGTTTTCACTTTTTTTCAGATAAATATTTACAAGTGGAATAGCAGGATCATATGGTAGTTCCATTTTTTTATATTTTGAGCAACCTCCATACTGTTTTCCATAATGGCTGCACCAATTTTCATTCCCACCAGTAGTGCACAAGAGTTTTCTTTTCTCCACAACTTTGCCAACATTTCTTACTTTTTGTATTTTTGATAATAGTCATTCTAACAGTTATGAGGTGATATTGTGATTTTGATTTGCAATTCCTGGTGAGTAGTGATGTTGAGCACCTTTTCATGTACCTGTTGGTCATCCGTATGTCTTTTTGGAAAAATATCTATTCAGATCATCTGCCCATTTTTTATTTGGATTTTTTTTTTTTTTTTTTTTTTTTTTGCTATTGAGTTAAGTGAGTTTTTATATATTTTGGATATTAACCCCTTATCAGGTTTAAATTTGCATATTTTCTCCTATTCATTCTGTTGAAGTTTTCTTTTGCTGTGCAGAAACTTTTTAGTTTGCTGTAGCCCCATTTTTTTTACTTTTGTTACCTTTGCTTTTTGCATCAAATCCAAGAAATCATTGCCAAGACTGATGTTAAGGAGTTTTACTTGTGTTTTCTTCTAAGAGTTTTATGGTTGAAGGTCTCACTTTCAACTCTTTTTCCATTTTTAGTTAATTTTTGTGTATGGTTTAAGATAGTGGTCCAGTTTCTTTTCTTTTCTTTTTTTTTTGCCTGTGGATATCCAGTTTTCCCAACACCACATAGATTGAAGACACTGTCCTTTTCCCATTGTATATTCTTGGCTTTTTTGTCATAAACTAATTGATCAAAGATGCATGGATTTACTTCTGGACTCTCTATTTTGTTCCATGGATCTATGTGTCTGTTTTTATGACAGTACCATACTATTTTGATTACCATAGCTTTGTAATGTAACTTGAAATCAGAGAGTGTGATGCCTCCAGGTTTGTTCTTCCTTTTTAAGATTGCTTTGGTTATTTGGGGTCTCTTGTGGTTCCATACAAATTTTAGAATTGTTTGTTCTATTTCTGTGACAAATGCCATTGGAATTTTGATAGGGATTGCACTGAATGTATAGATTGCATTGGGTAGTATGGACATTTTAACAATATTAATTCTTCCAATCCATGAGCATAGACTATCTTTCTATTTGTTCGTATTGTCTTCAATTTCTTTCATCAATGTTTTATAGTTTTCAGAATACAGGTCTTTCACCTCCTTGGTTAAATTTATTCCTGGTATTTTATTCTTTTGATGAAACTATAAAAGGGAGTGTTTTCTTAATTGCTCTTTCTGCTGCTTCCTGTTAGTATATAGAAATGCAACAGATATTTGTATATTGATTTTGTATCTGGTTGCTGTTTTAAAAGCATTACTATCTGCCTTAGGTTCTTTATATTAGCTTTCTTGCTACCTGAATGCTCATGTGCGAGATCTTTGCACAGTTGGTATCTTTTTTATCATTCATGCTTCAGCTTAGATGTCATCTTCTCAGAAAGACCTCTTTTCATCCTCAGACTAATGTAGTGTCCCATTCCCATTCACTTTCTAGCACAACATCTTGTTTTATGTATTTCAAACATTTTTTATATATGAACGATTTTTTGCATTTTGATTTTATGTGATCCATTTTATGTTCATTGTCTGTCTTCTACAACTAGAATGTCGGAATGTAAGTTCTGTGATGGCACGCATCTTCTCTGCCATATTTACCATGGCTGGAACAGTGCCTGACACCTAGTAGGTGCACAGTACTTGTTAAATAAATGAAATGAAACTCCATGATGACTCAATATTTCTTCCAAAGGTGGCTTTTCACCATCATACTCCATTTATTAAGTATCTGCTAAAACACAGGACTCTCTGGGGAAAATCAATATATGATTGGGCTCTTCAATTGTTTACAATTTTAAGTGGATAAAACAAGCACTGATAGGGGTGCCTGGGTGGAGCAGTCGTTAAGCATCTGCCTTCCACTCAGGGTGTGAGCCCAGTGTCCTGGAATTGAGCCCCACATTAGGCTTCTCCGCTAGGACCCTGCTTCTTCCTCTCCCACTCCCCCTGCTTGTGTTCCCTCTCTCGCTGGCTGTCTCTCTCTGTCAAATAAACAAATAAAATCTTAAAAAAAAAAGCACTGATAAATATAAAGAAATGATTTAAGAAAAAGAAATAGAGTATATCAAAACATTATGTTGTACACTTTTAATATATAGAATTTTCATTTGTCAGTTATACCTGAATAAAGATGGGAAGAAAAAGAAAAGGAGATAGATCTTTGACTTAGAGTTTAGTAAAAAAAAAAAAAAATCAACAAAAATTTATTTGTTAATTGACGTGAATCGAAGAAACAAAATTTGCAAGATAGTGCAAAAAAAAAAAGTCTAAGTAGAATAGAAAGATTGGGGAGTTGGCATGATCCTAGGGCCAAAAAATGTTTAAGTGCATGTTTGTTTAAGGATGAATAGTTAAAGACCTAAAATGTAAGTTAAAGGATAGGTACATTGGGATTAAACAAAAAAATTTAGGATGGAAAGAAAGAGGCCTCTCTGGATTAATATATAAATGCATGTTATGTTACTAAACAATGGCATATTTTGAACTTTCATTATCAGTGTGAACTGTTTTATATGAAAACAGTTATAAATTGTGTTTTTTAGTTGTCTAAGTTTTTATTTAATATTTATTTGTTTATTAACTCTACTATGGCTACCATCAATAATAATAAATAATACTTTTTATTACTGAATGAATAATAATTCATTAATACTGAAAGAATAAGAAATGAATAAGAGAATGACACAAGTGAGATAACACTGGTGGGAATCAAGGCTGAGAGGAAGTTGGAATTCATAAGGTCAGAGAGGAGCCATGTGAGAATATAGAAATAGGCTCATCTTGAATTATATTCATTGAGAAAACAGGGGACTACTATATCATTCTCATTGTCTGCACATAGTGTTCGAACAAAGTGGAATAAAGTTAATGTCTTCAAGGGAGAGAAATCTGTCATTTTCCTGAGTGCAAAACTGCATCCATAACTCTAACAGGACATCTTACAACTTGAAACATATGGCCAACAAGCCCTGGCATATTGCTGAAAGTAATCTGAGTGAGCGGGCAACTTTCACCTTTCTGATGAAAGTAACCATAACTCCTGGAGTTGATGTAATTTTGTGATTTAGGGGACCAATCTCAATCATACTTGGATATCCTGCTGCTTTTCCAAGAGCACTATGCAAATTGTGCAATACTGTTTGTTCGGAGGGTTTTTTTTTTCAAATTGGATTCAAATTGAATACAGCTCAATGTTACTTTTATTTTTGCCTGCAAGTAATACATTCATATGGGCTTATGTTAAAAAAAATAATTTGGGAGAGTATACTACTGTGAAATCAGTTCACTTTGAGAGGAAGCAGAGAAGGCATTGATGATGTATTTAGGCTGTGAGTAATGCATTCTTCCATGTTATGAAGATAACATAGAATTTTAATTCATATCTGGGAAGGTTATTAGTCATTTGTGAATAGAAAAAGAAAATAATACTAACTCTTTTTAAGATTTATTTGTTTATTTGAGAGAGAGAGAGAGAGCGAGCGTGTGCACAAGCAGCAGGGACAGAGGGAGAGGGAGAGAGAATCTCAAGCAGACTTCACACTGGGCATGGAGCCCAGCATGGGGCTCAATCTCATGACACTGAGATCATGACCTGATCTGAACCAAGAATTAGTCACTTAACCCACTGCACCATCCAGGTGCCCCTAATGTTGACTTTTTAAAAATGCTTTTTTATGGTAGAAAAATCTGGTAGAAATATTTCATTTATATTATTGGTAAAATATTTCATTTTTAAAAATTTCTGAAAACATTTAGAATAAAAATTCAAAAATTATTGATATTTCTAAGGAATTTTTTTAGTATTTAAAAAATCAGGGCAAGCAAGCTGCCTTGAAAAATATAGGACCTGGACAACTCATTGACATCTGCAGACTTACTGCTCTTTTATTTTTGTTGGTGTTACTCTTCATTATTTCCTATTAAAATGTCTATTAAAATACATATTTAATAGCTGTCTATTAAAATATTAAGAAACAGTGGCACATTTGCATCACTTTATCATAATTTTATGAGATTGATGGGTATTTTGCTCTAGCCTTTATTAACAGCTTATACGATATGAAAAATATCTCTGTATCTTTTTAAAAAATTGCATGCGTCATAGCTTTTAAGACCGATTGCCTTAATGGAGCACTAGAATGAAAGCTGGAGATAATATTCGATGGACTGGTAGCCTGAAAGTGTCTCCAATTCAAATTTGAGTAGGATGTGGTCTGTTAAAAGGTGACATTAAAGTGGAAAGGAGATGGGATGCACTAGATTATGAATGCTCAGTTCCAACTGGGAGGGGCAGTTGGAAATTTCAAGCTAAAACGTAAGCTGAGAACTGGGGACAAGTTATAAAAATCCAAAACTGGGTAGCTCAAGAATATAGGTTTGAGATTATGATTTTTTATAATTTGCACATATATATATAATTTATGAAATTATAAAAATTTGTTTTAAATAATTTCATATACAATTAAAAGATAGCTAGTAAACTAGTACTAAAAGAAATCTATAAATGCCTTAAAATACCTGGTCTCAAAATATTAATCTTTCTAAGCTATTTGAATTATTACTTCCAATTTTAAATAAGTAGGGATGAACCATCCAGCAGGAGTTGGCATCATAGAAGGGGAAGCCCCAGATGGAACTCTCTGGAATCAGAGAGTGGAGTCATTTGGTTTCTTTCTTCCACCTGCTCTCTAGTACCCACCCACCCTTCCATTGGCTACATTATTGTAATTAATTATTTATTTACTTTTATTTATTATTTTTTTAAAGATTTATTTATTTATTTGAGAGAGAAAGAGTGCATGAGTGGGGGAAGGGGCAGAGGGAGAAGGAAAGAATCTCAAACAGACTCCCCACTGAGTGAGGAGCCCAATTTAGGGCTTGATCTCAGGGCCCTGAGATTATGACCTGAGCCAAATCCAAGAGTCAGACATTCAACCAACTGAGCCACCCAGGTGCCCCTGGCCACATTTTTTTTTTTTTTTAGAAGCTGGAGTAAAAAGAGCTGGAGATAGGGTAGACCATAAGATGGTTCTGAGAGGAAACAAGAAATGACTGGTAGAAGCTGTTATTCTTTGTATTAGTTTTCTATTGCTGCTAAAACAAATTACCATGACTTTACTGGGTTAAAATAGCAAATCTATTATCTTATAGTTCTGGTGGTCAGAGTCCAAAATGGGTCTTATGGGGCTAAAATAAAGGTGTCTATGGAACTGAATTCCCCCTTTAAAGGAGGATATATTCCTTGCTTTTTTGAGCTTCTAGAAGCTATCTACATTCCTTGGCTTATGACCACATCAGTCTGATCTATGATTCCATCCTCACATTTCCTTTCTAAACTCTGGTCCTCCTGCCTCCCTATTATAAGGACTCTTGTGTTTCCATTGGGTCTACCTGGATAAATCATGATATTCTCCCTTTTTCAAGATCCTTAACTTAGTATAGAAAAGTCCCTCTTGCTATATTAGGTAACATGTTTATAGGTTCAAGGGCTTAAGATATTACGACGTCTTTGGGTGGCGTGTGTGCATGTGTTTATGCATATTTTGCTTGCCATATCTCTTTCCCCAATTTTGTAGGGTTTTTTTCTTTTTGGTCTGTACCCATTATTGAGTTATGTCATACCAAAGTAAGATATGAACAGATTAAGATTTTTCTGATTTCCTGTCATTTGGAAATTTTTAATTCACAAATATAAGGCACTGTTACTTGCTTGGCAGATTTTAAGTGCAAGACCAAAAGGATAAATAAGTCATCAATATTTATTGAATGACTTCTCTGACACCATCCTATGAGAAATTTCAAAGTAGAAGTTAGATATATACGAAGACTTAAAGTTATAACAATATGTTAATTTTAGAATATCAGGACATTACTATTAATATATAACTTTACTTATGAAAAAATTTACGGAATACCTTAATAAATTAATTTGCATGGTAACCTTTTAGAACAATATTAACAAAAGTCTATACCTTCAAAGAGAATCTTATCTACTAAAGAACTTGGCTGGTGCTAAAATATGTGCTTGTTTCATATATATTTCTTAAATGACAAATAAGTAATATCCTCTGACCCACTTTCTCTACAGGGTATTAGCCCTAAACTCCTTTTACTTAAGATCTGTATGAGAAACTTGAAGTTTATGCTGTTTTTTTTCCTCTACTTTCTCTTTCCCAGCATTTTTTGGGTCCAAATTCTACACTCCTGATTTAAGATGTCCAAGTTTAAGACTTATCTTTATGGTTTCAGTGAGCATAGATAGATGCATCTAAATCTGGAAAGCCAAAAGTAATATTAAGAGTTCTCATATTTCTTTTTCGACGAGTACTTTTAAAAGCAGATTTACCCCCATTTCAGGCATAGACTGTAGTGTCAAGATGCGGAAAGTGGTCTTTGGAGCAAGCAGATGTCCAAGTGTCTCCAGTGATACCATTTCAGTCAGGAGGTGCCAACAAGCAGAAAGAATAAGGAAAACACAGGCAATATTGGATGTGAGAAAGTAAAGCTATATCATTTGTAACTGAGTTTCCTAACAAAAGGCAGGAAGAAAGAATAATGTAGCTGTCCATCACCCACTTGAAATACCAGTTAAACTCAGAGGAGGGCTGGCAGAAAGATTACTTATTAGAAGTGCATATATCTATAAGGAGCCATGATGTCCTTCTAAAGCTGAATGGATAGACAAACTGTAGTAAAGCCATACAATGGAATATTATTCAGTGATAAAAGGAAATGAGTTATTAAGCCGCAAAAAACAGAGGAAGCATCCATGCATATTTGCTTAGGGAAAGAAGCCAGGCTAACAAGGTTACCTACTGTGTGATTCTAACTGCCTGCCATTCTGGAAAAGGCAAAATTATAGATCCAGTAAAAAGATCAGTGATTGCCAGAGCTTTGGAGGAAGGAGAGAGAAGGGGAGAGCAGAAAGGTGCAGCATGGGTGATTTTTAGGGCTGAAACTATTCTGTATGATACTGTATGGTAGATAAATGACATCGTGCATTTGTCAAAACCCATAGAACTACAACACAAAGAGTGAATCCTAATGTAGTCTGTGGACTTCAGCTAATAATAGTGTATCAGTACTGGTTTGTCAATTGTAACAAATGTACCACACTATGCATGATGTTAACAACAGGGGAAACTGTGAGGAGGGAGGAAAGGGGTATATGGGAATTTTCTGAGAAAATAAAGGTTCATAGATTTGTAGTCTTGCTAGTTGAAAGTATTGTTCTAATCACAGAGGCTAGTGGTCAGCTAGACTGATACAGAGATTTTGGAGTCTACTAAAAGAGTTAGTTTCCGGGTTGAGTTTTGGTGGACTATAATCTTGCTGCAAAGGATCATAATGGAGACTAGTTTCTTGTCTTCGTGAGATATTGCTCCAATTTTTGTCACTGCACTTTGGACTGTCTCCTCACAGATTATCTGAAGGGAAATCATTTTTATGTTCTTCACAGATCTCTTAAAGCAAAGAGCATATTCCGTGAAATAGAGGCACAGCCCTTTGACTTCTATCTGAAGTCTACCCTTGAGGGTATTTGAGGGTATTTTATAAGTGTTTGAGATCCCTGGAATTCACCAGTTGTAGCCCAGCTCAGCCCATATTTATCCCTTTTGAGCCAAATTCTTATGGGAACAGTCCTTAGATTACTTAAAATAGCATTATCTTGGAGACACTACTGGTTGTCATTAGTTCGTTTGTGAATCCTCTGCAAGGAATGAAGTTTAAAGAGTAACTACTTCACTGTTAGAAAATATGGCTAAATTAGCTAAGAGTAGGAGAACATTGTCTTCAGGATGTCTAAACATTTGTGTGAGTCTGTGCTCTCTGGGTTAAATAGCCTATAAAAGTTAAAATAAAAGTTTTATATAAAAGCTACGTTTGTATTAAGTTTGTATATAACATAAAAAGTCAAACTGAATTTCTGAATTTCTTGTTCAGCACATTTAAATCTATAAATATGGTGAAGATTTTTCTTGGGAATTAATTTTTCTTGATTTTTATAAAAAATTAATTGCATATTTATCTGAAGTCAAGATTAATAATGTCTTTTCTTTAATCTCATACATAAATATTTATAACTAGCTTTTAAAATTATAAGATTGTAAATGTTGCTCAAAAAAATTAAATAGTTCAGAGAGGTCTATGGTAAAAAATAAAGATTTCTCTCTTAAATCCCCAATTCCCCAGTCACACTTCCCAAAGCATTTTCTATATAATGATTTCTAGTGTATCTTTCCAGAATTATCTATGCATATACATGCTGTTATATAAATATGTAATATAATATAAATATAGATGATGTAATACATATTTAAAAAAATATGATGAATCTCTCTCTCTCTCTCTCTCACACACACACACACACACACACACACACACACACACATTTTGAAATATAATGCTCCACCAATCATGAATACATGGGTATGAGTGTGTGTATGTTTTTGTGGTTTGGAAATATGCTTCTGAGAGAAAAAGTCAGACTTTCCTTCAATTATTGGAATGTACTTCTAATGATAATCACCTGATACAGCAAACAGCTTTGTCCAGAGTCATATAGTTCATATCTTGAGAACACAGTAGAAGTTACTACAGATCATTAAGTTTCAACAGTGGATTTCCTGAGCCCATGTCAGTCTTGCAAGACTTGGCCTCATAAGATTACTGCAATCTTGGAGTGTTCTGAACATGACACAATACTTCAGAAGTCTACATCTGGCTGTTGGCCAAATAATATAATCTTAGTTTGACTGTCAGTGGAAAATATTCAATTAGACAAATGTACAGTGGAATGATCTCTTCCTACAGGATTCAAACTCAACAAAATATTGCCATATAATTTCAGTAAGACTAAATTTCTCATAAAGCAATGTCGCTCTGAATGTTAAATGAAATTAAATATGCTTTATTTCTGGCAATAGTCTTATGGATAGATTATAAACCTCCCCCATTCCAAAGATGTCTTATTTTTATGCCAGAAATCCAGAATTAGAAGGCAGCAAATTGTGGTCTTTAGAATCCTCATGAGAGGCCTTGGTAAGTGTAACTATTTGTATTTTTTGGCTCCATCATAGGCAGTTTGATAGTTACCCAGTATTGTATTCCATTTTTTCCAAATAAGAAAGCGTTTGCATAGCTGGACAATTTGGAATGGTAAAACTATTTAAAGACTAGTTCATGAGTAGATATTTATAACATTTATTGCTATTAGTCGAAGTTATTTGCCATATAGACAAAAGTATTGAACATTTACTCTACAGCTGGTGTCTTTTAGAAGCCTTATGTTGACCAGAATACTTTATCTTGCATACCCAGTGCTAATCTATGCAATAAATTAAACACACGTGTACACATATACACCTCCATCAAGTGATTTATAATGAGAACTCAATTTTATCCATTTAACACAAATGCAAGCCATTTGTTAAAAAAGGAAAATGCATTAAATATGGAAGTCGTGGGAAGTGAAAGGCTAGCTTTTAGTTGCATGTACATAGTTTAATTTAAGCTTGCTTTGAGTTTTAGATACAGAACTTTTGCTTACCTTAGTAAGGTAACAACAAGGAAGGGGAACAGAATTGTGAGAAGAGACTGGCGGTTGAGTAGGAGAGGTTTTTTCCCCTTTTATTTGTTTTCGTGTGTAAGATTCTTAATTGTATCTTTCAGCAGTTTATGGAGCAATTACATTGCTTGATGTTGTTTTATTGTTGAAATTGCCTACAGAAACGACATGTGCTAACTTTGGATATCAGAAAAAATACCAGGAATTAGATGCTCCATTCTAGTAACAGGTACAAAACAAGATATCAATGTACATAATTTTAACACTAGTGTGGGATATATAGGTGAGAGCTATATTGGCTTATTCACATCAGGAGACTGTCCTCTTCAGTCTGACTTGTCATGGGTTACTCTAAATGTTGGAAGACACCCCAAAATTTAAAGAGTAAGCCTAGCTACCAAGAAGAATTGGAACATAGGTAAATTTTTCTCAAAGCTTCTCTTAACACCACCATATGTCTCCCTGTAGTTCTTTCTTCTTCACTGAGCGCTATCCAATATGCAATTTTCCTGCCCTTTTATAAATCGACTGGTTCTACATACATTTCCTCATCTTTCTGAGGTTATAAAAGTACTTTAATATTGAGTACTTATTTTATGTAATCCATGTTGGAATACCAGTGAATGTTCAAAGACTGGAGAAGTACATACCCAAAGATGTCCATTCCTTTCCTTTCTGTTGGAAATATATACATATAATAATATAAATAATAAATATACAAATTGAGGATACAAACATGGGTAGTGGTTCTGTTCTAGTTTTCTGAAGTTTTGAAACAGAACTTAATAAGACATCAATTATATCAAATTCAAAGAAATATTGTACATTAGGCTGAAAATTTAACCTCTGTTGGATTCAATATTTCAACTTTTGAAAAGTCTTGCTACCCATCTTGGTCCACCAGAAAATTTGAGAGCTTTGAAATAAATCCAATTATACCATGTAAAAGGGCCATTGGGAGCATGACTTACACCTCACTATTTCATTTTCAGATAGAAATCAGAATATAAAAATGAATTTCCCCTCATAATTAGAGCAATTAAATTTCAAAGATGTTAAACCTGAATTCATGCCTACTGATTAACCCTTTCAGCAACAGAGGGCTTGTGTGCTAATAATCATAGCTTTAGCCTAAGGCTTCTCCCATTCCTAAAAGGAATTAATCTCATCTCAAACTTGTGTTTTTCACTGTTCCAAAATTCCCATGGATGAATAATAAATAAAAACGGTTCTGTATCATCTTCCCACTCCAAAGCTGGGTTTATTGTGAGCTCTTTCTGGTACCAGCACTTCTACCTTCACTTGTGAATAGGGCACTTCACATTTGTAGCAGTCAACTCTGTAATGACATTAATTGTCTTGATTCCACACGTGACCAAACTTTACACTTTTGTCTGTACTTTTTTGACACAAATGGGATTTCCATTTTTTGCGTTGTGCTATAGGGACTACCACTGGTACCTTCTGAGAAGGCTTTCTCCTGGTACCCTCGTTGAATTAGCGAGAGGGCCACTGTCAATAGATTTCTGAATTTAAGGTGCTGTTATTGACATTTCTAAATGTACATGTTCAGCGACTCGGGATGAAAAAATATCTTTTTTGGCTGCTCCACATGTTGTGTTTCCTTTCAGAGTTTTAATTTTCCAATCCATAATATCTTTTATTAGTTATTTCAGAGGCATGAGAAAAGCACTTTCGACCTCCTGTACTTTTAAAGCAATGGTTCCCTAAGTCTTCAATTTTCCCATTTACCCCAATCCTCCCAAAAGTTTAACTTAAAAAAAAAAGTCCAAACTACTTTTTAATTGCCCATGTTTCTTTCCTGTTTTTGATAGGAGGAACAACATTTTGCTGGTAGAATTTTTTTTAATTCCCTTTTTTTGTTTGTTTCAGGTTTAGATATTTATTCCTGGATCATACTCCTATATTCTGCTGTAGTTTCTTCAAAAGCCAAGTACCATGAGGTCTCTCCAAATCATCTGTTAATTTAAACAAACAGCATGAAACAAAATGAAACACTTT
Organism: Ursus arctos; assembly: GCF_023065955.2. Classification (NCBI taxonomy): domain Eukaryota; kingdom Metazoa; phylum Chordata; class Mammalia; order Carnivora; family Ursidae; genus Ursus; species Ursus arctos. Next base: position 46,648,570 of record NW_026623111.1, on the reverse strand, counting down.
GCCATTACCCTCTTCCTGATTGTGGCATTTTTGCTTGGGAGTTAGATTTTTATAATGGGCTTTGACAAATGATTTCATCTGTTTTTTTTTTTTGTTTTTTTTTTTTTTTTGTGGATTTAATCTTTCCTGTATTTTCTTTTCACCTTCCCTGAACCTTCACACAGGGCCGAACTGCTTGCCCAGGTACAATACCTTGATCCTTTTGAAATTACTAAATGGTTTCCGAAGTATTCTTATCTGATCTTTCTAGCGTTCTTTTTCAAATATATTCACATCTAAAGAAATTGACCCATTCATGAAGAATAAGTTCCCCAATTGCTCCAGTTATTAACTCTTTTCTGTGCCTTCAGAGGCAGACTAAAAATTTTCTTCGTCTTGTCTTCCTCTTGAGAAGTCAGTTCAGTTTCCTTTATGAACTCTTACCACATCCTATTAAATCATCTTCAATCTTGGGCACATTCTCTAAGAAAACAATTAAGATATCTTAACTTTTCCAAACTCTTTTTAAAAAACATTTATAATTGGGTATTTCATTGCTTCTTTTTCATGTCTATCGAGCTTGTCATCTAAGACTTCTCAACTTTCTCCTAAGAAAATTTGTCTTTCCACATGTCAGTTAGTGTGTCTGCATTCATTTTTTATTTCCCTGTCCTATTATTCTTATTGAGAATGATAACATTTTTGTTTGTTTGATAGCCCATGTTTTACTCAGTATGAAAACAGAAGAAATGTGAAAGCTGGAGATTGTCAGTTTTCTCTCTGTTCTGTGCTAGACCAGCTACTATCTAAACTGGCTATCTAAATCTGGATTGATCTGAAGAGTGCACTTAATTAAACTACTTAGTTTGTACTTAGGCATGCCTGTTAGAAGTGTTGATGCATTTGATGCACACCAGCTGATATCCTGACCTCAGATGCTAGCAGAGTTTGATTTCTTTTGATTGCTTTCTTTCTTGGAATTGAGTTCTAGTTGTTGGAAATAGAAAGGTACCCATATTGAGGGTAATTTCCCTTATTGTGGACTAATTTTCTCTGTAGTTCTTTTAAGCGGGTGTAATTTCTTTTACGATATTCCACGAACCTCAGGGCCAAGAATAGGGGTTGGTAGCTCTCTATTGCTGCTTTCCAGCCATCCTCCTCGATTCCTCTGTATTCGTTTGCTGACATAACAAAGTACCACAGACTGAGCAGCTTAAACAACAGAAATTTACTGTTATGGTTCTGGAGGCTAGAAGTCCCAGATCAATGTGTCAGCAGAGTTGTTTCTTCTGAGGCCACTCTCCTTGACATATTGATGGCTGCCTTTTCCCTGGATCTTCATATCTTGTTCCCACTATGGGCATCTGTGACCTAATTGCTGCTTCTTATGACACCAGTCATACTGAATTAGGACCTGCTCTAATGACCTCATTTAACCTTAATTGCCTCTTTAAAATCTTTACGTCCAGATACAGTTACATTCTGAGGTACTAGGAATTAGGACTTCAACACATAAATTGGTGACGGGAAGGGAACAATTCAGTTCATAACACCCTCCTACTCATTCTTGCACCTTTCAAGCTTCTCCTACATGTTTCTTTCTTGGCTGCTGATAATCTCCAACCCGATTATTCTTCTTTATTTAGCAAAAATGTAAACACCTTAATTATGAGTGTTGTTCTCATCTTGAATTATTTCAAAGCCACATCAATGTCTCACCCTCCAATAATCTGGTTTTTCTATGTTCTTTGATTTCTTGTTTCTTTCTCCCACAATCACACTTTAAACCCTATCATCACCCATACCTGCTCTATCTTCACAATCTCTAAATTAAGTATGTCATTTTGCTTTCTTTCATCTTGTTTATTCTACTACTGCCAGTTTAACTCTTTCTCAGAATCATGAGAAAACATTTGTAACTCTAATTTTTTCCAATATTTCAGGCCTCTTCATTTTTCTCCTTATCCAAATTAAATTTCATGGTTAATAATTTCAATTGTACTCATGCAAATATACCAAATATCCTTGTTTCTCATTTTTTAAAAAAAGATTTATTTATTTGAGAGAACATGTGCAGGGGCAGCAGCAGAGGGAGAGGGAGAAGCAGGCTCCCTGCTGAGCAAGGAGCCCAATGTGGGGCTTGATCCCAGTACCCCAGGATCATGATCCAAACCAAAGACAGATGCTTAACTGACTGAGCCACCCAGGTGCCCTGTTTCTCACTTTCTTAAAACTACACCTGTATGACAACTCCCCAGCCATGGATGAACCCAGTTGTATCTTGGCTATATCCCAGCATGGAGAAAGTCCAGTGAAAACAAATTCCACCATAAATCTGTGATACTTAACTCCACAATGCCTGTCAACTTTATTTGATTTCTCTTGCCAATTCATTCATTCATTCAAATATTTAATTTTTTTTACTCTTCACAAACCCAACTTCTTTTATTTTCTGCTCCATTCCTGACCTTATCTTCCACTGTACAAAGAAAATAGAATCACTTACCTTTTTTTCAGGTTCAACATTCCAATCTATTTTGATCACACCTGTATATCCACTGCCTATGCGACCTTTCTTCTTGTAGCTTTCAAAGGAACCTGAAAAATATGAAGTTTCATTTCCCCAAACAAAACTGCCTCCTTCCAATGTTCCCTACTCAATGAGTGGTACTTCTGACTAAATAATAAGATAGAAATCTAGATACTCCCCTTGCCCTTCCTTTTACATTTTTTCCAAGCTTTGTAGCTTTTATCTCCTAAACATCTTTATTTTTCTCCATAACATTCAGTTCATTATCCTGCTGTTAATTACCATTAAGTATATCTCCTAAAAAGCACTCTCCTATTTATATCTTTACAACCCCAATCCATTTTTTCACACTGCAGCCAGAATAACCTTTTCAAAACACAAATATAATAACGGCCCTATTTTTCTTCCTCTGTTTAAAATTCGTTGAAGTTTGCCAGTTTGTCTTAGATTAACAGTAATCAATATATTGAATATAAGTCTTTAGTATGGTCTCTCAAGCAGCTCCTTCTTGCATCATATTTCCTTTGAGTTTCAGTTCTAATCTTCTGCCTTATTATAGTTCATTGTACATGCTGGATCCCTCTAATCGCAATGACACATGGTTTTCCCTCCATTCTTCTACCCCTTTTCAACTGGTTATGTCCTATTTATCTTATTACAGTGTGGAACACTCAGAAGATTCTTAATAAATGCTTCACAAGTTAATAACTGAATGAATGCATAAATGAAGATCAATATCTGAAAGGGGGAATACATATATATCAAATTAGTAATATAATTTTTGATATAGAAATTGTAAATATTTGTGATGAATGTTCATAAAAATGAATGAGTCTGATATATGGTGAATTTGAATCACATGCAGATTCACCAATGTCAACTATAATCTCACCAAACTTAACATCAAATCAGTCACTTTAGCATATCTATCTCTTTTGATTCACCTCCTATCAGATCACTTCTTTCCATCCTTATAATCACGGCCTTAGTTCCAGATACTATTCTTTTTTTATCTTATTTCTGGAAAGAATCTTACAACTGGTCTTCTTGCACCTAACCTTATGGTTTTCTATTAGATTTTCCATTTTTTCAAACGTTAAGAGTGATCTTTTAAAAGTGCAAAATATATTAAATTTCTTCCCAGCTTATATACCCTCAGCACCTTCCTACTGTGTTCAGAATAAACCCTGAAATTCCTAAGCATGGCGGCCCTCTCCATCTTCTCTGGGATGCCTCCCTTAATTCATCACCTTATAATGAGTTGTCTGTCTTTCCCTCTAGTTTGTTGGATTTTTATGCTTTTTTACCACAGCTAACACAGAAATATGCCATATTTTAGGTGTTCCATAAACATTTGTGAACAAAATTAATGATGAATTAATACATTTAAGATGTTTGTCAAAACAGTAAAAACCATTATGAAGCATTGGGGTTATCTATTTTTCCTTCAATTTTTTTCAAATGAATTAATTGCACTGCTTTTTGCATAGACGGTTGTGTTGCTAGCCTTTATAGGTGACATGTCCAGGACTAGGGAATTAATACTGATCTTGAATTTATATTTCTGATTGCCTTAAACCTATCCTTTCTCAAACAGGGAGCAGTAAGGTATATTCTCCGTGCCTTCAAATCAAGCTGAAATTAATTTGCCTTGACTCTCCAATACTAGATACTAATAACACGTTTTCACGTTAGTGAAGTACTTTAGATGTAAGAGTTACAAAGTAATTGTGTATTAAATAAATGAAATTTTTAAATGGATACATGATAAGTAGGCTATGTCTTAAATTTATATATAAATCATCAAATGATTGTTTTAAATTTTGAAAAGGTGAGTCTAAAATTCATAGTTTTTTGGTTATTTTAGATTTTTATACGATTCTTTTCATTTGCTATGTTTTTCATTTGCTATTTTCCCTTTATCTTTTTTTAGATATTAGAATTTGAAGAAAAGGGTATGGTTTTTATTTGTTAACTCATTTAAAATTATTGTCAAGAGTTGTACGATTCTGTTAAAGAATAGAAATAGAATTAGTGGTCATCTTTGTGAGGAGTGGGCTGCTACATTTGCACTTTTTTTTTCTGCTTAAAATGTGTTGGCATTGTTCTTTCTTGGAAGGAAAGTACAGTTATATATGAATTAAAGTCAATTTCCTGCTAGCAAGTCCAACTCAAAATAAAATATGGAGAAATTTATATTTGAAAATCTATGCTCAGAAATTATTTCAGAAGACATCAATTTGAAGTGGATGAATACTTTGAGCCTTCTCTGTTACAACCTTACCTTGGTCTTTATAAGTCTGCTGAAGTCACCAGACTGCCCATTAAAAATCTAGTGTGAGGAGTTCAAATCTGCAGAGCTTTCCTATTCTTCAACACTTTTTCTTGGATTGCCATCATCACTCTATTTGAAATATTGACATATTTGTTAAATATTCAATACTTTAATGTTATCTTACATTTAGTTAAATATTATGATGTTATAAGCCAATTAAGAAAATCTAAAAAACAATACAACTTCAATAGGGGGGCATTTTATATTTATGGGTGAATTGAAAATTAATTGTATTACAGAATATCCAAGTAAAATATATTTACTTTGTATTTTGAAGTATCACAATGAAAAAAGACAATTCCGAAGAAGAAAACAACTGCCATTCTTTAATTTTAAATTTTTTTTAGTGAAAGGGATACAAAAGAAAACAACAAAAATTATTTAGGTTTATAGACAAAAAATATTAAAGCTATAGAAATAAGATCAGGCTGAGTCTAGTTAATATGGAATAATTTTCATAGGTGGCTATGAGAGTAATGGTTGGTAGGCATGAAAAGGATACCATAGTGATGAACAAACAAAATGTTGCTACACAGATAACAATACATGAAAAGAATAATATTCAACAATAAAAATTAACATGTGAGAAACGTGATAATCAGATATCGGTTGACAAAAATAAACATAGATGGAGTAAGTAAACTAGGAAATATAAGAAAATAAGAAAAGTGAGTAAAATTACTGCTCTATTTTTAGCTAGCCAATTATTTTGTACAGCAAAAATGACTTATTCAGTGGCTCTTGAATAAGGAAATAAAAGCAAATTTCCCAAATCAGAACAATAGTGGGATGAGGGAAGCAAGATGGAGTAGGGAATATTGAAGGGTATTAAGAGGGGGAATTTGCACCATATGCTCTAATTTGGATTTTAGAAGTCTTTGGTAGTAAAAAGGACTTCTGCTTTTTGTCTTCTTGATGCAGGGTTTACATTTTGGGGGGAAAACCTACTAGTTTAAGGAAACAAATGGAAGACCTTCTGGTTTGAATATTTATTTTAATGAGAAGAAAGCCCATTTGGATGAGAAAGGTGAAGAAAAAGCAAGTTTATGCTCCCCTGATGTGCTCTATGATCACGTCTGTCTTATCCAGCTCTAATTTTCTTTGATTTTAACTCATCTGTATGACCAGACATCTGTGAGTATTTATGCCTTTTTTGGTTATGTGCTGTCCCGTTCTGGCTATCCATCAAATCCAGAACAGACTTCCCAGCAACGTTTTGTACAAAATGTAGAGTAGAATGATAACTGATTAGCATTACGTGATAAATGGACATTCTTCAGCTGAAACTGTAAAGTGCAAAACAGCTGAGACAACATATGAGCAGGAAATATAGTGCACAGTCTGTCTCTTGGTTCCTGTTCACACAGCTAATTTTTTACAGCTACAATTCAAAACTATATACAGCTTGGGTGTATATTCTATCCAACAAATTAAAAAAAAAATAGGCTGATGCCCTTTTGTTTGCACTTATTTGGGGGAAGAAATTTTGATGACATATTACTAGGATGATATGTTTCTTAGTGGCTAATAGAAAAATGTAATAGTAAGGGTCAGGATTGCTGATTTTAAGTATTCTGCTCAAAATCCTGAAGGACATAGCTCTCCCCAAAGAAACTCTCGAGGACCAAGTTTCATGTGATTTTATTCTCACAACTCAAATTAATCCTTTGATGAATCTCTGAAATAGATTTAGATTAAGAACCCAGAGCCTACAATGTAAATGAGAAAGTGAGACTGGGTGGGGACTGAGGTGGGAACTCCTGCCCATGGAAGGGCCCTAGTTCCTCACCAACAGGCAATAGTTTTTTCCACTAATGAGTGGAGCAGTGTTCCCAAAGATTCCACTTTTTTTTTTTTAAAGAAGTTAGATTTCCAGATATCCATATTTTTTAAGTTATAGGTTTCCTAACTTAAAAATATTGATGTGTTCTTTCTTTTAAACAAACACAGGGAACACTGAACATTAACTGCTAAAGAGGTTTAATTAATTGGCTGTTGGTTTTTTTTTTTTTTAAGATTTTATTTATTTATTTGACAGAGAGACAGCCAGCGAGAGAGGGAACACCAGCAAGGGGAGTGGGGGAGGAAGAAGCAGGCTCATAGCAGAGGAGCCTGATGCGGGGCTCCATCCCAGGACCCTGGGATCAGGCCCTTACCCAAAGGCAGACCCTTAAGGACTGAGACACACAGGCACTCCTGGCTGTTGGTTTTTATTTTATTTTTATTTATTTATTTTTTAAAGATTTTATTTATTTATTCAACAGAGATAGAGACAGCCAGTGAGAGAGGGAACACAAGCAGGGGGAGTGGGAGAGGAAGAAGCAGGCTCATAGCGGAGGAGCCTGATGTGGGGCTAGATCCCAGAACGCTGGGATCACGCCCTGAGCCGAAGGCAGACGCTTAACCGCTGTGCCACCCAGGCGCCCCTGGCTGTTGGTTTTTAACCTCTATCTTAGATATTTTTAAAAAGCATAAGGTTGTATTGTGCTAACAAAAGCTGACAAATATAGTTAATATATATTAAACAACTATTAAAAGTTTAAGCATAAGTCTTACATTACATTTTATCTACTACCAACTCTTGGTTGATTTATCAAAACATCAATGTATGATAGAGTATTAAATCAAGTAGAAGTCTATCACAGTTATTTTTTATTAACTAGTACTTTACCAGTTAGGCTGGAAGACTCCTAATAGATTCTCTTATCTAATTCACTCACTGTAGAGATGAAAACAATTAAGAGTCGAAGATTTAGGTGATGAGACCAAAGCATTACAGAAAACTAATAAGCAATGACCTGCACCCAGGTAGGTGTTTCTCCCACATTTCCTTTCAGTACCCTCTTCACTCCATCAACCTTCTCTAATTGCAGTAATAGGAACAAGGGTTAGATTATGGTTTACTTAGACCCAACTGTGAAGAGGAGGAGTTTTAAGCAAATACCTTGAGGCAATGTCAAGGAGAGTGTTTACCTTCAGAAAAAAACCCACTTGTTTTTACATAATTCAGGTCAGTTTCAGTGCCATCAGATCCTAAGAGTGACAAGGTGGTTCTTTGGTATGCTAAGTACAATTTTTTAAACTAAATAAGCTGCAATTCTTGTTAACTTCTTTTGTTATTTTTCCTTAATACTTAAACAACTGAATTTCTTTAATATTTTAAACCTAAGAAACTATAAATTCAAATATGCAGGCTAACTTTTTAGCTAATCAAAACTAGAAATATTTAACAGTTTCAAAAATTGGTCTGTATAATTAATATTTATTTTACTTCAGAGATTAAACAAATCAGATTTGTCATCATAGTGGTCCATTCATTAATGTCTAAAATCTAATAACCATGTCAAAGCTTTAACATTTCTAATTGTTGTAATTCTTCATTGGCCTCTGGGTGTTCATTTCCCTCCCATGGATCAGAATAAATTAAAATTTAGATAATTACATCTATTTCATCAGGAAATAATAGTTTTTTTCTATTTTCTGTGAAGCATAATGCTAGTATATTTTTGTGCATGAAGATAGTGGACATGTATCTTCTAGTTAAATTTTATACTTCATTCAAATCATGAACTAATTTTTGGTAGAATTATACTAGATTTTGTGTATAGTTTTTATTTGTTTGAAAAACAATTCACGACAGCAATTAAAACCTTTGCAATGTGTTCTATTGAAATTTTGAGGATATGTTTAAATCTGGTACTTGATCTTTTTAAAAAAGCATATTTGAAAATTTGTTATGTTTTTAAAAATATTATTTTCCCAAATTCTTTTTGTAATCTGATTAGATTTTTATTAAGGCCATTTTCACTTCTAAAAATATTCAAGGAAAACTATTATTGTGTATATTGGGTAAAATATATATTTTTACTCAGTGTAAAATGACTTTAATCATGTTTGCATTTTGTCCTTTGAGATATCAATTACCTTATGCTTGCCCCAGGAATTCCCAGGTACCATATTTTAGATGTCTCACCTTGCATATGTATGATTTATCTTCTGGCTCTAACCTTTACCTCTACCACATATTTTGTGTCCCATTTCCAAAGATTACATAATAAATCAATTTTTAATATACTAATGACCGTAAAAATATTAGGTCAAGTAAGCTTAATAGTGGATATTCACAAATAGTGCCCTAATCTGACATAGAAATCCAGTTTTATAGCTGTGTTAACCTTGAAGATCCATCCTGGGGCTGTTAGCTGCCAGACAATAAAATCCATCCACTGCTTCTTTTGTAATGTACCTGGTCACCAATATTAACTATTACCTTATTCTGTTTTGTGTTCTACATCCCAACCTGTTTCCAAAACCCTCAGTTGCTAATATCGCGAACACTTTTAATGCCTTGTATTTTACTTCATCCCTCAAACTTGGGTTTTAGTACTATTTCTTTTGTCTTCAGCTTTGGCTTTCCTCTTTGACTAAGATTTGTACTAGTTTCCTTAAAACAAAGTGGGTTTGTGTTAAGCAAGAAAAATAGGAAAATGGGTGCAAGATTGAAACACCCAGCAGTATTTTAGAGAAATAATACACAAAGTAATTCATGAAATTAAATCAGAGATTTTCAGTGTTGAAATGTTGTTTCGATATTTAGAATGAAAACATGCATAACTAAAGTGAACTCAGCTACCTTTAATGTCAAGAATTTATGTTGATTTTATGTGGGCACAATAATATTAGTTTCATGAAGTTGTTTCAGTGGTTTCTCCAGAGAAATGTAAGTAAAAATATTCCTAGAGGAATGTATGAAATGTTAATCATTTCTAAGATTATCTATTTTGAGAGTCTCCAAACAATACTCCCATGACATTTGGTGAGATTTCATTTCAGTACTTAAACTGTCTTTATTACAGTTTCCAGAACTATGGTATTTTTTTCCATGGTATTTTAGAATTTTGATTTTGTTATAGGAAAACTATTAATATTCTGTATGTAGTATAGGTAGGGTTTATCTTTTTTCTAATCCCAGTAAGTGCTTCAATTAAGCTATACAGTTCAATGAATAGAAGTGTAACAAGCAGGTGTGAACTTCAAAGATCCAGACAAAAGCAAAGCTTAGATATTCCTTGCATTCCTTTCACCCACATATTGCCTGAGGCAGATGGGGTGAGAGGAGTTGCCTAAACATTGCTGTTGTGTTACCTCATTCTTTCCTCATTATTTTCTATTATTTCATAATCATCTTTATTGTTTAATACATTACATGTTATTTTCCACTTGGTTTGTCCTCATATAAAAAGTCAGTGCATAAACAACAAAGACACTTTTCATTGATGAACATATATGGCTCTTAAGCAACATGCAAGGACTAGTATATTCTGCAATCGATGAAGGACTAACTGGGTACATATTTATGTATGTATGCGACTATGAGGTTGTATCAACATCTTTCTGTAAACTGAAACCTTCCAGATCACATATGCTTAATGAATAAGAATTGCTTCAAGACTGCCTTATATATAAGAAAGGGTAAGAATTCAAAGATATTTCTGAGGTTTAGGAAGGGTACATATTGCCCCGTCCACTATTCCAACTGTCCCCAATCTTCTTTTTTCCACTGCTGTCAGAATTTGATTTCTGTTTACAGCTTTTTGGCCTGCTAACAATAATTATTATTGGGAGATTAATACCTTAAACGGTTAGTCATTCATGTACATTTTAAAAGTGGAGGACATTTTTTAGTGGGAGTTTGTGGATTATGAGAGTCCCAGCAATCTTAGAGGGAAAAAAAAGTTGTTAAACATTTCAGTATTTGTACAGATGTTGCATGAACATCAAGGAAACAACTGAAAGATACACACTAGGCTGTTAGTATTGGTTATCATGAAGTTGGGATTTGACTGGCATGATGAAAAGGGATGGATAAGTGATTTTTAAAATTTATATTTTTTGCATTTTATCATAATAAATACGTATTTTTTTGTAACAAAATACAATAAAGAATGAAAATTAAAAATAGAGTGGGGGGAAAAGAGGGCCATTAAGTAGGAAGAGGTCTTTTATAAGAGACATTGATTCTTACAGTTTTCATAATTTTACTCAGAACTGCTCTGTGAATGTCACAGGGTGGCTATGAAATAAATTTAGTGTGGCCCATTAATGAAGGTTTTGTGAATCTAGTATGTAGGTTGGAAGGTTCAGCTGTGATGATTCCCCAAACAGATGGTATTAAAAATTATTCTGGAGTACTGCTAGTTTAATTAACCTACTATTGTGGCTGCATATTATCATCTGGCACTAGATGAGCAACCCTGTAGGAGGGCCTAACTTTACTCCTGTGTAAACAACAACAAAACAAATAATAGAGATTTGACCTTTAAACACTGTTATAATATTAAACCAGCAAAAACAAAAATTGACTGCCATGATAAAATAATACACTTGTCAAATGTGAAAAAAATTTTACATGAACACCAAAACATATAAATTAGTACCAGCCTTTCAGGAATGAAAAGTGGTATGTCATACAAATACTAAAACTCAAAAATCCCTCTTCTGGAAGATAGTCTTAAGAAAAAAGTCAACAGCAGAAAGAAAATTTGTGGGTACTGAGATTCTAATTTTAGCATTATCTTTATCATTGAAATATCATTAACTTGATTAGTAATGGATAATTCATTTGTTAATTTTAGCACATTATACTCATATAATGATAAAAATATTAAACCTTGTGTGTATCATAATATCCCTTATATGGAAAAGGTTAAGGATTAAAGAGAATGTTAAAATGAAGATAACTGTTATAATGGTGGAATGATGAATAATTAAACATTTTTGAGCATTTATAACTTTTTCCCCTTAAAATAAAAAATAATATTTTTTATGGCTAAGTAATATTCCATTATATATCTATATCTATATCTATATCTATATCTATATCTATATCTATATCTATATAATCTTTATCCATTCATCAGTGGATGAACATTTGGGCTGAAATCTTGCCATTTCCAACAATGTGAATGGAGCTAGAGAGTATTATGCTAAGTGAGGTAAGTCAGTCAGAGAAAGACAAACACCATATGATTTCACTCATATGCGGAATTTAAGAAAGAAAACAAATGATCAAAGAGGGAAAAAAAGAGAGACAGAGGCAAACCCAGAAACAGACTCTGAACTATAGAGAACAAACTGATGGTTACCAGAGGGGAGGTGGGTGGGAGGATGGGTTAAATAGGTGATGAGGATTAAGGAGAGCACTTGTGATGAGTACTGGGTGTTGTATGGAAGTGTTGAATCACTATATTGTACACCTGAAACTAATATTACACTATATCTTTTTGTTTTTATATAAGAGATGCCAAAAATATTAACAATCAGCCTACCTTTAGAAATTCTAACTTCATGGGTCTGGGGTAGTGCCGAATGCTGGAATTTTTTAAGAGTTTGTTTATTTTTATTATTATTAATTTTAAAGTGTACAATTAACTTGTATTATTTTTAAAGTGTACATGTGTTGAATATTAATGAAGTTGTGCAACTGTGGCCATCTAGTTCCAGAACATTTTCATCACTCCCAAAAGAAACCCATCACACGTTAGCAGTCATTCCCCATTCTTCCCTTCTTGCAGCTCCTGAAAGCTGCTATTCTAAGTTTCTGTTTTTTTGGATTTGCCTGTTCCTGACATTTCATATAAATGGTGTAAATGGAATCACGCAATACATAGTCCTTTGGTCTCATTCCTTTCATTTAACAATTATGCTAAATGCTAACCCTCTTCAAGTTTCATCCATGTTGTAGCAAATATGACAACTTCTTTCTTGTTTAAGTCCAAATAATAGTCCATTGTATGAATATATCATATTACATTTATCTGTTCACTGATTGATGAGAATTTGTGTTGTTTTCACTTTTTTGGCTATTACAAATAATGCTGCTTATGAACATTTATGTCCCAATTTTTGTGTGGGCACATATTTTCAATTTTTTTGAGTCCGTACTTTGGAGTAAAATTGCTAGGTCATACGGCAACTCTATGTTTAACTTTTTGAGAAACTGGCAAACTATTTTCCAAAACATCTACAGCATTAAACATCTCCATCAACAATGTCTGAGGACTCCAAATTTCTCCACATCCTTGCTAATGCTTGTTATTATCTGTCTTTTCATCCTAATGGATGTGAAGTAGTGTGTCATTGTTGTGTTGATATAATTTCCCTGGTGACTAATAATAATGTTGAACGTCTTTTAAGTGCTTATTGGCCATTGCATATTTTCTTTGGAGAAATGTCTAATTCAATGTCAATTTTTAAATTTGTTATTTGTATTTTTAATGTTGAATTACAATGGTTCTTTATATATTGTAGATACAACTTCTTTATCAGATATAATTGAAAATACCCATCCACTGGGTTGTTATTTCTTGGATCACTTCATTGTAGTTGTTATGATAATAAAAATATATAATATAAGTACAAATATACAATAAAAATATAAATTTGTGTGTACCATAATTTCACTTATATGGATAAACCTAAAATTGGATGTTATGATGAAAATAATTATGTTATGATGGTGGGATAATGAGTAAGTATTTTTGTGCATAATAACTCTTTTGGCTATAATTTAAAATACTCTGAGAGATGTATACATATGAAAGGACTAAATATAAAAAGGAAGTACAAAAGTTTTAAATTTTTATGTAGTTTGATTTATCTAGCTTATTTTTTGTTGTTTGTGCTTTTGGTGTCATATCTGAGAAACCAATACCTAATCTAAGATCATGAAGTTTGCTCTTATGTTTTCGTCTCTTAGATTTAGCTTTTATATTTGATTCCATGATCCATTTTGAGTCATTTATGTATAAGGAAGGGATACAACTTCATTCTTTTGCAGGTGGATATCCAGTTTTCACAGCACCATTTGTTGAAAAGTCTGGTCTTTCCCCCGGAATTATCTTACCTCCTTTGTCAAAATCAGTTGACCAAAAATTTAAGGATTTATTTATGAATTCTCAGTCTATTCCATTCATCTGTTCTTATGTCAGCATCACATTGTTCTTAATTACTATGACTTTGTAGTATGTTTTGCAATCAGAAACAAATTCATTCCTCTTTTCTCAATTTTTTTTGGATATACTGGACCCCTTAAAATTGCTATATAAACTTTTTGGATCAGTTTGTCAATTTCTGCAAAAAAAGGCAGCCGGGATATTTATTGGAGTTGTACTGAATCAGCAGATCAATTTTGGGAGTATTTCCAACTGTATTAGTTTCCTGGGACTGCTGTACAAAGTACCACAACCTGACTGGCCTAAACAACAGAAATTTATTTTCTCACAGTTCTGGAAACTAGAAGTCTGAGATCAAGGTGTCAGCAGAATTGGTCCCTTTTGAAGGCTATGAAGTAAAATCTGTTCCATATCTCTCTCCCAGATGTAGGTGATTTGCTGACAATCATTGAGGTTCCTTGTAGATGGTATTCTCAATTTGTCTTCATATTGTCTTTCTTCTACACACGTTTCTTTATATTCGCATGGCACTCTTTTTTATAAGGACATCAAAGTTATTGGATTAGGAACCCATCCTATTCCTATATAACCTCATCTTAATTTGATTACTTACGTATGCAACAACCCAATATCCAAATTAATTCACATTTTGTGGTGCTGGGAGTTAGAGTTTCAACATAGAAATTTTAGGTAGACATAATTTAAGACATAACACCAAGTCACTAATATTTGGTCTGATCCTGTACATGGAATTTTTAATTATTTTGATGCTATTGTAAATGGAATTATAGTTGGTCCTTGAACAAAGCAGACATTAGGGATGCCAACCCTCTATACAGTTAAAAATCTGTGTATAATGTTTGACTCCCCCAAAACTTAACTACTAGTAGCCCATTATTGAGTGGAATACCAATAACACAAGCGGTCTATTGATACATATTTTTTGTGTTATACGTATTGTGTACTGTATTCTCACAATAAAAGAAACTATAGAAAAGAAAATGCTATTAAGAAAATTATAAGAAAGAGAAAATAACGTATGGTACCAAACTGTATTTCTTGGAAAAAACAAACAAACACATAAAAGTGGGCCTGTGCATTTCAAATCTGTGTTGTTCAAGAGTCAACTCTACTTTCTTAATTTCATTTTTAGATTGTTCATCGCCAGTGTATAAAAATTCAGTTGATTTTTGTGTGTTGATTTAGGATCCTGCAAAATTGCTATGCTTATTTATTAGTTCTAACAGTTTTTGTGTGGATTCGTTAGGATTTTCTAAATGCAAGATCTCACTTTTTCATCTCTGAGTTATGTTGCTTCTTCCTTTCCAGTATGATGCCTTTTATTTATTTTTCTTGCCCAGTTGCTGTGGGTAGAATCTTCAATACAATGATGAATAGAGGCTGTGAGAATAGGGATCCTTGTCTTTTTTAATCATAGGAAAAATGAGTGCAGTCTTTTTCTATAAAGCATAGTGTTAGCTGTGAGTTTTTCCTTAATGCTCTTTTATCAATCAGATTGAGGAAGTTACCCTTTGTTTTTAGTTTTTCAGTGTTTTTATTGGGACAGGATGTTGATTTTTTTTCATATGCTTTTTTTCTGCATCTATTGAGATGATCACGTATTTTTTTTTAAAGATTTTTAATTTATTTGACAGAGATAAGGACAGCCAGCAAGAGAGGGAACACAAGCAGGGGGAGTGGGAGAGGGAGAAGCAGGCTTCCAGCAGAGGAGCCTGATGTGGGGCTCAATCCCAGAACGCCGGGATCACGCCCTGAGCCGAAGGCAGACGCTTAACGACTGAGCCACCCAGGCGCCCCTGATCACATATTTTTTAAGTTTAGTTATTTGATGTATTACAAGGATTGATTTTGTATGTTGAACAAACCTTGCATTCCTGTGATAAATCCTACTTGGTCAATGTATATAATCCTTTTCATGTTGGTAGAATTTTATTTGCTAGTATTTTGCTGAATATTTTTTGCAACCATATTTGCAGAGATATTGTAGGAGGCCCTTTCTTAACCCTTCCACATTAGACTATATTCCACATTAGACTATATTCAGAACACATTAGACTATATTCTTATTCTATAAGTCAGGGCAACTTTATTTTATTTTTGCTGGAATAGCCTAGCAATATTATTTTACTCATTATTTACTCATTATTACAATATTATTTACTCATTACAAATTATTACTAAACTTGATCCTGCATGTTCTATACATGGCTTCTAACATATTGGTGTGTTGAGGGTTTGCTTTTCCTGGGAAAAGATACTGCATGAAGTCTTTAATGTTCTTCTGCCTTTCTTATACTCACAGTGATGTCCCAAATCAATCCAGTGTATTCAGTGAGAAAATAAAAACCTGTCTAATTGTATTGAAATTATAACTTTGGAGTTATAAAGTATTATTTCTATCATAATCTCTACCTTGCATAAAGATACTCTCTAATTTGAATTATGTTAAAATACTAGAAGTCCTTGTGATTTAAGAAATATAGTCTTTGCTTAGTAAAGGACAAGGCTGCTTCAAGTATGTTAATGTGATTCCCATTATTTTATACTCTTCTTATTTGCTTAGGTACTGAATGCCTAAATAAGACAGGAATGCTTGAGTTAGAACTGTGAAAGCAAAACATGTCCCTGAAAAAGAAGGGAAAAGAGGCAAATATGCTAGGGCTTATTGAGGTTCCATGTTAGAGGGTGGAATATGGAGGTGGTGGTAGGTGGCATATTTTTGTGTATTTTGAGGATCATGTACATCCTGGGTATATATTTCCAGTGCAGTTGTGAGAAATGGCTCTGTCTATCTCAGTGCAGCTCTGCTCTGGGGGCTAAATGTTTCCCAGCATTTTGTGAAAATATTTCCCATGGGTAAATGGATAAATAAATGAAATGGTTAAATATCTCAATGGAAATATGGTGTACTCTTTCAAAATAAAACAATGGATAAGTCTTCCTGATGGTACCATGTCAATAAAAGGATTAAAACAAGGAATCTTGTCAGTGGAAAATAGAAGGTGAAAGAATTGCCAATAATAGCAGTAGTGAATCTCCAAGAGAACAATGGAAGGCTTAAGTCCATATTATACTTTTTTAGTGGGGCTTTGCCAGCCAGACTGCTTTCATTTAGAGTATCTGCAAGTTATTGATGGAGGAAGTCCTGATGGAACAAGGGGGAGAGAGCCTGAGAAATGCCTGTTACATACGTATCTACCTACATGTTTTTACAGTTTCCCTGGCTCATTACATTTTTCCAGTTATTAGTTTTATTCTATGGACTTCTTTCTTTCACTGTGTTTTTACTCCTGAAAATGCTTTTGTTAAGTCAATAATGACATCATCCTTCAGTCCAGTTCACACTTTCCACTTTCTTTTTCTTATTGGATCTCTTTGCCACATTTAATACAGTTGATCCTTCTCATCTTGAAATTCTTTCCTTCCTTGGCTTCCAAGCCTATATTACTTCTCCTTTTCTTCCTTCCTCATTTGCAACCACTTGACACTCTTTCTGACTTTTCTTTTTCCATGTCCCTTAATAATAGAGTACTTAAGAGTTCCATCATCGATCCTCTTCTCATCTGTAAGTTCACCTGGATAGTCCAAAGCTGATGACTCCCAAATTATAATTCCTAGACTAAACATCTTTTTTTCTGAGCTCCATACTCATATTTCCAATAGACTTTTTCATAGTTCCTCCTCAATGATAAATGGTGTCTTAACGTCTAAAACAAAAATATTTCTATGTTTCAAAACCTGCTTTTCTTCCTGTATTTGTATTTTCCATTTGTTATTTTGTTTAATTGTACTACTCTCCAACAAATTGCCGAGACTACAATCCAGAAACTGCTCTAGCCTACTGCCTACTACTCATTTACCACATCTAGTGACTCATGAGGTCATCCTGAATCTATCTTAATGCCTCTCAAACCTGTTTTCTTTCCTCCTTTACTGCCATGGTTAAAACAAATTCCCTATTAAATATTTTTTATGGAATACAAGGAGTGGGAGTAAGGAGAAATAAAGTAGGGAAGGAAAGAGAATGCATCAGTGAACACAATATCTAGGTGGGTGCCTCTGAATGTGACTGTTAGACACTGAGAACCCATCCTCTGAGATCCTATAGCCTATGTTTAAGGACTGGGAAGGTGAGAGGTTAAGGAAATGTTGGAAGAATTTATCAATCTGTTCTTGTATCCTGCTAGTCAGAGATTTGTCCCAGGACTTTCACAGGCTCACACTTTTGGGTCATACAAATGTGAGTGTCAAGTGGGACCACAAAAGGTCAACAGGGAAGCCTCAACCATCAAGGCCATCTGGGGAAGTGCTGTCAGATTGCAAACATCTGAGGTCTGACAGAACCAAGCAGAGAGAGCTGAGCCTGAGTGGATCTGAATTGTTTCATAAGAGGTGTCTAGCATACTTTCTAATTCTTTTTCCTTCTTTCCTTTATCTAGTCTATTTTCTGCAGTGCCTGTAGCCTGGTCTTTTAAATTGTGAATCCTACCAATCCAGTCTTAAAATCCTTCAGTGATTCTACAAAGCTCATACGAGAAATTAGAAATTTCTTAATACCAAATAAAAGGGATTCATGACTTGGGGCACCTGGGTGGGTCAGTTAAACATCTGCCTTTGGCTTGGGTCATGATCCTGCGGTCCTGGGATCAAGCCCCACATCGGGCTCCTTGTTCAGTGGAGAAGCAGAAGCAGTGCCTGCTTCTCCCTCTCCCTCTGCTGCTCCCCCTACTTGTGTTTTCTTTCTCTGTCAAATAAATAAATAAAATATTTTTAAGAAAGGGGTTCATGACCAAATCTTACTTATCTTTGTAGCGTTTGTAACACTTCTGCACATTTTCCCTAGGAAACAGCCATAAGGGAATTACCAATATTTTATGTGTGTTTGTTGACTTGTGGTTTCGTCTGCTAAGGATGCTCCATTAACCATCATTTACAGTGGCACGAACATAACTTTTTATGTGATACGTTCTGTGCCATCTCCTGACATAACTAAGTAGTTCTTTTTCTAAACTTCTCTGACCTCTGTTCATACTTGAATATAGCACACAACAAAATGGCTTAAAAAGTAGTTTACATATATAAGGTAGAGATTGCTTTCTCTTCAGTTTGGTATTATCTGGGATTAGCAGAAGCCCTACCATCATCAAAATTGTACTTAATGAAGTAGGTTATATGAATGAATAAATCTTACATTTGCCTCTGCCAAAATCATTTTAACTTGAATTTTAGTCTGCAGTAACTGCCTTTTATCTGATATTTCTTACACATTTATGTGTATTTTTTTTATGGCGTCAGTTGTTTTGTTTTCCAGCTGATTCATTTATGTTCTAGTGTTCTGATTCTTCAGCCAGATTTTAAGCTGTGAGAACAGGACGTTTCTTCTACTTTGTGTTTTCCATAACATTGTGCACAGAAAAAAGCTCAGTAGTCACTATTGACTTTGTTCAACAAGTGAATGAATAAAATAAATATTTTACCTGAATTACTTATATTGTAGCTTGCTTGCTTTCTTCTTTTTTTAAATATCAAGAGCTGGAAGCTTAGTTAAGGAAGAATTGTTTTCCAGTTCTTTCTTTTCCCAACCATTCTGTTTTATTCTATTTGTGAGTTGGTGAAATTAGCTCTAAAATACCAGAAGCAGTTTCTTCTGCATTCTGTAAGTATTTTAGATTTAGATATCAAGACCTTTTTTTTTAAAAGATTTTATTCATTTATTTGACAGAGATAGAGACAGCCAGCGAGAGAGGGAACACAAGCAGGGGGAGTGGGAGAGGAAGAGGCAGGCTCATAGCAGGGGAGCCTGATGTGGGGCTCGATCCCATAACGCCGGGATCACACCCAGAGCGGAAGGCAGACGCTTAACTGCTGCGCAACCCAGGCGCCCCAGATATCAAGAACTTTTTAACACTACATTAAGAGACTGTGAGAGTGTTTTTACAACCCTGTGTTGAATCTAGAATTTTTAGGGAGCTATGCAATGATCAATAAGAATTACTATTACAGGGAGCGCCTGGGTGGCACCGCGGTTGGGCGCCTGCCTTCGGCTCAGGGCATGATCCCGGCGTAATGGGATCGAGCCCCGCGTCAGGCTCCTCTGCTGGGAGCCTGCTTCTTCCTCTCCCACTCCCCCTGCTTGTGTTCCCTCTCTCGCTGGCTGTCTCTACCTCTGTCAAATAAATAAAATCTTTAAAAAAAAAAAAAAGAATTACTATTACAGAACTGTGAGACTGAGCTATTGCCCAGAGATTTATTGTGTATAGCTGTGCATATACATGAATAATTGCTCAGTAATTTTGATAATGAAGAGAATAACATACGCATTTTCTAAATCAATTGATACGGAATTTTCATTCTTTCTTCAATGTATGTAAGAATGTGAAAAAGTATCTCTAGGAAAACTATGATATATCTGATATATGATAGAGAAGTAGGATTCATATAAGGAAATGGATAGTTCTGTTTATATAGTGAGGTTACTTTTTCTATCTTTCTTTCTTTTTTACTACTTGTAGTTGCAAGTGCTTTCATTATTTAGAAAGATAGTCTTTAAGTTAGAGGGAATATTATGCCTAAAGTAAAATGCATGATCCCTCAAGTTAATTAATGAAGCTGTTGTTGTTTTTTAAAAATCTCATGTGAAAAACAAAGAGAATAATTTTAAACAGAACAATTTTTGTAATTGAAGTATAACTGACATACAATATCCTATTAGTTTCAGGTGTACATTATAGTAATTTGATATTTTTACACATTACGAAGTGATTCCCATGATAAGTTCAGTTACCATCTGTAACCATATGAAGGTATTATGGTGTTATTGACAGTATTTCCTATGCTGTACATTACATTCCCATGACTTATTTACTTAATAAAAGAAAGTTTGTACCTCTTCAACCCTTTCACCTATTTTGCCTGCCTTCCAACCCCTCCCTACTTTGGTAACCAACCATTTGTTTCTGTATCTATGAGTCTGTTTCTGTTTTGTTTTGTTTGTTGTTTGTTTTGTTTTTTAGATTACACGTAATCATGTGGTATCAATATGGTATTTGTCTTTCTCTGTCTGATTTGTTTCACTTAACATATACCCTTTAGGTCCCTCTATGTTGTGGCAAATGGCAAGATTTCATTGGTTTTTATGGCTGAGTACTATTTCATTTTATATGTACCACATCTTTCTTTTTTAAAGATTTTATTTATTTATTTATTTGTCAGAGAGAGAGAGAGAACATGCACAAGCAGGGGGAATAGCAGGCTCCCCGCGGAACAGGGAGCCCGATGCAGGACTTGATCCTAGGACTCTCAGATCATGACCTGAGCAAAGGCAGACACTTAACTGACTGAGCCACCCAGGCATCCCAATATACCACTTCTTCTTTATCCATTCACATATCAGTGGTCACTTGGGTTGCTTCCATATCTTGGTTGTTGTAAATAATGCTACAATAAAATAAGGATTTTTATATTCTTCAAATTGGGGTTTTTATTTTCTTTGGATAAATACCCAGAAGTGGTATTGCTGGATATATGGTAATTCTATTTTTATTTATTTATTTTTTTGTGGAAATCTCCGTACTGTTTTTCATAGTGGCTGCACCATTCTACATTCCCACCAGTAATGTGTGAGAGTTCCTAAAATAGGACAATTTTCAAAAAGGACAAACTTGTCCTGTCTTCTTGCTTCTGTGTTATCTAAAACATACCAAGTAAATAGGAAACTTTCTCTTTTACTTTATCTCTTTCCTTCTTACTTTTCTTGTTTCCCCCTTGTCTTCTCTGAGAATAAGATTAATTTATGGCAGCTTAGGGAAAATGGGGAATAAAAAGCTATCCAAAAAAATATCTTTCTCTTTTAAATCCTGAATTGATTCCAATGTGTCATGCTTATTTTATTTCCATTACTAGCTAGCTGTCATTAATTCATTATTAATTTTGAAGTTTCCTTCTATGCAGGAGGTATATATTCTCCTTGTTTTCTTTAAAAGTCTTAGTGCTTAGAGGAAGGAAATTTGGTCTGAGACCCTGGACGTCTATATCAATGTTTTATTCAGGGAATAGGTAGTGCCAACTTGGATGGAAGTAAGGCTAATACAAAGTATTTTACCACAAATGGTTTCTGACTAATGTTGGAAGAGTATGCAAATTTATTTTTACCTCCACAACTACTAAACGTTAGGAAGGATAAGACTTGTATGTGCAATAGCTCTCATTGATGAAGATATACTGGAATTTAACAATATTTGTTAATTTGTTGTGACACCCATATTAATAATAATTAAATAATAGTGATCTCACATGAATGGCTTAATAAAAATAAAAGCAGATATGAGTATCAAGATGTGAGTAAATCTTACTAACTACTGGCATATGCCGAAAGAAAATCGTTAAAAATGTGTAATTGAGAAGTCATCGAATTTACTTCAACTAGATTGGTTTCAAATTGGTAAGTAATTTACTTTTAAGGTCAGGTGTGCATTTAAAGTAAAAAAGGTGAATTACAGTACTATTATTAAAAAACAAAATCAACTGACCTTTTAATAGGGAGATTAACCTGAATTATCTGGATGGGCCCAATGTAATCACATGAATCGTTGAAAGCAGAACACAAAGGCAAAAAAAAAAAAAAGTCAGAGATATGTAAGAAAGGGAAATTAGAGAGCTTTGAAGCATGAGAGGAATTCAGTTGATCGGTGAAGAGGGACTGCATGGAAAGCATTAGAAGGAATGTAGGCAGCCTCTAGGAACGAAGATTGACTCTGAGCTGACAGCCAGTGAAAAAACAGTCACAAGGAAATGGATCCTACCAACAACAAGCAGATTCTTCCCAGAGACTTCCAAGGAGCCCAGTTGGCTCACACCTTGATTCAGTCTTGTGAAACCTGGAGCAGAGAAACCAGCCGAGCCAAACCAGACTTCTGACTTAAAGAAAGGTGAGATAATAAATTTGCATTGTTTTAAATTGCTAAAACAAAACCTACCTAAAAAACAGAAACATGTGAGAACTCCATTGTCTGATGCTCTGTGTCAGGAAATATACACTGGTACTTACATAGTGAATCCCTTGCATCTGAAATCTTTTGTTTTGCAAAAATTCCAAATAAAGGATAATAAATGAAGGCAGAATAGAATAATTAAATCTAAATACGAACACATAGAAGGGCCCATATTTTATACTTTGAGTCTGAAATATCTGACATTAACTGCTAATTAATTAACTGATCATAACTTCAACCAAGATGTGCCAGAAAGAATGAAAATCTTTCTAACACAGATGCATTAACACATGGAGTATAGTTGTTGTGTTTACAGAAAACTCTTCCTGTAAATCAAGGATGTCTCTGTTTTTATTGTTTAAGTAGTCTTTATATGATCATGAATGAACCATTAATAAGCCACGCAGATTTTTTTCTTAGTCGCAATCATATATGTAGCTTCAGAGCCACACAAGGTTGTTATTCCACTACAACTTTACCTAATTAGAGAAAATATGATGATAGCTATAGATCAGAAGTCAATCTGATTCTATTTTTACCTACACTATATTCCCTCGCTAACCTTTATCATATTATTTTCAAAGTTTTCCATTACACAAAAATTTTCCAGAGTAACCTTGTGAAGACATTTTCAGTATCTCTGATTAGCATTATTTGCTAAGGATTCCCAGCTCTCTACTTATAATGTGGTCCCTTCATTGGCAGATTTTTTACCTACCTATCATGTTGGTATATGCTCTAAAACAAAATCTACAATAAGCATTTAAAAAACTTTCAACCAAAGATTTTTTTTTTTTGTCTCAGGATCTCATCTTAGTAAAGAAAAAAATAGGTATTTTTCCTTTTTACTTATTCATTATCCAATTCTTCACCTCAAATATATGTTCCATATTTATCCACTTATTACACCTCCACAACTACTACTTAGCTAGAACCATTCTCATCTCTCACTTGGATAAATTTATTTTTTTTAAAGTTTATTATTTGGTAATCTCTACACCCCACGTGGAGCTCAAACTCACAACCTTGAGATCAAAAGTCACATGCCTTACCAACTGAGCCAGCCAGGCACCCTGTACCTAGATAACTTTAATATGGTTCTCACCAGTTACCCCAATTCTGTATTTACCACTCCTTTCCTCCCCACCACACCATTGAGAGTGACATTTTAAAATCAAAATTAGATTATGTCACTTTATCCTTAAAACTCTTTAAATGACTTCTCATTGGACTTAAAGTTCAAACTCCTTATGGTGGTCTTTAAGGCTTTACTTGAACTGGTTCCTGAGTATCTCTGACTTTTTTCTTACCTCATTTGCCCTTGTTGAATTTGGCCACACTGAATTTCTTCCTATATCTCAACTATAACAGATTTGTTTAGATTTGACTCCATATAAACACCAGCTCCTCAGAGACCACCCTTGACCATCCTAGCTAAAGTAATTTCATTCCGCACCCATTATTTGAACTGATTTTCATTAAAGTACTATATTATCTGATTATATATATGCTTATGTATTTTTTATGTCTCTGCCTCCTTGAATACAAATTCCACATTATTTAGTGACATTATCTTTTTTGTATCCTGCCTGTTACTATTTCTTCTAACAGCAGTGAGCACATAATAGTCTTTCAACAATATTTTGTAAATAAGTGAATGGATATTCTTAGAATGGATTCTTAGAAGTAGAATCCCTGGACCAAATGGTATAAAAGTTTAAGTTTTCTGAAGCAAACAATTAAATTTCTTTCATAAATATTATTATAACTTTTAATTCTATGGATGAGGCTATCTGTTTTTCAAATACTCATCGAATAAAACAAAATTACATTAAAAAGAAATGCTGCCGATTTTTGGATAAAAAATAATATCTTGTACACTTTGAATTCTTTATTGTAGAAGTAGAATTATTTATTATTTATTTTTGAGGTCTTATTTTTTTGCTAATTTATATTTCTTCTTTTGATCTACTATTACCAATGATTTCTAACTTAGGTTGAACATGAAAATAACCTTGTAAGTTAAAAACAAAACAAAACAAAATAATATATAGGTCTCACTTCTAAAAATTCTGATTTAGTTTGTCAGAGTGGGCCCTGGTGGTTTTAAAAAAAAAACAACAAAAACCTGCTTCAGGGGTTAATAATGTTTTATCAGGTTTGAGAACTACTTGAAACTTATTCATAAGTATTTTGTGTTCTTAAACATACAACTTCAGATTTCAGCCTCCCTCTGTGAAATTGGGAGACTAAATACTGGTAAAATAAAGTATCAGAAGATCTTTTTTATTTCTTTATGCTCTCTTTATGTGTGATAATTATCAAACTGTTTGGTCTCAGCTTCAAAGCCACCCTTTCATACTCTGTTGTGTGAAGCTGGTGCTGAAACCCTGGACACCATGTTTTCTCCTTTCCCTTCTGGTTCCTGTTAGGTTCTGCCAGTAGGGGGTGCCACAGGGAGACTTGAAGGTTGGAGGTGGAGGAAGAGACTTTCTGATACTACGCAACACGTTTTCACCTAAATGCAGAAGTTTGTCACAGTTGAAGCAGCCAATTCCAAGTTACTGTTTTCCCAGCAATAGCAAAACCAGTCTCCTTAAGAGACATCCTCTTCAGAGTTCTGAATCCCAACTCCTTAGGGTCCCTCCTGACACTCCCATAATATCTGAACGTTGTTCCCTTTGCAGGGCTTCGAGTTGCAGTCCCACTGGGCCCCTTCTCTAAGATTCTAAAGGTTAATAATTTCAACTTTGTCCTTTTGTTCTCCAGGCCCTGGGTTAGCGTCTGCTTCCTCAGTTACTACTTCCAGATACCTCAGTGTTTCTTTTAAACATTTCAGTTCTTTACTACCTGGTTAGCACTTATTTATATTTAATTCTCTCAGTTATCATGGCTTGTGTGACCTCTGCAGCCAGACTGGATTGTGACTAACAATCCTACTAACAAAGGAGGACTGAATCACTGGTTAATTAATATGTCTAAGGCATTTAAGGCTATATTCCAGTCTCTAAAAGAGCCCTTAGAGTTATGGGAAGAAGGGCTTAAGTGGCCTTCTGATCTTGATCCCAAAGGCACAAATTTCAATTCTTTGGTTAAAAAAGCAAAAGAAAACAAATCCTCTTTTTTAATAGTGATCTCATTCTAGCCGCATATTCATATTTTCTTGAATTGCCTGGTGAGGTTCTTCATTGCAGACCAGGCACGGTAATGAGTGACATGTTATAATAAGGGCGCAGTGCAGAAGAAAACATGATGAAAAGATTCTAGTATTAGAAAAGGAATCAGTACTGTTGACTGTTTCTAAATGTATTTCTGAACGTGTAATTTCTATTTGATTGTTTCTTCTTCTAAAACAGTAAAATAGTTATTCTTGTCCTACTTACATGATGTATTTTTTGACAGAAATAGGAAATCATCTAACTAAAAATATTTTGAGAGCTAAGAATTGTTACATTAATAAAATATTTAAGTGTATATAATTTTTAAAAAATTAAATCATATAAGAAAGGTCTAGGCACATTATTAAACTTTCATTGACTATGTCTGTTCCTTCTCACCTCAAGTGCAGGGATTACAAATCTTATTTATCATCTCTCCACACTCAAATGCTGATAGACATATGTATTTTGAACCATTAGTATAGCTTAAATTCCCATTTGAAATTCTAGTCTCTGGCAGTCTGGTAATTTGCCTTACCTTCTTACTCCTATCCTTGAATAATACTGATACCCTCAATATCAGGGAAAGAAAGTCGTAATCACTGACACCAAGAACTGAGTGGGGGCTCACAAATTTGTATAGCAGTTTCAAGGAAATGACTAAAAAGATAAACAAATATTCAGATCCAAAATTAAATACAAAAATAATAAACTTTGAAGTACTTTGTAAAGTACTTGGCATATAATAAACATTTAAAAAAGATTAGAGATGGTCATTTCTGATATTTGAAGCAATATTAACATGACAGTGTGCTAGTTTTAACTCTCTCATCAAGGTTGGATAGGTGGGACAATATCGTGACATCTAAGGACCTGAACCTAAAGTGCCAATTGCCCAATCAAGGCACTATTACCTTGGTTCTCTGATTTTGAGAAAAAGCCTCTTCTTTTTGTCTTACAAAAATAAACCATGGACTATATACTGTGAAATGATTCTGTGACATCTTTGAAAGTTTGAGACCAAACATTTAGAGTCTGCTTTTGGACATAATTTTACCTCTTTTTCGTTTCCGAGAATTGGCTCTTGTTATCTGCAGTGGATTTCAGCTGTGGCTGCACCAACTGGCACCAAAGAAGGCTCATGTGGAAATATATAGAAACTTTCCATTTGGGGCACAAATTCTACCTCTTTGCCAGATTTCGTGCCAACAAAAAAAATATGAAAGCAATCTTATCTATAGCACACCAAATATAGGAACAATTCTTCCAGAGCATAGCAGAAAATATTATTTATTGAATCTGTGATAATCCTGGGCTTGCCTGTAAACCAACCTTTATAGCCTGAGGGGCATACTTGAGTCAGAATCAACTCTTCCTAAACAAGAAGTGTTGACAACAGAATACGATACCTGACATTCTGTTGGTCCCTTCCTGCCAGGCAAATCTGAAAACCCTGCTGCTGCTCTCCTCTTGTCCACATTCCCTTCTGTCTCCATTCTGCAGAGGCATAGATAGCAGCAAGCCTCCGTTACTGCAGTTGTCTTGGCACGAACACTCAGATGTGCTGTTCTCTGGCTGCTCACTCTCACTATTGGCAGACAGGATGAACAGGCTGCAGAATCAACCCCATTAGTGTCAACCTAATCCCCTGTAATGGGATCCACACTGGCCAAGATTAGGCACCATTCCCCATCCCCACCCTCATGTAGTATGTCAGCCCAGCACAAAATCGAGCAGTTAACAGAAAGGATGATAGCATTGTGTTTGCCGCCACCTTTTGAGGAAAACCAGAACAATGCTTTTGGGAATTGGGTGTTGTACGTGTAAAAACTGAGAAAAATCTTAATTTTTATAGTGAAAGGAGATTATTGAGATATGTTCACATGAATATTTCTATATGTACCTTTTTTAGAACAATGCTGTTGGTGCCACTGCTATTATAGTACCAGTATTCAAGAGAAAATATAAGCTTTTTGAGCAGGAGTGTGTGTGTGTGTGTGAGAGAGAGAGAGAGACAGAGAGAGAAAGGAAGAAAGGGAGAGAAACAGAAAGGATGAAGATGATGATCACTTGTATCACATTTTCATTAGGGACAGGTAGAATTTAATTAATGTTGGCTGGGGGTGGAGGCTTTGACACTGACAAGAGATGACATGAGATTTCTAATTATTAAAAGTCCTTAGACTGTTTTATTAGGTGAGAAATAAAGTTTTTTAGATTAAGTTCTGTTTCAAAAAAAGAGGATGATCTTGATGAACTTTTGCAGCCCCTTACCATAAAGTTAAAATTGCCTTTTATAGCTCAGTAGACTTCTTTGCCCACTTTTTCTGCCTTTCCAGTTCAGGTCATTTTGAACATCAGAATATACCAGGACACATAGAAACCTGTACTTTTGGAAATAATACAGAGCAGCGAAAGTCTAAATATCAGCAGAAAAACAATAAATCAATTTGAATGTTGTTTACCAATGACAATGGCCTTGTACTCCCAAGACATAATGGACATTGAACAACAGAGAGAAGCATCAGAAGATGAACAGCTTGTCTCTGCAAACTTCAGCAATGTCAACATGGCTACTGACAATCATAAGCCCTTGAAATTTCCAAGTTCTGTTGATGGAGCTATGATCCTTACCGATACACTCCAGTACACCTCGGACCCCTTCTGGTTCAGCTGCTCCTTGATGCAGCACCTGTGCATGTACCTGTGGGCCTAAAAATAGCAACAGCAAAAACTACATTGAAATCGAAAGCAAACCCTGTTGTTTTCACAGTTTGTGTTTCCATCGAACTTCTTGTAAGGACACCCACTTAACATACTTTCCCTGATTTTATAGGTAGCTGCAGCATTGGGTCCTTATTTCTTTCCATCTGAGGGTTTTTTTCCTTCAAGAATTTAAAGTTTTAGAGAGCTGAGTCATATTTGCCTTCATTTCAGGATTATGTGGGCCTCCTCTGAAAGCTTTATATAATGAAGGTTTGCAATTGGGAAATACAGGGAATGGTGGACAGACTAAAGTTGCTGTAATTAAAAGTAATTAAGATCCTCAGTGGGAGACTTGGGAGCTCAGAAGGAAGAGCCACAGAGTATACCTGAAACAGTCTCCATTTATCTTCCAATCCCTTCCATAGTTATTGAAACCAGGCAGAACAGGAGGAGAATTCTTGATCTTTGTGAGGACTATGCTCAGTTTGGACTCTCAGGGAGGATCCAAAGATCTTGTTAGCTTTTGTTCCTGGAGTTTAGAATCATTTGCATCAACTATGGCTCCAAGTCCAATTCAAGTCATATTGAGCAAATTGGAAAGAACGATATGAAGGATGTTTTAATTCCTAACAGAGCTGCCCCTTTAAAGCATGAGTCTGAGCACAATAAGTAAGATTTTACTAGAGACTTTTATTTCCAACTTCAGCAGCCATTTCTTTTTATAAAAAAGTCCCATTGTGCATCTGGATTTTAAGTTTGTGATAAGAACTAAGCCAAAGAATCTTGGGCTCATGAGGCAAAGCAGATTATACCTTCCTCTGCCTTCAACAAAACCTCCATCTCAAACATGAATTATGGTGAAATGAGTTAATAATAATATATACTTAAGCAAGAAAGTCAAAAACTTTGAAACTCCACACTTATTCCTGAATCTTTGGATTGTCCTTCCCTACGTTTCTCTCTAATACTTCTAGTTTTTCCTTCCCTATGTTTCTCTCTAATACCATTGCGTTTGCACCCAAAACTTCAGAACAGCGCAGATATCCCTTAAGTCATCCTCTAAATGACATTCAGGAGGCAGATTTAGTTTTAGACACTGCAGAAGCCTGGCATGTATTGTTATGCTGAGAGAAAGCAACAAAAAAAAAATGTGTAACTCTACCCTTCTTTCAGACAGTTTTAGTACTTTCTATGACATCATAAATGCAGAGTTGAGAAAAAATGTATTTGAATAATCTGATCTGAAGGAAAATTATAAAATATTTCATGGCCATCTTTGGCCATGAAGCTCTGTAATTAAGGGGAATTTAGACCAAAGACGTTTCTTTTTATTATGTTATGTTAGTCACCATACAGTACATCATTAGTTTTTGATGTAGTGTTCCATGATTCACTGTTTGCATATAACACCCAGTGCTCCATGCAATACATGCCTTCCTTAATACCCATCACCGGGCTAAACCATCCCCCCACCCCCCTCTCCTCTAAAACCCTCAGTTTGTTTCCCAGAGTCCATAGTCTCATGGTTTATCTCCCCCTCTGATTCCCCCCCGCTTCGTTTTTCCCTTCCTTCTCCTAATGTCCTCCCTGCTATTCCTTATGTTCCACAAATGAATGAAACCATATGATAATTGTCTTTCTCTGCTTGACTTATTTCACTTAGCATAATCTCCTCCAGTTCCATCCATGTTGATGCAAATGTTGAGTAATCATCCTTTCTGATGTATAAGTAATATCCATTGTATGTATGGACCACATCTTCTTTATCCATGCGTCTGTTTAAGGGCATCTTGGCTCCTTCCACAGTTTGGCTATTGTGGACATTGCTGCTATGAACGTTGGGGTGCATATGGCCCTTCTTTTCACTACATCTGTATCTTTGGGGTAAATACCCAGTAGTGCAATCGTTGGGTCATAGGGTAGCTCTATTTTTAACTTTTTGAGGAAACTCCACACTGTTTTCCAAAGTGGCTGTACCAACTTGCATTCCCACCAACAGTGTAAGAGGGTTCCCCTTTCTCCACATCCTCTCCAACATTTGTTGTTTCCTGCCTTGTTTTTTTTTTTTTTTTTGCCATTCTAGCTAGTGTAAGGTAATATCTCAACGTGGTTTTGATTTGAATTTCCCTGATGGCTAATGATGTTGAACATTTTTTCATTTGTCTGTTAGCCATTTGTATGTCTTCTTTGGAAAAGTGTCTGTTCATGTCTTCTGCACTTTTTTGGACTTGATTATTTGTTTTTTTGGGTGTTGATTTTGAGAAGTTCTTTATAGATCTTAGATATCAGCCCTTTATCTGTAGTGTCATTTGCAAATATCTTCTCCCATTCCGTGGGTTGCCTCTTTGTTTTGTTGATTGTTTCCTTTGCTGTGCAGAAGCTTTTTATCTTGATGAAATCCCAAAAGTTCATTTTCGCTTTTGTTGCCCTTGACTTTGGAGATGTGTCATGAAAGAAGTTACTGTGGTCGGTGTTGAAGAGGTTACTGCCTATGTTCTCCTCTAGGATTTTGATGGATTCGTTTCTCACATCGAGGTCTTTCATCCATTTAGAGTTTATCTTTGTGTATGGTATAAGAAAATGGTCGAGTTTCATTCTTCTGTATATAGCTGTCCAATTTTCCCAGCACCATTAATTGAAGAGACTATCTTTTTTTCCATTGGATGTTTTTTCCTGCTTTGTTGAAGATTAGTTGACCATAGAGTTGAGGGTCCATATCTGGGCTCTCTATTCTGTTCCATCAATCTATGTGTCTGTTTTTGCGACAGTACCATGCTGTCTTGGCGATCACAGCTTTGTAATATATCTTGAAATCAGGCAACATGATGCCCCCAGCTTTGTTTTTCTTTTTCAACATTTCCTTGGTGATTCGAAGACAACAGACATTTCTGACTTCTTATTTGCATATATTATTTAAGCACAATGATAGTTCATTCCCTTTTTTGTGTTTAGTATAATTATTTTAAAGATTCTTCCATGTCATTGGCTGAATTAATAGTTCATTTTGTAAATTGCTTAGTAGTATTTGCATTGCATCTCTGATAAAAAATAAGTTCCTGTGAGTTTTATTTCTGAACTCTCTATTTGGGTCTGTTGAACTATTTTCTGTCTTTACAGCAATACTTTATATTGTAATTACAATACCTTTTTAGAAATTATTGAAATCAGGTAATGAAAATCCTTCAAATATATTATTTTTTACAAAGGTTTTGACAGTTAGAAGATAAATAAGTTCTGGGGATGTAATGTGCATCATGTTGATTATAGTTATCAATACTGTATTGTACACTAGAAAGTCGCTGAGAGTAGATCTTGAAAGTTTTTAACACACATATATAAATTGTAACTTTTTGTGATGATATATGTGTTAACTAACCTTATTGTGGTGATCATTTTGTGGCATAGACATATATTAAATCATCATATTGTATACCTGAAACTTATGCAATGTTATACACCAATTTTATCTCAGTAAAGCTGGAGACTTTTTAAAAAAGTGATTTTGTTTATGCAAGATATTTGCATTTCTATATAAATTTTGATTCAGTTTCTAAATTGCTACAAAATTTTTATTAGGCTTTTGATTGGAACTATATTGAAACACATGGATCAATTTGGGGAATTTGATATCTCAACAATACTAAGTCTTAAAATTCATGAACATGGTATATTTATCCATTTATTTGGGCCTCTCTTAATCTCTCTTTACAGAGTTTTATAGTTTTAGAGTCTGTAGAGGTAGAGGCTATGTAGAGGCTGTGCTTGACATTCATTAAATCTATTCCTAAGTGTTTTTACATTAGCTTGTAAATTTCCTTTTACTCAGGGATCACAGTCTTGGACTGTCTGTTCTCCACTATATGTAAAACAGTTACCTCATCTATTTTGTCTAGTGTCTTATTTGTTTATTCCAGTAGGGAAAGTCTGACACTTCCTCATGAGCAGGAATGAAAATGCTAGAATAATTCTTTTAAAAGAGAAAATATTTTATGTCTTCTTATTTTCAAAACCTTGCTGTGGATCCCCATTTCAACCACAGTGAAAGGCCTTACACATGTCTAGGGTCCTACACAATTCACATACTATCCCTCCAAGCCAATTGATTACCTCTCTTCCTGTTACGGCTCATTCCAGTTACATTAGCCTCAGTGTTGTTCCTCAGACTTTCCAGGCAAAGTCCAATGGGCCCTTTGCTCAGATGTCCTTTCTGCCTCTGATAATCTTGCACAGATATCTGTTTGGTTGATTCTTCCTCCTCCTTCAAATCTGTACATATATCTCATCTTCCCAATGGGGTCTACCCTGATCATCATACTTAATACTGGAATCTGGTCTTTCCTCTGCCTGGATATACCAATCCCTCTTACCTTATGCCACTTCTTTTCTTTTTGTCAGTAATATTTGTCACCTTCTAATGTAACTTCTTAAAAAATGTTCGTTCTTTATTGTCTTTCCTAGCTTACCATAACTTCCAGTGCCCTACCTACACATAGTAGACTTTTTACTGTATTACTGCTCATACCCAAGTGCCAGTTTCTGTATCTTTGGACTTGATAACTTCCCTCTGGATCTGTAGAAGACTGTTCTATGTGTGGCAGACTTAATGTGTGGAGAAATTAACACACCAAAAGCAGTTCTCAACCAACTCACATGAGTTACTCCATGACTATGACAGTTGTCTCAGGCCTTCTGTGCATAATTCCCAAGACTATTTTTAATTTTTATTTCCCAGAGTTTCTGTACAATACTAAGTGGCAATATCTCATCATGGTAATTGAGATAACAATATATCATTGATTGGTTGACTTTATATCCCTAATTCAGTTGCCTACTATTATGCTTTCCAAAACATCTACTCCTCAATAAATTATTTGAATTCACATTCAGGATATGCTTTTGAGGAAACACAAAATAAGATATCAACTAGAGTGTAAGTTTCATGAAGAAGAGGATTTTTTCTTTTATTACTACTATATATTATTATTATTATTGTTATTATTTTAATTGATGTATCTCAAATCCCTATAATAGCATCAAGTGCAGAAAAGGTGGACAAATATTTGTTGAATGAATCAATGAACTTAATAAATATTTTCCAGAAACAGTGTCTAGTAGTGATACTCATAAAAGCCTCTGAGTTTTCATTCATTATGTTTAGAATTCTGAGTGTCAATTTTAGAAATGTTAAACAAGCCTCATTGCTATGTGTATTTTAAGATTTCTTTAATAATTAAAAAATATTTCTTTAATAATTAGTAATTTTGTATTTCTAAAGTTTTCTTGTGGTTATCTATATTTATTTTATGAATTGGTTTGTTCTTTATAGTTGTGGAGTGGAGATGTAAAATATTTTTAATATTTGCTCTTTTTGCAAGTGTTTTCCTTGTTTTTTAAAATCTTCCAATATATTTTACATCTAGAAATTTTATGTTTATGTAGTTGGGTCAATTCATCTGTTTTTGAGACTATTCCTATCATTTACTTAAAATATTAAGTTATGTTTTCTTCCAGTATTTTATGTCTTTTAAAATTATGGTCACTCTTTTTTTTCTTAAGGTTTTATTTATTTGAGATAGAGAGCATGGAGTGGAGGTGGGGGGGGAAGAGGGAGGGGGCAGGAGCAGAGGGGGAGGAAAAGGGAGAAGCAGACTCCCTGTTGAGCAGGCAGCCTGATGGGGGCTCCATCCTAGGACCATGAGATCATGACCTGAGCTAAGGCAGTTGATCAACTGACTTGGCCACCCAGGTGCCTCAAATTGTGTTCACTGTTAATTTTACCCAGAATCTAATTCTATTTCAGATGATTGTTTCCCCTTCAATATAGATAACTAATTACCACAGCACTGTTTCTTGAATATATTGAATTGTATTTTGAAGAATGAATAGGATTTAACTATGAGGACAAGGAAGGGAAGGAATTTTCAGCAAATGTATGTGGTAGAAGACAAAAGTACAATTAAAAAATAGTGGAATCTAAGACCTATAAATAATTTAGTGCATTACTGGAAAAATTAGTTTGGAACTCTATACTTAGTTCTGGATTCCATTTCTATTATACTACTATGCCTTTTAAATGAGCAGATGGTGCCTATGGCAGAGATAGTGATGCTCACCAAATAGTCCATGTGCTCCCCTATGTATCCTAGCCTCCCTTGCAGTTACATTTAAGCCATGTGATTAGTTCTGTACAAAGAACTCTGAGTGGAAATTATGTTAGTCCTATCTGGGCCGGTGCAATAAAATGTATGTGCCTATTCTATTCACATTTTCTCCTTCTGTGAAACTGTCAGAGGAACTGTTTTGAAAATGCTCATTGAGATGGCAGAAACTTCATCAGCCTCAAACCGTAAAAGCATAGTCCCTAGATATTTTGTGTGGGAAATTTAATGAGTGTGAAAAATAAGCTCTTATTGTATTTTATTTCTAAAATATGAGAGAGAACTTTCTGCAGCATCACTTACTTTGTCTTGACTAAAACTTTATCTAAAACCACAAAATTAAATGGAACTCATTATCATTCATTCCAAACCTATTGCCCCATCAAAATTTCTAATTTCTCTTAATGGCAGTCTGGTTCCTTAGCTTCACAGGAATGGTCTGAAGATTAAATAAATGAATACATTTGGGACACTTGGAATTTAGCAACCTCACAGTAAGTTTTTGATATCATCATTTATATTTTTGTTAGTTACTTGGGTGCAGAATCTTGGACTTGCGTTGGCTTAAGCCTTGTTCTAATTTCATTAGTTACCAATATATTTATTCTATCTCCTAGAGTTAGCATTAAATCAAGCTGACTTCTATTTCAGCTCCTGCCACCTTGTTCAAGCTTGACTTAGTCTATTGTGATAGTCTTATAACTGGAGTGCCTTCCATTATAAGATTAGTTTTGCTATTTTAAAGGGAATACAGGCAATCAGATTTCTCTCAAACTTAAATTGTTGAGTGCTTTTCTATTGCATTCTAGGGCTAAATTTTCATTTCAGTTTCTCTGCAATAGAAGCCCAACTTACACTTAGGCTTGGTTGTATATCATACCCTATAGACCTTTTTCTCTAGTCCTACTATATTACTATCCTCAGAACACGTCCTATATTTTTCTGCTTATATGCTTTATTGGGGTACAAGTGTTAGTTATTATAGCAAATATTGTAAATCTTATTTAAGTTCCAACTCAAATGATACCTCTTCCTAAGTCTTCCATGATTTTCCTAACTAGAAGAAACTTCTGAATTCTTAATGCACATTTCATCTTCCTGAAATTGCTCTATATCTTTTTCACATCTAAAAGATACTACATATTTAATATAGAAACTCATCCTTAATTTTTATCACCACTTAAAATAGCATCCTAAATCTCATGGGTTAACTATATGTGTTTCTTGAGTATAGATATGGGTAAAATTTAACAAATGCTAAGTTAGAAAACTTGCATGCTGAGTTCTGGAAAATATATATTTCTTTTGCAGAATTTAATTGTCATTTATGTATTTATTTAGGGTCTATTTTTAATTCAAATAATTGAATTGAATCCAGTGTATTTTATTAATTTTTACATAACACATTCAGGTTATCTGCTTTTACTTTTCTACAAGGTAACATTTATGTCATTATTGCCTTAACAGAAAATCAATGACAGGTTCAAATATCCCTTGCAGAAAAACCTGGAGTAAAATATATTTATCAAGGCAACATGAAAAAGTAAAATTAGGAAAAATGATTAGAGACACTAAAGATAAATACTGCTATACTTTGAGAAGGAGAAGGAGATATGAAAAGTCCTCTAAAGCAGCTGCAATTATGAATGTTAATAAGAAGCCATGAAAGAACAAGAACTATAAACGAGTCTTTTAAAAAGTAGAGAAATATGATGAATTGTAGTACTATGGATAATCACAATTAGCAAAATGGAAAATAATTAAATAAATCAAATGAAAGCACATATAGTGATAAATGAGGTTAGACTTCTTCAAGAACTCTGTTATCAGTTGTTTCTTTCTGTTGGTGAGGAAAAAAATAAGGAGAGAAAGAATTCCTCTATGAAAATGAAAGATAGTCATCTATGCCCTATTACACTTACTGAAATGGTGGTCTAACAGTGAGCTATCCATAGGGATGAGAATCTACAAATAGGCAAATGTCCCTGAGTCCTCAGGGATGCAACCTCTGTCGGATGACTGCCACTCAAGCAAGTACTTAGAAGATGCAGGTCACTAAAGAATAACCTTTTCCTGCTTGTGTTTTCCTTTGCCTAGTGTGGCTATGAATTACACAGCAGGGAAGGGGTTTGTCTGTGCTTATTAAAGACACTCAGGATTGAACACATATGCTTTCCAATACCTAAGGTTAACTGTAGTAACTCTTTAGAATATTCCTAAGGAAATAGTGACCTATGATACCAATAATTCTTAAAAATATACCTGCAATGGTATAAATTATTAGATTCAATTCTAGATTTTAAAAAAATAGAAAAACTGGCTACTGGACTAGGAAATATGACCTAATCCCAAACCCCAGGATTTATGTTGTGTCCATATATACCTCTGAAATAATGAAACTGTTAGTCCTGTGCCTAAAGCTCTCTAAAATAGAGCTTATTAGTGTAATTTGTGAAGAAATGAGTGTACTGACTTGTCTTATTTAGTTCTTCCTATTCAAATTAAGTTAGAGCCACAGACTTAACTTAAAAGTCACAGTTATGTGCCAGTATTAACAGGCCAAAAATGATTGGCCTTTGGACACTGTTTGTCCTAATGCCTATTGCTTTAAGTGGCTGCCTACATATTAGAGTTGCTTTGGTTTGGGAACGATACTAGTCAAAAAATATATGCAAGTTCTAAGGACACAAAATTCATAACTTCTACGATGTTCAGAGGTACTAAAAATTACTGATTTCTGATTATTACTAAATTACATAAATCTCCTCTTAGCCTAAGCCAAGCTGCCATTTTATGGTCTCTTGAAGAGACCATCCAAGCTCTACTCCAATATCTGATACTATTTTCATGCCTGTTGTGAACAGCTACATCTACATATATTTACACTTTGTTCCTTCAACATCTATTGAGAGTCTCCTATCAGGAAACGCCCTTTTAAGCATTAGGTATAAAAAATTGAGTAAGATAGAAAAGGTTCTGTCTAAAGATTATATTTAGTGGGGAAAGGTAGACAATAAACAAATAGATAAATATAAAATAATCAGTGCAATATCTTGAATATCAAGCAGGGTGGTGTGCTAGAGATTAAGTGGGCAGGAAAGGCACCCCTGAGGATTTAAGCTGATTCCTGAATTTTGAGGAGTCAGCCATTTAATATCCTAGGATAAGGGCCCAAGATTTGAATGAAGTTGATATATTTGAAGAACAGAATGAAGGTCAGGATAGTCAGAGTGTACTTAGTTAAGGGGCAGAGTGGTAGTGGATGTGGTCAGAAGTTGGCAACAGTAGATACTGAGGTGGATTGTAAATACATATGTTATATTCTAAGTGTAAAGGGAGGTTTTTGTTTGGTTTTAAGCAGAGGAACAATATAATATGATGTATATTTTGAAACAAAATCCTTCTGTTTGCTTTGTTGAGAATGGATTGGAAGGGGGCAAGATTGGAAGCAGATCAATTATAAGTTTTTTTTTTTGCAATAATCTAGATGCAAGATGAATGCCTTGGGTGAGAACAGCAAAGATGATAAAAGGTTAAGTTCATCAGACTCTCTTGAGTGTAGGGTTGGGGGATGATGAACACAGTTCCTTTTTAGACATGTTAATTATGAGATGCCTGTTAGAATCCCAAATAGATACATCAAATAGATAGTTCAGTATATGAGTCTGCAATTCAAGTAAGACCTCAAGTCTGAATGTATACATTTAGAAGTCAAAGGTGCATCAATATACTTAAAGCCATGAGCTAAATGAAATTGTCAAGGAAGATTTGGAGAAACAGGTTTTAGATCTTATCAGTGAACAGTGAGAAGTCTAGTGGAAGTAGACAAGTAGAATAGGAGACTGAGAAATGGTAGCCAGTAAAGAAGAGAACTAGGAAAGGTATCTTGCATATTTGGAGGGAAAAACACAACAAAACAAACAAAGTTTCAAGAAAGAAAGGATAGCCAGAAGTGTCAAATATTGTTGAGTGGCCATATAATATAAACACTGAGAAGCAATCCTAGGACCAATGAAGAGGGAAGAAGTGTAGCAATTATAGGAGGACATGGGGGTCTAGAGAGAGTTTATTTCATTCAAGATTATTTTCATGCTACTGGCAATTCTACCATAGAAGTACATCACTGCTGCAGAAAAGAGAATCATCACAGAGTTT
The DNA here is from genome assembly GCF_023065955.2 of Ursus arctos. Taxonomy (NCBI): domain Eukaryota; kingdom Metazoa; phylum Chordata; class Mammalia; order Carnivora; family Ursidae; genus Ursus; species Ursus arctos. The sequence goes on along the minus strand of NW_026623111.1, from coordinate 46,609,584 downwards.
AAATTTTAGAGAGCGCATCTAATCCCAGGAAATTGGGATTTCTTTTGGCTGAATTGATAATTTTGAGCTTGTGCAATGCAAAATTAAGAGCAAAACTCAGAACTATCCAACACAGTATCAATCCTGTAACAACTAACCTTAAAAAGCCAGCCAATGTGATTCATTACATTTCTACAATAATAAGCACTGTGAATGTGGTTGGCAGTGATTAATTTATCATCCTACAGAGTGTTAATTTTGTGGGATGGAATTAATAGTCAAAATTGTGCTAATTATATATTATTTAATTAGAAACAGTAATATAGTCAGGATAGAATTTTGGGGTTTGAATATAGTTTAAAGAATATCTTGTTCTATTATCTCATATTATAATAGGTGGAAACTTGGCTGCAAATTGCCCAAAGCCACACAAAGTAGGTGTAGGTGGTAGAGAGGTTGTGGAAACATGATTTTTATAAATCCTATCTTTTTAGCCTTACCTAATAAACATGTAGAGTTAATGGAGTATGGTGATTCACATCTGAGGAGTCTTCTAAATTTCCAAATATTTCTTTGGAAAACATGTTTTTTGTTTTACCATAAATAATAAGTTTCTCTGTGTGTGTATCACATACATATACATCCAGCTTAAGTTTTTCAACCAGCTTAAGTTTTTCATCTTCTTCAATGTTCTTATAATGCATTTTCAGAATGTGTCTTCAGAAATGTAAATGACTGTTAGGAAGTAGTAGCAATTTTAATGACCGCCTTTTGGGGCAGTATCCATACTCATCAATCCTATTTTTTTGAGCAGCCATTTATTTTTTTTATTTTTTATTTTTTTAAAGATTTTATTTATTTATTCGACAGAGATAGAGACAGCCAGCGAGAGAGGGAACACAAGCAGGGAGAGTGGGAGAGGAAGAAGCAGGCTCATAGCAGAAGAGCCTGATGTGGGGCTTGATCCCAGATCGCCGAGATCACGCCCTGAGCCAAAGGCAGACGCCCAACCGCTGTGCCACCCAGGCGCCCCTGGAGCAGCCATTTATTGAACACGCTTTCATGCTACACGCTCTGTATACATTGCCTGTAAACTTGACAGTAGTCAGCAAGGTAAGTATTATTTTGCAATATTACAGATTTAGGAAATAGAAATCTAGAGGTTTGAAATAACTTTCCAAAGAACATTCACATTCATTGTTGGTTGCTGAATCTAGATTTGAACATGCATATATCTGATTTGAAAATCCCAATTTTTTTCTTCTGAAACACACTACCTTTGTCAATGACTGAATTTCCAACTGCAAAAGATTATGTAGTAATACATAAGTGCCCTTAGATATGGGTCACTTTAAAATAATTTTTGTTCAGAGAGAAAATGATATAAAGGAGGAAATAAATTTTAAAATTCTAGCATCTTAGAAGTGCCATAACATTAATTTGTTGGAAAGGTATAATATGATAAAATGTCATATCTGGGATTGTGTCCTTGCTTAGCAACTTAACATGTGTAATTTTAAGCAAATTGCTTTAACTCTGAATCTGAGTTCTTCATCAGCAAATGTTTGTTAAAATAACAACTTTAGAGTTTGTGAAGTTTAAATTATACATATTTTAACAGTGCATAAGGGCATTATGTGCTATTCCTCAAAACTTGAGGATGAGGTTACATTTTAAGAATAAAATTATGGATAATCCACATGTAAGTAAGGTTTATCAGAGGAAATGAAAATGCCTATATAATGATAATTTAATGGTTAAGCATACGGGAAGATTTAAATTCTTATCAAGTTGTAGATGCTCCAGTTTTTAGCCCTTGTTTAATGAAAAAAAAAAAGCTGACATCAGAGAAAGCATCACAGAATTATTTGAACCATTAAAATAGGAAGAATTTAATCTCATTTTTTTTCCAGGATAGTCCATAAAAATGGATTTGAATATTTTTGAGCCTTGAAGATGTGTAGATTGTTGAGAAGTAAGGATAGATAACAAGGCTTCATTGTAATTGAGTAAAATAACTAAAATTTTCAGGTTTATTTTATTTTATTGCAAGTGAAGAAATGTATATGGTGTAAGTTCATATTAGAAAAGTAAGTAACATATTGTGCAGTTATTTATTTTTCCTAACAGCTATATTGAAGTGTAATCAACATACTAAAAATGACATACATTTGAAGTATAAATTTGGTAAGTTTTTTTTTTTAAGATTTTATTTATTTGAGAGGGAGAGAGACATGAGTGGGAGGAGCAGAGGGAGAGTGAGAGAGAGAATCTCAAGCAGACTCCATGCAGTGTGAGTGTGGAGCCTAAAGCAGGGCTCCATCCCAGGACCCTGATCATGACCCGAGCTGAAACGAAGAGTCAGAGGCTTGACAGACTGCACCACCCAGGTACCCCTAAATTTGGTAAGTTTTGATATGAGTACACATCCATGAAACCACCACAACAATCAATATAGTGATCATAATCGTCACCGCCAAAGTTTCTCTATGCTCGTCTATTATCTCTCTCTTCTGCCTCTGCCTCCCACCCCCAACCATCGAATAGTCTTATGATTTCTGTCACTATAAATTAGTTTGAATTTCCTATAAATTTTCATAAATGGATTCATGCAGCAATTACTCATTTTGCCTGGCTTTTTAAAAAACATCATAATTATTTTCAGATTTTCCATGTTGCATATATAAGTACTTCATTTTTTAATATAATAGAGTAATAGCCCATTGTACAGATTTACTACAATGTTTTTATCCATTTGTTTGTGGGTGGATACTTGTGTTTTCAGTTTTTGACTATTACAAATTATGAAAATTTATACATAAGTCTTTGTATGCGCTTATATTTTCACTTTACTTGTATGTGCCTGGGAATGAAAATACTGAGTTAAAAGCTATGCATATATTTAACATTTTAACATACTTCCAAAATGTTTTCTAAATGGGGTAGGACCGTTTTACATTCTCACCAACATAGGTGAGTTCCAGTTGTCCACATCCTTACCAACATTTGGTATGATCAATATTAAATTTTAGCTGTTTAAATAGATACATAATGGCACCTTGTGGTTTTAATTTATGTTTCTCTAATGTTTAGTGGTGTTGAGCATCTTTTCATAGGCTTATTTGACATCCTTATGTCATCTGTATTGAATTGTCTGTTCAAATATTTTGCCCATTTATTATTTTTTAAAGATTTAATTAATTTATTTATTTGAGAGAGAGAGAGAGTGTGAGTACCAGTTAGCAGGGGAAGGGGCAGAGGGGGAGGGAGAGAGAGAGGAAGAGAGTCTCATACAGACTTGTGCTGAGTGCAGAGCCTGTCACAGGGCTTGATCTCATGTGAGATCATGACCTGAGCCAAAGTGAAGAGTTGGTCAGCCCTTCACCAACTGAGCCACCCAGGTGCCCCTATTTTGCCCATTTCTAAATTGGGTTGTCTATAGTTTTATTATTGAATTTTGAGAATTATTTATATATTCTGGATAAAGTTCTTTATCAACTAGGTGGTTAGAAAATATTTTCTCCTAGTGGTGGATTGTCTTTTCATTCTCTTAACAGAATCTTTCAAAGAGAAGAAGTTTCTAAATCTATGATATCTAATTTATCATTTTTTTGTAGATGGTGCTTTGATAATGTACATAAGCTTAGATAAATGTCTAACACAAATTCAAAAGATTACTATGTTTTTTCCAGATTTTTTCTAGAAATTTGATTGTATTTTTTAAATTATGAACATTTAGAACATATGCAATAGAAGAGAACTGCATGTATTCATCACCCCCCTTCAACAGTTACCAACTCATGGCCAATCTTGTTTCATGTGTATTCCTTCCCTCTTCCTCATAATGCCAAGTTATTAACATTTTTAAAGTATATTGTTGATGTATACAGAGAAGTCTACAAGTCATAAGTATCTAGCCCAATATATTTTCACAAAATGAAAACATTATAAACATTATACTGTATGTTTCATTGTGTATATTTGTATGTATTCAGAATCTCAATCAAGAATTTAAATATTACTAGCTCCCCAGAAGACTACTCATGTTCTCAAAGGAATCTCTATCCTTCCAAATACCATGCATGAATTTTTAGGTAAACTTATATAACAGAATCACATAGTGTGTCCTCTCTTGTGTTCCAATGATTTTGTTCACTATATGTTTATTAATTTACCTGTGATGTTTCATATGGTAAATTGTTCATCTGATTGCTATTTAATATTTCTTTGTATGAATACAATAATTTATTCATTGATTCTGGTGTTAATGGACATTTAGACTGTTTTCAGTTTTTGGATCTTACATGTGGAGGTGCTCTAAATATTCTTATACATTTTGTTGTTATTGTTGATTACATACATACATTTTTATTGGGTACATGGCTAAAGATAGAATTGCTGGCTGACTGAGTACATATATGATTTTGGTAGACACTGACAGTTTTTGTAAGTAGATGTACCAGTAATGTATGAAAGAATATTGCATCCACGCATACCATATAATATTTTGAGCAATAATTTTTAATCGCCTGGTTGCCTTGTTATAGTAAGTATTCTTGCACCTGTAGCTAATGAAAGCAATATTGTTCAATTCTATTATTCACTTAACTGCCATTTGCACTTGTTTTTCATGAATTATTTCTGTGGACTTGTTCAATTCTTTGGTTCAACCATGGAATTTATAAAACTGCCAAGCTGAAGACTGGATCCTTAAATGAAGAAATTGACCAAAGCCCTTTTACTTCCTGAAGTTTCAAAAGAATGTTATTTGGTCTTCTTAGATAGTTTTTGGTTCATTTCATTATAACTGCAACATGTTTAAAACAAAACAAAATATTAAGGAGGGCACATATTGCATGGTGCACTGGGTTGTTATACGCAAATAATGAATCATGGAACACTACATCAAAAACTGGGGATGTACTGTATGGTGACTAATATAACAAAATAAAAATTATTAAAACAAAACAAAACAAAAAGTAGTATCCTAAAACCCGGTACATAGATGTACAATAAATGTGGTTCTCCTCCCTTCTATTACAGTAATCTTTTTACAATTTCCTTTAGCATTTTCATTATTGTTAATATCTAGCCTTTTATAAAAAGTGCCTCCATGGCCATGGCTTTAGTTCCATCTAGACAAAAAGTAGAAATCCATTGCCATGTAACTCTTCAAGCTGCAATGACAAATCAATACCACATCTCTATGAAACAAGTATATTTTAACAGTGTTTTCACAAAGGACCTGACCTACCACATCTTTCTGTAAGTTTGGGACCAATCCAAACAGCAGTATAGATTTGAGTAAAATGTTCCCATGTCCAGAAATACTGTTAAAGGCTTTGAGATGAGCTCATAATAATAAAAAAATAGAATAATCATTTTGAAAATTTGAATAACTCACTGTTGCTATTGCAGATAAAACGGGTAATGATTCATGGTTTTCAGTATAGTGAACAAAATTATTTGAATTGGACATAGGCTTATCTTATTTTTTTTTTAAAGATTTTATTTATTTATTCGACAGAGATAGAGACAGCCAGCGAGAGAGGGAACACAAGCAGGGGGAGTGGGAGAGGAAGAAGCAGGCTCATAGCGGAGGAGCCTGATGTGGGGCTCGATCCCATAACGCTGGGATCACGCCCTGAGCCGAAGGCAGACGCCTAACCGCTGTGCCACCCAGGCGCCCCTGGACATAGGCTTATCTTATGCTTAATTAGTTATTATTTAAAAACCATTATATGGGGTGCCTGGGTGGCTCAGTAGGTTAAGTGTATGACTTTGTCTTAGGTCAGGGTCCTGGGATTGAGTCCCGCATTGCTCAGCAGGGAGCCCACTTCTCTCTCTCCCTATGCCTGCTGCTCCCCCTGCTTGTGCTCTCTCTCTGCCAAATAAATAAATAAATAAATAAATAAATAAATAAATAAAATCTTTAAGAGAATTTAAAAAAATAAAAAAACAGTATATTTTTGTGTGTTCATGCCTGTCTATATTCAATATTTATTCCAGTTAACTGACAGAAGGCCAGAGAACTCAGTGAACACAGTAGCAATATAGTGTAGTCTAGTGTTCTGTATGACTTATTGCCACTTGTGAATAAATGTTTCACATTGGATAATGAAAGGCTAAATTGATTACAGGTTATAAACCAATTAGGTGGCCCTGAAGTGATTGAGGAATACAGAGTAGAGCAGAAACAAACATGAGGCCTGATTTGCACATAAATAATATAACCAAAGAGATATAAAAAGTAAAGCCACTTATTCTTTTTCTCAAGTCATTTATATTTATATTTAGTCCTCTACACAAACCTATTACAAAGCAAAGGGCAAATGATAGAACTTGATCCTTTGATATTTATTGATCCCAAGTAAGTACTAATTATTGCTAGAGGTGCTCTAAAGGGGAAAAGGAAATTAAAAAACAAGTCCTCGGAGAGTTTATACATCAGTCGGTAATGTGTAGTATGTGTTTATTATAGGTGGAAGTTTAAGAAAATGTGCAGAACAATGAAGAGTTTCTGAAGTGTTGAGTCTAACATTCATTTTATTGTGTTTTTAATGATATAGATCAACTTTTGCATTCTATTTAGTATTTAACCAAATTTTTTTGTCTTCTAATTAAGTCTGTGCCATAAGAATGCTTGCCATTTCTGTATAAGGGCTGTTCAGTTGTCTAGTTATTACCTGTAGAATCATTCCCCTTCCCATACAGCAAAATCACCTGTGCAACTAAATACAGATTCCTTAACTTTATAGGTGGATATTTAGATTTAAAATGTTTAGGATAGTGGTTCAGGAATTTGTATTTTTTTTTTTAAAAAGCTCCATATAGAATCCTGATTCCAAGGGCTAGTTTGCCATTCAATTCTCTTTTATTCCTGTGCCTGCCATATGTCTGTGGCAGTAAATTCTAGCAGCTACACACCAGAATTATTGTTCTCTTCTTCCTTGGCAGACAGATTGCATTTTCTCAGCCTCCTTTACAGTTAGGTATGGCCATGTGGCTGAGTTCTAGCCAATATGGTGTGAGCAGAAGTGATTTGTGATTTGAACAAAAGAGATCTTTCTATTAAGGCTTACATGCTCTTCCTTTTTTGTCAGTTGGATGCTTTTTCCATGACCAACTTTTATAGCCATGAGTTGAAGATTCCAGACACACCATCAATCCATGTCCCTAAATCAATGTGTGGAGGAGAACATTTCTGCTGGCATAGAAATTCCTTGTCAGCAACAAACAAATTTGTATTGTGTTTGAGACATTATTTAAATGTGGAACTATTTGTTTCAATTAACCAGCTCTAAATAATATAGTACCAAACAATCTATTAGTTACTAAAATATGTAAGAGAAGGCATCCGTATCTTGAAATAATTTCATACTTTTAATGAAATGTTTCATTATGTTAAAAAGGTACACATTAAAATAAATCTTATAGAAAATTCCTGATTACTTCACCAATGTGGTCAGCTCAAATATACAAAAACATTATTTAAAAACAAGTTTACACTTCTATATGATACCACGAGACAACATTATAATTAGGGATTAGATATAGTTCTAAATAAAGAAAAACAACTTCTAAAATTCAGCTATGTCAAAAGACTGAATGAATGCCCAGAGTGGCAGGGGTGGTGGTGGGGTCACCTCAAAAGATGTTTAGCCACACATAGTTTATAATGCCACTGAGTGGGCATTTAGCTGTCACATGACTATTAATAGAATCATGAAATGATATAGTACAAATGGACCTGCCAGAATATTATTTATGTGTTAAGATTTTTCTGAGTCATTTCAATCTCAATGTCTGCATTTATAAAACTGGTATTGAAAAGCATTTACCACATGAACAGGTAATGAGGATTAACTAACAAAGAAAAAATACTGAAGCTTAAAAATGCCACATAATTTCTAAGGAATGATTTAAAATATTTGTAAACTATGAGTTTCTTTTTATTTGTTCAACATTATATAATTATATGATTTGATATAATACTAAGAGAGACTAAGTTTGTTTGCTTTTGTGTTTGTTTTTTGTTGTTGCTATAAGTAACAATGCTGGATAAAACAAGAAATAGCTCTTATTTCATGGTACAAACAGTGAATTTATGTTTCTCTTACTGAGTTTAGATAGAATCCACTCCTCTAGGACAATGGAAAAATGGTATTAGTAGGATTCTCTTCCCCTCCCCAACTCCTTTTTAAAAATTGACCACCTCCATAAAAAGGATGGTAGACTAAATTAATCATTAATATGATTTGGAATGGCAAATCCTTTCCTTTTATGATCAGGAAAACAGGCATTCTTTGAGATATGACCTTTAGCCTGGTGTTCTTGGGGACATTCAGTAATCTGCAGACAGATCTGGAATAATGATGGCAACTCTTATTCCTGAAGTCATCGTGCCAATTATCTCTGCCTTTGGTGGTTTAGCTAGTTATTTACCATGCAACTCTCCCATTTCCAATGACTCAATACTACATGCTAATTTTTGTGACATTGACAGGTGCCACCCACAGGAAAAAAATAAGAATAATATTTCATAAGAAATCAGTAAATAAAGTAAATAATGTGTTAAAAACTTTTCTTGGCCTAACATGCTTTATGTTCCCCATTTGCTTCTGGCTATTAAAATGTTACACAAAACAGCAGACTAAATAAGACAGATTTCCAAGGAGCTGAGCTATAAATTTCTTGACATATTATTTGATGAAGGTAAATAGTGTCATTTTCTACTTTATTAACTTCATGTGATATACACTCTGATCTTAAAAAATTTATTATATTTGGAAGAGAGAAGAGATACCTTGTTTAGAATCCCCTCTACCCATAATTTATTGGGCCTTCTGTGACTGCTATGCCTCTCAAATTTTGATCTTTTAATGTTATCTAGTATTTGGCTAACGGGGTATATTTTGTTTTTTCTTTATCTAAAAATGTGACAAAGAAGACTAAGAGATGTCTTTCTAAAGGGCAATGGGATTTATGAATCATCAAATAGGAAAATCAGCTTTCTTTTCCTTTCTTCTTTTTCTTTCTTTCTTTCTTTCTTTCTTTCTTTCTTTCTTTCTTTCTTTCTTTCTTTCTTTCTTTCTTGGCAGCAATCCATTTCTGTTGAAAAGATTGTCATTATCCTAGTTCTGTCATAGTTTTTCTTCTTATCGTAACTTCCGTCATTTCCAAGCAATACATGTGAATTTGACCTTGGCATTGTTAATCCTGGCTGTGCTTTGCCACAACTTTATCTTCATTTCCTCCCTCATAGCCTCAGTAAATAGATTGTGATTAATCAGGAAACATAATAATTTTCAGCTCATATTTTTTGAGCCTAAGCATTCAGATTACTTCTTATATCTTGGGTAATTATTAAACAGGATGCCCATTAATATTAGTGAATATATGTAGCATTTTTCCTTAACAAGGACACTGAGTATATATTTTCTATAAGTAAAGATAATTTCTCTAGATCAGAGGTCCTCATCATTTATTATTTTCTGCAGAGACACACTTCACATCTCATACTCTCATGACCAATATATTCCCCCGGAGTTACATTAGAGGATTTTCAGTCGCCCTTGTGAGTCCACTCACCCTACTCATTCATGAATTCCCAAATAAATGGCAATGAATTACTATTATTGTAATAACTACAAAGAGCTCTATTTAAACATTTTTTTGCAAAGTAAATTATTTGGGAAAGGCATTGCTTTGAATATGATCAGTAAACAATTAACATGCCCCTCTATCACCAGTGTAGCACACCAGTACCTTACCCATGGTTGAGAATTGTGGCTGTAGATGATATCTAAGACTGCCTCAACACTGAAAACTTAGAGATTGGTCAAATGGCTACCATTGCATATCTCTTTTATAGAATATGCTGTTATGAAATTAGTAATGGTTCATGTTAGGAAAATAGGGAAAAGAAAAGTTCAGTTCCTAAGCTTTTTGGTGATGCCAGTAAAGTATGAAAGAATACTTACACATTATGCTCTTGTTTTTGTTTATACTATGACTTTAAACTCTCAAAATGAAAGAATGAGGATCTTATCAACCTGGAGGAGTCCAAAGATGCTATGGGCTTGATTAGTAACTACAATCAAACAAAAGCAAACAAAACAAAACAAAACAAAACATTTTCCCATTACAATGAAATCCTGATTACTGAAGGAATTATTTGTCTGAAATATCATTTCAGGCCATGTATGCTTTTAAGTATTTGATGAATTACTAGGTACTGTATTTGATTAAATTTCTTTTGACATTTTCTAACATGCCATTTAACAGTAAGTTGGAAGGAAAGGCCATTTAAAGCAAATTCTTGCATTCTTTTAAATACACAAAGCAAATACAAGCCACAGAGCCACAGAGCCAACAAATCTAAGGAGAAGAAAAGGGGTTCTTTAGAAAAGTGCTTAATTCATAAGCCCTTAAAACCAGTATGCAACATTATGGGTATATGCACACTTTTGGTGAGAAAAGAGTTTGTAACCTTTATTGGTTTCTTAAGTGGGGTTCATGATCTATTTAAAAGCTAAGGACCAAACAGTGCTTTAGTATTAATGTTTTATAAGAGACTGAATAACAATTTTCTGATAGACTGGGGAAGGAAAGGAAGTAGGTTGCCAAGTTAGATTGCTTTCCGGCCATTCGGACTGAATTTGCCACAACGGTATTTCCTTTTTCGCTGAAAGAAAAGTTGGACATGACACACATAATCACAAAAATTTTCACAATATCAAACACAAACAATTCTGTGGCTAATCATGTGGGTATTGTCCTGTTGCATCTCTCTTTTAAATTGGACCAAGATTGGCAAACAATGGCCCATTGTTCAAATCTGACCCACAGTCTGTTTTTATATGGTCTGCCAGCTAAGAAAGCATTTATATTTTTAAAGAATTTGCCACAGACAACAAGTGTGTCCTGTAAAACCTAAAATATATACTATCTGGCCCTTTATAGAAAAGTTCACCTTTACCAATCTGTGAATTACACAATTCATTAAGTCTTTTGAATAGTAGCTAATATTTACTGAGGGCTGCACCCGTCTGGCTATGTCCGGGAGCTGGGGATACATCAGTGAGGAAGAATGACCCAGATTATTTGCCTTTATGAATCTCATTTAGAGGTTATTTAGAGGACACAAAAATAGAGTAGTAGATGAATAAATTGAATAAATTATAATAGTATGTTAGAAAGTAATAAATACTATGGAGAAAAATGGAGCAAGATATTGGAATTGGGAAGATTTGGGGGGCAAGTGGGATTTGCTCTTGAAAGGGTGGTTAGAGTTGACCTCACTGAGAAGGTGATATTGGTACAGATTTAAAAGAGATAGGTAGTAAGAGTTGGAACTTTGGGGGAGGGGTGGAGCAAATGGCCTGTGCCAAGACCCTGTCATTGTATTTTATGTTCAAGAAAGGTGGAGGAGAACAATTAAGAATTGACTCTTTTTTATTAATAAGACATGTTTTAGTCTCTCTCAAGCGTAATTTATCTTAAACACATTTACTTTAAATTTTACCACATGTAAATATATCTTTATGTTATGAAAATGCATCCAAGCTTAATGAGTCATCTGGGTTTCTGATTTAAAATGTTATCCAAAAGTGTTCTGATCAGGTGTTCAGAATCTGATCTGATTCTGCCAAGCCACTAGTTCCTAAGAGAGTCTCAGTATAAGTCATAGATAAGGATCTTAATCTGTCATTAATTCTTACGTTTAGGATAGTACAATATGAAATTAATAAATAGAATGTAACTGCTGTGGAGTATACTTGTACATTTATGATTAAACACACAAAATATTTTTTTAAGTTTTTATTTAAATTCCAGTTAGTCAACATACAGCATTATATTTTTCAAGTATGCTATACAGTAATTCAACAGTTCCATATATCACCCTATGCCCACACAGCAAGTGCACTCCTTAATCCCCATCACTTATTTCCCCTTTGGTGACCATCAGATTGTTCTCTATTATTAAGAATCTATTTCTTGCTTTTTCTCTCTCTCTCCCTCCTTCTCTCTCTCTCTCTTTTTCCCCTTTGCTCATTTGTTTTGTTCCTTAAATTCCACATATGAGTGAAATCATATGGTATTTGTCTTTCTCTGACTTATTTTGCTTAGCATAATACTCTCTAGCTCCATCCATGTAATTGCAAATGGCAAGATTTTATTCTTTTTTATGTTTGGATAATATTCCATTGTATATATATATGTGCGTGTGTGTATACATACATGCATATATATATATATATATATATATATATATATATATATATATACCACCTCTTTATCTAGTCACCAATTCGTGGACACGTGGGCTGCTTCTGAAACATGGCTATTATAAATAATGCTGCTATAAACATAGGGGACCATGTATCCCTTTGAATTAATGTTCTTGCATTCTTTGGGTAACTACACGCTAGTGTGATTTCTGGATTATAAGGTAGTTCTATTTTTAACTTTTTGAAGAACCTCCATACTATTTTCCACAATGGCTGTACAAGTTTGCATTCCCACCAACGGTGCAAGAGCGTTCCTTTTTCTCCACATCCTCACCAGCACTTGTTGTTTATTACGTTATTGGTTTTAGCCATTCTGACACACGTGAGGTGATACCTCATTGTAGTTTTGATTTGTATTTCCATGATGATAAGTGATGGTGAGCATCTTTTCATGTGTCTGTTGGCCATCTGTATGTCTTCTTTGGAGAAATTTCTGTTTATGTCTTTTGCCATTTTTTAATTGAATTATTTAGGGGGAGTGTTGAGTTTTATAAGTTCTTTATATATTTTGGATGTTAACCCTTTATCAAGTATATCACTTGCAAATATCTTCTCCCATTTTGTAGGTTGCCTTTTAGCTTTGACTATTGTTTCCTTTGCTGTGCAGAAACTTTTTGTTTTGATGTAGTCCCAATAGTTGCTTTTGCTTTTGTTTCCCTTGCTTTCGAGATATCTAGAAAGAAGTTGCTACAGCCGATGTCAAAGAAGTTACTCCCTATATTCTCTTCTAGGATTTTTATGATTTCAGGTCTCACATGCAGGTGTTAAATCCATTTTAAGTTTATTCTTGTGTATGGTGTAAGAAAGTGCTCCAGTTTCATTCTTTTACATGTAGCTGCCCAGTGTTCCCAGCACCATTTGTTGAAAAGACTTTTTTCCCATTGAATACTCTGTGCTTCTTTGTCAAAGATTAATTGACCACATAATTGTATGCTTCTTTCTGAATGTTCTATTCTGTTCTATTGATCAATGTGTCTATTTTTGTGCCAGTACCCTATTGTTTTGATTACTACAGCTTTGTAATATAACTTCAAGTCCAGAATTGTGATGCTTCCAGGTTTTCTTTTTTTCTTTTTTTTTCTTTTCTTTTTTCTTTTCTTTTCTTTTCTTTTCTTTTCTTCTTTTCCTTTCCTTTCCTTTCTTTTCTTTCTTTCTTTCTTTCTTTCTTTCTTTCTTTCTTTCTTTCTTTCTTTCTTTCTTTTTCAAGATTACTTTGGCTATTAAGGGTCTTTTGTGGTTACATACATATTTTAGGATTTTTTGTTCTAGCTCTGTGAAAAATGCTGTTGGTGTTTTGATAGGGATTGCATTAAATCTGTAGATTGCTTTGAGTAGTATAGACATTTTAACAATATTTGATCTTCCAATCCATGATCATGGAATGTCTTTCCATTTCTTTGTGTCTCCCTCAATTTCTTTCATCCGTGTTTTATAGTTTTCAGAGTATAGATCTTTCACCTCTTTGGCTAGGTTTATTCCTAGGTATCTTGTTATTTTGGGTGTAATTGTTAATGGGATATTTTCCTTAATTTCTCTTTATACTACTTTGTTATTGGTGTATAGAAATGCAACAGATTTCTGTACATTGATTTTGTATCTTTACTGAATTTATCCGTTCTAGCACTTTTTTGGTGGAGTCTTTAGTTTTTTATATATAGTATTATATCAGCAAACAGTGAAAGCTTTACTTTTCCCTTATTGATTTGGATTTCTTTTATTTCTTTTTGTTGTCTCATTGCTGTGGCTAGTACTTCTAGTACTATATTGAATAAAAGTGGTGAAAGTAGACATCTCTGTTTTGTGCCTGACCTTTGGGGTAAAGCTCTCTGTTTTTCCCCATTAAGGATGATGTTAAATATTGGTTTTTCATATATGGCCTTTATTATGTTGAAGTATGTTCCCTCCAAACCTATTTTGTTAAGGGTTTTTATCACAAATGGATGTTGTACTTTGTCAAATGTTTTTTTCTGCATCTATTGAAATAATCATATGGTTCTTATCCTTTCTCTTATTTATGTGATATATCATGTTGATTGATTTGCGAATGTTGAACCACCGTTGCAACCCAGGAATAAATCCCACTTGATCATGGTGAATGATTTTTTTAATGTATTGTTGAATTTGGTTGCTAGTATTTTATTGAGAGTTTTCACATCCATGTTCATCAGAATATTGGCCTATAGTTTTCGTTTTTAGTGGTCTAAAACTGGTTTTGATATGAGGGTAATGCTGGCCTCATAGAATGAATTTGGAAGTTTTCCTTCCTTTCCTATTTTTTGGAGTAGTTTGAGAAGAATAGGTATTAACTCTTCTTTAAGTATTTGGTAGAATTTGTCTGTGAAGCCATCTGGTCCTTGACTTTTGTTTGTTGGGAGTTTTTTGATGACTGATTCAATCACCATGCTGCTAATCAGTCTGTTCAAATTTTCTATTTCTTCCTGTTTCAGCTTTGGTAGTTTATATATTTCTAGGATTTTATCCATTTCTTCCAGGTTGTTCAATTTGTAGGCATATAGTTTTTCACAATATTCTCTTATAATTGTTCATATTTCTGTGGTGGTGTTTGTTATCGCTCCTCTCTCATTTGTGATTTTACTATTTATTTATTTATTTATTTATTTATTTATTTATTTATTATCATGATATCCTAGTCACCATACAGTACCTCATTAGTTTTTGATGTGTAATTTTATTTATTTGAGTCTTTTCTCTTTTTTTCTTGATAAGTCTGGCTAAAGGTTTATCCATTTTATTAATTTATTTTTTCAAAGAACCAGCTCCTAGTTTCATTGATCTGTTCTATTGTTTTTTAGTTTCTACATCATTTCTTTCTGCTCTAATCTTTATTATTTCCTACCTTCTGCTGATTTTAGGTTTTGTTTGTTGTTCTTTTTCTAGTTCCTTTAGGTATATGGTTAGGTTGTTTACTTGAGCTTTTTCTTGCTTCTTGAGTAGTCTGTATTGCTATAAACTTCCCTCTTGGAACTTTTGCTGCATCCCAGAGGTTTTGGACTATTGTGTTTTCATTTTCATTTGTTTCCATGTACTTTTTAATTTCTTCTTTTATTCCTGATTGACCCATTCATTGCTTGGTAGCATGTTATTTAAGCTCCATGTATTTGTGGTCTTTCCAGAATTGTTCTTGTGGTTGACTTCTAGTTTCATAATGTTGTGGTCAGAAAATATGCTTGGTATGATTTTGAGATACTTGAATTTGTCTAGGTTTGTTTTGTGGGTTAGTACATGATCTATTCTGGAGAATATTCTGTGTGCACTTGAAAAGAATGTGTATTCTGCTGTTTTAGGATGGAATGTTCTGAATATATCTGTTAAGTCCATCTGTTTCAGTGTGTCATTCACAGCCATTGTTCCCGTGTTGTTTAGATGATCTGTCCATTGATGGAGGTGCAGTGTTAAATTCCGCTACTGTTATTGTATTATTATCGATTAGTTCCTTCCTTTATGTTTGTTTTTAACTGTTTAATGTATTTGTTTGCTCCTATGTTGGGTGCATAAGTATTTATAATTGTTGTATCTTCTTGTTGGATTGACCCCTTTATTATTATATAGTGCCCTTCTTTTGTCTCTTGTTACAGTCTGTGTTTTAAAGTCCATTTTGTTCGATGTAAGTATTGCTACTCTGGCTTTCTTTTGCCATCTATTTGCATGATAGATGCTTCTCCATCCTCTCACTTTCAATCTGCAGGTGTCTTTAGATCTAAAATGGGTAGGCAGCATATAGATGGGTCTTTAAACACACAGAAAATATTTTATTGATTTTCCTTAAGGATCATGCCTGCATGAGTTGCTGAGAATTTGTATGGATGTCTTTTAACTCTGCACTATCCAGTATAGTACTAGCTGCTATGTGACTATTTAAATTTAAATTATAGTTAACTAAAAAAAAGTAAACATTCTGTTCCTTAGTTGTACTATAGCCACATTTCAAGTGCATAATAGCTACATGTGCCAAGGGTTGCTATATTGAACAGCACAGATTATAGAACATTTCCATAATCACAGAAATTTCATTGGAGAATACTACTGTAACAGAAATACTGAACATGAATATACTTAATAGAACTTTACTGAAGAACTGAGATTATAAAAATGAAGATGCCTCTAAAGACAAATATTTCACTTAAGGGAATAATATTTAGGAAAATTGGTGAACCAACCATTTAATACCAGATAATACTTTGCATATTGTAAGCCTTCTATAAATTATCAAATGATGTCCAAATGAGCAGCAATCTTGCATTATCACCAGATAATTCTAATAACTTTCCTGAAATTTAGTCTAGTGTTATACTCTTTTTCCAGAAAAATAACACATTCAATTTAAGTAAATTAACTATTACTATGAGAACTGGTTTGTTGCCTCTATCCTCTTTTGAATCTCTAGCCTCTGTCCTTTTAATTAGATGATTTCTAGATATTTACATATGTTATTTACATGTTAAATACTCAGAAATGATCTTTATTTCAAAAACCTTGCCAGAAATCATATAAAAAGAAAATATTTTACATTTACCTGAAGATGGTCATCCCTCCCCTTGAAATTTAATGTTCAGGGCTCCAAGACAACACTGTGATTCCTTTAATTAAGAGAAGATAATTTTCTAGCACCATAATTGAGGCCAACACTGGAGCAGGAAGTCTTTTTGGCTTTAGATTAAAGAAATATTAAATGCTAGGCCTCTGAAGATTCAAAGGACAAGTAGAAAAAAGGATAAACTTCAAAGCACCATCCCATAGATTGTGATGGTCTTTGAAGAAACCTAGACATGAGAAAAATGGCTTCACCCTAAACATTCCGAAATTCTTCAGCCACTCAAAATTTAAGATGAATAAGATAAAGATTGAGATAGGATTTTCATATATGGAGCAATTAAATGTCAAAGCCCTAAGATTTCCATATTATATTGGTTGCAACTGGTAGCAAGTCATAACAGAGATCACAAAATAGAGTCAATAAACTTCAGCTGGAGAGAATCTTTTTTTTTTTTTTTAAGGAAACTAACAGTAATAGACAGAAGAGCTCTCATGTTACTGTTTTCCTAATTTTCTCTTCTGGATTCATGAGAAAAATATAAAAACATATGGCAAATTAAAGCATGAAAAGCTGGGGAATGAAATAACATTTCTAAAGGGACTTTAGTATACCCATATAATTGCATTTATAAACTAGGACATGCTACACTATGGTTCACTTTCGGACCATTGCTCAGTGTACTGAGAAACATGACCACATACTGACTGGCAAATGTTCAGAACCTGATGATTTGATGTGGGAAAAATATCTTCATATTAAAATGTACATTTGGCAAATAGGAATATTAACAATAGGATTGTGGGTAACTTGCCATATGTTTTGTACAATGAGTTCTTATTGATCATATAAACAGAATACAAGAGAGGCAGAACATTTTACAATCGAAAACTCTCACTTGTTTTCTACTGTAATTTTTTTCTACCTGGTTCAATAGAAATATCTGGAAAAATAACAAAATGCACAGAACTTGAACATTTCTGTTAGGCTATACCATGATAAATAAATGGATGTTGCTATATCATTGGGCATACATTTCAAGGTGTATCTGAAATGTTTATATTGTTAATATGTCCAAAGGTTCCCAGATGGAAGAGTAGTCTTTGAAATACAAGCTATCAAATTTCCAGCATAAGGTTTTTATCTTTTTAAAAAGCAGAACAAAAGGACTAAACAAAATTTTTATCTAATAAAAATATTTTCTCCCCAAACCTTACATCTCACCCTTTAGTTGGTCAGTAAGCTGCTGCTAGAGAAAAGAAATTCTGATACTTTCACTAAAATGTGCTACAGTTGTGTCCTAGATCTAAAATTGTAGGACGGGAGGATAAATAGACACCCAGAAATAATTATGAAAAGACACAAAAAGAAAAACCACAACTAATACCTAGGTAGACTTGCACCCTACATATTCAAGATGAAGTTGTTACAAAATGCTTTTGTTGCACTACAGAAGATGGTGGGAGAAAATACAGTCTTAATTCAGGTTGCATAATCATTTTCCGTTAAATGTTTAGAAGTCCTGCTTTCTTCCACAGCAAAACAATTACACAGCAGAGCATAATTATTTTACAGTCAATTGAGTACACCAAATGGGCATATTTATGAAACCTGATTTATACTTCATACTTGCAACACTACATGAAGCGTGGCTTTACCTCCCACCAAACCTGCAGTCAGTAAAACTGTCAGAAGGACTCTTTGCTTCAGCCCCAAAGCAAAATAATTTAAGTTTGAGCAATCCTTTTGAAATGTTGGTACTGCACTTAGCTTTTTCCTATCAAGTGTACTGCAAAGAGCAAAGGCAAAGAAAGCACTGTGGTATCTGTGGAAAGGCTCCATAAAAGTTTTATGACTTTAGTTCATGCCCTGATTCTTGCTGCGGTGAGCAAGTACATTTTTCATTAGCCTATCCCACAAAGCAATGAGACGGTCTACATTTAAGTAATGACCTTCTCCATATAAACTCAAACTTGTTTTCCTTGTACTTCAATAACTAATAATTATTTATGAAGGTTTGCATAATTACCTAAGATAGCACAGGAGTTTGGTCACATTATGACCTTCATAAGAACTTCTTTGAACATGTTATTTCCAAGTTTTTGAGGAGATATTCCACTTCATTGTCTTTTTATCACACAATTGTACAGTTGTAGTGCTGCATCTATTCCTAGTGATGACTTTCTGGCACCACCAGTGAATTTGAGGAGGGCTCTGAAAACATTTAAATTAGGCATTTCTCTTTTAGATGCAAAAAAATTCCAGGCTGATGTTCTAAGGCTAATACAGAAGTCACAGAACTAAATAATAGGTGATTTTGTTGAATTTGCTGATACGTGTAGCGTATACATTTTTCTTATTAATTGCTTTATTTTACCCAATTGCATAAGAATATAAAGTCTTCTGACTTCAACCAGGATCATAAGAAAGGAAATGCTTATTTAGAATTAATGAGCACACTGTGTGGTCCCTGGTTTATCTGTAATTCTTTATCTTCAGTGTGCGCATGTCTATTGTGGGGACTATAAAACAAGATTCTTCTATCTGTTATTGACTTCCAAATGAAAAAATATTATTCACTCCTTTCATAAGACCTGTGCACAGCAGCTCATGTTGATGGCCTCCAAGCACAGTAAACTAACACATTAGGGTAAACAGATGTTTTCTCTATTAACAGTATCAACCATCTGGCTGCAGGCCAAATCAAGTCTGGGGAGTAATTTCAACTGGCCTGCCTGTTAATGTGAAAACTGACTAAACAGTCTCTCCTGCTAATCTTCCCATCCTGCAGAGGATGTTTCTTCCGGTGTATGATTCATGGAAGAACAGGAAGGAGAGAGATCATTTCAAAGATTTAATTAATTCGTAGTTGCAATTTTATTCAATTATCTGTTTAAAATATAAAATGTACAGCATTCAAGATGCTAGGATCTAAACTAAGTATGATGTGGAGAATTAGGGAAAATGTAGAAATAAATTGTCTTAAACACAGGAATCAGCTGCAGTATCTAATTTAATCTTTATTTAAAGAACCCCAGTCCCAGGGAGACCATGAAACTAGGTTGCCAACTGCCTACTAAAAAATAGAGGACCAAAAGTAATGTTTCCTAAAAATAGGTAAAATCATGACCATCTCATATATTACTCATTTTTAGTCATTAAATATTGTTTATTCAGATATAATTGCCTTAGTTCACTTTAGTCATTCATGTAGTAATGATTCTCCTATTACGTGAATACAATATTAATACAGACATTGTCTCTTAATCTAACCTAAATAAATCAGGATAAAGCAAAAAAAAAGTTATAATTCATAACTATTATTTTCACAGATGTAAAATCTCAAAGAAGATTTAGAAAAAAATTAATTTCTTTAGTTTATTCCCAGGGACTTGTGATAAATACCCACTTCTGCAGAATTTCCTTTTGCCCTTATTTATTTGTTCATTCTCTGCCTCTAAATCATTTTATTTTTCTAACCATATTAGCTACATATATATAGTGGAAAATTGAATCCCAAGAAGAGACATCTTTATAAAGAGATGAATAATTCTTCTGGGCTAGAAATTATTTAACTGATATTGACCTACAAAATGGCATCTTCATGTGGCTAAACCTAATACAACTATTTCTTGTCCTGTGTGTGGACAGACTAGAGGATTAAATAGGAATTGTGTTTTAAGGAATCTAGTTGCAAGCTTAGTTCTAATGGTTTTCTAATGGTTCCACAGGATTTCCTGAATGAATCAATTAACGTAGAGGTGCAGTGTGATGAAGGCACTAACAAAGCATGTTGCATAGTGGGGACAGAACTTGAGAAGAATAGATGTAGATGTAAACCCTAAATTAGGCACTTACAAGTTATCTATTCATTGAACAAATGCATTCCCAAACTCCCTTTAAAAATTCATTAAAGTGCTTACTATGCTCCAGGTATTCTGCTTAATACTTTATATGCCATAATGAAAAAGATTGACTAGAATTTTGACCTCCTTGAGTGTCCAGTCTGGTGGAGAAATGGCTACCAGGTGGCAACCAATCAAATAAATATAACTGAACATTGAGATCCATGCCATGAAGAATAGAGTGATGTGAAAGAAAGTAATAGGATTTGGGGTTTGCAGCTCAGTTGGTATCAATGGATGAGACAGTACTTTTCTGAAGAAGGGGCATTTAAACTGAGACTCTGAATCGTAATGGAGGCAGCCATTTGGAAACTGGCAAGAAGAGTGATTGGGGCAATGGGAGTGGAATCTGTAAGTCCCATGACAAGAAAGAGACAGCTCAATAGAAAGTTGAATGAAGGAAAATATGTCACCTTTTAGGTAAGATTTTAAACCTCCCAGAAACTTCAGATGGAGAGTCTGTAAAAATAGGTCTAATATGATCTACCTCATATACTTGTTTGGAAATAGTAATATGGTTTGGCAGTCTGAAACATAAGATATTCCTCTTAGCAAGAACACTGTATTTCTGAAATGGGGTTATGTACAAAAAGTGTGCAAGACATCATGTTTGCTCTTGTAACAGTAGAAATTATATTATTATCAGTACTCTACATGATACATAAATACATTGGTCTGACCCAGTATAGATCACTCCTACATGTACATATAATGTTATTCTTACAATTTATCTTTAAAACCAAAAGAATTTTGAAAATGAAAGTGTTTGATTACATGGGGACAACAGGTGTAAACTAATATTGTCTTTGTCAAACTGAGATAAATGGTTTTCAGACCTAGAATGTGGATTTGCCATCATTGGCCTGAGGTCATTTTTTAGTGAATATAGCAGCAGTGCTACTATTTCATCAATTTCTTAAGCTGGGAGAGAATTTAGAGGCCATCAATTCCAATATCTTGTTTTTTAAATATTTTACTTTTAAGTCCCAGAGAGATGAAATTACTTGCCCAAGATAAGAGCTGGTTAGTTCCAGAGCTAGACTAGAAACTCAATGATTTTTTTTTTTCAAGTATTCCAGGCTGCGTTAAGGCAAATGTGTATTTCTGCAGCTGGAACTTAAATGGAATGGGTAGAACTTTACTTATCCCATCACCCACTGTCAGGGATTTACTTTTTTTCCCTTTTTTTCTTTTTTAAACTAGTGAGCGATGTCATAGAGCCAACCAGGACTCATGGACAATCCTAGGAACATTTTAGAGAGGGAACAGGAGCAGTGTTATGGAATGTGGAATCAGAATGCTCTAGACAGGGGTATCTGGGTGACTCAGTCGGTTGAGTATCCAACTCTTAGTTTTGGCTCAGGTCATGATCTCATGGGTTGTGACATGGAGCCCCAGGTTGGGCTCTGTGCTCAGCAGGGAGTCTGCTTGAAGATTCTCTCCCTCTGCTCCCACCCCCACCCCCATGCACATGTGCATGCCCTCTCTCTAAAATAAACGAATCAGTAAAAAAGAAAGAATGCTCTAGACATAGATTGTTAGCTTTGACCTTATCATTGATTAACTTAATGGCCTTAGACCAATAACACCTTCTAAGCCTTGATTTCCTCACATTAAGAGAGAGGACTTGAAAAAATTTCCTTTGAAGTCTTTTTTTTTTTTTTTTTTGCTTTAAGTTTTATGAGAGTAATAGTCTGAGTTTGGGGAAAGATGGTTGGTAAAGAGAAAAGTGAAGATACCGCAGACACATTTCAATTTTGCCAGGGGCTAGTTCTGAGTCTGTTGCATGTTAAATCATATAGTTCTTGAACTGGATTAGTGAGTAGGTAGATAGAGATATTGATTAGGACACTAGTGATTATCCAGTAAATTATGCATGACTGAGTTTAAGTAGACCAACAGGATACTTTTGGGCTGTTTCCCACAAGACGAACTAACATTGACAGCTCATTTTCTGGAATCATGTGGGACTACTCAGGGCTTACAAATGGGCAATAACGGGGATTTAAAAATTTAGATTCTAAAATAGAGGACTACAAGGGGACTGGAAAAAGAAGTCTAACATAATGGGGATTTTTTAAGTTATTAATGTCCCAAGACATCTATTTGTTTCTATATTTTTATATAACATGGAAGTAATTTCTAAGTGTTTGTGTTGTCCAATTTAGTAATAATAATAATAATACAAGAAATACAGGGGAGTTTCTAGGTATTCAGTTCTGGAGTCAATAGATGGGTTTAAATAGTTGATTGCCTGATTTAGAAGATTGTGGGGAGAACTTAGTGAGAAGATATACGTAGAGTGCACAGTTACCCTCATTGTGCCTCAACTACATTGGCTTTCTTTCCATTTTTGGTTGCATTACACCCTTTTCAACCACAGAGATTGTGGAAAATATTGTAGATTAGCTCATTCAATGCCTGTTGTCTCTCTCATAGCATACCTTCCTTTGAACCAGAGTCTAAAAAAACTAAAGACCATATTTATTAGATTTCAATGCAACAGGATTCCAACGAGACTTTCTTCCACCAAATAGATACACAAATATGAGACTAGGAAGGCAAAAATAAACATTTGGGACAAATGAGAATAGTCTTGGAGGCCTTTTATTCCTACATCTGTAAGAAGAACCTGCTGTATGAATGTATGAGCATTTGGTTTTCATGACTGTCAAACAGCAGATGGTGGCATCAGTGACATCTCTGGTGATAGTGTTAGGCATATTTCTAGATGGATCATTTTGGTTGTTTAGTATCAAGTTTAGTCTCCTGGACTTCCCCAAAATTCTAAGTTAGTAACAGATTACAATAAGGGTTCTTCTGCTTAAATCAGATAGAGTGGAGTTTGTTACCTACAACTAAGAATCCTGAAGTAATACAGCAATTTTGAACATTGAAAGACAGGAGACTCATTAAAATTTCTTAATATAAGATCATCTTTATTCATATGTGTATTCATTCAAAATAATTATTGAGCATCAAACACTGGTTAGATGCTGCACATAAACTGGTGAATTAAAATAGACATCAACCCTAGATATGGAAGCTAAAACCTATATAGAGAGATATAAGTAACAATCAAATAAATAAATATCTGCTCAAATAATAATTAGTGCTTTGAAGAAAATCGGGAAGATGGAGTGATATAATAAAAGAAGAAGCCACTTAGATCGGAAGAGGGTCTCTGAAGTATGAAAAGAAACTAGGTAGTAGGAAGATGGGGGATGCATATTTGTAGGTCTGAAGGTGAAAATGTGCTTGAGGCACTAAGAACTTCTGGTGAGTTTTGTAGTTACTAGCAAAATAGTAGTTAAATAAAAGAGTGGTTAAAAAAGTAAAACCTGTAACTTGGCAGAAACTGGTGGATATTTAGTCAACTGATAAAATATGATCCTGAAAACAGAGAAGAGCCAGCAATAATGACTTATTTCTGGTAACTGGCTACCTACATAATTGTTACATCCAAATACCATAAGGAACCTCTTTTTTTTTTTTCCTTAAAGAAAAGGGGATGCTGATTATCTCTCAGAAAACGTAGATGCTCCAGTAAAACATTACTCAAATGAATGTTATACTTTCATTAGAAATTCTGTGACATATTTATGGTGGTGGAATTCCTATGACCTCATGTGATAGATAAATAAGGTGAAGAACTAATATAATTGTAATTGGCAAAATGAGCAACCAAAAAATGCAGAACATAGAATGTCCAGTTTAAACACTGTCCTCTCAACACTGCCAAGAAGACTGTGATTGTTGAGTCTTCTGTTATTGTTCTACAACACTACTAATTTTACATAATAACTTTTATTTTATTATATAGATTTTCCTTTTATGAGGACTTACTGCTCTTAAAGTCCAAAGTGATATGCTGAAGAGTCAGCAGTTAGTTCCTGCAGTTTAAATAAAGAGACTTGTGATTAACACATTAGGGAACAAACTGGATCTTCAAGACTTTTGAAGGCTAGTGCTTACATTGATCAAGTGGTGTGAAGTGTTTTCAGTGTTCACAGTTCGGATGTAGGACCTTCAAAGATCAGGCACATTTTATTACCTTCATATGTCCATTTGCCTGTGAAACAAACTCCCTGTCTAACCTCTCCTTGGCTGTACCTTTGTCCAGATAAACCTGGCAGAGCATCTTGTGAATGGGCACACTGCCATCGTGGCAGATGGACCTGGGCAAGCAAGTTCAAAAGCCAGAATGTATGTCATATTTGACTAAGAAGGGCACATTGACACCAGTGTGTGTGGAAATAGCATTTGGTTTACATTCTCGCTCCCTATGGCCAAGGGAATATGACCCACCACTCTAGCTGAGCAATAAATTAACTTTGTAAATCTAAAATAGTTAAGCCTAATCAATACAGATCTATTGCTCAGAAATTAAGTCTAGAATTTAAGCTTCTTGGACGAGGAGAAAAATGTAAAGCTTTGTCTTCAAGATATTTTTTCAAGAAAATATTGGATATAGATATTTCCTCCAAAAAAGCATCATCCTCAACCACAAATATTATATTGATCATTTATGCTATTCAGGCCACTTGTAAGTTAGTACATCTTATAAACAAGAGTTCAGAGAAAAGATTTGTGGTTTTCCTCTTCACATAAGCACGAGTACATTATCTGAGCAATAGTGATTTTATATTTTATATATTTCTTTATATAACCTATTAATATATTTATATTAATTATATTAATATATTCTCTTCCATTTCTTTAATTTCACATTTTCTCTCCAATTGCCTTACTGTAATTTACATTCTACTTCATCAGGAATGAATATTTTGAGAAACATGTTTTAAATCATTATCAACCTCACCTCCATGCTCTTAATCCTTCTGCTCTTGTGATCTCTGCCAATGATGTTATAATCACTCTGGTTTAAAAAATTAAGGCCATCTTGAACATTAACTTATGTTAATGTTATCTTATCTTTTATTTCCATATCTAATTATTCTTCAAAATTTGCCAATGACAAATCAAGCCTCTCCTTTACAGTCACATTTCTATTACTTTAGTTCCTAGCCTCATCACATCTCACCTGGACCAGGAAAGTACTCTATTAAGTATTCAGCATAATGGATTCCAAGTCAGACAAATCAGGTCATAAATCCTGGCACAGCCATTTATGTATGTATGTAAGTATGTATGTATACATACATACACATTCAACTGTTTTTTTCTGCCCAACTCATTTAAAATTATTTTATAGAAAAATCACAATATGTCACTCCTAAATACTTCAGTGTACAGCTCCTAAGGAAAAGAACATTCGCCTACATAATAACAATATGGAAATATTTTGGATGCAGAAGTGGAAAGATTTCCTGATGGGTTGTTTGTGGGATGTAAAAGAAAGTCTAAGATATTTCTTTTTTTTCTAAAAATTTAAAAAAGGTTTTATTCATTTATTTACTAGAGACAGAGAGATAGCACAAGCAGGGGGAGCAGCAGGCAGAGGGAGAAGCAGACTCCCTGCTGAGCAAGGAGCTTGATGTGGGACTTGATCCCAGGACCCGGAGATCATGACCTGAGCCAAAGGCAGATGCTTAACCGACTGAGCCACCCAAGGTGCCCAAAAGTCAAAGATATTTCTAAAGATTTTAGCAGAAGCAATTGAAAGTATGGAGATATGATTTACAAAGACAAGGAAAATTGCATTTAGAAGCTGGTTTGGGGTTATAAAGATAAATTTCCCCCCATTCTTGTCTAAAGATCAGTTGGGTCAGGCCATAATCTAAAATTCTGAAGTGTAGAAAGTTCCTTGAAGTTGAGGAAATCTTGCATGAGGCAAGACAAAATAGAAACCCAAGTTCCAGAATATTTTTAGTGAAATAGTTTAACAGGAATTTCAAATAAAAAATGGAGCCATTCCATTTAGCATGCTTTGGCTGTCTGCAGCAGAATATCTCATTCAGATTGCTGTAAAGTTTAGAAAATGTAAAGGTTCCAATAAGAAGTACAGACTAGGGCAGTCTCCAGAGTTGGCTGAGTTAATGGTTTGGACTGTGACCAAAAATTTGAGTTCTTTCTACATCTCTATTCTATCACCCTACTTGTAGATGTCATTTTGATACTGGTTCCCATCATATTCTTTTTTTTTTTAAGATTTTATTTATTTATTTGACAGAGATAGAGACAGCCAGCGAGAGAGGGAACACAAGCAGGGGGAGTGGGAGAGGAAGAAGCAGGCTCATAGCAGAGGAGCCTGATGTGGGGCTTGATCCCATAACGCTGGGATCACGCCCTGAGCCAAAGGCAGACGCTTAACCGCCGCGCCACCCAGGTGCCCCGGTTCCCATCATATTCTTAAAACAGGTGCTAGAAATATCTATGGCAATATGTATTTGTCTATGTCCAGTGGAAAAGCAAGAGAGAAGGCTCTAGCCCAAGCCTGGATAATCATTCCCTTTTTAAGCATGTTTGGTCCACTTGAGTTGCCCTTTCAACAATTACAGTCCCTGGGATCACTCTCTGGAACTAGGAATGAGAGAGATAACAATAAGTAAGTAAGTAAATAAATAAAAATAAAAAATAAAAAGATTTTATTAGGAAGAAGACAGGTAGGAAGTTAATAGAATTCATTACTCAGAAAGTTCTCTTACCTCTTCAAATATAACCCATCCCCTGAGACATATACTTTTCTTATTTTTTCACCATAGATTAATTTTTCCTGTTTGAGGGCTTCATATAAATTGCATCATACAGTATTACTCACTTGGGTATGGCTTGTTTCTGCATAATGTCTGTGAGATTTATTAATGTATCTATCTATGACTTGATTTTATTGTTGCATAGTACTCTCTCATATGAATGTATCACATGGGTTGTTCACACTTTTTGGAATTGAGGATAGAGCTACTATAATTATTGTGAACAAGTCTTTGGGAGACTGCACATATTTTTATTTCTGTTCGGAAATACCTAGAAGTAGAATTACTGTGTCATAGGATAGGTATATGTTTAACTTATATATATATATATATATACAACCAAGTCTTTCTTCTAAGTGGTTATACATAATTTGTCCTGAATATAACAGAGGCAGAGATAAGGCCTGCAGCATTAGCATTTGTGGCTATGGATTTGTAAAATAAAATTTAAATTATTATGAACTAATTCTTCATCTCCAAATTACCATGTGTAGGAGACATGTGAGACTTAGGTATTATATAGTGAGAAGAAACACAAATTCTTTCCAGGGTGGTTGAACACAAAACTGCTGACATACGATATTTGAATCCCTGAAAAGAAAGACTGTATGTATCTTCTTGATGAAATGAGGACTCAGCACTCTCTTAAAGATTCAGAAACTGAATCTTCAGTAACATTCAGTCACTAGAGTAAAGGATGGGCCAGGACACGTGACTAAAGATAATTCCTCATTTTGAAATGATATGAAACTGCAGGAAAAGTCATATCCGCTGAGTGGCTTGTGTTTTCAGTGAGTTAGGAAAGGCCTAGCTCCTTGCTAAATTACAGACAATTATCAGTTTTACCCCCATGCTATGGGCAGTCACATTATCCCTGGTAGGTCAGGCTTTGACTCATCTGCATGTTCCTTCGCTAGAAACTGACTGATAACTTCATGTCTATTCATGTGTCATTTATTACAAACTGAATGTTTGTGTCCTTCTAAAATTCACATGTTGAAACCTTGACCCTCAGTGTGATTGTACGAGGAGCCAGGGCCTTTTGGAGGTGATTAGGTCATGATAATGGAACCCTCATGGAGGGTTAGAAAGATCTAGTGCCTTGTAAAAGAGACCCCAGAGAGCTCTCCTGCCCCTTGTGCCATGTGAGGACACAGCAGCAGAGAGCTATCTGGGAACCAGGAACTGGGCTCTAACCAGACATGGAAACTGCTGGCATCTTCATCTTGATTTTCCAGCCTCCAGAACCATGAGAAGCAAATGTCTGCTGTTTAAGCCCCCAAACTGTAGTAGTTTTGTTATAACAGCCAGAACAGACTAAAACACAATCCACCTCGGTGTGGTTAGAGTCTAAGTTATGCAATTCTAATACATATGTAGAATTCAGCAAGTCTATTCAGCAAGTTCTGTGTATTATCTTGGCCTATTCTTTACCTTTCTGTGAGCCCTGAAAAAATGGACATTTGTAGATAAAAATCTCTTTCCTTTCTCCTCTCTTTTCCTTTCCTTGCCTTCTTTTCTTTTCTTTTCTTTTCTTTTCTTTTTTCTTTCCTTTTCTTTTCTTTTCTTTCCTTTCCTTTTCCTCTCTTTCTTTCTTTCTTTCTTTCTTTCTTTCTTTCTTTCTTTCTTTCTTTCTTCTTTCTCTTCCATCAATGATTTAAAGCTGGGTTTTTGTCTATATGCCCTGGTTTCATGACCTTGTAAATATAATAGTATATACTTCTTCCTTCCTCTTATCTCCTAGACAGAAACTGTTTGCTCTGCATGATTCTATTTTATCTAACATGCCTAAAAGGTCCCCACCATCAGTTCAAAAATGTATTCTTGTTACTCTGTTTATGCATGTGCTCATGGGCATGGTAGTCACTAAATGAAAGCTGGTGCACAGCCAGACTTTAAAGGTGTCAACTCTGTTTAAAATTTGTTTCCTTTCCTTCACGTATATGATACTATTATTTGTTATTGGCAGACAAAACTGAAGTTACAGGCCTAATGCAATAATTGTTTCTACTGTTTTGAATAAAACCAGTAGATTGAGGTCATTGTTTTTATTAGAGAAAAGATGATAATGTAATTATCATATTTCTAGCTTAGGATCAAGATCTCTGTTTTGATGCAGTAACTACTGTGGGAATCATCTGCTCTGTGACTGTAATTGTTTTGGGGGTGTTTTCTGTATTTCAATATCATCCTGGGGGTGAGCATGTGGTAGGGGAGTGTGTATCATCCTTTGTAGTGCCTTTGTTAAAATAATTAAAATTTCCTAGGCAAAATAACATTCTCTCCTACCCTTTCCTTTTCTTTCTTTACCTTTCCTTCATTCCTCCGTTCCTTCCTTCATCTTTCTTTGTTTCTTTCTTTCTTTTTTCTTTCTTTCTTCTTTCCTCTCAAATAGGTATATAGATCAATTGATCTAACTCTCTGGGGCCACCTCTATGTCCCCGGTCACTTGCAGGGGGCTTGCAATGCTCCACTAACAAGATGTTTCATCCATCCAGGTTCACCATTTTCACCATTTTCTCACCCTCACTGTCAACTTCTGTCACTGCCATCATGCCAGACCCAGTTGGTCTGATTTTTCCCTTCATTTTCCTACATAATTACTCATACGAGGTTATTGCTTATTACCGATACTTACCAACAGGGAAGCAAAGGGTAATTAGAGCCCAAGGAAGAAAAAATTTCAAATTCAAATAGAAACCACTAACCTAAAAATTTATCAGGTCTTCCATGCCATAAGGAATTTCTTGCTGACTATATCACTTCATTAGACCTCAGCTTGTCACTGTCTCCTTGGGCCTCTTTCTCTAAGCTGATATCCTTTGCTACTTCCGCTAGGCTACCAAATTCAAGTCCTCCACATTGCTATTACTTTCTCATGCAGAAAAATTTTCTCTCCTATCTTGCTCTCACTCATGCTCAGACACTGAGAATCTCAACTTTCCTAATGTTGTGGACTCAGCAAGTTTCTACTAAGTGTTTAATATAGTGAAAGCAATGAAAACTGTTTTCTTTCCTTAAGAGCAATACTTAATCCTGCTACATCTCTAGTTACCTCTTTCTCCGTATGTGTTGAGATTTCTTAGCCACATCCTCATCCAATTATAATTTAATCAAAGTTCTGAATTCAATGATCTAAATCATTTTTAAATAATCTTAGTTTAAAAAGCAGTGAACAGGAACCACATTGCATTCAGATTAAATTTTCCTTCAGATGGCCCAAAGTAGTTTTCTCTTCATATTTAAATATTAAACTGGGCATATAAGAAGGGGTTGCCAAGTGGTATACAGCAATAATTAACAAAATCGCAAATCATTGTGAATCGAAATATCGATCTTAAACTATTTTTCTTAGCTTTGTGAAGGACATGGTTAAGTCAAGGTTTGGGGGATGTAAACCAAAGACACTTTTTTCGTACAGCTATGCCCCATTTTTGCCTTTTTATTCCTAAAGTCCATTATGGAAAAATATATTGGTGACTATACCAGTTTCCACTACTTTAACATGACTTGAATATCCAGGAAGGTTCTTTCTCAGTCTGCTGAACACCTTGAAGAGAGAGAGCTCCTTATGACCCCACTTCCACAAAGCACTTAGGAAAGACCTAGAAAGTGCTGACCTAATGTTAGCTATCATCATTAATGAGAGGTAGTAGCATAGATAGTAGTTAAAAGTCTTGGTTCTGGAAAGAGACTGCCTGGATTTGAATCCTGACACACACTTACGACTTGCTGTGATCTTGGGTGTTAGCTTAAACTTTCTGGGGCTCAGTTTCTTCATCTGTGAAAAAAATGTCAATAATAATGACAAACATATTAGGACATTGTTCAGAGGATTTAATTACTTAATACAATGTCAAATGCTTAGAATGATACTGGTATGCATTGTAGGTGCTTAATAAAAAGTCCCTTCCTCGATTTTGTTTTTGGCAGATGTGACCTGGGCTCCCTTTGTCCATACTTCATGACTTTGATTGTTCAAAGGTTGGTGAAAAAGTATGGAACTGTGGTGAGTACGGCCTCTACACAGTAATAGTGGGAGGGAGCTGGCGTTAAAAGAATCATTGCTACTATAGATTAGGTATAGATCTGCCAAGAAAACTTTAGAAAGGGTCCTACTGGGGAACCTGAAGTATGTGTGTGATGATACCACTGGAGGTTTGCTGGTGTTTATTCAATGTCCAAATCGAGAAAAGAAAAAAAAAAAAATAGAGTCCAGGCCTGAATGAAATCAGTGTCTTTTATCTGGGGATCTAAGAATCCTCACAATTTCAAACAACTCATTATAGAAAGAAAATGGAAATCTTGCCATGGGAACCATTTCTTTTCTTTTTTCTTTAGTGCTCACATTTGAAAATGTTGCTAGTCTAAGTGCTTATAACGCTTTGCGTTTATTCATCGCGTTCATGTTTTGGCAAATGGGGGTCATGAAGATTTTATTAGGATTTTCTGAATGGGTCATGGGAGGCCTTTTTATTTCACTTCTGCCAGTGTTTTGCCTGGCCTCTGGCACTAGTTAGAGGTGTTTATACCTGGAATGGGTCAGGTGAACCATGGTAAAGGTTAGACCATCTTGCTGGGAACCCATTTTGGCTTTATTCAATTTCATGATTCTTTCATTCTTCAGTTTCTGGAATTTGGGTCTGGAATTTGTTGGCTCCGTTTGGCAGTATGCAGTTTCTGATTTGTAATGGAGGGCTGGAAAAATATTCCTACATCTGCTGGGAGGTAGGAATTGAGCCAGGGCAACTGCTTGAAAGCATTTGACTTTTGACAACACAGACTGGCTGTTTTTGCTTCCACATATGCAAGTCTGTGAACAAAGGCAGAGAGGGAAGTAATGAATGGTATGTGACCTCTTATTTACTATGAGGGGACCGTGCAATTAACTGGCATCTCCAAAAATCTAGCTGTGTGACTCTGTGGATATATGCATGGAAGTGGGTATAAAACTGAGCAAATGGGCAAAAATGAACAAAAATCTCAGCATCTTTCAGATCTTCGCTGGATTAATGTAGTGGCCTCCATAGGAAGCAGGACCGAAAGAAAAAAAAAAAGAAGGATTCAGAAGAGGAAGAAAGCCAATGTCTAAAAATCCACAAAACCAGAACTGAATGTATGACCGTCTATCATGCTGCTCTAACATCTTAAAAGCAATAAGCATCATCGAGATGCTACTAACAGGGTTTTTATCTGGAGCAAACTTTTCCTTTACACTATCTTGTAATCAAGTTGCATAGTTTAATTGAAATCAGACTTTAATGCTTAGTGTACACAGATTTACATTCTTAAATGAAAACTCCAGGATAATTTTTTGATTGTGTCAAGCAGAGTTACTTGTTAGTTCGCTTCGCTGATGGTAAAGAATAGACTTACTGCAGTCTTAAAAAAAAAGAAAAAGAAAAACAAACCCAAAAAACCACTGTAAATGTTGGAAATCTAACTGTTTAATATTGGAAATAGAAATGGCTTTAGAACCTCTTCTTTTGGTTATATTTAATAAAGGGAGAATTGGGATACTTGCCTCAATTAACCCCTTCATTCACTCAAAGCCATTTATTCAGTGACTCCTGAGTGCCAGGTACTTTATTGGCTCTGAAGTTGCTGCTGCATAAGGCTTGTTTCTTAGCTTGGAGAATATCACATGCTAAGGAGAAACCGACACTGAACAAGTAATTATGACAAACCAGAATTACGCATTCTCTGACAGAGGCATCAAACATGTCTATACACAATGTCGGATGGCTGGGGCTCAACCGCAACTTCTAGTATTTGTAAACACTGTAATTTTTAGTTTTTCACCTCTCTGAGCCTCAGTTTCCTGTTTCAAATGGAGATAAAAGTCATCCCTTCCTCAATGGGTTGTTGTAAATATATATATAAAAAATTCAGTCCCTATAATCAGTGTAAAAGTACCCAGCACAAGTAAGTCCTTAATATATGTTTTATTTTTTATTAGCTTTAATACCCATCTCAGAAATGAAAAAGATATTATAAACATCCTGATTTCTCATAATATCTTGAACATAATAACCTCATCCATGTATTTATTTCATTAGTTTAGGAAATGTCATAATGATGTCTGTATGGATTCTAAATGTTCATCCATTTCATGACTTTGAATAGTATCTATGTGCTATTTATATTTCAGTATTACACAGCTAACTCATATCTAATGTAAATGGCCTCAACTTCTCTTATATCTAACTTAAACATTCAACATTTCCACTTGAATGTTCTTTAGTTAGGGTTGATTTGGTCACATGTGACAAAAAAAAAAAAAACACCAAACCCCACATAAATAACAGTACATAAACAATATAGAGGGTTTTTGTTTTGTTTTGTTTTTTTGTTTTTTGTTTTTTTGTTTTTTTGGTTTTTTTTTTTTTGTCTCAAGTAAGAGAAGTCTGGAGGTAGGATATCCAAGGCTGATTATGATCCAGGACCCAGGCCCTTTCTGACTTTCTCTTTAATCCTCAAAGTCTAGGTCTCTTCTACCAGCTCCAAGATGACTACTCAAGTACCTGCCATCATGTCGGCACTCAAAAGATGACAAAGGATAAGGAGATGAAAAAGAAGAGTCAAAGGAACCCTCTTGACATCTGGTGAGGAAGTTTCTCATTTAGCTTCCTCAGAAAATTTATTCTTACATCTTTTTAGCCGTAACTTGGGCACATGGCCATAACTAGCCCCACGAGAGACTAGGCAGTGTGGTCTTTATCTGAAGCATCCACAGGTCTAGAAAAGTGGGAGTCTAATACCAAGAGAGCAGCAGTAACAGGAATGGGTTGGTGGAGGAGAATACATTCATCAATAAGGCAGACTGCATAGAGCTGAATGAAGTAGAAGGAAAGACCATGAATTCCAAAGTTGACTGCTACCTACTGGTTAGATGACTTTAGGTAAGATGCTTAATTTCTATATACCTTAGTTTACTTATCAGGATCCTAGGTATGTTTCAGGAACAAATGAATTGGTGCATGTGAGCACGGAGAACAGTGCTGTGTATGTGGAAAGTACTTATTTTAATGTATGGAAAGTCACTGGAAAAGACTGAGTAGGAGAATGCTGTCATCTGATCAAAGTGTTAAAATGATCACTCAAGCTGATACTGGAAAAATATACAGAAGAAAAGAGATGTGTTGATGTAGGGAGCAGAGTTAGAAGATTACTACCATAGAAGCAGTGAAAAACAAAATGGTGCCAGTGGAGTTGTAAGAAGTGATTATATTTAGGATATGTTTTGATGGTGAACAAATAGGATTTACTTATGTGGGCTGGCAGATAAGAGTTAATATGACCATCTTTTTTATCACTATGCTGGTTTCTGTAGCTTTTCCAGATTGATTTAAAAGGAAATAAGTAGCTCATGCCAGTTCTCTTTAACATATAGAAGTCCACAGGCCTTCAGAAATCCTCAAGGAATGCATTCTAAACTGAGTATATCTATTCATGGCAATATGATCTCTCATTTTCATATTCAGGCTTCAATTTTATTTTTATTTTTTAAAAGACTTATTTATTTATTTGAGATAAAGAGAGAGAGCATGAGTGGGAGGAGGGGCAGAAGGAGAGGGAGAGAAGCATACTCCCTGCTGAGTGTGGAGCCTAACACCGGGCTGGATCTCATGACCCTGTGATCATGACCTGAGCTGAAATTAAGAGTTTGACGCTTAACCGACTGAGCCATCCAGATGCCCCATATTTTTAAAGTTTTGTTTAAACTCCCCTCCCAAAACAACATTTTCTCACATTTTTGCCCCTAATTATTGGATAATGAGAGTTGTGTAAAATTTGCTTGTAAAACTGCCCATACTTACACAACTTGAAAAATTAACTTTCTAAAATATAAACTCTATTTCTGTTGTCACATGTGTGAGATGACAAAACAGTAGGCCTGCAATGTGATGCATTATAGTTATATTTTGTCTTTATTGCCGTGGCTTTGCAAAAACAAATACTTCACTAACAAAGTAGATAAAACAGGCTTGGCTACAAAAAATTGCAAATAAAGTTTGAGAAAGTGACAGCTCTCTGATCTTCCAAATATTGTAAAAACTGTTGCTGTGAAAAGAGATTGTTATGTTTTTTCTGCCCATCTATTTAGTTTTCCTCCTTCTTGAATTTGTTGAAATGAGTTTTTGTTTGATTATGAAACAGTACATATTTCAGCAATCCAGCACAATATAGAACACCAGGTACTTAAAGATTCAATGTTTCACTCTTATTTGTTTCAGGAGTCCAAAGCCAATTATAATGATAATATATTCATTAATGAGCTTATCTAGATGAAGCTAATGGACATGATTCATTGGACTTCGAAGAAGCACATTTAATAGTGATGGGAATTTCTTAATGATTGAGAAATATCCTAGGCTCAATTAGAAAGGGGGGAAACCAAATATGTGCTGGCTTTCTAGGCTAGCCCTTCACTCTACTATATAATTTGGAAGTTAACCTGACACATTCCGCAGTTGTTTAAAACACATTTATTGAATGTTTTACAATTATGTGTTTTCCCTGTTTGCTTGGGTAGGTGACCTTTGGTTCAGCTTCTGCGTATGTACACAATTTAATTGAAGCTTTTAGAGAGTTTTAAGGAAATGGAATTAGTTTTCAAGATGTTGTCTCTCGGAGAAATCTAGCCAGGAGGCGTGAAGGTTCTGAGGTTAAATAGCTGTCTATGTAATGGCAGGACTATATCATTTATTTTCTTGACTCCATTTTCTTTTCTTTTCTCTCTTGCTGTATTTATATTTGTCTTTTATTGGTAGATATGTATTGTGAGATAACTAGAAACAGGACCAGAATCGAATAGACAGGATTGGAATATGACCTTAAATAAGTCAGTTTCAGATTAGATGTATATTAAAGCTTGATATACAATGTTATCAAATGAGACTGGTTTTAAAAAACCACACAACAAAATATGTACTTACGAGTTATTTCCAAAGCCAATACTGTTTAAAGAAAATACATCTTAGTCAAAAATTTATTTTTATTATATGAATTGGAATTTTCTATTGCAAAAGTTATTAACAATCAAGTCTAATTATTATATTATTATTAGTAATATGTTTATATGGTTAGTACAAAAATGAAATGTAATTTAGAGAAAAGAAAATAACTATTGTAGGCTCTAAACATATTGAGACGACAGTTTCTGAATGAGGAATTCCAGGTGTGAATGAATACAAATAACATCATTAAAATAATGGATAGACTTCAATGACTGTTAGAGAGCACTTGTTTGTACTTAAATCCCCACTATGTTTGCAATGAAATCAGACATCTTTCCAGAGTAATATTTTGTGCAAAATACTCCCTATTCATTTTATGTATTGGGAGAAAAGATGAAAAAAGAATGAAAGAAGGGAGAGATGTTAAGTCCTGCTTATGTGCTATAAAACTCAGCTAGACTGAAAATGCTGACATGGAGGAACAGTCTTCCAGGCAAGAATAATATATTACCCAACGATTACACCTGAAACAGTTTGCTGGTTATTACATGACAGAAAAAAAAAAGTTTTCTATTTTGACTCACTATGTTTATCAGCTCTTTTTTATTAGAATCTAGAAACACAGAAAAACTCAGTAGACTTAGATGCTAAGAGAAAAGAAAGAAGATAAATACAGTTTAATCTGTTAAAAGTTTATCCTCATACAGAATAACAGAACTTGGATATCAATTCTATAGGAGATCCCTAAGTATGGTGATTGGTCCTAGGATTACATTGTTTGGTAATATAAGAGGTGAGTAAGGTAACATTCCCACCCACAAATGCTTGCTGTTAACTGTAGCAATGATGTTTTACTCATCTTTTCAACTTCAGATGAAAAACCCAGGCTTTGGTGTTAAGGAGCTATAGAGGACAATTGTCCATTTCTTCTCTCTCTTTCTTTCTCTCTTTCTTTCTTTCTTTCTTTCTTTCTTTCTTTCTTTCTTTCTTTCTTTCTTTCTCCTCCCTCTCTCCTTCCTTCCCTCTCTCACTTCTTCTTCTTTTTTTTTTTTTTTCAATTCAGCATATGAATCCCTTTCTTATGTTTGGAGAATTTTCTGCTCTATTTGCCTTAGTTGGGTAGAGCCCACCTGCAACCTAAGCAAGACCCTTCAACCTTTATGGCAGCTGAAGCATGAATATAGGACCTGTTACTAGCTTTCAGGTCTGTATGGGGACAGGGAAGGTGGAGCATTCAACTTGGTCATGGAGGGGCAGCCACCTGTTCCCAGTTGCAGATGTGCTGTGATGCCAAGGGAAGCATTCAGTGTCTGGTGGTAGAAAGTGCTTGATGCCATAGTTATTTCATAAATGAATTAGCTGTATGATCATCAGCAGATCAATTAATCTCTTGAGGGTCATACATATCAATTTGCCTATTTATAAATATTACTTATTATCATATCCTCCAAACAGTATAAAAAACAAATAAAATAATATTTGGAGAATTACTTTATAATCCAACAAGACTAAATTCATTTAATTTTACATTGACAAACATTATTCCTAACCTCTTGGGTGTAATCCCTTTATGGTATATATAGATGATGTGATGGTATATATTGCCCACCAACTACCACAGTACATCTGTCATTATCCAGATAGAAAAACAAAAACAATTGTACAAATTAAAAATGGAAAATTTATCATGGGGAATTGGTTGTAAAAGTATTGGAAGGGTATGAGAAGCAAAAGAGAGGATGAGACTTTAGACTTTAATAATTACAGGAAGCCCTTACTGTGCCTATTGCTGAAAATATAAGAGGTAAGTGTGATCCAGAGATCAGTAATTGTAGAAAGCCCATTCTCTCCCTGGATCTGAAGGCCTGGTGTGGGGTTAACTGCCAAAACATATCTGACGTTGCATTAACTTCTAGAACCACTTTAAAGTGTATATACATTAAAATATCATTTTGCTTAGTAAGTTATTTTTATTAAGAAGTTTATTAAATTGTTGTTGATTGCAAATATATTTTTAGGTGGAATTCTACTTAAGAGTAACTATCATACTCTGTCTCATCTCAACCACAAAGCAGATAAGAATATATTTTTTTAAATGTTTTTTTATTACATTATGTTAGTCACCATACAGTACATCCCTGGTTTCTGATGCAAAGTTCAATGATTCATTAGTTGCGTATAACACCCAGTGCACCATGCAATACGTGCCCTCCTTACTACCTATCACCAGTCTATCCCATTCCCCCACCCCCCTCCCCTCTGAAGCCCTCAGGTTGTTTCCCAGAGTCCATAGTCGCTCATGCTTCATTCCCCCTTCTGATTACCCCCCCTTTCTTTATCCCTTTCTTCCCCTACCGATCTTCCTAGTTCTTATGTTCCATAGATGAGAGAAATCATATGATAATTGCCTTTCTCTGCTTGACTTATTTCACTTAGCACTATCTCTTCCAGTGCCGTCCATGTTGCAGCAAATGTTGAGAACTCGTTCTTTCTGATAGCTGAGAAATATTCCATTGTATATATGGACCACAGCTTCTTAATCCAGTCATCTGTTGAAGGGCATCTTGGTGATTTAGCTATTGTGGATAATGCTGCTATGAACATGGGGTGCATATGGCCCTTCTCTTCACTACGTCTGTATGTTTGGGGTAAATACCCAGTATTGCAATGGCTGGGTCATAGGGTAGCTCAATTTTTAACTTCTTAAGGGACCTCCACACTGTTTTCCAGAGTGGTTGCACCAACCTGCATTCCCACCAACAATGTAGGAGGGATCCCCTTTCTCCACATCCTCTCTAGCAATTGCTGTTTCCTGCCTTGTTAATTTTTGCCATTCTAACTGGCGTAAGGTGGTATCTTAGTGTGGTTTTGATTTGAATTTCCCTGATGGCTAATGATTTCGAACATTTTTTCATGTGTCTGTTGGCCATTTGTATGTCATCATTGGAAAAGTGTCTGTTCATATCTTCTGCCCATTTTATGATTTGGTTATTTGTTTCTCGCGTATTGAGTTTGAGAAGTTCTTTGTAGATCTTGGATACCAGTCTTTTACCTGTAGCATCATTTGCAAATATCTTCTCCCATTCCGTGGGCTGCCTCTTAGTTTTTTTGACTGTTTCCTTGGCTGTGCAGAAGCTTTTTATCTTGATGTAGTCCCACATGTTCATTTTATCTTTTGCTTCTCTTGCTTTTGGAGATGTGTCATTAAAAAGGTTGGTTTGGCCGATGTAGAGGTTGTTGCCTATGTTCTCCTCTAGGATTCTGATGGATTCCTGTCTCACATTGAGGTCTTTCATCCATTTGGAGTTTATCTTTGTGTATGGTGTGAGAGAGTGGTCAAGTTTCATTCTTTTGCATGTAGCTGTCCAATTTTCCCAGCACCATTTATTGAAGAGACAAGATACATTCAGACTGAAAGTAAAGGGATGGAATACCATCTTTCACGCCAATGGACCTCAAAAGAAAGCTGGGGTAGCAATTCTTATATCAGATAGATTGGATTTTAAACTAAACACTATAGTTAGAGACACAGAAGGGCACTATATTATTCTTAAAGGATGTATCCAACAAGTGGAGATGACAATTATAAATATATATGCCCCCAACAGGGGAGCAGCAAGATACACAAGCCAACTCTTAACCAGAATAAAGAGAACTATAGATAAAAAATACATTAATAGTAGGGGACCTCAACACCCCACTATCAGAAATAGACAGAACACCCTTGCAAAAACTCAGTAAAGGAACAAAGGCTTTGAATGCCATACTCGACAAGTTGGACCTCGTAGATATATATAGAACACTACACCCCAGAACCAAAGAATACTCATTCTATTCCAATGCCCATGGAACATTCTCAAGAATAGACCATGTTCTGGGACACAAAACAGGTCTCAACCGATACCAAAAGATTGAAATTATCCCCTGCATATTCTCAGAACCCAATGCTTTGAAATTGGAACTCAACCACAAGGAAAAATTTGGAAGAAACTCAAACACTTGGAGACTAAGAACCATCCTGCTCCGGAATGGTTCGATAAACTAGGAAATCAAAAATCAATTTAAACAATTTATGGAGACCAGCGAGAATGAAAACACAATGGTCCAAAACCTATGGGATACTGCAAAGGCAGTCCTAAGGGGGAAATACATAGCCATCCAAGCCTCACTCAAAAGAATAGAAAAATCTAAAATGTAGTTTTTATATTCTCACCTCAAGAAGTGGAATGGCAACAGAGGGACAGGCCTAATCCACACATGAGGAAGCAGTTGACCAAGATTAGAGCAGAAATCAACGAATTAGAAACCAGGAGTACAGTAGAGCAGATCAACAGAACTAGAAGCTGGTTCTTTGAGAGAATTAATAAAATCGATAAGAATATTTTTTAAAAAATTAAAAAATATTTTATTTACTTATTTGTCAGGAAGAGAGAGAGAGCACAAGCAGGTGGAGCAGCAGGCAGAGGGAGAAGCAGGCTCCTGGCTAAGCAAGAAGCCAGATGAAGGACTTGATCCCAGGGCCCTGGGATCATGACTTAAGCCAAAGGCAGATGCTTAACTGGCTGAGCCATCCAGGTGTCCCAGATAAGAATATTTAAAATATTTCTTGACTTTTTTTCATCAATTCCATATATTGGGCCTGTATTTTGGTCAAGCTTTATGGTCCTGGATAAGGGTTCAATTATTCTTCAAACCAAGTACCATAATATCAAGATAGAGAGTTGGAAAGAAGTCTTTGAGACTTTATGCTTTAATTTAGCATGGTATGGAACTGCGTGGTTCCTTAGTCTTTCTTTCTTTTAACTTGTATCTGCAGATTCTGAGATAACTACTAAAAGAACCAAAATGATTTCTCCATATGATTATATATAGAAAGTGCATGTATATAGATATTACATGTATCCCCCTGTGTACTAAAGACATACTTTATCATGAAGAACTAAATGTGTACTTAAATTGTAACTACAGAGGTGACCATATTACAATCAGAGAGAAAATTCAAGTCAACTCCACTAAAAAAATTTTGGGGCAGTTATTGTTCAACACCTAGGTGAGCATCAGTGAGAAATAATCTATCTAAAATGTTAATTCAAAAGTGCATTTGAGAGTGTATTTATAGTTAATTCATCCTTATGGACACTTTAGGAGAGAGCACCATCAAAAATCAATGGGTCAACAAGTTATTTTATTGATAAGATAATAAATTAATAAAACTTCCTCTCCTCATATAAAAATTCTAATCATCTCTCTTATACATATTTCTTTACTTGCAATTTAAGGAAACAAAATGTTAGTAACATTTGTTGAGTGTTTACTTAAGGTTAAGTGCATTCCTAGGTATATTACATATGCTACTGATTTTTTTTATTTTTATTTAGTTTTGTTTATTTAGCAATCCTATGGAAGGGGTATTAATCATTTTTACATTTAAGAAAATTGAGACTCAAGAAAGTTACTCCAGAAGGTGGAGGAGCTGAGATCAGAATCCACATTGCTCTGATTCCAAAGCAAATATAAATTTCAACCCAACAGACTACATGAGAAATTCCCTGGAGGAAAAAAAAATTAAGGTGTTATTTCCTACAGAGAATAGGCCCATATAATTTTGACTATGCTTTCAAGACATAAAGGAACTTTATGATATCTAAAGCATATGTGTTTTTTTATAGATGAAAAAAGGTGGAGTTGGAAGAGAAACTTTTATTCTCCCACATACTGTAATCTCATGGCAGCACTGGTGAGGTCTCTGGCTTCTGCAGAGGAGAGGACAAACCATCCTGGGACTGAAATTCAGATTAATATACAGGGAGAGTAGAAGAGGCTACAGGTACAGGAGCAGGTGTAAAGAACTATTTAGATTATTAAGTTATTTAAAGGTAGAAAAAATGTAGTTCTAGGGAATACAGCGATAGAGAGAAGCCCAGACCTGCTGAAGCATGGGGGGTTGTCAAGAGTTTGGCTGAACTGGAGAGAGCTGAGCTGCCAAGTATCAGAGTAGCTGATTAAGGCAACCAGCCAAAATGAAAGTCACAGCCACACCTTTAATCACTTCCTGATACAGTATAAGCAAGAGGCTGAACAGGAGAGGGTGCTGGCTCCCACAGTGTTTATTTTTCCTCATGCTGTATCATCAGATGAGAAGCAGGTGGATCAGCACCCAGGTGGGGTGCATCATCTCACCTTCAAGGGAGCTCTGCACAAAAGACCATTTAATAGACTTGGGGGCTGATCAGAGGGAGAGAGAAGGGCTAACTGAGCACTGAGAGTGGAGAAAAGTGCTTCTAGATACTCCCTTCCCCATGAGGAGGTCTCAGTGGATGCACCTGGGGGAGGCCTCAACTGAAGGCCCCTATAAAGAGGCCTGTGAATGAAGGTGTCTGGGTTAGGAATGTAGCACTGCAGGAGAGCGTGGCTGGCCGGGGAGAGTGCAGTGGGGGGTAGCTGAAACCTCAGGGCAGCACCGGGGACCGCGATGCACTGGCTGCGCACAGGTCTGTGGGGAAGGTGCCCCCAGGAGCACTGCCATCTAATGCCCTCCTGACTGCCCACAGTCAAGCCTGAGAAATTCTACACAGAATCTCAGCTTAGAGCCGGACTTCTCAGAGGTAAGTCTGGTGCAGTGTTCTTGTCTCTGGCAGGCAGATGATACGGCAGACAATTGGGAATCGACACTGTTTTTATTTTTTAATTTTCTTTATTTTTTAAAAAGATTTTATTTATTTGAAAGAAAGCAAGAGTGAGAGAGATCACAGAGGGAGAGGGAGAAGCAGACTCTCTGCTGAGCAGAGAGCCCGATGAGGGCTCGATCCCAGAACCCCAAGATTGTGACCAGAGCTGAAGCAGACGCTTAACTGATTGAGCCACCCAGGTGCCCCTCGACACTGTTTTTAAATGGAGGTGGAGTACCAGTAGGCATCAGGGAAAGCTAGCCACAGAGAGTGGTACACTTAGCCACTGGGTCTCAGACTTTGAAGGACCCAAATTATAAGATCAAATAATATTTTGAGGCATTATAGGATACGTTTTCCCTCTTTCCTTTATTTAGAAGGAAGAGGAAAATAGTGGTCTCTGATAGTTTTTCTCCAAATAATTAAACCCTAGAGTGAGAAGAGGATTTACAACTAGTGTTATGAGATGGAAACGATATTTTTTCTTGCCTAGAAAAAAGTCACTTTGGGTAGTGGAAGAATGGAAGGGAAAGTACATGGAAATATGTAGGTCCTAGAATAGAGAGGTAGCAAAACCCAAGAGAGGGATGGTGGCAGGGAAAATGTCAGAATCCAAGGCAGCTGTGACCACGATTTCCCTGCCACAAGCATAACACAAAAGAGTTAATATAGCCAGTTGATGACAGAGGACCTTATATCCTACGCTTCCTCCCTTAACCAAGAGCCCGCCAGCACAGATGGCTCTAGGCTGCTGGCAAAACGCTGGTGTAGGGGTGAGAAGGAGAACGTGTTTAGCCATCTGAATATAATGGATTTGGAGTAAACAATTAAGCTGAATTGGAGAAAATTAAATTCTAACGTGAGCTAAGATTCACAGGTGCTGCTATGATGGAGGCAGGGGCTAATATAAGCATTTAGTTTTAATGAGCATTTACTGTGTGCCTGATGTTTTAAGTTTTAAACATATTAGATCTGATCATAAAAAAGATAGTATTAATATCTGCTTTTTATACTTGAGGTCATTGAATCTTGGGTATATAAAATAATATTCTCATACTTTGGAAAGTTGGTAAGAGTGGCTTACCTCAGACTTGAACAGAAAAATCTACCTGTAAAGATTTGCTGTTCATATTTACAACACTGTGAAGAAATTAGGTGAAAAACAGGACTTTTATTGGTCCTTAACAATAAAAAATAATTACTTGATCTTAGATGGAAAAAAAAGAGACAAACTTTCAGTAAATGTCCCTTGGTGCTGTATCTCCGATCTCTCTGTAGGTGTTTGAGCATGGCCTTTACATAAGAGTTGTGTTGAGACTTGAAGAGGGAATTCAGATAATGTGGTTGATGAATGAGAGATCTGCATGGAGGGTCCACCTTAGAGACCATGTCTGTCTTGTCATCATTAATGTATCCCCACTGCAAACACCGTGCCTAGGATAAGAAAAAGAAGGCAG
This sequence comes from Ursus arctos, assembly GCF_023065955.2. Taxonomy (NCBI): domain Eukaryota; kingdom Metazoa; phylum Chordata; class Mammalia; order Carnivora; family Ursidae; genus Ursus; species Ursus arctos. The sequence goes on along the minus strand of NW_026623111.1, from coordinate 46,565,114 downwards.
TGGATAGATTCTTAATGTCAATTTAATAGATAAACTGATCTTGGGCAATCCACCTTTTACTGAAGGCCTCAGTTTTTCTATCTGTAAAATGGAAAATAAAAATGTCTGTAATCCAAGGAGTTTTTTTGTTTTGTTTTGTTTTTTTGTTTTTGTGTTTGTTTTGGATGAGATGATAGAAAAGAAACTGTTTTTGTAAAATTTAAAGAACTATGAAAATATAAGATATTCTTGCAACCATTTTCCATGAAAGAATTCTATAGAAATAGAAATTTGAACTTTGAATCGTATGTAATCCAGTGCTCCCCAAACCTCTGTAAACATGTGATATCTGAAAGAGAGAATGTAAAAAAGAGGTCAATTATGTTATCCTCTTTAGAAAGTAGTTTTTTTTCTAAACACATCCCTTGTATTAATTTAGATCATGATAAATTAAAATACCTGGATACTATTTTAGTTGCTCATACAAAGTCGTTCTTGAGTTATCACTTAGTTTCATGTCCTGAGCTTTATCTATCAGTGCTTATTAGAAGACATGGCCTTTTTAGAAATGATTCTGTATCTGTTACAAAATCATATCTGGAAAACCCTACTTATTATGATGTTAGGAAGCACAGTGTGGGTGCTGCACAGACTTGAGTACAAAGAATGTATTTGCTTTCAAAATGCACTTTAATATTCCCATTTGTCCAACAATGAAATCTATATTTACAGTATTTTTCTTATTGCCTTGGCTGCCAGGAAAAAACAGAAGCTAATTCTAGAGGCTACTTGAAATAAGTAGATTATCCCATGTCCCTGATTGAGTCCTGTACTCTCTTCATCATGCACAAAGTTTCTAGCATATCTCAAGCACTTGCCATTAAACAAACAAAAATCACTGCTGTTAATTTTTGTTCTTACATGTGATTATTTTCCATGTAACTTTCATAATCTTTTAAGTTGTTCATACAAAACACATAGTCAACTCAAGGCTTGGCAGACAGCAAATTTTAAAGTAGAAGATATTCATTTCTCTCCCAGTCTCATTTTCACAGGTTTTTGGTCTTCTTACTGTCCTGTTTCATTTTCTCACATTAGTAAGTTTAAGAGAAGGATTGTGAGGACTTATCTGTCACGTGGTATGAGAGAAGATAATTTTATAAATTACAATTCTCTAAAGCACCAGAGAGCTTAAATTCTAGGAGCAATATAAACAATACATTATATTACAGTGTCAGTTAATTTCGATAGGCACAGAAAATAGTAAGTATATGTAAGGATTGTAAGTTATTATTTTGAGAGGAGAGAATTTAAAAAGTGTAATGCTGCATTTGAGTATATTTCAGGGGCATATAATGCTTTTACTGTGCTTGCCTTGGTTATAGTCATGTCATGGAAGCAGATGTTAGGAAGTGTAAAGCCCAACTGATTGAAGAAGTTGCAAAGTAGCATAGGAAGATATATTTTGCTAGGTGAGGATGGTGAATCCAGGTTAGACTTTAGAATGACAGTTTATACTTGGTTGAAGTTCTCTTTCATTTTGTTTAACCACAAAGCAAAGAAACAGTAAGAGAGATCCACATTTAAGTGTGGGAGCCACTGTGCTGCCTGCCTTATTCCTCCTGAAGGCAAACTCCAAGTTCACTCACAAATGCAGTTCTTACAAAGTACAGAATCTATCCTGTAAGAGGAGATCGTGAGAGCAGGGCTATCAGGCGGCTGCTGCTGCTGCTGCTTTTTTAAATTTTATTTTTTAGACCTTAGCCTGAGGACAAATCCAAATTATAATCAAGGATCTCCCCTATTACCAGTAAGGTCATTCTACCATTCTTCCTTTGCCAGTGTTCTCCAGTTCTTATATTCTGTTTCTTAATGCCATCATCTGACCTAAGGCAGGCTGGTTCATAGCCTACCACAAATATAAGAATGAAAAAACAAACAGAAAGCAGAGCAAACCCTTTTGGATAGAATGGTAAATATACTATTATATCTGGAGATTTATTTTCTGGGGTTTCTTCAACCAGAACTGAAAGAAGCTTATTTAAGCAATGCAATCCCTTGTTACAGATGAATAATTTTCTCTATGGGGGGAAAAAAAACACAAGATATTTTTTTCTTTTTCTTTTTTTTTTACAATTAAAGACTATTGTAGTTCATTTTACATAGCGAATACTTAGAATTGGATACTCTGAACAAAAATGAACTATATAAGAATGATTTTGATAATTTTGAGATTCACTTTAGGACTTTGGAAAACTTCTTCATTTTATTTTATTTTTATTTTTTAATGTTTTTTTATTATGTTAGTCACCATACAGTACATCCCTGGTTTCTGATGCAAAGTTCAGTGATTCATTAGTTGCATATAACACCCAGTGCACCATGCAATACGTGCCCTCCTTACTACCCATCACCAGTCTATCCCATTCCCCCACCCCTCTCCCCTCTGAAGCCCTCAGTTTGTTTCCCAGAGTCCATAGTCGCTCATGCTTCATTCCCCCTTCTGATTACCCCCCCTTTCTTTATCCCTTTCTTCCCCTACCGATCTTCCTAGTTCTTATGTTCCATAGATGAGAGAAATCATATGATAATTGCCTTTCTCTGCTTGACTTATTTCACTTAGCACTATCTCTTCCAGTGCCGTCCATGTTGCAGCAAATGTTGAGAACTCGTTCTTTCTGATAGCTGAGAAATATTCCATTGTATATATGGACCACAGCTTCTTAATCCAGTCATCTGTTGAAGGGCATCTTGGTGATTTAGCTATTGTGGATAATGCTGCTATGAACATGGGGTGCATATGGCCCTTCTCTTCACTACGTCTGTATGTTTGGGGTAAATACCCAGTATTGCAATGGCTGGGTCATAGGGTAGCTCAATTTTTAACTTCTTAAGGGACCTCCACACTGTTTTCCAGAGTGGTTGCACCAACCTGCATTCCCACCAACAATGTAGGAGGGATCCCCTTTCTCCACATCCTCTCTAGCAATTGCTGTTTCCTGCCTTGTTAATTTTTGCCATTCTAACTGGCGTAAGGTGGTATCTTAGTGTGGTTTTGATTTGAATTTCCCTGATGGCTAATGATTTCGAACATTTTTTCATGTGTCTGTTGGCCATTTGTATGTCATCATTGGAAAAGTGTCTGTTCATATCTTCTGCCCATTTTATGATTTGGTTATTTGTTTCTCGCGTATTGAGTTTGAGAAGTTCTTTGTAGATCTTGGATACCAGTCTTTTATCTGTAGCATCATTTGCAAATATCTTCTCCCATTCCGTGGGCTGCCTCTTAGTTTTTTTGACTGTTTCCTTGGCTGTGCAGAAGCTTTTTATCTTGATGTAGTCCCACATGTTCATTTTATCTTTTGCTTCTCTTGCTTTTGGAGATGTGTCATTAAAAAGGTTGGTTTGGCCGATGTAGAGGTTGTTGCCTATGTTCTCCTCTAGGATTCTGATGGATTCCTGTCTCACATTGAGGTCTTTCATCCATTTGGAGTTTATCTTTGTGTATGGTGTGAGAGAGTGGTCAAGTTTCATTCTTTTGCATGTAGCTGTCCAATTTTCCCAGCACCATTTATTGAAGAGACTGTCTTTTTTTCCACTGGATGTTTTTTCCTGCTTTATCAAAGATTAGTTGCCCAAAGAGCCGAGGGTCCATTTCTGGGTTCTCTGTTCTGTTCCACTGGTCTATGTGTCTGTTTTTGTGCCAGTACCATGCTGTCTTTGTGATCACAGCTTTGTAGTACAGCTCGAAATCCGGCATTGTGATGCCCCCAGCTTTGTTTTTCCTTTTCAACAGTTCCTTGGCGATTTGGGGCCTTTTCTGGTTCCATACAAATTTAAGGACTATTTGTTCCAGTTCCTTGAAAAATGTCATCGGTATTTTGATCAGGATAGCATTGAAAGTGTAGATTGCTTTGGGTAGCATGGACTTTTTAACTATGTTAATTCTTCCAATCCGTGAGCATGGAATATTTTTCCATCTTTTTGTGTCTTCCTCAATGTCTTTCAAGAGTGATTTATAGTTTCTAGAATATAGATCCTTTACGTCTCTGGTTAAGTTAATTCCAAGGTGACATATGGTTTTTGGTGCTATTGTAAATGGGATGGATTCCCTAATTTCTCTTTCTTCAGTCTCATTATTCGTGTATAGAAATGCAACTGATTTCTGAGCATTGATTTGTATCCCACCACATTACTGAATTGCTCTATAACTTCTAATAGTTTGGGAGTGGATTCTTTTGGGTTTTCCATATAGAGTATCACGTCATCTGCAAAGGGAGACAGTTTGACTTCTTCTTTGCCGATCTGGATACCTTTTATACCTTTTTGTTGCCTGATTGCTGTTGCAAGGACTTCTAGTACTATGTTGAATAATAGTGGCGAGAGTGGGCATCCTTGTCGTGTTCCTGATCTTAGGGGAAAGGCTTCCAGCTTTTCCCCGTTGAGAATAATATTTCCTGTAGGTTTTTCATAGATGGCTTTTATGATCTTGAGAAATGTGCCATCTATTCCTATACTCTGAAGGGTTTTAATCAGGAAAGGATGCTGTATTTTGTCAAATGCTTTTTCTGCATCTATTGAGAGAATCATATGATTTCTGAATTTTTGTTTCCAGATAAAATCTAAGACACTGATAGATTTGTGAATGTTGAACCACCCTTGCATCCCAGGGATGAATCCCACTTGGTCATGATGGATAATCCTTTTAATGTACAGTTGGATTCTATTAGCCAGGATCTTGTTGAGGATTTTGGTGTCCATATTCATTAGGGAAATTGGTCTGTAATTCTCCTTTTTGATGGGGTCTTTGCCTGGTTTGGGGATCAAGGTAATATTGGCCTCATAGAATGAGTTTGGTAGCTTTCCTTCTGTTTCTATTTTTTGAAATAGCTTTAAGAGAATAGGTATTATTTCTTCTTTGAATGTTTGGTAGAATTCCTCAGGAAAACTGTCCGGGCCTGGAGTTTTATTTTTTGGATGATTGTTTATCACTGACTCAATCTCTTCATAATTAATTGGCCTGTTTAAAAAATCAATTTCTTCTTGTTTCAGTCTTGGTAGTTTATGGGTTTCCAGGAAGGCCTCCAGCTCTTCCAGATTGCTTAATTTATTGGCATAAAGCTGTTGATAAGTTTCTAATAATCCTTCCAATTTCATTGGTGTTGGTTATGACCTCTCCTTTTTCATTCATAATTTTATTAATTTGGGTCCTTTCTCTATTCTTTTGGATAAGTCTTTCCAGAGGTCTGTCAATTATTAATTCTCTCAAAGAACCAGCTTCTAGTTCTGTTGATCTGCTCTACTGTACTCCTGGTTTCTAATTCATTGATTTCTGCTCTAATCTTGGTCAACTGCTTCCTCATGTGTGGATTAGACCTGTCCCTCTGTTGCCATTCCAGCTTCTTGAGGTGAGAATATAAAAACTACATTTTAGATTTTTCTATTCTTTTGAGTGAGGCTTGGATGGCTATGTATTTCCCCCTTAGGACTGCCTTTGCAGTATCCCATAGGTTTTGGACCGTTGTGTTTTCATTCTCGTTGGTCTCCATAAATTGTTTAAATTGATTTTTGATTTCCTAGTTTATCGAACCATTCCGGAGCAGGATGGTTCTTAGTCTCCAAGTGTTTGAGTTTCTTCCAAATTTTTCCTTGTGGTTGAGTTCCATTTCAGAGCGTTGTGGTCTGAGAATATGCAGGGGATAATTTCAATCTTTTGGTATCGGTTGAGACCTGTTTTGTGTCCCAGAACATGGTCTATTCTTGAGAATGTTCCATGGGCATTGGAATAGAATGAGTATTCTTTGGTTCTGGGGTGTAGTGTTCTGTATATATCTACGAGGTCCAACTCGTCGAGTATGGCATTCAAAGCCTTTGTTCCTTTACTGAGTTTTTGCAAGGGTGTTCTGTCTATTTCTGATAGTGGGGTGTTGAGGTCCCCTACTATTAATGTATTTTTTTATCTATAGTTCTCTTTATTCTGGTTAAGAGTTGGCTTGTGTATCTTGCTGCTCCCCTGTTGGGGGCATATATATTTATAATTGTCATCTCCACTTGTTGGATACATCCTTTAAGAATAATATAGTGCCCTTCTGTGTCTCTAACTATAGTCTTTAGTTTAAAATCCAATCTATCTGATATAAGAATTGCTACCCCAGCTTTCTTTTGAGGTCCATTGGCGTGAAAGATGGTATTCCATCCCTTTACTTTCAGTCTGAATGTATCTTTGTGTTCAAAATGAGTCTCTTGTAGACAGCAAATGGATGGGTCATTTCTTTTTATCCAATCTGCAACCCTGTGGTGTTTTATGGGAGCATTCAGGCCATTTACGTTGAGACGGAGTATTGAGAGATATGATTTTAATGATGCCATGTTGCCAGTAAAGTCTTTGTTTCTATAGATTGTGACTTTCTGTTCTGTATCACTCTTGGGGCCTCTTTACCTTTATAGAACCCCCCCTTAATATCTCCTGTAGGGATGGTTTCGTGGTTATGAAATTGGTCAATGACTGGTGATTCTGGAAGGTCTTTATTTCTCCATCAATTCTGAATTTCAGCCTTGCTGAATAAAGGATCCTTGGCTGCATGTTTTTCTCTGAAAGAGCTTTAAAAATCCCCCCCCCCCCAACCCTTTCTCTCATTCCATGTATATGTAGACAGGTCTGACGTAATTCTCATACCTTTGCCTTGGTACGTGAGAAATTTCTTTGCCCTGGCTGCTTTCAATACTGTATCCTTGGATCTAATATTTGCGAAATGCACTATGACGTGACGTGGCGTAGGTTTGTCATGGTTGAGCTTGGGAGGAGTCCTCTCTGCCTCTTGGACAGGAATGCTTTTTTCCCTTGCTAGATTAGGGAAGTTTTCAGCTACAATTTGTTCAAATATCTCTTCTAGACCTCTGTTTTTCTCCACCCCCTCGGGGATGCCGATGATTCTGACATTGGATCATTTCATTGAGTCAGTGATCTCACGTAACCTACATTCGTGGGTGTGGATTTTTTTAAGTCCAGATTCTATTTTCGTTTTTTCTTCTAACCCATCCTCTAATTCACTAATATGTTCTTCTGCCTCAGTGACCCTGGCTGTCAGAGCCTCTAGTTTGACTGCATTTGGCTCATAGAATTTTTAATTTCTGCCAGTTTCACTCTCATTTCTGTCCTTAGAGATTCTGTATTTTCATTAACATTTTGTTAATACTTTTTTCAAGTCTACACATCATCTTGACCATTGTTACTCTGAATTCCATTTCTGATGATTTGGTTTTATCCATATCCATTAGTTCTGTGGCAGAGGCCACAGACTCATTGTCTTTTCTTTGTTGGGGGGGATTTCTCCTTCTCCTCATTCTGATGAGGAGAGGTTGTGGGGTTGTCCAGAGCCCAAATTATTGACCAGGACCCAGGCAGTGTGCACTTGTTTTATAGGGATCTTAGGGATGTGGGCTTCTTGATTTATCAGCCTGCCTTCTGGGGGAGGGGCTAGCCTCACCGATACTCAGGCAACCCTGTTTGGGTAGAGTCTCCGTGTCCCTTGCGAGGGGGGATGGGGATGGGCACGCTGTGAGCCGGTCTTTCTAGGCTTTTGTTCTCTGGCAGCTTTCCCGGGCGGTTTGCTGTGCCTCTTCTGAGAGTCAGAGCAGCAGTGGCCGAATCTCAGCCTCTGTCACAGAACAGAGGGGATCGTGGGCCGTACTCCACTGATGAACTGGCCACTTTAACTCTGTTTCTGTTGGTGCTGCTCAACCCTGCAGTGTCCCGGGATGTGCGCCCCACAGCAGGCGTCCCAGCCCCCACTTCCAGGGCCGGCGCGTCTCTGTCCTTTGTGTTTCTAACACCACCAGCCGCCCCCGCGTGCTCCCGGAGCTCCTGGTCTCAGTCTGGTTCCAGTGAGCACACCGGAGCTCCATGAAAAGTCTGGTGGCACACGCATTCCCCGGCTCACGGTCTCAGTCTGTTCTCTCACGGGTGACGGTCCGCGAGCCCGCCCGCTCCCCCGTGCAGGTGGCTACCGCTTCTCGGAGCCCAAACTCGGCAGCTCCCTCCCCCTTCCATTTATCTTCCGATATCTGTGCGCGGTTTCACGGCTCCCCGCTTCGTACGTCAATACTCAGAGCTGGAGATGTTCATTTGTAGAGATCCAGATGTATCTTCCTGAGTCTCAGGCTGATTCCGTGGATGTTCAGGCTGGTCTGGTACCTATCCAACTCGACTCAGGGGACCGGCTGAGAAAGGGGTCCCCTACTCCTCCGCCATCTTCCCAACTATCTGGTCAACTTCTTCATTTTAAGACCCCTCCCCTCCTTGGAGCTTATGACTATAAGATATTATAATGAAAAAAAAAATACCAGTACATATTATGTATATGATTCACAGCATGGGTTAAAACAATTCATATTATTTATTGACTAGATGTAAGACTTAGAGGTCTATGAAACATTACCTGGCATAAGAAAATATAATCAAATGAAGAAGGACTTGGCTATTTTTCTTTGAATTCTGGACTCATTATTTTCCAATATTTATCTGGCTTTCCAATATTTATCAAGCTAGAATGGTTTTAAATTATAAGACTCTGTAAATGTAACTTTTTATATTGTTAAATTCTATTATAAACAACTTTCTGAGATAGCCAGTTATTTTTTTATATTGATATTGTTTAAAATTAATATGGTTCTATAAATCACATTTTCTTTTGGAGGCCCTAGAAATATATACAGGTATTATGATCAGATTTAGTAGTGGATCAATGAAAATGGTAGCAATTAAAATATGTACATAGCAGCTCTCTTTTCTAGCTTCTGAATTCCCTTAGCATCATTGGGCTTTCTTGAGTGGTTTGGGATTTTGGATAATAATATTTGCAGGTTAAGAGAAAAAAGAAAAGAAACCAACCAAACAAATATAGGGAAGAGTTAAAGAAGTTAAAGGATAGTTTCTTCTTGGTGGAAAGAAACAAGATATAGCCTGTTACTGTGCAGCTGTAAATTGCACCATTGTCTTTGCTACCTGTCAATATTACAAAGAGTAAATGGCTATTCTATCAGTTATCTATTATTACATAACAAACTAGCCCAAAAGTTAAAACAATCACCATTTCATTTACTCATATTTCTCTAGGTCAGCTTCTAGGTGATTATACTGGTTTGAATTAGCATAGTTGATAGCTATGCTCAACTGGTAGCTTGATTGGTGCTGAAGAGTCTAGGATGATTTTTTTTTTTTTTTTTTTTTTTTTTTTTAATGTTGGCAGTTGGCAGGGGCAGGGACTCTCAACTTGCTTCTGCTTCATGTGGTTCCTTGTGCTCCATTATGCTGGCCTGGGGCTTTTTCACATGGTGAGGAAAAAGTTCCCAACAGTAAGAGGGAACAAGCCATGATGCAAAAGTGACTTTTAAGCATCTTCTTACATCCTGCTTGCTAATGTCTAAGCAGTTAAAATGAATCACATGGCCAAATGCAGATGCAGCAGGTGGAGAGAGCGAGTGAGAGCTCATCACTTGATACAGCAAAGTCACATTGCAAAAATGCATGCATAGAGGGATAGAAGAATTTGTGGCCATTGATACAATAGAGCACTCTGCTTCTATAGACTTAGATAATTCTTTGTAAAACTCAATATTTTGTTTCTATGGGTAATCAGTTGGGGTTGGTATAGACTTTATTATAAATGACATTTTTCTGTAGATGTAGGCATTCTAATAGAACTCTCCCTCTGTTTTAATTTATTAGTGCAAGAAAAAGCATAAGAATAAAATTTCATGTAAAAGATAAATATTTAGCCTTTGGGTTAGTCAAAAATGAGATGTTCAATAGTAAATTTTGATTGCATTAGAAAAGAAACATCTATAATGTAGCGTCCAGTGTGGGGGGGAATGGACAGAAATTGAATGAAGTTAACTGCTTTTCTGTCAAAATTGAGACTTCATCACATAAAGTATGAATAGGAAAAAAAACTGTATAGCATTGCATGAAGAAATAAATAGATGTGTTGACTATTTTAAATGAGGAGAGAGCAATCGGACTTTCTAGCGCTTTGATGCAAATATGAGTGCACAAGATGATTGTGATATTCTGAATCGTGATTTTGCTTTGCAGCCCTGTTCATGCTGTTCTTTCACATTACAGCTACCAGGTGGTTATTATTCACTGTTTAAGACAGGAAATGTACATGGTGGACGAGTCCTAGACAAATAATAGGGTGCTGCCCCAGAGAGCTTGCAGTTAAGAGACATGAGAAAGTATAACATAAAACAAACAAGGCAAGAATACTGACTGTCTCCTGCAGCTAAAACACTTAACGCAGGAAAACTTTTTTTGGAAATTAGTGAACAAAAAGACAGGACTCTTGGACAAAAAAAATATAATAAAGGTTATTATTAACCCTTCCTCAATATCTATGACTTCTACAGATGCATGGAATGCTGAGGTGTCATGTTATCTAGGCCAAAAGAGCTGTAGGTCAAAAAAGTACAGGAAAAAAAGTATGAGGAAAAACCATATGAAAAATGTATGGTCTTACGAATACTTACTACAGATGCATGGAATGCTGAGGTGTCATGTTATCTAGGCCAAAAGAGCTGTAGGTCAAAAAAGTACAGGAAAAAAAGTATGAGGAAAAACCATATGAAAAATGTATGGTCTTACGAATACTTACAACATGGAGTAGATTTGCTGATACTATTAGAATCATGAAGATAATTATCTTTCATTTTATTTTTAGTAGATAACTCATGATAGATATTATCTCATATCATATAGCAAAATTTTGGGAGTATTTATAAATTCCTTTGGGGTCTATAAATTCTTTCTAAAACTGCGTTTTCTTAAAGTAAAAGATTATTAGAGGGTCTACCTTAAAGTAGAGTCTAAAATTTATCCTAAAAGGTATCCCAGTGATATTAAAGGATTTTAAAAGGGCAAAAACTAATCAAATTTACATTCTAGAAATGTCACTGTGATAACAATGAGACGGAAGTTAGTGGAATTAGAAGGATATGACTATAATCCTGTTAATAAGGGATGAGAGCCTGGAGAATGACAGGAGAAATAGCAAAGGTGAAATGATTTCAAGGGACTTAGAAAGGGAGAATCTATAGGTCTTAGTAATTAAGGAAGGGAATCAGCCATTGAGAAGGGAGAAATCTAAGGTAATCAAAAGTTAATGACCTCAATTGTGGTGGTACCATTTGCTCATGGAGCATGGAAAAAGGGACATGTTTTGAAATTTTGTGTTGAGATGTCTATGAGACACCCAAGTGAAAATGTTCAGAAGGCATGGGATGTATAGATTTGGAAATCAACAAGAGCATTCTAAACTAAGTATACAAGTGTTACAGCATATACTCCTTTAGTCCAGAGTTATTTGTCGAACGTGTACAGTGAGCTGCAGGTACTGAGCTAGGTGCTGGTAAGACAATGGTCAACTAGTCCCCTCTCTTCAGAGAGCTTACAGTTGGCTGGGCAATAAGAACAACAGTTTAGAGTTATTATTGGACATTGGTATATATGACAAATGCACTTGAATTGACTTGCTGGGTGAAAATGAACATCCCCAGTCACTGGTTTTGCCAAAACTGGTAATTTGGGGCCCATAGGGTTTATTTAAAAACTATCATTATTTCCTTTCGTTGTTCATGGTTTTTTCCCAGTGCAAAAATAATAAATATTCATGATGTAAGATACATGTAAGCAAAATAAAATAATTCACAAGTATTTATAGTGTGCCTAATACCTATCAGATACTATGTTATTGCTGACAAGGGATTCCTTGTTCTCTCTACTCCAAAGATAAGCATGCTTGCTTCTATCAGTTTAGTGGTTTTGTTTGTTTGTTTTTTTGTTTTTTTAAAAATATTTTATTTATTTATTTGACAGAGACAGCCAGTGAGAGAGGGAACACAAGCAGGGGAAGTGGGGGAGGAAGAAGCAGGCTCCCAGTGGAGGAGCCTGATGTGGGGCTCGATCCCAGAACGCTGGGATCACGCCCTGAGCCAAAGGCAGATGCCTAATGACTGCGCCATCCAAGCACCCCCAGTCTAGTGTTTTATACATGTAGCATCTTCTTTTTTTTCCTTCTTCTTCACTTTTACCTTGTTTACTTCTTTTTGTCTCTCCAGTTCCTTCCTCAGGGAGGCCTCCTTTGACTGGTTAACTTGACAGTATGTCTAAAATGGCAATTTGATTGAAAATCAGTGTTTCCAGTCACAGGATTTGGGTCTTAACAACGATGATTTAGGCACATGTAAAGGTCATTTGCAATTCATGATGAATCATCATACATTTTGCCCATTCTTTACTAATTATTTCTTATTTCTCTTTCTTTAAATCCATTTTCAGCCAATCTTCTGAATTATAATCTTTGCAAAATTATAAAATATTCACAAAATTTAATGGGATTATTTAAAGCAAATTAAATGATCAATCATATTGACTGAGATGAGAAGTTAGAAAGCTTAGCAGGTCTTATAAGTCACTTGAGACATGCATTTCAGCTGATGACGTGAAGATCAACTTCTAGTAATTGACCTTTGCTTTTAGTAGCTTTACTCCAGGGACAATTGCTTTCTAAATTTAACTCAATGTTGTCACATACCTCATGACATCAAAATTAGAATGGCAGACTCAATAAATAATATTTATTAGTTTTCATTATATGCACAATCAATATCAGGGAACACTTAGCATTTGACTCCTTTAAAGTAGATCTATCAGTTGATGTCCCATCTTTTAAATTCAGATGGCTTAGGGATATGAGATCCCATGGCCAGAGAACCCAAAGAGCATGAGGGCTAGTGCTCAGAAGCCTCCTCATCTCCAACTCTAGGTCACAATCCCAGGTTCAGAGAATGGGTTACCACCAGGAAAATGAATTTGGTCTTTTTCCTTGATTATAGGGTGGCTCTTTCTATTGGCTATGTGAGGTCCCCATAAGATTTTATCAAGTTATGTTTTATCTCCACACTGTTCTTGATCTTCCAACCACTCTGTTGGAAAATGGTAAGAGACAAGGTGGCCTTTTAAGTCTCAAATTCCCCAATTATGTCTGTGTTCACAGCATACATGCCTGAATCATGGATCAAGCCAGAGTGATGCCACTTTCTACTTTCCTGCAGTGAGCTCCACACTGAGCTGCATCACCACCTCCAATGCCTGGGCCCTTCCATAGCCAGGGTGCGTTTCTTAGTTTTAAGTAGAATCCAGAATACCTAGACTATATCTACTTCAAGCAAAGGACTTTGAAAACAATTAGAGCTTTTTCTTTAGTAAAAACACTGATCAGAAACATAGACATCCTACATTGCATGTTCAGAGGAAGAGAAAACCAAGGTCTTGTTCAGAGTTTTATGGCCTCATCCAGAGAGATAATGCTTTGAAGGCAGAACTATGATTTACTCTGTATTCTGGGGGATAGCACAGTACCTGTGCTTTTGAAACATAGTTATCAGCTCCCTCCTCTGGATTCCTTTTAACAACACATTCCTACTGCCATGTATTCATTATATTAACAAAAATATTTATTAAGTATCCAGAATATGCCACCACTGTTTTAGGTGATGAAGATATAGTAGTGACTAAAACAGACAAAATTTGCCCTCATGGAGTTTATAGTATTGTTTTATTCAGAAATATGCATTTATAGACTACATTTTAATGCTGTATTACAACATTGTAATCTGAGCTGTCTGCCCCTCCATCCCTTCTACCTTATCTGGATCAAAAGTAATTTTACCTCATGGTATCAAGGTATCAACTCTTTGAGAGTAGGAGTTTAGCCTGTCCACAGGACCTAGTCAGCTGGCAGGACTTCATCCATAGTTGCCATTTTTTTTGGTGTGATAACCAAGGTTGGTAACCAGGTGTGTGACAACAACGGATGAGAATCAGGGAGCATCTGTCATTGAAGTAAAGTTTCTAATACTGATGGTCAGATGCCAGAAAGCAATCCTTAGGTCACATGCTGACATGCATGTCTCATAGTCCCTAATGACAGAATGGTTGGTCATCAGCAAAGATTCTCACCTCTATCATATCCCTATTCAGATCTCTATTAGATCCCTATACAGCACAGTAGCTGGGACTGATGTTACTGTAGAAAGGTCTTAAGTTTTCTTTAAGGTTATTCTGCTTAGGTCTAAAAAGTTTCATAAAACTCACATTTGCCCAGGGGCGAGGTGCATTTTTTATTTCCTGGTTCCTGATGATGGTGATGATGGCCCAGTGCCTCCTCTGATCCCAGTGATTGACCTAAACTAGAGAAATGTCAGATTTGTTTTTAACTCACATTAGTGTGTTGGGGCCCCAGATAAGGTAGAAGGGATGGAGAAGCAGATAGCTCAGATTACAAAATGTGTCTGGGACCAGAGCCATAGTGCAACATTACCCAATATTTGACGTGAAAGGCCACTAGAGGAGAAGTATATATGTGACAGGGAGATGCAGATGACAGACCATTCTAAGATTTTGAGGTTAGTGATTCTATTGATCTGGGAGAGGCACAAGGACATTAAGTTTGCTGACAGGGACAGAAGGGTTTACCAAGTAGAAAAACAGCAAAGGTGTGGAGGTTGATAAGTCCTATTTCTCCACTACCACTGTTGAGTAGAAGGGGGACAAGTTACTTAAGGAATTTAAGCATGAGAATGACATCAGAATTATGTCCAGTGCTTGGTTTCAGCTCAGGTCATGATCTCATGGTTGTGGGATCAAGCCCCACATGGAGCCCCGCCTCTGGCTCTGCACTCAGCACAGAGTCTGCTTGAGAGTCTCTCTCCCCCTCTGCCCCTCCCCCCACCACTTGTGTGCCCATGCATGTGAGCTCTCTTTCTCTCTCTAAAAAAAGAAAAAAGTATCGCGGTGCTTCAGTGACTCAGTTAAGCATCTGACTCTTGGTTTCAGCTCAGGTCATGATCTCAGAGTTGTGAGATCGGGCCCCACATTGGCCTTTGCACTCAGTGTGGAGTCTGCTTGAGATTTTCTCCCTCTCCCTCCCCCTTTGCCCCTCTCCCCACTCACATGCTCTCCCCGCCCAAATAAATAAAATCTTTTAAGGATGTATTAGTGTTGTTTCAGAGTGAAGACCTACTGTGTGCTGGTAAATCAACTGAAGTGTTTAATTTCTATAGTATAAATACTTGCTCCATTCATGGTCAATTTCAAGCTACTAATGGTTTGAAAATTCACTAAAATAAATAAATAAATAAAATCCCTGGATATATAACTATTGGTTCTCACAAACTGTAGGAGCTGTTTCTAACACACCACTTGCCAGGCAGTGGTATTTTAGTTATGTAATTCTTTGTTTTTGTTTTGTTTTTCATACCTCATCTAGAGTTAGGACATCCTGGTAGCAGGCTGTTGCAGGTATTAAAACATGAAAACACAGATGATGATAGATAAGTGTAATTTTTTGGAAAGTGAGAAAGAATGGATCTAAAGCAAAAAGGTAACTTGGTTTTAAATTTTACAAATGTGCTGAATTTGTAGAAAGATTCAGAGATGACTACATGGTCAAGTTTGGGTACCTGGATAGATGGTGGTCCTATTTACTCAGGAAAGAGGGAGAAAAAATGGCTTTCTAGGATTAATAATCAAATTCAGTTTTGGATATGCTGAGCTTTAGGTATTTATAGATCTCCAATGAGATTTGTTCCAGTACAGAATTGATGATTGTTAGAGTAGGGTCTCTAATAAGGTGAGCGATGATAAAACTGAGAACACAGCTGATGAATAGCCTCTCACTGAAGGACTGGAGGGTGGGGGGGATAGGGAAAATATAGATCCTAATAGCTTTTTTGTTGGCCTGGAAGGAAGTTGAAAGAATTCTTGGCTGATGTCCTTTATTTACTCAGTAAAGTAGAGGATGAGGCATAAGTAATATAGGACCTTTGAGAAGACAGGTGAAAATTTAAGGATATCTATTAAGAAGAATGCATAGGAGAGACACCTGAAAGAAAATTTCCTAGGGAGTATTAAAGACCCAAATACAAGTAGATTTGTAATGATTTTGACTCAGTGCTTTAATTACATGCCTTTTTAGTAATCAGATATTTGTATTTTCTGTAATGCAAATTTTCTTCTCATTCTATCCCACACTAAGAACAAACTACTGTATATTCCAATAGCAAATATTTTTATGGTGCTTTACCTCTAGGAGTATGTATATTATTCACTCCTTTAATCCTAATGGTAACACTAGAAGGCAAGTACTATTTCCTTCATACTGGATGAAGAAAACTAGTCATAGAGGATTAATAACTTGTCCAAGGTCATATGACACAGCAGAGATTACAACCAGTTCTAATGGTGTCAAAGCTGGTGCTTTTAATCATGTCACCTGTCTCTCATTATAGACTATCTACAGAGTATTCATAAAAAAATCCTATATTTTATTGTGTTTTATCATTATGTAGACTGTTAAGATTAAAACAAGAAAATGTAAAAACAAAAAATGGTTAAAGCAATAAGTGAGCACATTTATTCAATCTTACTTATTGATACTTGAGGAAATACTTAATAGTTCAACACAAGATATAATCACAGATGGCATAACCTTTAGAAATGGAAGAAACACATTCTATGACATTCTGTATAGAAGCTGTTTTACTCTCATCAAAAGTCAAGAAAATCTATAAACTCTTTGATCCCAGCATAGAAACCATTTTCAGGCAATCATACACAACCATGGTATTTAAAAGAATCTCTACAGGTCAATAAAATAAATAAAATGTTAGAGTTATATAAACATCATAATGAAGTCTCAGTATTTTAAGGACTGTGTATTTTGTAATTATATAAATTGAAACATCTCTAAAATTAGCATGTCAGTTCTATTATAAGGATATGATCAGCCAAGTTAAGTAAAATGGCATGAGAAAATTTTGACAGTTTCCTAATGACTTATGCACGTAAGTTTTACTAACACTTAAGAACAAAGAATTTTATATCTTTATGTATATTTTATATTTCATGGTTTCTATCTATACTAACAGTAAAATTTATTAGGAAGTTGAATTATAACAATTTTATTCCAACACACTAGTTAAAAAAAACAAAGCTAACTTAAATATATTTTTTTTAAGAAACAAGCCAACCAAACCAATATTTATACCTAAAATTCTAGTGGCCAGAGAGAGCTGATCAATTTAGTTGCATTCTGCACAAATTTTGTTTTTCTAAATCTGGCTCATAGGTCTCCAAAGCTTTGTCAAGCAGTGCACCTTTAGTCAAAATTTAAGCTATATTAATATTGTATTAAATTTAAAAGTTATATCTACCTTGGATTTAATAACAGAAACATCTATACAACAGAGATTTTGGTGTTTCCATTGATTTTTTTTTTTTTTACCCCCATTTGCTGTGAGACATAAACTTTAGTCTTAACACTGTTTAAAAGCATCAATCCAAAGACCATCATGCTTTTAAAAATGCCTTGTGGCGTCCCAAACTCATTTATATTGTATTAGCTACTAATTCAGTAATGTGCTCCTTTTTTTGTTGTTGCTCCAATAACATGAACAATGAATTTGAAAAAGCCTTACGGTGCTTACTTTAGAATGAGAATTAGGTATATTTTTAAAGAGTTTTCCTACTTCTATTTTCTCACCACATATCAATTTGGTTCAACAAACATAATTAAAGTTGTAGTTTATGCAAGACAGTGTGCTAAATGCTGGTGATAGGAAGCTAGATGAGACCTAATCAGTTATTCCATGAGTTCACTGTGTTGTAATAAAGATCTAGAGTGTGAGGCAATCTGTAAAAGTATAGTCATTAAACATACAATATTCGTTAAACACCTATTATGTGCCAGGCTCATATACATAGTGCAGCCTCTGAGTAGTAAAATATGACTTGAGAAATTTAGGTGAGTTCTCCTGAAGAAGAGGACATCTAAGCTAGATGGTACTGCAATTAAGGGAGCAACATAGACAAAGGAATAGAGATGTAGAAGAGCAAAAGTGGAAATATTCAAGTCGTGTGATATTGCTGAGTTACGGAGTAGAAAAGAGAGAGTGGATCAAGGTTCACATCAGGAAGGGTTATAAAATCTTCCTTACTTATATCTGTAATCACTCTTTTCTGCTCTCCTACTTTCAGGTGTTCTCAATCCCATTTCAAATCAATCATGACTATTCATACAGGGAGATAAAGATCTTTTAAAAGTCTGATACCAGCTACCTTTCCATCCTTAGTAACACATTCTTTCACTCTAGGCAAATTTAGTCTTTGCTGTTTTCTCCTAAAATATTTGGCATTTCCTCACCTTGCCCCTTGGTTCATGCTGTTCCCTACACCCAAGAAGCTGCACATATTTGTCACGATTCCACTCTTCTTTGAAGCCAAACATCAAGAGGTACAATTGCAAGAAATGGTCAAAGATTTCCCAACTGAGTGTTATCTCTTGTCTTCCTGGAAACCCTGAGCTCCTATAATTGAAGATGTTTTTTCTCTTAGAAACTTTTCACGATGTTGAGCTTTAATATTTTGTGTTTGCTTCTCTGTAATTTAAAAGTTCTTTTAGCCTCAAAATGTGTCTTATTGACCTTTTTATTTCTTGTTACCTATATTAATTAGAAAAGCATAGGATGTAATAAAAAAATATCCCCAAAAGTAATAGCACTACTCAATAGGAAATCTGTTTCACGGTTATGCATAAGTCCCAGGCAAGTGGACAGGTTAGTTGTGCGGCTCTCCTCTACACCTTCAGGAAGCCAGGTTGTCAGAGTCTGCAGTTTTTACCAAGTCTGTTCTAAGGCTAACATTGACACTAACAGTCCAGCAAGGCAGAAGGGAGAATGGGCATCAGATGTAAGGAAGTTTCCATAGGCCCGACACACCTCACTTAAATTCCCCTTGATGGACCTTGGTCACATGACTACAGTTTACAGAAAAGGAGTCACACATTTGTAATCCAAATAATTTGGATGTTCAGATACCAGTCCCTGCCATGCTGGGTTATGTGGCAGCTTCTATATAATAATATTAGCCAATATTTATAGAATGTTTATTCTGCCAGACAGTTTATATTTATAGAACATTTATTATGTCACACAGTTTGTCCTAAGTGACTTACATATATTACCGTGTAAATGTAGGTGCTCTCATATCACTTAGAATCGAAGAGACTTAAACAGGTGGTTTTAGAATAACTTTCCTGAGGTCACATAGCTCCAATGTGGCAAAGCGGGGTGTGATCGGAGTCCATACTGGCACACTGCCTTTTGTAAACCGGTATGCTTTTTGCCTCCAGGCGAATAAACTCAGTAGGTATTTGTTGAATTAATACAATGTAAGTATTTCAAGTAACTAATCAGCTCTAAGACTGAAAGTTGAAACATTAGTTCACATTTTACTTTCCACATATACAGAAGAGGAAAACGGTTTATTTGAGCTACTCTCAAGAAAAATTTTAGGAATATACCTGAAAAATTAAAAAAACAAAAACACGTTACCGGCGCCTATGTGGCTCTCTTGGTTGAGCACCGACTCTCGATTTTGGCTCAGGTCATGATCTAAGAGTCCTGGGATCGAGCACTGCAATGGGCTCTGCGCTCAGTGGGCAGTCTGCTTCGAATTCCATCTCTCTGTCTCCCTCTTCTTCTGGCCCTCCCCCTGCTTGTGCTTTCTCTCTAAAATAAGTCAATCAATCTTCAAAAGAGGACACTTAAAAAAACGCATTATGGAAAGGCTTATAGATATTGAGTCTCAACATTAACATATATGGAAATATTAGGCAATAGGCAATTTTTCATATTTCATTATTTCATATAATTCTTAATAGATAAAAGTCTACAATAAATATAAAAGCAGTTTAGCTACCCTTCATTTAAAACACTGCCTAGAGGTGACTGGTGTGCCAGACATCTTGGAGACGGTGTATTGATAGCTGAGCCTCCGAGTCAATCAATGGACTTGTGCCTTGAAACCCGTTCAAAAAGCATTTTTACCAATCCATTGAAGGATACCCAAAGTAAATTATAATGGAAAGGCCTTTAGTGAGTGGGGTCATCCATTCTTGTAATTTCTTTTTACTTTTTAATATAAAGGTAACCAATATGTCTGCGCATGTCATCACTTTTTTGGTTTGCTTCAGATTTATGCCCTATTCTGCGTGATCCCCTCTACCAAGAAAAGCATATATTGATTTCATTTTGAGTGGCCAACTGCAAACTTAGTCTCTTGGCTCAATCAACAAAATCCAAAGCATTTTGCAAACATTAACATGGAATGATTTTATGTGATGTTTCTTAAGTCTTTCCTTTATTAATTGAGGGAAGTGTATTTATTGCTTCATATGCGTAGCTTAAATATTAGGATTGGGTTTATGTATGGATACTTTTATCAACACAGAGATAAAGTAGTGACTGCCATCTTTCAAGTTCCTAACAATTATACCATCTTCTTTTGGTAACAATACTTCAATTTTCATCTGGGTACTAGTCCTTTCTCCATCCTTAATTGAGGCAGGACAGTTACCTTTTGGGGTCAGCCGCTGTTCATGTCTGAAGAAAGAGTCATTTTGTTTGGCTTGGAGATAGGCTAGGGAACTCATAAGATTTAGACTGGGGCTACTGATAAGGTTGACAAACTGTTTTCTGTTGAATTGAAGCTGGGAGGGTAAGAAGCTGGACTTAAAACGGCCACATCTCTTTCATTCATCCATTAACTTAATCATTTAACAACATCCACCATGTGTCTAACACAGGCATGTGGGATACAGCAATGAACAAAATAGACGAAATTTCTGAACGGACATTAACGGTCAGCCAGAAAATGGAAATAACACAGATGAAGGAGAGCTGAGAAATTAGAAGATTGGGGTTTTGTAGGCATTGTGTCCCAGGATCAAGCCAGCCTCAAGTTTCCACTGAAATTAAAAATTCTGTTTCACAGCCAATACATTTCCTTCTTAATGTATGGGTTGAATCTGTTATTTGTGTTCAAAGGCATCCCAATGAATACTTAGACTTAAACTCATTTATACTATAAAAATAAGTTGAGTATTTAATATGACCTGGAAAATTGGTCCTGTTATTGTAAATTCTTCCATTTTTTTCTTGCTACCGCTGCCTTGCAGTTTAGTCCATTTTGAACCTTGTGCGGAAAAAAAAATATAGGGACCACGATATAATCTCTATTTTATGGTTGAGAAAATTGAGTATCAGGTACTAGAAAATATAAATGTCATTTTGTGTTCCTAGTGCCTGGGGCTTGGGATATAAATCAGGAAAGGGAGCAGGCATGGGTAGATGTATTGCTAATCTATAGTGACTACATCTCCTTTATATTGATCAAAGGTATAACTTCTCATTTACCATCAATATAATATTCTTGTCTTGATTATTTATAATGTACACTCTGACAGATTTTAAATGTTTTAATATTTTTTTGCCCACACTAGTCCTATGATTTAAGCAAAAAGCATCATGCCCTGGCAAAATACTTTTAAACTAAAAATACAATTATGTGATACTATTTTACTAATTCTGCTTATAATACCTCCCCCTCCCCTTACTCTGCATCAAAGCTATTTGTTTGTATTTGCTTCCAATATGGGAAACAAGAATATCTAACCTACAGATTAAAATATTTTTTTTTGGATTATGCAATCAATATATGCTATTACAGAAAATACAGAAAAGTTTAAATAAAAATCATCCCTAGTGCTGCAGTCAACTGATATTCTTGTGCATTTACTTCTAGGAAATATTTAAATAAATATAAATGTTTATTAAATATTTTTAGGTGAATTCTTACAGTATTAGTTGTTTATTTGAATCACCTACTCCCGTGTTTTGAGCACCTGCTTTCTTGATTAAACATCTTAAGAAAATAAGATTTTATTGGCTCCCCATCATTGTTACAGACATAGCATAATTTATTAAAAGTTCCCCTAGTATGCAAATTTAGATTGTTTCTAATTTTCCTTTTTTTTAAATTTATTTTTTGAGAGCAAGAGGGCGAGAGCGAGCACGAGCATGAGCACGGGATGGGAAGGGGCAGAGAGAAGATCATCTTAAGTAGGCTCTACACCCAGTGTGGACCCTGAGATCATGACCTGCACTGAAACCAAGAGCCAGATGCTTTACTAACTCAGCCACTCAGATGCCCCGATTTTCACCATTTTAAACAACACTATTATGTTCTTTATTACACCATACTATTTATGGTATCTTTATTTAATAATAAAAATTTCTAGAAGCTTATTTATTAAAAAAAAAAAAAAAAGACAAACCCCAGACTCTTCAATATAGGGAATAAACTGGTGATGCCAGAGGAGAGGTGGATGGGAGGCTGGATGAAATAGGTGATGGGGAAGTACACTTGTGGTTATAAACACAGAGTAACGTACAGAATTTTTCAATCCTTATATCATACACCTGAAACTAACATAATGCTGGATGTTAAAAACACTTGAATAGAAAAAAAAATCTAACCTGACCAAACCATGAAAATGTACTCCCAATCTGCCTTATCTTGCTGTATTTTCCCCCAAAGCACTTACTGTTTTTGAAAATAGCAAACAATGCAATTTATCAATTAAAACATGAAGAATATTTCATCTTAAATTCATTTATTAGCTTATTACTGAAGATAAGTAAATGGTCTTTTAAGGTACTTTTCTCTTTTTTTTTCCACTTTGTTTGTAGTCTGTGTATAGTTAACCTTTTGTCTTTCATATTCACTGCTAAACCTCTATTTTGGTTTTCAATCTACGAGGTTGTTGGCATAAAAAGATTTATATTTGCATGGTGACAAACTTTTCATTATTTTTCTTTGTTCTAAAAAGTCCATGCCCATCCTTAAATTATTTACATAAAATTTAAAAGCACTTTCAACTGGGTGGCTCAGTCAGTTAAGTGTCTGCTTTTGGCTCAGGTCATAATCCCAGGGTTCTGGGATCGAGCCTGGAATTGGGCTTCCTGCTCAGCAGGGAGCCTGCTTCTCCCTCTCCCACTCCCCCTGCTTGTGCTCTCTGTCAAATAAATAAAATCTTTAAAAAAAGTACTTTCAACAAATATTTTAGTATATATGTATATATCAGTTTCTAAGTTGTTAATCTAGAACTAATTTTGAATTGTAGCGTAAGGCTTTTAAAACTTGTGACTTTTGTTGTTTATATTTAAATATTTTCCTCCAAATCATTTGTTGCTTTATTTATATTTTCCTCACTGATTTTGATGATTTTCATATTGTGTAATTATTTAGATAATAAAAATTTTCTCTGCCATTGATTCTGGGTTTTTTGGAACTATTTACAGATTTTTCCTCTATTACTATATTGTATTAATATTTATAGATATGTCTTAATACCTAATACAATATCTATATTGCTTCTCTTTTTTAAAGTGTTTTCTATTTATTCTTAACTATTTCTATTTATAGGTAAAACTTTATGATCGTGTTTTAAAAGTTCCATAAGTATTCCCTTTGTACTTTGGGTTTTTTTTTTTTTTAGTACTGAATGTTAATTAAGAAAAATTTTCATAACTGTCCTGAAATATGTCTATCTCCATTTAGTTTATCTTCTTTTAGTTTATCTCCATTTTAGTTTATCTTTACATATGTGTTTAGATAAATGGGTATATATATTTAGGTATCTTTGTTAATATTCAACATATTTTTCTTTCCTATTAGTCAGTATAGGGTACAGGAAGAATATAAACCCTTAGGTATTTCAATTATTAGGAATTTTTTATAGATATACCACATTTCATTTTTATTTTTTTAATTTATTTTTTTTAATTCCAATGTAGTTAACAGACAGTGTTGTATTGGTTTCAGGTGTACAACAGAGTGATTCAACAATTCCATACAACACCCAGTGCTCATCAGCACAAGTTCACTCCTTAATCCCCATCACCTATTCAACATAACCCCTCACCCACCTCCCCAAACCATCAGTTCTCCATAGGAGGTGTCTGTTCTTTGATTTGTCTTTTTTTCCTTGTTTTTTAAATTCCACATATTAGTGAAAACATATGGTATTTGTCTTTGACTGACTTATTACACTTAACATTATGTTGTTGCAAGTGGCAAAATTTCATTCTTTTTTATGGCTGGATAATATTCCATTGTATGTATACGTATACACACACGCATGCACACACTACCTCCTCTTTATCTTTTTTTTTTTTTTTTAATGTTTGCCGACATATAGTACATCATTAGTTTTTGGTGTAGTGTTCAATGATTTGTTAGTTGCATATAACACCCAGATGGGGTAACCAGGTGATGGGTATTAAAGAGGGTACATATGGTGATGAGCACTGGGTGTTGTACACCTCTTCTTTATTTATTCATCAGTTGATGGACACTTGAGCTGCTGCCATACCTTGGCTATTGTAGGTAATGATGCTATAAACATAGGGATGCATGTGTCACTTTGAAATAGTGTTCTTGTATTCTTTGGGTAAATACCCAGTAGTGATGGGGTGCCTGGGTGGCTCAGTTGGTTAAGTGTCTGACTCTTGATTTCAGCTCAGGTCATGATCTCAAGGTCCTGGGACCAAGCTCTGCATCGGGTTCCCTGCTCAGCTATCTCCCTGTCCCTCTGCCCCTCTCCCTACTTGTTCTCTCTCTCTCTCTTTCAAATAAATAAATAAATCTTAAAAAAAAAATACCCAGTAGAGTAATTGCTGGAGCTTAGGGTAGTTCTGTTTTTTAACTTTTTGAGGAAACTCCATACTGTTTTCCTGAGTGGAGACACCAGTTTATGTTCCCCATGTGGGGCTTGATCTCATGACCCTGAGCCGAAATCAAGAGTCAGACACTCATCATCAAGGAAATGCAAATCAAAACTATAATAAGATGAGTGATGTTGAGCATCTTTTCATGTGTCTGTTGGTCATCTGTGTGTCTTTTTTGGAGAAATGTCTGTTCATTTCCTAGCCAGTTTTAATTGGATTATTTGGTTTTGGGGTATTGAGTTTTTATCACTTTTTATATATTTGGATACTCACCCTTTATCAGATGTGTCATTTGCAAATACCTTCTCCTGTTCCGTAGGTTGTCTTTTAGTTTTGTTCATTATTTCCTTCACACTGGGCTGAAGCTTTTTATTTTGATGTGATCCCAAGAGTTTATTTTTGCTTTTATTTCCTTTACCTTAGGAGATGTATTTAGAAAAAGTGTCGCTACAGCCAATGTCAGAGAAATTACTGCCTGTGCTCTTTTCTAGGATTTTTATGATTTCAGGTCCCTCCCACATTTAGGTGTTTACTCCATTTTGAATTTATTTTTGTATATGGTAAAAGAAAGTGGTCTTTATTCTTTTGTATGTAACTGCCCAGTTTTTCTAACACCATTTGTTGAAGAGACTGTCTTTTGCCCATTGAATGCTCTTTTCTGCTTTGTCAAAGATTATTTGGCCATATAATTGTGGATTTACTTCTGGCTTTTCTATTCTGTTCTATTGATCTATGGGTCTATTTTTGTGCCAGTACCCTACTGTTTTGATTACTACAGCTTTCAAGTGATATAACTTGAAGTATGGAATTGTCATGTTTCCAGCTTTGCTTTTCTTTTTCAAGATTGCTTTGGCTATTTGGGGTCTTTTGTGGTTCCATGAACATTTTAGGATTGTTTGTTCTAGTTTTGTGGAAAATGCTATCGATAAATTGATAGGGATTACATTGAATGTGTAGATTGCTTTGGGTATTATAGACATTTTAACAATATTTGTTCTTCCAATCCATGAGTATGGAATGTCTATTTTTTTCCATCATCTTGAATTTCTTTCACCAGTGTTTTATAGTTTTCAGAGTATAGGTCTTTCACCTCTTTGTCTAGGTTTGTTCCTAAGTATCTTATTATTTTTGGTGCAATTGTAAATGGGATTGTTTTCTTAATTTCTCTTTCTGCTGCTATATTATTAGTGTATAGCGATACAACAGATTTTTGCACATAGATTTTATATCCTGCAACTTTATTGAATTCGTTTATCAGTTCTAGTAGTTTTTTAGTAGAGTCTTTAGGGTTTTCTATATACAGTATCATGTCATCTGCAAATAGTGAAAGTTTTATTTCTTTCTTACCAATTTGGATGCTTTTTATTTCTTTTTGTTGTCTAATTGCTGTGGCTGGGACTTCCAGTACTCTGTTGATTAGAAGTGGTGAGAAATGACATCCTTGTCTTGTTCCTGACCTTAAGGGGAAAGCTCTCAGTTTTTCCCCACTGAGTATTATGTTCACTCTGGGTTTTTCATACACAGCCTTAACTATGTTGTGGTATATTCCCTCTAAACCTACTTTGTTGAAAGTTTTATCATGAATGGCTGTTGTGCATTGTCAAATGTTTTTCCTGTGTCTATTGAGATGATCATATGTTCTTTATCCTTTCTCTTATTGAAGCGATGTATCATGTTGATTGAACCACCCTTCCATCCCAGGAATAAGTCCCACTTGACTATAGTGAATGATTTTTTTTAATGCATTGTTGGATTCTGCTTGCTAGTATTTTGAGAATTTTTGCATTTATGTTCATCAGAGATATTCGCCTGTAGCTCTCTCCTTTTTTGTGGTGCCTTTATCTGGTTTTGTTATCAGGGTGATACTTGCCTAAGAATAAATTTGGAAGTTTTTCTTACTTTTCTGTTTTTCGAAATAGTTGGCGTAGAATAGCATTAACTCTTTAAATGTTCGGTAAAATTCACCATCTGGTCTTGGACTTCTGTTTCTTGGGAGTCTTTTGATTACTGATTCAATATCCTTGCTGGTAATTAGTCTGTTCAAATTTTCTATTTCTTCCTGATGCAGTTTTGGTAGGTTATATGTTTCTAGGAATTTACCCATTTCTTCTGGGTTTTCTAATTTGTTGGGATACAGTTTTTCATAATACTCTCTTACATTTGTATTTCTGTGGGATTGGTTGTTATTTCTCCTCTTTCACTGATGATTTTGTTTGAATCTTCCCCCTCTCTGTCTGTGTCTCTGTTTCTTTATGGGTGTGGCTAGTGGTTTATCAAAATTGTTGACCTTTTCAAAGATCCAGCTCCTGGTTTCATTGATCTGTTACATTATTTTTTTTTAAATTTCTATTTCATTTGTCTGCGCTCTAATCTTAATTATTTCCTCCCTTCTGCTGGGTTTGGGTTTTGCTTGTTCTTATTCTAATTCCTTTAGGTATAAGGTTAGAATGTTTGAGATTGTTCTTGAGTAGGTCTGCATTGCTATAAACTTTCCTCTTAGAACTGCTTTTGCTACATTGGAAAGTTTGGGGACTGTTGTGTTTTCATTGTCAGTATTTGTATGTACTTCTTGATTTCTTTAATTTCTTGGTTGACCCATTCATTGTTTAGTAGCATGTTATTTAAGCTCCATATATTTGTTGGTCTTTCCAGATTTTTTCTTATGGTTGATTTCATAGTGCTGTGGTCAGAAAAGATGCATGTTATGACTCTGATGTTTTTGAATTTGTTGAGACTTGTTTTGTGACCTCATATGTGATCTCTTCTGGAGAATGTTCCATGTGTACTCGAAATAAATGTGTATTTTGTTTTAGGATGGAATTTTCTGAATATGTCTGTTAAATCTATCTGGTTCAGTGTGTCATTCAAAGCCACTGTTTCCTTGTTTGTTCTCTGTTTGGTTGATCTGCTTAAGTGGGATGTTAAAGTTCCCTAGTATTATTGTATTATTAATTGGTTCTCTTATTTTGTTATTAACTGTTTTATGTACTTAGGTGCTCCCATGCTGGATGCATATATATTTATAATTGTTATATCTTTTTTATTTTATTTTATTTTACTTTATTTTAAAAATTTTATTATTTTTTAAGTAGGCTCCATGCTCAGGGTGGAACCCAACATGGGGCTTGAACTCATGACCCTGAGATCAAGACCTGGGCTAGGATCAAGGGGCAGATGCTTAACCCACTGAGCCACCCAGGTGCCCCAACAGTTGTTATATCTTCCTGTTGGATTCTTTCCTTTATGTTTATATAGTGTCCTTTTTCTTGTTACAGTCATTGTTTTAAAGTGTATTTCTTCTGATGGAAGTATTGCTACCCAGTTTTCTTTCTACTGCCATTTGCATGATAAATGCTTTCCTGTCTCTTTATTCCCCCCCCCCCCCAACCCTCCACTTTCAATCTGCATGTGTCTTTAGGTCTGAAATGTAGGCAGGATATAGCTGGGTCTTCCTCCCACCCCCCAACTCTGTCATCCTCTGTCTTTTAATTGGAGCATTTAGTCTATTTACATTCAAAGTAATTACTGATACATGTGTATTTATTATCATTTTGTTACTTGTTTTGTGGTTGTTTTAATAGTTTTTCTCCGATCCTTTCTTCTCTTTCACAGTCTGTTGGTTTTATTTAGTTATATACTTGGGTTCCTTACTTCTTATTTTTTGCCTATCTGTTACTGGTTTTTGATTTGTGGTTACCATTTGGTTTATATATAACATCTTCTGCATATCACAGTCTATATTAAACTGATGGTAGCTTGTTTTTGAATGCATCTTTATCCTCTTCCGTCTGCATGTCAGATATTTGGTATCATCTTTTACGTTATTTTATTTCGTGATTCCTAGTTTTCTTATTTTTACTGATGGTTTTTGTTTTCCACTCAGAATCCCCCTTACCATTTCTTTTAATGTTCATGAATTCTTTTAACTTTGTCTGGGAAAACTCTTTATTGTTCCTTCTATTCTGATTGATAGCCTTGTTGGGTAAAGTATTCTTGGCTGCAGACAGCACTTTGAATTACATCATGCCACTCTCTTCTAGCCTGCAAAGTTTCTGCTGAAAGGTCAGCTGATGGCCCTATGGGGTCTGCTTTGTAGGTCATTGTCTTCTTTTCTCTTGCAGCCTTTAAAATTATTTATCAGTATTTTTTGCCACATTAATTATTATGTGTCTTAGTGTGGACCTCTTTGGGTTCAATGTGATGGGATCTCTGTCCCTTCTGAATCTGGATATCTGTTTCCCTCTCCAGATTCCATAAGTTATCAGCTATTATTCTTCAAATACATTTTGTGCCCTCCTTTCTCTTCTCCTTCTGGGATACCTATAATGCAAATGTTATTATGCTTGATGAAGTCACTGAATTCTTGAAGTGTATCCTCATTATGCAATATTTGTCTCTCATCTGTTTGGCTTGATTGCTTCCCATTACTCTATCCTCCAGGTCACTGATATGTTCCTCTGCTTCCTATAGCCTACTATTTATTCCATCTATTATATTTTTAGTTTCACTTATTGAATTCTTTATCTCTGATATTTTTTATCTCTGTCAATAGTCTCACTTTTGTCCTCCACCCTTTCCTGAAGTCCAGTGAATATCTTTATGATCATTACTTTAAATTCTGTATCAGCCGTATTACTTAATTCTTTTTCTCTTAGTTTTCCTGCTATGATTTTGTTTGGTTCTCTCATTTGGGACATATTTCTCTGTTTCCTCATTTTGTCTACCTCTCTGTTTCTGTGTGTCAGCTATATCTTCTGCTTTTGAAAGGATTGACTTTATGAAGACGAAGTCCTGTAGTGCCCTGCAATGCAGTGTCCGCTGTTCACCAGAACGTGGTACTTTAGGGGAGTTCCTATGTGTGTTGCTTACATCCTGCTATTGTGTCTGAGTCACTTTTCCTTTCAGTTTACACATCTGCACTGACTCTTTGCCTATTGTGGGCTGTGCTTGCTCTCTGTAATACTAGTAAGATCTAGGCAGACTAGCTCTGAGGAGGTGTGACAGCAGAAGGGCTTGGGGCAGGGCAGCAGTGTTAGCAGAATTTGCACTGAGCCACTAGTCCTAGGCTTATCTGCTGAAGTACAGTGGCTACAAGGTGCGTCCTGTGGAGGCTGTGGCTGGGTGGAGTGCAGCCTTAACAAAAATTGAGCTGAGCCCCAGTAGGCTTGGAGTAGGTGAGTCCTCAGGAGAACTCTTGGGAGTGGTGCGCTGCTATCAAGTTAGGTAGCAAGAGTCTGTGCAGCACCACCTCACACAGCTGACTCTGTGTTTATGCTGAAGACCAAGGGAGGAAAATGGTGCCTGCTGGCTCCTTTGTTCATAGAGAAATTCCCCCAACATACTCCGAAATCAGTGTAAACATATCTCATTTGTTGCCTTGTGCAAGCATTTCTATGTTGCCTCTCCTCAGGCTGTTGTCTCTTTAAGGGCGGGGACCTGGCTATCACTTGTCCTCTGGTCTTGTACTGTCCCAAGTGAGCTGACTTTTAAAGCTCCAGGCTCCAAGTCCCACTGATCATAAAAACTCACAGAATTCAGGCTCTCTAGTTTTCAAGGCCAGATGTTAGGGGGATTTGTTTTCCCTGTGTGGGCTCCCTGCTGCTTTCCCCTCTCTGTAAAGGCAGTTTCCAATCACCATTTCTGCCCTTCCTAACCTCTCCATGTGGCCTCTTCACATTTAATTGTGGAGCTCTGCCAGTCCTTAGATTGCTCTCTGGTTTATTGACTTGGATTTGAGTGATATCTAGTTGTAAATGTCGGATGGAGTGAGCTTAGGGTCGTCCTACTCTGCCATCTTCCCCCAATTATTAGGAATTTTGTACTGAAAATTAATTGCTTAGTGCATGATCAGAAAGGCTAGAGGAGTGAGAAACAGGGGCCCCCTGATTTCAAGGACACTCCATGCCTGCAAACAGAGATCAGGAAGATGCTACTACTTTGTCCACAACTGCCTTTTTCCTATAAAGCTTTGGCTCCTAGATGCAGAGTATGGCCACCAAAACATCAGTACTCACATTACTGATGTTGCTTATGATCAGAAGGAACACCTGGAACAAGGCTTCCGCTTAATTTGTCTTCTAAATCTGACAGAAATGCATTTAATTAGTGAACTGTATTTTGCATCCAAAACCTTAGCTTCATGTAGTCTAGTAAATGTAGTTTTTAGGTTGTGAGTCTCTGCTGAGTTGGAAGTAAATTAATATGTAAGATCAACCATAATGGTTTTTCCATTATATCTTTGACAAATTATTACTGAAGCATAGTAAATCTTTGTTTGAATATTTCTTATATTGAGTCTATTTTAATTCAAGTTTGTTTTATGCAACACTAGTTATAAAAACAATATAAATAATCTATAATTATAAGAGTAGTTGCACATGAACCTGGGAAATTTAGATTAATTTATAATTTAGAGTATAAGTTTATAATTTAGATTAATAAACCATGGTAAATTATAACATTAAAAATGTCAGAATGAAGTAAAAATGGGATTCATGATTTGTACATATTTGATAGATTTTATTCTCTTCTGCATTTTTCTCTTCCTCTTAACCTAAAAACCAGTAATTCATTTCTTGATTGTATAGTATAGAATGGGATTTTTATTTTTTCATTTGTTGTGCTCCTATCTGATTTATTGTACTGTGAATCTTGAAAGCTATCAATAATGGATTTAATAACATATTCCCTATACATCAATTTTTGATATCCCAAAAAACAAATTATCTTCTATTGTTAATATAATAAATATTGTAAATGTGACCAGATTACATTAATTTTGCTTCAGAAAATGATGAATTAGCTTATAGATGATTTATCCAAGTATGTATTAAAATTTTTTAAGTTAATATTTGTGAATTTATTTTTAAGAGTTTTAACAAATTTTTGGAAATGCTTTTGTTTTCTAAACATGTAATATGAAAGTAGAAAAATATTATGATAGAGCACTGCTTATATCACTTTCATATTTCTGCATTTTAAAAGTATTCATTTGGAAAATGAGTATTATAAAAGAAGCATTCTGTCCTGGTATTTATTTTTGACCGTTCTTTATAGTAGTTAATGTTGTGATGGGAGAAGGAATTTAGAACCTGCTTTGCCAGTGGTTTCCCTGTTTTCCTGTTATATCCCTGCTTTCAGTTCATATAAGTCAACAAAAAAGCAATGATAGCATCAACTATCAATTTAAAAGAAATTCCTTTTATGAAAATCTCTCTCTCTATTCTTAGTGTGAAATTTTATTTTAATACTTATTTGAGTAATGTCAGTAATATTTGGATACTGTTCAGTGTTCTCTATAATTTCAGTATAACTCCGTGCAACATACTTATTATACAGTAATATTTGATGAGGTTTGATGATTTAGTATTTCTAATTTTACCATTAGATGAAAAAGTTTGCCAGTGGAAGACTTTGTTTCTGATTTATTAATGATGCACTTCAGAAGGTATTATCTCTATAAAATATGATGTCTGGATATTTTTATGTATAGTTGTGTGTGTAAATCCACAATTATATCCTTTACCCCAGGCATTGCCTTTTTTTATAACCATGCCTAGTCTCTTATGCCTAACCAGCAGTTGTCTGTTCTGTTTATTTTTGTCTTTTCTGAGTCAAACATCCTAGCAACTTCAAGTGATAATAGCACAAAAACAGGGTGTTCAGAGTTCAAGAGTAAACTAAACTGAAAGTTTATAAATCAAATCCTCACCCAAATGCAATCCTTACAATGGTTGTGTTTTTCCCTTATTCTCTTTTGTTTTTACCTTTTGAATT
The DNA here is from genome assembly GCF_023065955.2 of Ursus arctos. NCBI lineage: Eukaryota > Metazoa > Chordata > Mammalia > Carnivora > Ursidae > Ursus > Ursus arctos. The sequence goes on along the minus strand of NW_026623111.1, from coordinate 46,532,672 downwards.
TGAAAAGACTGTACACATGTTGATTTGTGACTAAGAATGTTAGAACTTTCTGTAGATACAGTAGCTGAGGTTCACTCAGTGGTATTATATTTGTAATAGAGAGAAAACCGAACTGGGAATCAGGAAATTGGATTTCTAGCTTCCTCTGATGTGTTGAACCGAAAGAAGCTGTGTTTTCTTTTTTACCTCTTGTACTGAAAAGGCAGTTAGAGCTAGAGGGAGAATACTGTTGAGATTAATACTATGATTGAATATGACAATTATATACGAGTTGAAGACAAAGGAGTTTTCTAAAAAGAAGAAATTGTAGAGTCAGGCTTCTTGATAGGGAATATAAATGAAGCCCTGGAGGGCTTCTGTGTGGACAGAAAACAGTTAAATAATATACTTATCACACACATATTCCATCTTCTGGATAATCAATTGATTTTGACAAAAGCCAACTCTTAAAAAGGACTAAAACTTTAAGATAGATTCCTACATTTAAATCCTAGCTTTATCTATTAAACTACATACAGCAACAGAAGTATATGATTAAAGTTTTTATATTAACTAATTTATTCAATATTTACTGAAAATCCAGTAACAGAAGTACTAGTCTAAGAACTGGGAATATAGTAGTGAAGAAAACAGAAGAAATGATATTACTGTTCTTGTGGAATTCATATTTTAGTGAATAAGATTCCATCTTATGAATAAGATTCTAAGATCAAAAATCCTGACACTTTACATTTTGAAAATCCAATAGAAAAATGGACAAAAGCTTATTACTCAAAAACTTGAATATTCACCTCCCAATAAACAAATGGCTGATAAATACGTGAAATGTTCATCTTCATTAGTCATCATGGATATACACATTAAATATGATACTTCTCCATACCCATGAGACTGCCTAAAATGAAAAAAGACGACAAATATTAAGTGTTTATAGAGAGTTAGAGTGTCCAAACTCTTGCATTGTTAGTGAGTGGAAATGGCTATAAACATGTTGGAAATCTATCTGGTAATACTTTTCAAAAGTAAACATATGCATACTCTAAAAACTAGAAATTCCATTAGGCATATACACAATATAATATAGAAAACATGCTTCACACACTTCATATCAACACTATTTGTAATCAACAAAAAGAGAAACCAGCCAAATATCCATAAACAGTAGAATGGGAAAAACAAAACAACAAATTGTGGTATCACCATGAAATGAATCTTACAGACACAAAGTTGAGCCAGACAAGCTAGATATAAAAGAATACACACTACATAGTTTCAGCTGCATAACATACAAAACCACATTGAAGCAACTCTATGTTGTTAGAAGTCAGAATAGCCATCATCCTTAACTGCAGTGGTATTGTGACTAGAAGGGAACATGAGGGGCTCTTTTTGGTAATATTAGGTAATATTAGGGTTTTATACTAGGTTAAACAGTCCTTTACAGTCTTTGAAAATTCACTGAGTTGTACACATATTTTTCTTTTGCAAATTTCCAGAAAAAAAAAATAAAGCTGTTTTCTGACTCTACCCTACTAAGTCCACTCAGTTAACTGATTATAATAATTTTTTGCCCTATTAAAAATGGAGATAATTCAAAAGCCAGGATGAGCTTATGACAGACTTATAAGTCTTTGTTTCATGAAAATTGGCAGTCATGCTTCTAAACACGGTGGCAAGACTGTGGAGATTTCAAAGACACTTTCCTTTCTAAATATTAACCATGTAAAAAAGACGAGTTGTAATAATGAAAAAAAAAAAAAAGTAACTCCCAAGGAGTTGAGGTTCACTATTCTTTTTTAACAGAGGTAGTGATAGAAATAATTTCCTATATGATATTTATTATTTGAAAATAAGTGATGAAAATGTGTATGAATATTTTAGGATTTTTTGGAAAGAAGATTTTACATAGAGGGAGTTTGAAACTATATTGACCTGCTTCTAATCTAGCCATGCTACCAGATAGTTGTGCAGTCCTTGTAAATTATTACATGATCTGAACCTTAGTTTTCTGTAAACTATGTATTAGAATGACATGATCATGGGGGACACATGACAGTCTGTTGAATCTATGAGGGTTGCACTGTACTTGTTCATTGCTGTATCTCTTGAGACTAGTTTGTTACCTGGTAAACAGTAGCCGTATAAAATTAATATTTGGAAAATAAGTGAAAATTGTACATAGATGTTTAATAAAGTTCATTTTTTATATAATTTATATCCTATTTTAGAATTTATATATCTTATTTAATTTTCACTGACTACTCTCCAAAGAATGTATAAACATTTCCAGATATAATAATCCAGTATCTCAAAATTAGTATGCAGTATAAGTACGCCAACCAGAGATATCTCATACCAAGTCTAGTGCTTTTCTGACTCCAGGGTAGCAAAATAGATGGTTGTTGTATACATGTGGAAAGAAATGTAGTCTCATGGGCTTTTAGGGCTACAAATGGTCTTCATGAATATTTATTCACGTCTCTGTCAAGCATCCTTGTCAAACATATCTTGATTAAATCTAGTATCAGGGACTCTTCCTCCACCAGTGGGTACTCTATAAATCTACAGTGACAGCTGTTAAATATTCCATATACTGATTTCAAAACTGCCTCCAAAATTGGTTATACCCTCTGGAGCAACAAAAAGTAAGTCATATTCACTGCTATGTGACAATCTTTCAACAATTTAAATAGAACTAAATCTCACATGGTAGAATTTCTAGACTGTTCACTGTACTATTTGCCTACCTTTGGTTTTTGTATATCTTAGAAAGGTGGTTCCCAGTCTATAAGTAATTGTCAAAGAATATAATAAGACAACTAAAATATACTCCAATCTGAGCTCAGCCTTGTTTTTTGATTTAACCTGCAATTTTATTTTTAGTGGCCACATAACAATATGGATCTATACTATCTACATTATGGAATTTGTCTTTTTCAAGATATTGAAATGAAAATGGAAAAAAAAAACTAAATAGAACTTAAAAACAAATTTTATACCCCCTGCATCTGGCAACTACCAATCTGTTTTGTTTCTATGATTTTTAATTTCTTTTTTTAAGATTCCACATATAAGTGAGATTTCAGAGTACTTGTTCTTTTCTTGTCTGACTTATTTCACTTAGAATGGTGACCTCAAGTTCTATCCATGTTGTCACATATGGCAGGGTTTCCTTCCTTTACATGGCTGAATAATATGTATATATCTATATATAGATATAGATATATAGATATTCACATCTTCCTTATCCATTCATCCATCAATAGACATTTTGGTTGTTTCTGTGTCTTGGCTATTATAAACTGCTGCAATGAACACATGAGGGTGCAAATATTTTTTTAAGTTAGTGTTTTTATTTTTATTTTCTTTGGATAAATATGCATTAGTAGGATTGCTGGGTCATACGATAGTTCTATTTTTAATTCTTTAAGGAACCTCCAAACTATTTCCACAGTGGCAACACCCACAGTGCACAAGCGTTTCCTTTTCTCTACATCCTTGCCAAAACTTGCTATTTCTTATCTTTTTAATAGCCATTTTGACAGTTGTGAGGTGATATCTTATTGTGGTTTAAATTTGCATTTCCCTAATAATGTTGAGCAACTTTTCATGTACCTGTTGGCCATTTACATGCCTTCTTTGGAAAAATGTCTACTCAGATTTAAAAATATATAATTTTTCAAGTTCATATTTTTTGTGAAAGTCATAATGGTCATATTCATTAATTAAACAAGTATTTATTGACTGCCTATTATATATCAGTGTTTTTCTAGTGCAAAGGATAGAATAGTAGATAAAACAAAGTTCCCTTCCACCAAAGAACTTATGTTTTAGTTCAGAAAAGGACATAAAATGGTGAACTGTCATCTACTTTTTCAGAAGTGTACATTTTTTATGAATAATTTTGTGTCCTAAGCCCCAATTATTGGCTATTATAGTTAATAGAAGAATGCTGATATTTAAGGTTATTAAGAATCATACTTTCAATGAGCAGAGTCTAATGAGTTAATAGCTTTATATTGTTCCTACTCAAATACACTTTTATATAATTTCATTTTTCTTTGAGAAAAGCTGTAATTAAAACTGCGATTTGCAAACCCTCCAAAAATGTTGATTCTGGAGTGGGTGGAAATTCTTTCTGAAATCCATTCTTTAAAGTGAAATGGAAAATTACTTTGATGATTCTGTTGAATTAAGTCCAAAAAGAAGGGCAGATATTTAATATTTTTAATAGGGACAGTCACTATACCCCCAAGCATCATTATTTGATTTCAGAGCCAGCAAAACTATTACATATTAATTTTGCATAACTTCACAATTTTGGCCATTTCTCTAGTTAGGGTGTAACTTTTCACAAATGAGAAGTGTGAATTAAATGCCTAATGGTGGTGATGAGACTATATTTAATTCATATACTCTTTTAAGACTCTCTTCATCCAGACCAAAGGAGGAAGGGAGGCTTATCCAAAGGAACAGGCACATAGAAAAGTAGTTAAATCACAAGTGGGGTAATAATTTGATCACCAAATTAAGTAGATTACAAAGGTTAATTACAAAGGTTAGCTCACTTTATTACTAACTTCAATTACTATATTTTTAAAAATAATATGTCTTGTTTGAATGAAGCAACATATTAAGTTCAAACCCCTACCACCACGAAATGCTAAAAACACACTGCAATTATTCGATTGTGAGTGAGTTAGTTTGGGCTGCTGCCTAAGCACAACTTTTTTTCTCTGAGTGCTAAGCTTGTTCATCATTCAACATCAGTTTTCTGACAATAGGCGCATGCATTTTATTTTTATTTCTGTTGTACATCAAATAGCGTATCCATTAATATCTTCAAATATATTTACATTTAATGAATATTTCTTCTAGTCCTCTAAGACTTTTTTGGCATCTCTTTCCAAACTTACTGTACTTAAGTTGATATTACTGCAAATGACTGTGTATTCATCTGCTTGGGCTGTCATAACAAAAATCACAGGCTGAGTAGCTTAGACAACAGAAATTTATTTCCTTACTGTTTTAGAGGCCAGAAGTCGCAGATCAAGGGGCTGGCAGATGGGTTTCTGGAGAGACCTCTTTTCCTGGCTTATAGATGGCGGCCTTCTTGTATCCTCACATAACCTTTCCTCTATGTGCGTGTGGAGAGAGGGAGAGGGAGAGGAAGAGAGAGAGTTCTGGTGTCTCTGTCAGGCAATTAGACATGAGTCTAAAGCAAGTACTGGCCACACCCTCTGCACCACCCCCAAGGTTTAACAGCCAGACTTTCAGAGCCATCTCTAAGGGCAAACAGAACAGGAAAGGTCCAGACACAGAGGGGCTCAGAAGCCACAGAGAGATCTAAGTGCTGAGAGTGTGCACAGAGTGCAACTTGCCCTTAAGTACATTTAAGGTCACAACAAAAGCTCATTCATTAATATACAACACATAAATAAATACAATTATAACAGAATGCATTATGGGTAGGCGCATGGGCAGAAGACAACCAGCTGTCAATCAAAAATGTCAATCAAAGCCAAATTTATATATACACAAAGCAGGTTTAAAAGAATGCAGCTAGATCTTCTCAGGGCCATTGCGACTCTTGCTCTGGCCATGGCCCACTCTCACTCTCCACGGTGTACTATACTTATCTACTCGATAAACTCTATCTCCCCATTCTGGTCTCAGGTATTCAATTTGATGCATATGGGACAGGAACCCAGCGACCCAATAACATCTCTTCCTCTCCTTATAAGGATACCAGTACTATAAGATTAGTACCACACCTTTACGACCTGTTTTAACCTTAACTGCCTCCATAAAGACCCTATCTTTAAACACAGCCACCCTGGGAGATAGGGACTTCAACCTATGAATTTGCAGGAGTGGGGGGAGTACTATCAGTTCATAATAGATTGTTTAAATCATATTTTTCATTTTTAAAAAATTCACAACAGTTTCATGTTATAGAGAAATTGTGAGGATAGCACAGAGTATTCCCATATGCCTCTCAGTTTCTTCTATTACCATCTTATGGTATATTTGTTATAATTAATGAATCAATATTTATACATTAGGTCCATACTTTACCCACATTTCTTTAGTATTTAACTACTGTTCTTTCCTTTTTTTTCTTCCTTCCCTCCCTTTCTCTCTCCCTTCTTTCCCTCCTTTCCTCTTTTTGGTCCCAGTGTCCCATTCAGGCTATCATATTACCTTCAGTAATCATTTTACATAAGTCTCCTCTTGACTATGACAGCTTTTTAGACTTTCCTTGTTTTTGTTGGCCTTTATGCTTTTGAGAAGTACTAATTTGGTATTTTGTAGAATCAGTTGAAATTTTTCTTATGTTTATCTCATGATTGGACTGGGGTTATGCATTTTTGGGTGGAAGTCCACAGAGGTAAAATGCTATTCTCATCACATCATATCAGGTGAACATAGTATCAGTGTGACATCATTGGTGATAACCTCCATCGCTTAGCTTATGTAGTGCTTGACAGTTTTCTCCACTGTGAAGTTACTCTTTCACCACCCTTTTCATATTGTGTTCTCTGGGGGGAAGTAACTATTCACTGCCCACATGTAGGGAGTGGGGAGTTATACTCCATGTCTTGGAAGGCAGAGTAACTACATAAATTATTTAGAATTCTTTTACATTTATCTATTTAATCATCTATATCAGTATATACGCCACGGACAATTATTTTACACTTTTGATTATAATCTAATACTACTTAATTTTGTCTCACAAATTGTTATAATTTTGTCCACTGGGAACTCTTTTACTTGGCTCTTGTGTCTCTTTGACATACTCCCATTATTCTTTTTTTAATTAATGTTTTTAATAATTTAAATTAATTTTTAAAATAATTTCCTACCCCCCCAAATTCTCATTCTCTGGCACAACGAGATGCTTTAAGCTGTCTCTGTATATTTCCTGACCAAGCCCTAGACCATCCATTTTCCAAGAAGACTATTCCTTTTTATTTCAGAATGGTTTTAAAAACCAGTATCTGCGTGCTAGCTGTGCTTATTGCTATTGGGGTGCTGCTGATTCTAGGCCCTCTTAGATGAGAGAGCAAGGAAATGTATTTTTGCATGTAATAATATACATCTATAAATACCTATAGATGTAAATTAATGAATATTAAACTAAGGTTCATATCAGTGTCTTCAACTCTAATCAGTAACCACATGGACCTTTCTAGCCTTCTCCCCTTGCTTGTTTATAATCTTCCACTCCAGCAGTCAGTGAGAAACCTCACTCCCACTATCTGCTATCCATTTACTTCATTATTACATACAGTACACATGTATAGAGGTATCGGAATTGTTAACCTCTGTAGAAAACAACTCTATCAGCTATAGTATGGTACTTATGTACAGATCCTTTTGCTTTTATTTTACACATTCTACTGATTTTCAAAATTTGGTCACCGACTTTTCTTTCCATCTCTTGCTGTGAAAGTGTTTCATATATTTATAATATAGTTAAATTGTTTTGTCATGTACTACACTCTATTTTGGGGTCTTGCAATCTCCTAAATAGCTTTTTAAAAATGTGTGTACATTTAGGTTTACTCTTTGTGCCCTAACATTTTATGGATTTTGACAAATGCATATTGTCACATATCCATCATTATAGTACCATACAAAATAGCTTTATTCTAAAAAAATGAATGTCCCCAATTTTCTTAAACCTGTATAAACAAATGCCATCCTCTGATCTATTTACCATCTTTTTAGTTTTGCCATTTTCAGAATTCATGTAATTGGAGTGATCCAATATTTAGGCTATTCAGATAGGCTTCTTCCACTTAGTTATATGTATTTTAAATTCATCCATGTCTTTGAGTGGCTTGAAAGCTCATTTCTTTTTATTGCTCAATTATTGTATGGTTGCATATCATTTCTGATAATTGGAACTTCTATGGCTCTTTCCTCTCTCTCTCTGTTTTGCTTAGCCAGGCAAGAGGTTTCAAGCCACTCAATTTGTTTATCAAATAACTAGCTTTTAGTTTTGTTGATTTTTCTCTATTTTTTTGTTTTCAATTCCATCAGTTTTTCTGCTGACATTTTTCTTTTTTCAACCTCCTTTAAGCTAATTGCTCTGCATTTAGCAGTTTTCTAGTTTTCTAAAATGAAATAGTAGGTCACTGATGTTAGACCTTCCTTCTTTTCTAATACATGCATTTAATGCTACATATTTTCTTCCAAGCACTACTTTCACTTCATTTCACAAATTTTGATAGGTTGTATTTTCATTATCATTTAACTCAAAATACTCTTCTGAATTTTCATCCAGACTGCTTTTTTGATCCATGTTTTCTTTAATCTCCAAATATTTGGCATTTTCCAGGTATCTTTTTGTTACTAATCTCTAGTTTAATTCCATTTAGCTTTACTTATCTTTTTATTTATTTATTTATTTATTTATTTATTTATTTATTTATTTAGAGAGTGAGCGAGAGCGAGAGCAGAGGGGAGGTGAAGAGGGAGACAGGGAGAGAATCTTAAGCAGGCTCCATCCTAAACATGGAGCCTGACATGGGGCTGAATCTCAGGACCCTGAGATCATGACCTGAGCCAAAATCAAGACTCAGATGATTAACTGACTGAGCCACCCAGGCACCCCTAGTTTAATTACATTTTGATCTGAGAACACACCTGGTATGATTTTTATTCTTCTAAATTTTAGTATTTATTTATTTTTATTTTTATTTAATGTTTTGTTGTTTTTTTATTGTCCACAATGTGGTCTATCTTGGTGAATATAACTTTTTGGATATGATGGATCATGTAATTTAAAACTGAAGTAAGTATGTGTATAGCTTGCAGTTTTATGTTAATCTGGCTAGGAGTTGGACTGTGTTCAATGTTTACTATAGGCATAGGTGCCGGAGGTCTTCCTATTTCTTGTTCTTATCTTTGCTTTTGACTTTGGACTTCCTGAAGTATTCCTTTTCAAAGATGGGCTTATCTTGTAGTTGGATAAGTGGTAATCTTCTGTTATTACAATATAACCCTGTTGTTGCTGTGGTATGATGTTGGGGAGGAAAAGTGTTCTATAATTTCTGATTAAACCTTAGTCATTAAGTGGGCTTGTGTCTCTAGGTTCATGTGAACCTCACAAGTGTTTCTTCAATTTACATTTCACTCTCTAGCCCCCTGTCACTCCTTTGGTGTGATAGGGGAGCTTACAGTTGTTGGAGAGGATGAGTTCTCAACCCCCTTCCCCCCAGCTGAGATAAGGTTCCAGTAAAATCCCCCCCCTCCCCCGCCTTCAGAGTAGGTATTTGTTCTGGGTATATTTCCTAATTTGCTCTTTCCTCCTCCTGCCAGAGCCACAAGGGGATCTTTCTTCACTCTTCACTATCAGATCTTGGTATGGAAACTGAGGGTAAAACCTATGACAGTGTGAGGAGTTAAGACTTCAGCTTCCAGGACCACATCACTCTCATGCTAGTCCATGCTCAGACTTCAGCAGTTCATCAAATTACCATTTAAATGTTCCTACTAGTCTGTGGCTCCAGCACATTTTGCTCTAGTTAAGCAGATCTCAGTTGTGACTCTGTATTTTCATATCCAGTTTTTGGGGTGACAAGTTGCCCTGAGACCTCAGTTCTCAGGTTAACAAAGTCATTGACTTTTGGTTTATTCAGATTTTTCTTAGAAGAATGGAAGTGAAAACTTTCAATCTATTTACATGTCACACTGAAATCTGCAGTATCATATTTTTCTTTTAAGAATTTGTGTGGCCAGATATTTAACCAGACTCTCAGTATAAACATCTGGTAACTAATTAGACAATTCTACACAATGCTAATAATTTATTTATATACTCAGAGCAAATACCCCTCTTTGATCGCTGCAGCCAATTAAATCATATGTGGTCACTACATGTGGTAACTTCTGAGTTCATGTTAGAAGCCAAATTTTTATTCTTGAATCTCTGACCATTTGTGTAGCTTAATGGTTATCATAAATATCCAGGTTAAACTTTCAAAATATCCAGATTTAAAGCTGTGGTAGGCAGAATCCTAAATTAGCCCCCAGGATTCCCACCAAGCTAGTATATATACCCTGTATCACATCTCCTTTAAGAGGGACTTGTGCTATGGTGAGACACTACTCTTGTGATTATGTTACATTATATGGCAGAGGGATTTTAAAGATGTAATTAAGGTTCCTAATCAGTGATTTCGAGTTAATCAAAAGAAAGATTATCCTGGTTCAGCCTAATTTAATCATGTGAGCCATTAAAAGGGGTCAGAAAGCTTCAGAGCAGGAGAGATTTCTCCTGCTGACCTTGGAGAGACAAAAACCATATTGTGAACTGCCTATTGAAATGGCTACCTGACAAGAAATTGAAGGTGGTCTCTAGGACTGATATCTGATTAACATCTAGAAGGAAATGAGGGATTCCAGTTCTACAATTATGAGGAACTGAAATCTGCCAACAACTGGTAAGATTGGAAGAGAATACAGAACCTTAAAGGAAAACACAGTGATAGCTAACACCTTTACTTCAACCAGTGAAACCATTAGTAGAGGTCCCAGCTAGCTCACACCTGACTTTTGAACCATGGATAATTAATGCACGTTATTTTGTACCTCTGTTTGTGGCAATTTGTTTCATAACAAAACAATGCAAAAACAAAACAGACAAAAACTGAAAGAAGCACAATATCAAAATATTTTTTTTAAGTCTTAGTAGAAACTGAGAATTTAGAATTAATATAATTAAGTCCCATTTTCATTCCTATAGTTATAACTTACACAAAAATAAAAAAAATGTATTGACTTGATTTATACACCGATCACATTCTTAGGTAGTATTTTAGTCAGTTGGGTTGCTATAGCAAAATACCAAGACTAGGTGGCTTTTAAACAACTGAAATTTATTTCTCACAGGTTTGGAGGCTGGAAGTCCAAGCTTAGTTGCCAGCATGATCAGATTCATGTAAAGACCCTCATCTGGGTCACACACTACCATTTCTTGCTATGTCCTCACATAGGGGAGGGGGCCAGGGACTATCTGGGGCCTCTTTTATAAGATCACTAATCCCATTCATAAGATCTCTACCCTCATGATCTAATCACCTCCCAAAGGCCCCACCTCCTAAATACTATGACTTCAACATTAGGTTTGCAACCCATGAAATTTGGGAGAACACAAACATTCAGGCTCTAGCAGGCGTGTTAACAGCCAAGTATGGTTTTGATGTGGTTACTCCAGCCAAACAACATGCAGGCATCCAGAAGCATCATGAAACTGAGAAACAGCAAATTTCCAGTTTTGAAGTCAGATGGCAGTAGGTAGGTAGGTAGGTAGGTACTGACTATAAGAGCTGTGTGCTTCAGAGTGTTTATTTGCCTAATTCTGATTTTAGAAAGAGTAAATATGACTGAGCTATATGCATATAATTACCATACAAAAATACCAGTTAATATGTTGAAGGAAGATCAAACTGATAAAGAAGAAAAACTCTAAACTGATGTGTAAAATGGCAAAAGACACCAAAAGAACAGAGAATACAAGCTAAACACTATAAGATTAATCAGATAGAAATACCATATGTGAAAAATGAATAGGCAGCTGCCATATCTCAGCTATTGTAAATTATACTACAGCAAACATAGGGGTACATATATCTTTCTGGTTTAGTGTTTTGTTTTCTTTTGGTGCTCAGTAGTACCCAGTACTGGTATTACTGGATCATGGCATTTCTATTTTAATTTTTTGGGGAAACTTTATTCTCTTTACCACAGTGGCGTCACCAGTTTACATTACCACCAACGGAGCATTAGGGATCCATTTTCTCCACATTCCTGCCAACACTTATTTCTTGTCTTTTTGATTCTAGCTATTCTGACCAGCTGTAAGGTGATACTTGTTCTGATTTGCATTTTCCCAGTAATTCATTATGTCGAGCAACCTTTCATATGTTTGTTGGTCATCTTTATGTCTTCTTTGGAAAAATGTCCACTTGGGTTCTCTGCACATTTTTTTTAATGGAATTGTGTGTGTTTGTGTGTGTGTGTGTGTGTGTGTGTGTGTGTGTATGTGTTGAGTAGTACAAGTACTTTCTATATTTTGGATAATAACCCCTTATCAGGTTTATCATTTGCAAATGTCTTCTACCATTCAGTAGGGTGCCTTTTCCTTTTCTTTTTGTTGATGGTTTTCTTGCTATGCAAAAGCTTCTTCCTTTTTTTTTTTTTTTATAGTAACAATAGTTTATTTTTGCTTTCATTTCTCTTGCCCGAAGAGGTATTTTTAGAAAAAATATTGCTAAGGCCTATGGCAAAGAGATTACTGCCTATGTTTTCTTATAGGAGTTTAAAGGTTTCAGGTCTCACATTTAGGTCTTTAATCCATTTGAGTTTTTTTTGTGTGTGTGTAAGATGTAAGAGAGTGGTCCAAGTTCATTCTTTTGCATGTTGCTGTCCAGTGTTCCCAGCACTATTTGTTGAAGAGATGTTTTTTTTTCCCCATTGTGCAGTCTTGCCTCCTTTGTTGTAGATTGACCATGTGAGTGTGGGTTTATTTCTGGGCTCTGTACTTTCTTCTCTTGATGTATGTGTCTATTTTTATGCTAGTACCACACTGTTTATTACCAGAGCTTTGTAATATATCATGAAATCTGGGATTGTGATAACTCTAGCTTTGTTATTCTTTTTCAAGATTGCTTTGGCTATTGAGAGATATTGGCCTATTGTTCTTTTCTTTGGTAGGGTCTTTATTTGGTTTTGGCATCAGGGTGAAGCCAGCCTCATAGAATGAATTTGGAAGATTTTCTTCTTTGATTTTTTTTTGAGTAGTTTCAGAACAGGTATCATCTCTTCTTTAAATGTTTGATAGAATTCATCTGTGAAGCCATCTGGTCCTGAACTTCTGTTTGTTGGCAGTTTTTAAATTACTGATTCAACTTCATTATTAGTAATCGATCTGTTCAATTTTTCTATTTCTTTCTGATTCAGTTTTGGAAGATTATTTCTAGGAATTTATCCATTTCTTCAAGCTTCTCTAATATGTTGGGATGTAATTTTTATACTAGTCTCTTATAATCCTTTGTATTTCTGTGGTGTCAGTTCATTCTCCTTCATTTCTGATATTAAGTACTCTTTTTTTTTTTTTCTTAATGAGTTTGGCTGAAGGCTCATAACTTGTTTTTTTCAAAAAACTCACTCCTTGTTTCATTGATCTTTTGTATTACATTTTAGTCTATATTTCCTTTATTTCTGTTCTAATTTTTATTCATTCCTTGTACTAGTTTTGAGCTTTGTTCTTTTTTATAGCTTTTTAGGTGTAAAGTTAGGTTGTTTGAGATTTTTCTTGTTTCCTGAGGTAGGCTTGTATTGCTGTAAATTTCCCTTTTATATCTGCTTTTGCTGTGTCCCAAAGATTTTGGAACATTGTGTTTTCATTTTCATTTTTCTCCATATGGTTTTTGATTTCCTCTTTGATTCCTTAGTTGACCTATTTATTGTTTAGAAGCATTTTGTTTAGCCCCCAAGTATTTGTTTTCTTTTCAGCTTTTCTCTTATAATTGATTTCTAGTTTTATACCATTGTGGTCAGAAAAGATGCTTATGTGGTTTCAGTCTTCTTAAATTTCTTGAGACTTGTTTTATGGCCCAACATGTGATCTCTTCTGGAGAATGTACTATGTGCACTGGAAAAGAATGTGCATTCTGCTGTTTTGGGGTGCAATGTTATTTATATATCTGTTAGGTCTATCTGGTCTAATGTGTTGTTCAAGGCCACTGTTTTCATATTGTTTTCTACTTGGATGATTTATCCATTAATGTCAGTGGGGTTTTAAATCCCCTACTATTATTGCATTATTGTCAGTTTCTCCTTTTATGCCTGTTAACGTTTGCTTTATGTATTTAGGTGATCTGGGGTTGGGTGCATAGATAGTTACCATTGTTATATCCTCTTGAAATTTATCCCTTTATCATTATGTAGTGCCCCTTTTGTCTGTTGATACAATCTTTGTTTTAAAATTTATTTTGTTGGATGTAACTATTGCTACCACAGCTTTTTTCACTTCCATTTGCATAGTATATGTTTTCTTCCCAGCACTTCACTTTCATTCTATCTTTGTCTTTAGTCCTGAAGTGAGTTTCTTGTAGGCAGCAAATAGATGGGTGTTATATTTTTTTAACCATTTAGTTACCCTATATCTTTGTTTGGAGCATTTAGTCTATTTTTGTTTAAAGTAAGGTGGATAGGTATGCATCTACTGTCTTTTTGTTAATTGTTTTCTTGTTTTTGTTCTTCTCTGTTCCTTTCTTCTCTTGCTCTCTTCCCTTGTAGCTTGATGGCTTTTGTAATGTTATGCTTGAATTCCTTTCTTTTATTTTTTGGTGTGTATCTATTATTTGTTTTGATTTATGGTTACTATTAGGTTCATATTATAACATCTTATCTTTATAGCAGTTTATACTAAGTTGATGGTTGCTTAAGTTTGAACACATTCAAAAAACACTAAATTTTTAGTCCCTCCTCCATGTTTTCTGTATATAATGTCATATTTTGTATCTTTTAATTTTACTACCTTTACTATATGTTTGATTTTTACCTGTGAAATTTTTTCCTTTCGTAATTTTCTTACTTCTAGTTATGGCCTTCTTTCCACTCAAAGAGTTCCCTTACTTACTTCATTCCCTTAAGTTGTATTTTTTTTTCTAATTGCATCCCTCACATTATTATCATTTTTATTTATAGTTCTTAACTTGTAATTTAGGATTCTCCAAACTCCCAAAAAGACATCCCTTGGAATTGCCATCTCCATTAGTCACAGGATCTTTCAGTTTTTGCATTCAATGTCAAATTCCTTGATTATACCTTCTCCATTTGTTATAAAACACTATGATGCTTGGTGCCTAGTCTGCTTATTAAAAAATGATAGGGTGCCTGGGTGGCCCAGTCAGTTAAACACCTGACTCGTAATTTTAGCTCAGGTCATGATCTCAGGGTAATAAGATCGAGCCCTGCATTGGGCTCTGTGCTCAGCAAGGTGTCTG
Organism: Ursus arctos; assembly: GCF_023065955.2. NCBI lineage: Eukaryota > Metazoa > Chordata > Mammalia > Carnivora > Ursidae > Ursus > Ursus arctos. The sequence goes on along the minus strand of NW_026623111.1, from coordinate 46,517,646 downwards.
TTGGAGATTCTCTCTTTCTCCCTCTGCCCCCACCCCCCACCCCCACTCTCACTTTCTCTCAAATAAATAAATAATCTTTTTTTAAAAAAGATAATTGTCCTCATCATTCTCAGTATTTTCAATGTTATTCAACTATATTTTAGTTCCAAGAGAATGAGAAGAGCTCCTTCGGTATTTATTTATTATTTTGACCTCCACATTGCCTGGTACAATGTCTTGCTCATAGTAGATGCACAAAAAATATTTGTTGAGTAATAGCTGTCTGACACCGGTGAAGAAGAAGGAGGAGGAAAAAGGGAAGTTAAAGGGTAAGATGACTTAATATGGACTGTGGTAATTTTAAAATTAATATCCTGGAGTCAATGTTTAGTTTCTATATTAAATCGACAGAGTAAATGTTAAAGTTTTTGACAAAGATTCTTGCAGTGTATGCTCAAATAAGCTGTAATTCTGCTGCTGTGAGTAAAATATTTAAAGTACTAGAGGGCCAATGAAGAAAAGATTTGCATTGTTACGAATGTGTAAAATGGGAGGAATATATAAAGCAACACTGAGATAATGATCTACAGTTTTCTAGGCACTATGGTCAATGCTGGGAATCAAATGATTATAGGTCATTACCCCAAAGTAGCTCAAGATCAAGAGGGCTCATGACTAAGCAATAAATTATGGGAGGCTGATATGCCCTACATAAATGTTTATACAGGATGCTAAGGAGACAGAGAGGAAGGACATGCAAGCAATCCAGTGGAAGGACACTGGGAAACATTTAGGAAAAGATTATATTTGAATTAAATCTTGAAGACTCAGGGAAATATGCTGAGAAGCTGCTGTGATTGCTTAAGAGAAGTACAACCAGTGTCTTGAAAAAGAGGCTAAAAGACAAAATTAGAAAAAGGCATGAACCAGAAACATAATGCAGCAAAATGCTGTGATAGTTCACTCAGAATGAATCCAAGTTCTTAAACAGTGGAATTAATGATTAGGTCCCATCCTTTGATCAACCTCTTTTCTTGAATGGGAATAGTCTAAAGTCTTTTCCTTCTGGAGGGAAGATGAGGCCAGCTACAGAAATAGCAGACTTCTTAAGAAGGCATATCCTTATATCCTCATTATTCTTCTGGCCCAATCCCTGCAAATTTCATCAACAAATCAGGTCCATTATGAGGCAGATCCTTGGAATCACTGCTTCTGTCCCAGAAATGCTAGCCCGTCATAGGACAGTTAGCACCATTTATATTTTAGGCTGGAGTGGACAACTGCCACCAGGTGGCACCAAATTGCAGGCAGGACTTGGATGGATTTTGATCTCATAGGCTCAGATTCCCTAACCATGCTATACAGGCTTACCCCTGTCATTTCATTAACCTCACAAAATCCTGACCCAGCATTTTATGTGATTGAATTTTTAGACCCTATATATCATGGTAGAGATTTTGTACATTTTCAAATGAGAGAAGAAAATTAAAGCCCAGAGAAGGAAGACAAACATAAGATAATTTGACTCACCAATGCTTGAAGTCATTCGTAGGTAGAGAGGGAAGAAAGCTGGTTTATAGGAGAAGGAAGGATAGAATTCTGGCCTTCAGCATTTTATGTTTCTGGAACAGGCATCTGCAAAGTGAGAAGAGAAACGTAGTGAGAAAGGCCATTTGAGTGGAAAGCCATTTTACTGGTTTATTTCATAAGTAATTCATAAACACTGGAGAAGTGGTGGCATCATTGGTAGGAAAAATAGCTTTCAATGTTCTTCTTTTTGTTTTGTATTGATGCCCAGTTTCAGGACTAGTGTGGTTAGTTTTGAAATGTACAAACTACTACTAGATTCTTTCAGAGAGTGGCATTTGAATCATTCTTGCCCTCTGATAATAGTCAGAAATTAGTAACGTCGTCAGTCCTAGTCTCTAGGTCTTAATCCAGAACAGTTTAAGATGACTAATTTTTATTTCCTCCTGAATCTCCATGTCACTGTCTTCCCAGTGCGACACTGAGTGTGAGCTCTGCCTGGTGACATAGCTTTTTCATTATCTCATCATCAGGCATTTTCTGTCCTCTGCCACTTAGCTGATATTATTGTCTCTTCCTGTAAAATTGCTTATGCCTGGGAAACTTGCCTCCCAGGGAAACTTTGCCCCTACTACTCATAATTGTTTCTGCTATGGAATTTGCCCCAGAAGATTTCTAAATTGAAGGAACTCTTCATCCATCCAAAGGTGTTGCACTAGGGCCCAATAGTAGCTTTCCCATGTGTGCCTCCAGGCACTGTCTTTTCTTAGCTTTGGATGAGGTGGACCTTGAGTAGAACGTCCATCTATACCATTATGCAGTAGTAGAATCTGCGTCTCGTGCACTGCCTTTGGACTCTGTACTTGGAAAGCAGTAGGGGAGTTCTTTTAAAAAAAAAAGAATCTCACTCTACCCAGGTTTTAAATCAGCAGATCTGAGCTAGCACAGGAGCCTTAATTATTAAAGTACCCTAGGTACCTGAGTATGAGAACCATTTCCCTCTTCCTTTAGGAAAGATCAAATGATTGTTTTTCACATTTTAACCTGCTGCTTAGGTTGATTCTTCTCCTTTTCTTAACACCTGCAGGGATCTTTTTGGCTGGAATCGTGTGCCTACTTTTGTTTTACAGTTTATATACTTTCTGTACTGTATGTTGTTTTAACATACTTTTCTAGATTTTTTTCTTAGTGGTCTTAGTGAGAAATAGAGGCCTGCCAAATATATCCACCTCTCAAAAAACCTTGTTCCTCTGCCTCCCCCTGAGTTGGATAATCCTATCTATAAGCTATTTTTCCGTCAAACTAACATCCACTTCAGGCTTGACTCCCATTTACTATAGTTCTTCCCAACTTCCTTTCTGTATGGTTAATTTCAGAACTATTATGTTTGGTTTTTACATGGTAAACTGCAAAAAGCAGGTATTCAATCTCCATCCCCATCATGGAGCTGTGTGCCCTTACATGGCACTGTGTCTGCCTGAAGCACAGAGCAATTTATTTTAATTTGCACCGTTACGCCTTATGGGATAGTCATGGCCCTGCTTAAGTTTTCTCTACCTTTTATTAGAATCCTAATTCAATACACTTTTCAGATGTGTGCCCAGGGCACAGGTAATCCTATACTCCACCCACTAGTAAAGGAATCACTTTAGAACCAGCTCATTCTTCTAGTATATTATAGTAATCTTTCTGGTCTTTAAAATCTCAAGTTTTCTGCAACCACTTTATATGCCTATAGCAATCCTTAGATGCAGGTTTTTAGTTACTCCTGTCTTAGCCACTCCAACTGCATGTAAGGGGGCAAATTTCAGGGTTTCCCTGGACCCTGAATCTTATCTGGTAAGTCATTCTGGACTTTCTGTAATCTTGACATTTTGTATTTTTGTCAAAGTCCACTACCTGGTTGGTAACAACTAGAACAACATTTACGTTTCCTGATACTGTCTTTAAGAGCTGTTACATTCAGATCTACCTAATTTTCCTGGCCTTGCAGATCATTTTCCAATTTATATCTGTTTAATATTTTTCTAAGATTCAACTTTTCCCTGGAGTAAATTTCTCTCTTTTCACAGAGTAATTAATATTTCTTCTATTTTAATTATTTTGCTGTTCCTTACCTGAGATAATTATACCATGTTTTCCCAGTCACCCCAGTTTCTCCTTGATCTTCTGAGCAAGTATGATTCCCAAACTCAAAAGTTCCAATCACAGATTTTATAAGAACCTCCTCAACCTTTGGATTTCCAATATTTTCATTAAGTTGTTTATCTACTTAAATATAAGTAGGTAAGATATGTTCAGAGGTCCCCTTCTTTATTATTTGTTTATTAAGAAAAAATATGGCACTTATTTGTGAATAAAGCTACATTTTACTACTGAAAAGCTAAAGCCACAGTTGGAGCTTATATATTTAATGAAATTTAATGGTCCACTTGAGCTGAAGAAGACAGAGCAGGACTTCTGCTGCCAGGCAGATCCCAGATAGAGAGAAATCAGTTGTTATAGGTCCATCAAATTCTCCTAAGTCCTTTATTAAATAGGTCAAATCTTTGGAGAAAAAGAAAATGAGTATACAGGTAGCTAGGGACTATGAAAGTTTCTCCAATGGAAGATCATTTTGTGTAGAAAGAAACAAATGTGTTCTTACTTAATGCCTAGTACTAGGTCGGTGGGGTTTTGTTTGAATGAATGGGATGAGGAGTAATGGGTAGGGGAAGGCAGTGCACCATATTATTAAATGTCTCAAAGTTATTCTGAAAATGATCCAGAAAGATTGCTTTGTCAGAGATTAACGACAAGAGGGATCATAGCATATGACTGTTGGTTAATTGGATTTTTCTTCAGTCTTACAGTTGAGAGTTCTCTCAATTGTAGCAGTAAGGAAGAATGGTAGCAAAATTCAAGTATATATAGAATATGATAATATTTAAAAATATATTAGGATACATCTTACATTTTATTTAAAATTACTAAATATTTATAGAAAATGTTCAGCAATATTGAACACTAGGAAGAATATCTAATCCTATAAAAACAATTAGAATGATGCAGTTCAGGTTTATGGAAGAATAAAGATCCAAAATAGAGTGAGTTAACTCTGAAAAAATGTTAGTAGAATGTAGAGATATAGGAAATCACGTGCAGGTGATAGAATAGTGTTTACACAACGCAATATGCTATAGTATTCAAAGCATAGTGCTGAATGAAACGTAAAAATTGACTTATTTTATAGCATAGCACTATGCATACAAATTAATATGAACACACATGAAGCAACCATACATAAAATAAGAGCTTATACTCTAGATTTATAATATGCCAGAATAAAATGGCAAAAATAAATAAATCAAAAGGCAATTCTTGAATTCCCAATAGAAGTTAATGAAGAATGTATGATTCATGCAATTTTCTTTATAAAGTTCCAAATAAATAAAACCTATTTTAACCATGCATTTTTATTTGTGTCTTAATTTTTTTCTGATTATGAAAGTAGTAAGTTCTTTTAATTGAAAATGAATAGAAGTTTTGAGAATCAGAACACAAAACTGTAACCACCTCACTCCTTCCATATCCTTGTAAAAGGAAACACTTAAAGTTTTGGTAAAATTTTCAGTCGGTTTTCTTATAGATGTTATTCCATATTTTTTTCATAATATTAAGTATTTGCCAATGTTAAAAAAAATACTGTCTCTAGCAACATATAGTTTAATGGCTTTATAAAATCATAGCTAAATTTTTTTATTTTTTATTTTTTATATAAAATTTTTTATTATGTTAGTCACCATACAGTACATCCCAAGTTTTTGATGTAAAGTTCCATGATTCATTACTTGTGTATAACACCCAGTGCACCATGCAATACGTGCCCTCCTTACTACCCATCACCAGCCTATCCTGATCCCCCATCCCCCTCCCTTCTAAAGCCCTCAGTTTGTTTCCCAGAGTCCATAGTCTCTCATGGTTCATTCCCCCTTCTTTTTACCCCCCTTTGCTTTCTTCTCCTACAGATCTTCCTACTTCTTATGTTCCATAAATGATTGAAACCATATGATAATTGTCTTTCTCTGCTTGACTTATTTCGCTTAGCATTATCTCCTCCAGTCCCATCCATGTTGATGCAAATGCTGGGTAATCATTCTTTTTCATGGCTGAGTAATATTCCATTATATATATGGACCACATCTTAATCCAGTCATCTGTTGAATGGCATCTCGGCTCCTTCCACAAGTTAGCTATTGTGGACAATGCTGCTATGAACATTGGGGTGCATATGGCCCTTTTCTTCACTACGTCTGTATCTTTGGGGTAAATATCCAGTAGTGCAATTGCTGGGTCATAGGGTAGCTCTATTTTTAACTTTTTAAGGGACCTCCACACTGTTTTCCAGAGTGGCTGTACCAACTTGCATTCCCACCAACAGTATAAGAGGGATCCCCTTTCTCCACATCCTCTCCAACATTTGTTGTTTCCTGCCTTGTCAATTTTTGCCATTCTAACTGGTGTAAGGTGGTATCTCAAGGTGGTTTTGATTTGAATTTCCCTGGTGGCTAATGATTTTGAGCATGTTTTCATGTGTCTGTTAGCCATTTGTATGTCTTCATTGGAAAAGTGTCTGTTCATATCTTCTGCCCATTTTTTGATTTGATTATTTGTTTCTCGTGTATTGAGTTTGAGAAGTTCTTTGTAGATCTTAGATACCAGTCTTTTATCTGTAGTGTCATTTGCAAATACATTCTCCCATTCCGTGGGCTGCCTCTTAGTTTTTTTGACTGTTTCCTTGGTTGTGCAGAAGATTTTTATCTTGATGAAGTCCCACAAGTTCATTTTTTCTTTTGTTTCTCTTGCTTTGGAGATGTGTCATGAAAAAAGTTGCTGTGGCTGATGTCAAAGAGGTTACTGCCTATATTCTCTCTAGGATTTTGATGGATTCCTGTCTCACATCTAGGTCTTCATCCATTTGGAGTTTATCTTTGTGTATGGTGTGGGAGAGTGGTCAAGTTTCATTCTCTTGCATGTAGCTGTCCAATTTTCCCAGCACCATTTTTGAAGAGACTGTCTTTTTTCCACTGGATGTTTTTTTCTGCTTTGTCAAAGATTAGTTGCCCAAAGAGCCAAGGGTCCATTTCTGGGTTCTCTATTCTGTTCCATTGGCCTATGTGTCTGTTTTTGTGCCAGTACCATGCTGTCTTTGTGATCACAGCTTTGTAGTATAGCTTGAAATCCAGCAATGTGATGCCCCCAGCTTTGTTTTTCCTTTTCAACAATTCCATGACGATTTGGGGCTTTTTCTGGTTCCACACAAATTTAAGGGCTGTTCCAGTTCTTTGAAAAATGTCATTGGTATTTTGATCAGGATGGCATTGAAAGTGTAGGTTGCTCTGGGTAGCATAGACGTTTTAACTATGTTAATTCTTCAGATCCATGAGCATGGGATATTTTTCCATCTTTTTGTGTCTTCTTCAATGTCTATCAAGAGTGATTTGTAGTTTCTAGAATATAGATCCTTTACCTCTCTGGTTAAGTTAATTCCAAGATAACGTATGATTTTTGGTGCTATTGTAAATGGAATGGATTCCCTAATTTCTCTTTCTTCAGTCTCCTTGTTCATGTATAGAAATGCAACTGATTTCTGAGCATTGATTTTGTATCCTGCCACATTACTGAATTGCTCCATAACTTGTAGTAGTTTGGGGGTGGAGTCTTTTGGGTTTTCCATCTCTTTCTGTGAAGAGAGTCAGTTTGACTTCTTTGCCGATTTGGATACCTTTTGTCCCTTTTTGTTGTCGGATTGCTGT